>NC_052952.1:28845110-29470610 GCF_013358895.1 Oreochromis aureus | reverse complement strand
TGTGTTAAAAAAAATACACGACTCTGACCTCTGACTTACTACAAAGTGTCTTTATATTATACCATACCACTGTAAGGCCATATTAAATGGAAAATATTGTGGTTTCGAATAGATGCCCATGCATCAAAAGCAATTTATTAATTGTGGTATCCTATATTTGGTTATTCTGAATCTAAATAGACACTTAATTAGGTAAACCTTGCTAGTATCGGGTTGGACCCCCTTTTGTCTTCACAACTGCCTGCCACACAGTTGTTGCAGATTTGTTGGATGCATGTCCATGATGCAAATCTCCTGTTCCACTACATACCAGAAATGCTGTTTGGATTTAGTTCTGGTCACATTTGTGGCCATTTGAGTATAGTGAACTCACTGTCCTGTTTAAAAACCAGTTCAAGATGACTGGAGTATTGTGATATGGCACGTCACACAGCTGGGTATCAGAAGATGGGTACATTGTGGACATATGGGGATGGATGGGGTCATAGACAATACTGAGGCAGGCTTTTAAAATGCCAAGAAAACATCCCCAACACCATTACTCCACCAACAGTGTCGATCATTGGTACAAGGCAGGATGGAGACTTAAGTTCTGCTGAATACCACAGCAGAAATCAAGTCTCATCAGCCTAGACCCTTGAAATGTTTATGCAAGAAAATCTCAGCATATCAGCAGCTTCTGAAATACTCAGATGACCCCATCTGGTTCCTACAACCACCTTCAAAGTCACTTAAATCATCTTTCTTCCTGATTCCGATGTGTCTAAATACACTGGTTTGTTCTTATGTGATTGTTAATGCAAATATCCAGTAAGCCAATTGTCAGTTTGGCCAGCGGTCATAGGTTCTATCCAATAATATGATGCGAGACTGGAGTAAAATACATCCACTTTATTAAAGAAGGAGCATGACAACACCACAAACACTAACCTCAACTAAACAAAATGGCTTCCTTTTATACTCTACCTTTTCAGGTGAGCATTCGGGAATAGCCCAAGTGTGGGGGTTAAACTAATCAAAATGAAAACATAACCCTCCACACACACAAACATACAATAACATTTAAGCACATCACAAACATATACATATTTCCAACACTTACTATAAACAAACCAATTATATAAGCTACTCCCATTACTATATAAATTAAAACCCACTTTAACCATACTCCCTAACCTGGCACACTGGTTTGCTCCAAGAGCTCTTAAACAGGTGATTGAGCCACTTCCAATCTTTTGCTCCACATCCTGCACGGCGACCAGGACAGGTGAGTACCTTATAAGTTCTCATTTCACACACCTTTAGGTTATTGACAAATGATTAACTGCAAGCAGCTCTAACTTTGGCTCTTCTTTGACACAGGTAGGATGGCCAGTCCCACTGTCTCTTCACCGTTACAAGCTGTCAACTTAATTGTATGTCAAAACCTAATAAAAGAATTCATAAGAACTAATGAGTTTTTCTTTATTATACTAATTTAAATTCCCAATCCATCGATTAAATACTAACAATGCAAACAAGGTAATGGAACCTCTGGTCTCCATTACACCAATCAGTTGAACAGGTGTTCCTAATAAAGTGTCCAGTGAGTATATATATTAGTGTCATCGCTTACTGATGCTTGTTCAAGACATACTCGTTATATTTTAACAAATGAAACAACGTTTTAATTAGTGTGAAAATTGTAACTGATGAAAAAGTTTATTCTTTTAAAACTGTGAAAGGAGTTATTCGAACCCAAAACTATGACATGGTTTCCTAAACATTACCAGACAGTGATGAAAAGGAAAAGGAAAAATAGATAAAAATAAAAACCAACAGTTCTAGATGGGATACAAACCCATGCTTTTTTTTTCTTTGTTTTTAGTTGGACTGTGTGTCAGATTTTTCTGGTACATCATCATGATACCCATCATGTAAATATGAGTATGATACATGCTACCTCTACAGTTAAGGTGGGTCTCCCCAGCTCACAAACCAGGACAGCCAGAGAAAGTTTGTTGGCATCTCCCTTCATTTTGATGTTCAAAAAGATGTCAAGCTTGCAAGCCAGTTCAGGCAGTCAGTTTAAGTTTGCTCCTACTCTTAGATAACACAATACTGTCACTGCAAGACACGATATATCTGATCCATCCTTTTTTTATAGTAGAGTACCTAAATTGTCAGCACTCTTGTGGCCATGCAAGATGATTTGGACAAGCTGCTTATCAGAAAACCTACCCTCACGTTACAGCAACATTTCAGTAATTACTATTATTAAATCTAAACAGTGAGTAAACGTGGATGCAAAGAGCAAGTTTAAAAATAAAAACGTAAGAAATCAGCAACAGAACAGAAAATGGAGAGACAAAATATAACAAAGCATATACAATTTTTGACTTAAAAACCAGTGACTCATGAGATAAAATAAGATAAAAATGTATTTTAAAGGTTATGGAAATTACTGAGTTACAGCAGCTACAATATGAAAAGCCAACCTAGCTCAGGAAAATAAATTAAACATCACAAAAAAGTTTTTAAAAATATAAAGAGCTCAATTTATCAAAATCTAATGCTAATATAAGTATTACTGAATAAAGAGCTCAGTAAGTAAAATCAAACAAATGAATAAAGGTACTGTATAGCTAGGAAAGTTGTGAGACAGGTTATCGATTTATTTACAATCAGTCGATGTATTTAATTCTACCTAAATCAAAACTGAATTTAACCAGAAACAACAACTACAGATTTTACTTGACAAAAATGGATGCAATCACACAAGTCACACTGCGGTCCAGCTCATGGAAATGCTGTGTTCCCTCTGGTCTTTATCACCTTCTCTAGCTCAGGAACATGCTGGCATTTTTGGAGGTTTTAGTGTCCTGCCCAAAGGCACAAATAACCAAAGCCAAAGATCAAACCACCAGGACTGGGGGACAGGAAAGAGAAAGAAAGAGAGGTTGGGAAGACAGTCAACGGAAGGAGAGGAGAAGAAAAAGAATAGATGAGAAGAGGGATAGCGAGAGAAAGGACACTGAAAATCTGCTTGATCAAACCACCAACTTTCCAACTAGTGGAATCACCTTCTGTACCTTGTGAAAAACATGAATTCCAAATGTACACATGTATGCATGATTGTGTCTTGAAGACAGTGAGAAATGTTGGATGTAGACAAAGAAACATAACCTTGGAGTTATGCAGTGTTGTCTCAAGCATTGTGAGCTGCTCTGCATAAAGGCATGCACTAAAAGCCCAAAACATAGGACCATCACCAAAACCCAAGGTCAAATCTACAAGGTTGCTTGAGCTATTTTAAGTCATTACTCTGCTTCTCTCCTTCAAATTGGCACAAATATAAAGGTCTTAAGTGACATTTTGCTCTGGGAGTCATGGCAACCATTTTACTCTAAACCCCACCATTACCACCTGAACATATCAGGGATGAGGCACAGAAAAGAAAAAGGCACCTGAGGGTGTGCTCTATGTCTGTTGTTCCTCTATGAAACATCCTTAAAATTACTGGGACAGGTCAAGGCTGTTAGAAATACTTACTGACCTCAGAGAGCTAATGTTTGCAAGGAGTTTGGCTGCTGTGAATCAACCCTCCCAGGTTAGAGATGTGGGGGCAGGAAGAGGAAAGAAGGAAAGTTGAAGCTCGTGAGTTGACCTCTACATGTGTGTCTGACTGTCCCCCTGGGAAAAGAAGAAGGCAGAGGACAGAGCCTTTTGATGGCCTCCTACAGCCAGCTCTAGTCTTGCTGAGGACAATGAGCAATCAGGACTAAGTGTTGATGATTAGGGAGACACTCAGAGCACACCTGGCCTCCACTGAATCTACTGAACCCCAAACAACAGCCTCCAGCAACCCTTAAAGAACCATGCCTTCCTGTTCTTTCTAAAACTGAAAACAAAGCCTTTTCTTCTTGTTTCCCACTTCCACTTGCTAGTTTCAGACCTTTTTCAGAAAAGAACTTTTAAGTTCTCTACAAGTGGATACGACAAAAACTTGTGCTTGCATTATGATGTGCGAGGTAAGGGACTTTGACAGCAATTACATAAACTTAAACTCGATAAAGTGTGTGGACATTTGCTCTTTCTTTCTCACTCCTAATTTATATTGTCAGGAGGATGCTCAGTTTTAAATATTGATTTAATAAATATCACTTTGCTGAAAAGCATAACCAATAAGTGAAGAAGGACCAACAGAGCCACTAGATTCAACCTGATGGAATACAGCAGTCTATCTAAACTATTACTCTTGTGAAATGGTAGCTGTAATAATTTAATTCATAATGGAAAGAAAAAAAAGAAAAAAAAGAAAATGAAATACATTCTTTTGGGTCTAGTGTAACCATGTATGTATGGGTGGTAAACGTGAGAGACACAACAAAGTCTAAATCACATACTTGTCATATATAGTGATACTTAGTTCTTTCATGGTATACAACCGGATATCCTTTCAGCATCGCTTTTCAAGGTGAAGGGCTGCACTACAACATGGCAAGATGGGGATGTATAAGAACCAACAAAACTCCAGGTTAGCAGATAAGTGGGCCCACACTGGCATAAGCCGCAGGATCCCAAACACATTCGTTAATGTGGAATCTAAAACTGGTGATTATGGATTTCTATTGGACTACACTGACTTTTCACTTCTCGCTATCAAATCTGCTTGGTGAAGTTTAGAAACAGATCACAATTTTTTGGTTTGTTTCACAGCTTTGATCATATATCTACTTTAAATCCTTCCTCCTGGCACTGGGCTTCTTCTTTTTCTTGGTTAACAACCAAAGGGAAGCGCAAACAAACAAGATCAACAAGTTAAGAATGAGCTCTCCATCCTTAAACTTACCTTGACCAGAAAATATTTAGCTGTTTAATCTTTCTCATTTATAATTGTTTGACACATCCTTGGCTCCATTTCTAAAGGTCAGCCCTTGTGTGAGATCACTAACCTCATATATTTGATTGGAATAGACTCTTTGATTTGTTGGAGGTGATATTTTTGGGCTCTAGTAGCTGATTTATCTATGTGATATTTTTTAAAATTTTATACATTTTTAGATAATCAGCCTCTTTTTAAAATTTACTCTCAGCAGTGTGAAAGACTCTGAAAAAACATTGAGACCAGAATGGAATATTAACATTTTCCATTGAACATCAGACTAATGAAATTCTTTCATGGTTAGCAGCTCTTCAAAGCTACATGACCCTATGACACTCACATGTATTCAATAGCTGGGACCTGGATGTCTAGAATAAATTACTGCATTTAAATGAAGAAATAATGTCAAAAGATTGTTGTAAATGAACAGTTAAAATGCAGAATAAAGGCTGCCATAAAACACCAGTTCAATGAAGGATGTCTGAATGTGGATTTAGGATGAATTAAATAAGTAATATACAATCCTAATTGATGTAGCGTAACAAAAAAAAACTGACTTCAAAAAAGCAACCTCTGCAACTGAGGTAAAAAAAATCCACAGTTGATCAAATATTAATCTTTGCTGCTCTAAAACATCCTCACCACTTTGTCTGGATGATAATTAGGTTCGCATTTTTGAAAAAAACAACAACAAAAAAACACATTTCAATGGTGCTACAAAAATTTTAAAACAACATCATTGCAATCAAAACTGCTTTGGTGTTAAAAGTAGTCGTGGTGATTACCATATGGAAACAGTAGCGCGTACAAAGACATTCCTGGGCTTTGATGCTAAAACAGAGGACACCATTGATGCTGCTGTGATTGTGACGCACTCATAATATGCTGCATATGTTTCTCATCCCGTTGCAACTCTGTGGGATTAGGCCTACAAAGCTAGACACATGCACACACACATACACAAAGATACACACATGCAACAGCCTTGCAACTCAGGGTTTCCCTAATCATGTTCCTTCCATGGGTCCCCCTGTCTTCATTAAAACTCAGACAAGAAAAGGGGGTGCAGACAGGAGCAGGGTGGCAAAGAAAGGCTGCTGAGACGGAGTCCTCCAGCCTGTCTGGTTAAGAGTGTGGGAGCGTGTGTGACGGTGTGTGTTTTTGGAGAGAAGGGGGTGTATGGGAATTGACTTTGGCATTAAACAACTTGATTGAAAGACACCCACCCACTCTTCTTCCCCGGCGCGAGGACCGGAGGGGCTGTCGAGCACTGAGGGACCCGCCACTACCACCGCAGCAATTTGCTGTCTGGGAGGCACAAAGGGGAGGTCAGAGGTCAAATAAGTGCAGTGAGACGGAGGTGCTTTCTCATGATAATGCACTCACAAACAACTCTGCATCATTCCAGGGCTGTTAGGGAAGAACAGCAGTGCACAGAACGTGGGGGACTCTCCAATATTATGCTGGCCTGATTATAAACGACACCTTTGAGGAATCTATGTGAAGTAACAGACAGCTCTACACCGAGTTAAGCAAGTGACAAACAAGCGTGAATCACAGTTACATATTTAACATCGGCGAAAATACCAGCCGCAGTTTATAGTGGAGGTGGGAAAAACACACTAACTTTACCCGGTTGTCAAAGCCAAGTTATTCGTTTAAACTTTGTTTATATAATTTATTTAGGTGAGAATGACTATATCATAGAAGGAATAGGTAACAAGCAGCACTACAGTGATCTTTCAAATACAGAATGACTCAGAAAAGAAATGCTTTAGGGGTAGCTGTAGATTTACTCACACGCTGTTACCATTATTCTCACAAACCAAGCAGCAATACTGTGACCTCCAGATAGACTGCATAGTAAAGAGGACAGATGTGTCTTTATTGAAGTTATGTGGACCCTATCACAGTTTTAAAGACTAAAAATCAGCACAACTTGATCTAATACTCGAGGAGTTTGGACAGCTGGAAACTTTTCCTGAAACTTTTGTAGGAACTTTGCCTACATTTCAGCTACAGGCTTCTGGTTCAGCTCTGTTCCTCCAGGCTTCATCGCCTCAAAGACATTTAGACTGTATTATTGTAGGGTCCCTACCTTACAATATAAAGCACCTTGAAGCGACTGTTGTTGTGATTTGGCGCTATATAATTACAATTGAATTGAATTGAATGCATATTCCCTTAAGCTTGACTTTGCAGTGGCCATGGAACTACTATGGAGAAATGCAATTGTAATTGTAATTCTAATCTATTTTTTTCTAGTAGCTGTCCACTTACAAACATCTGAAGTAGTACTACTAGTTTAATTTTTGTTAAATCAAAAAATTGACTAGACTAATATTTCAAAAGCTGAAAAAATTGAATCTCTTACAAACTATTGTATAACTGTTTTCACTAGACACATCATTATGATAAAGTAAAACTATTGTCCACATCTGGAGACATTTTGTTTCAGAAAATGCCGAGTTGGAACACATGACCCCAAGCACAGCCACTCACTTGGTGTTAATTTTCTGGACAGTTTCTACTCTCTGTATTCTAGTCGTACTGGACTCAAACAGCTCGACCAGGAGACATCTAAAAAGTTCAGGGCTAAAGTTCTTAACTAGTTTTCAGTGTAACGTTCATTCAGCACTCAGAGACGGGATTCACTTCAGTTTCTTGTTTGGTTTAGGCAACATGTAATTTAGTTGAGATATTAAAAAGATTTTGATTAAATGTAAATAAAAGTGGAGTTTTTTCCTCTATTAGACTCAACCACAATCTCTCACTAAAATAAACTAAGTGTTTCCAGTGCATTTGCATAACCATAAAAAGGTTACATAATGGTGTAATTTAAAGTGGATACTTTGGCTGAAAAATGTGTTTTTACTGATACATTCTGCATGTGCTTTAATTTGCCTTATAGGTTAATAATGTTTCCCAATTACAGTGATAGAAAATGTAATTTTGTAGCAATTACATTTTCTTTAGGACATATTTGCGATTGCAATTTAGTTCTATAGAAACATAAATTGTAGGGGACAACTTTTAAAAGTGTTAGCAGATGCTTACTAATACTATCTGTCTTGCCTGTGTGATCTGTACTCTTTCCAGCATATATTAAACATTACAGTTACTCAGCAAATGGCAAATACATGAATGATATCATGATGAGTACAGCATCATAATAAACCATTGCTCTTGGCTAGCTCAGTCTGTAAAAGCAGAAATAATATTCCAAAATTTTCCACTGCTTCTTAAAGGCTCTGAGTGTAGCTCCTGGGACTAAAATTCAAAAATACTTACAAGTGGTCCTAAATAAACACAAAGATGCAGCAAAGTCAAGGAGCTGATTCATCCCACCCCTGCACTTTTTCACACACACAGAGACCTCCACCCTTTTGTTGTTGGCTGGCTGCCTCTCAGGAGGTGGCTGTGGGATTGGGCCTGACTACAGAACCTCCTTCCATCTTCTTCTGAGAGACAGGGAGGCCCCTCCACAAGCATACATGCAGTATTATATTTGCAGCCTGCCTTGTTGTCTGGGTGGAGAGGCTGTTCAGACGGAAGGGAGGAGGCACCTCAGGCCTCATTACAGGGATGTTCATTAAAGCTGTCTCGGGTGTCGACAGAGAGTAAAAGCATACACTCCATACTTGAATACTTGCAGTGTGTCCAGGCGTGCTCGTTTCATGACGTCTCTAGCAGAGGAAGGAAGACATCATTAGAATCAGCCCAAAAATGACAGTAAAGGTTAATTGTTTGATGACGGTTAAAACAACCAGTGTTTATTTATTAAGGTGACCTCTTGTGGTTGTGTGAATAAGTACAGTACTTATAAAATCTCCAAACTTTTCAAATAAGCGATTTCATGGTAACTAATTTCCTGACAACCACCCATATTTTGAATGGGATGAGAGAAGGTCGTAACAGGTGGTCAAAATTGTGAAAGGGTCTGTTTATATCCAAACCATTATCTCCTTCTAAGACTAGACTAATTTAACTGCCCCAAAAATCAAAAAAGCTAATTAAAAAAAATCATAATATCAACTAAAAATAATATTGTTCTCACATGGGGCACATAGCCACCAGCAAAGTAAATAACTGTTGATCATAGCCTTGAAGCTTGGAAAATGGATTACTTTGGGTTTATTTTGTTTGTTTGTTTTTCTGTTGTTCACTGATGGTATGGTTTCTTTTTGTTCAGTGCAGTAATCTTCATGAATACAATAAAATATACTTTTATAAATACTGCTTCCCCGAATCCAAGATCTACAGGCTGATCTCATGTGTTTTCAGAGCTGCTGATCATGTTTTGTCTTTCTTCACAGTGTGACTGGTGTCGAGCTAACATTTCAACCAGGGGAGGATCCCCGAAGGAGCCTGCCAGGCACAGGCCCAAGGGCCTGAGGTTAAGAGATCCTTGGGCAGTTCTTCTGTTGGCATTTCCTTTTAGAAATTTAATCAACCAGCTACAAAGAGGGACAAGATAACTATAGCTGCCTTTTTAACTGCCTCCTTTTAGCCTGGCAGTGCCGTACAAATGTGCAAATGCAAATTGACATTTCCCTTCAGTTTCCATCAAGAGCTGTTTTCAGCAGATCAAAATGTATTTGGACACAATGGGCTCAACATACAACCACACAGTGCAATGCACCATCTGAATGATATAAAAATGTATACACAGTTCAGCAGGCTGATATTTTGGTAACAGAACAGTTACGATCAGCCTGGCATAAGCAGAGCAAGTGAAACACTGAATCCCTGATTTGTTTCGAGGTACATTAAGGTGGCTCTTTGAATCAGTGTCAATTCGGGTTATGTGGGAGGAGTGAGGGGCCTCTTACATATCTGTGCCCAAGATCCCATTGTCTCATAGGCTGTGCATGGTGCCAGCTAGATAAAGAGTATAAAGACTTTTTTTCTTTTTTCTATATTGTTAGCGTACAACAATTCCGCATTGTGAGTTGTTTTTATCAATTAAATTTTATAAATTATTTAATTTATTTATTTATACAGAATCGGTTTTAACTCATATTTACCTGATTTTGTCACACTAAAAGACTGCCATCCATTCGTATTCATATGGGTCCTGTTTTAGCGGTTGTGGCATTCATATGTTCTGAGTCTCTTGAGTCTGTTTAAAGCGTGAACTAATCCAATAATAACCAGAAACACATTCGTTATGCTGATCACGACTCATCAGCAGCACCAACCTGCTCCATCATGCCTCCTTAGCTAAGACGACCGAAGGTCGTACTTTTTGCTTTTGTGGAAAGTTTAGCTTATAATGTTTTGCGCTTTCGTGACCGGAATTGACTGATTGATTGATTTCTTTTTTCCCCTGTGTTTATTAATTTGGTTATGTCCTTGACCTGTATTCACTGAAACACTGAAGCCCAGAAGTGATTTGAAGAAGGCATTTTATTTTTATTTATCATTTCAAAATAAAGTACCCGAGACGTTTTATTTTGAAATAAACTTTTTAACGACAATAATGATTAGATATGACTAATTCAGTGTAGCAACCCAAATGTAACCTACCCCAACCTCCTCATTTTATTCTGTCTTAATTCCTTTTTTGCATCATCCGATAGCTCATGTGTTGGTATAATATGATATCGATACTTCACAAATATAGTAGCAGGGTACTACAAGTATTAAGATTTTTTTTTTAAACTTAAATAGAGGAAAAAAAACTAAACGCTTATCATAAATCAGCTGCTGGGATTATGAAAATGCATTTAGAAAAATGAAGTCCTCTCTTAGGTTAGGAAATAAGTTTTTGTCCTCCATTTTTCAATCAGTAAATGTGCTTAAACTGAATTTGGGTCACATATTAATTTTTATGATGTTACAGTGACTGTTTTCCACCGTATTTCTGCAGAAAAGATGAAAAATGAAGAAAATATAAATTTTCTAATGAGAAAAAGATAAACTAGAAAATGATCATTTTTTTTTATTAAGAATAATGATGAGTGAAATCTCCATGCTTCGGGCAACAGGAGTTTCAAGCAGCTCCTTGTGTACTGACAGAGGTGATCTGTATGTCCTGTAGGCTAATAGATATGGCTGAAATAATCACAAAGATGTATTCAAATGTTCAAAAACGAAAAAGCGGGCCTTTATTTGTGATGGTCACCGGACAGGAGCTCTTCTTTCAGGGCCTTTTCTTTCTCTTTGCAGGCCCCACACTCTCTCCATCTCTCTTTCTCTCTCTCTCTTTCTCTTGCCCTGTCTGCTGAGGGGTGTCTAATCAGGAAAGACAAGCGGCTGACGGAATGACGATGCTTAATTGGCATGGAGTCGTGGGAACGCGTAAACAAACAGCTGCCATTTTCATTTTGCTTGTTTCCCCCTCGTCCCTCTTCCTCATGAATAAAAGCCGCCGCAGAGAAGAAGTGGAACAGCAACCTGGCAGCTGCAGGGAGGCTGAATTTAAGCAACGAAAAAGAGAAGAAGAGGAGGAGGAGGCCCGGATTGGAGATTAGCTTCACTTTAATCCGCCCTCAACCTCCTCCAGTGATGGGAGGAAAAGAACACCGCACAGATATACCTTTCTCAACAACAGAAAAATCTCCTTCTTACATAAAGGGGAACACATTTCCAAGAAAAGTCCTGCATGTGATTATCCCTCTTTTATACAAGCATAGATATGCCCTGTAAGGAAAAAAAATACGCCGCCCCCCCCTCCCCAAATAATCACAAGTTTTTCTCAAGAGCCATGAACTGCTCCATATAAATATAGCGTATTGTCTGTCCCTCACGGCGCTATATTCCTATAATCTCTCTGTTATAGTGGGACACACAACTGAAGATCATCTTTTTATACTACACTTAAAAATTTAAATTGTTCAGACAACTTCAGTACACAAAAAATTACTACAATAAATTAAAAAAATAACTATAAAAGTTTAAAGATGCGTAAAAGAAATATTCATGAACAAAAATGCCAACTTTTCTTTCACAAAAAGAATGCTTTGTATGTTTTTTTATTTATGTATTTTTTACATTGAATAAATTTTATAGGCTATTTAACTATAGTGTCCACCCAAAATGTCCCAGTTGATTTATTTTGTGCCTGTGAATTGGTCACACTAACAAACAACAGCCAAAATGATCCCATAACAGATTAAAATGTACAGAAAAAAATGTACAACTTAAAAAATAGTTTACATATTACAACTATTAGATTTAAAGTTCTGCATCAAAGGTAAGTAAGTACATTTTATAGTCCTACATAACTCTTAAAAACAAATATTTCAAAGTGTTGCACTGAAAATAAGAAAATATCAGAGTAATAACAGATGCAAGTGCAGTAAAATGCATTTCACCAAAGAGATATGGTGTAAAGCAAAAGACCAAAGAATCATATAAGAAAAATAAGGAATTTAAAAAAATATTTAAATATTATTGTTCATGGTAATGAAGGAACGTGCTGACCAGTTCAACAGTGGACCAAGTGAAGTTTTTAACTGTTCTATGCTCCTCAGGGACAATATATTTCTCTGTGGCATTAACTGGCAATTAGAAAAATAAGGTAGATCACCGATTTAAGTTTTCTTTGGATGACTTCTTGCTTCTGTGAATTGTTGTCCCTGATGTGAACTTCAGCCATTACAAGGCAAACATATTAAACTTTACAAATAAATGCATGTTATCCTCCAGCACTGAATGAATGAAAAGGACCTGTAAAGGTCTGACCTTCTATACATGCCTCTTTTCTGCTCTTCAAGCTTTAAATCACCTTTGTCAGTTAAAGAAGAAACATGCATTATTCATCTGAGCAAAAGTCCACTAACATGTCCTGCTTACTTAAATTTATCAACATGAAACCAGCAACTGGAGACTTCTTCAAATTCATTATCTCCATTAACATTGCTATTAATTCAAATGGAAGCTGCCTGTTTCTTTTCATAATGTGTTTTGATGGAAATCCTGTAATTTCATCAACTTAACTGAACTCTGAATAAAGCCATAACTGCACATTAAAGTTAAAATGTCACATAAAGAATATTTTACCATCCATGTCTTCTGCGAGCCAAACTGACAACTGCACACTTATGGCACTAATTTATCTCTGAAACATGTTATTCAACAGTTAGTATAAATCTCCACATTAGCTGCTCTTCTTCTTTGAATACATTCTTATTAGCATTTCATTTTCAGCTATTTAATCCCCGCATATGTTCTATCAGAACTCCATATAGTGCCGAGCAGACATTAAGATTAAGCCTTGATTAAAAATGAGAATTAATTAATTCTTTTGAAGTTACACATGTTCTGATTGGCTTTTGTAGTGAAGCAAAACTTCATCCTGAAATGTGAGATCTGCTCTGACAGGGCTCTGCAAAGGTAGTACAAACAGGAGAGCAGTGCACTAACACAAATGTGATATGTAGACTGTATTTATAGAGCAAATCAAAGCAGAAAAGAGATATCCAAAGCTTCTCCTTGCTTAGCAGTTGATGCAGTTTTACACAGCTTGTCTATCTTTGATAGTGCCAGTTAATTAGCCCACTTAATATACACAAAAAGGGAGCTTGTGCAGTGGGATGGTCGAGTTAAAAGTCATCATGACTGATTCCTTTCTTTATTTTCTATCTGGATAAAATCAGAGCCAGAATCTGCACCTTCAGGGTTTGATACTAGTGTCTTAACAAGCTTAATGCATATCAAACTTATCTTCCTCAGCAGATGGGGTTTGCATAGCTTTTTCTTTTCTGAACACTTAAACAACTTCCAATATTTTGTTTGTAGTAGTTAGAAGTGTTTTACACAAAGAAATGTAACGCTTACAACATGCTGCATTTTCTATTACTTAATTCGTATATTACTATTACATGAAATTTCCCCTGTCAGAGGGGGCGATTAACAATGTGACTGTATGTTTGGGATAAATGCTGTTTGGCTTGTCTTGTAGTGTACTAATCATCTCTGAAAAGGCTTATTGGTGGACATGAGAAATGTTTTTGAAAAGGAGTCCAATCAGTAAGCGAACTCCCACTGCTTGAAGCCAATGATAGGTGGGATGAACGGGGAGGGACCGCAAGCAGAGCTCTTCTTGTAAGGATTTAAGAGTTTGATGCACCTTTGATATTTTTCTTTAAATATAAGAGGGCATTTTCCTTTTTTGTTTCCCACAGTGGTATAATTGAGTACGGCAGCAGAAAGGGGACACCTCTGCAGAGCCACAAATTATGCTATTTGCAAAGCTGTGCTGTATTTTCTGCTCATAAGAATATGTGGTGGTGTTGGGGGTGCAATAGGAGAAGAAAAGCAACACGACCACAATTGGACCAATGAAGCATATCACGCGCATTCACTTTGCATTTGCCACTTCCTTCGAGACTTTTCTTTCTTTGATTTCTTTGATGCACTGCGGCACTCCTCACATGCTAATAATAGACTTGTCCATCAACTGTCCCCACCCTTGGAGTTAATTGGCGTTGTGCAAAGGGAGCCAGTGTTGCTCTGAAGTCGGGCCATCATTAGATCAGTGGATGCTGACCATCCTCTGCTCACATACATCCCTCTGATCTGCACACGCTCCCCATCTCTTTTTCACCACCCCACCTGCTCTCACAGCATGCCCCCACCCCTGCAGAGCTGACCCTCCCTTTTGCCATCCTGTGGTGTCTTCTGAGAAGGTCTTGAGAAGGCCGACCTGGCTCTTTTCACATCTTCGTCTCAGATGCTTCTGATCTGATCTCACTTTAACTAGATAGCTCTCTTACAGTACCCCCCCCACCCCCCTTCCCCCAAAAAGCTAGAAGAGGGTACTCATTCTGCAGCTTGGTTTTACCTTCATAAAATTCTCTGCTCTGTGTTCGTCTGTCAAATTTTCCATTCAAAGTCTTATTGGATCACTTGTTTCTCTTATTTTATTCCCCTTCTTATCTTACATAAAATCTTTTGCCAGTTTGTTGAAATTACTCCCACATATTCCTACTGGTTTCAGCAGTTCTCTTCTGGTATGAGTGGCTACTTTTTTCTTTTTTTTTTACCATTTTTTACCCTTTCATTGAAATGATTTATTTTTTAAAAAAAAGGATAGTTAGATTAATATTTCTTCCCATGTTGAAAAGCAATGCTTACAGAAGCAGCTATGACATAAACACACTGACTGCCAAGTTCATGTGTGTGTGTGTGTCGGTGGGTGGGAGTGTAAACATGTGAACCTTTGGTGCACACAAATATACACAATGCATATGTGTGCCAGCAAGTATCGTCCTTGTTTTTGGCTTCTACTGTCATGTGTATGCATATCTCCAAATGTGTGTATCTTCACTGGTGTTTCACTGATTGATACTGGTGTTTCAGCAGGTTATGGTGGATAATTATTTAAACATTGGAGAGACGTGGTGGTGTCCACAAAAAGGCAATGACTGGAGTAGTAAAACAAAACAAAACAAAACCCTCAGAAGAAAAACAGGAAAATATGAGATTTTCATGGAGTGAAGAATTTGGACACCCAGCATGGGGTTTAATTCTTTTTACAGTCGTTCATTTTATGATATTTCCTTTTTTACTCTCAGCGCATTTCATTGGTTTATCTTTTGTTATTCGCCCGCCACGTTCATGAAAAGAAAGAAAGAAATTGAATCTATGCCAATAACAAGTATTTTATTTGTATTCAAAGCCTAAAATATCTTGCTTCTCTGCCACCGAGCCCCATTGTTGTCCAAAAGCACATTAAAAACACATCAGTGAACCATACTGTTGCATTGGGTGACATGATCCTTCATTACCATGAGAACGCACAAATCTTTTTCTATCCCACATGCACTGCCTTGCACAAAAACACTCTGTAGATGACTAAATGTTGATTAACGCACAGCTGATAAACCCAACAAATGTCTTTCTGAGAAATATTTCACAAAAATGATTTGGATTTTTTCTATGACAATATATAGATTTCTGTAGAAGATGCTAATTTTTAGTAAAACAGTAACTATTACTGAATATTAACATGTTGTTAGTCCCTGGAATTTCATTATTTGAATGTTATTTGGCAAAAAAGAAAGGATGAGATCACTGTTTTATTCTTAATATGTGTGAATCTGTGGGGTTGTATTTAGATATGCGGTGTTTTGGAAAAGTTCCATAAGAAATGTGTTAATTTTAAAAAAAACTGTGCTGAATACATCATGAAAAAATAGTAATTCAGATCTTTGTTAGAACAAAACCTCTAACAGCTAATGCCTAAAATATTGGCACCAGCCTTCAAAACCCAGCAGTAGCTGAACCCTGCTACATACATGCAAGCCCCAATTTGTGCGTGCAAGAGAATAAATGTGTCCTTTTGGGAGTTTGTGTATGTATATGCACAGCAATGAGTTTCGAACACAAAACACTGCCTCATGCCCTCTTTGTCCCATCCTCCCCTGCCCTGGCAGCTCTCCCAAGATGCCCCTGCCCCCGGCTTCCTGCCTCTAATGGCCGTCTCTGTGTGCCATCTCGGGAAGCCTGACATCCCCTCCAGAGGCCGAGGGCCTGGCGTTAATGAAAGCCATTGACGGGCGAAGAAAGCCTCTTTTGTGGTGCCGGGGGCAGGCGTGGGCACCCGTTTGCTCAAACACAGCTTCCCCTCCGCACACACTGGGCCCACCGCTCAGAACTGAGTGCCAAGAGCGGAGATCGAAAGACAGGAGAAGCAAAGTGCCCCCTTACCAGGGAAATGGCAGAAAGTGATGGGTAAAGCCGAGGGAGAGAGGAAGGGAGGGGGAGTGCTGGTGAGAATGAGAGAGGGAGGGTGAAAATGACAGGGGGTTGCGTTGGCAAAGAAGGGGAAAGCAAAGAGGAAGGGATAGGTGGGGATAGGCCCGAGTGAGAAGAAAGGCCGAGAAAGAGCATTAGAGATTAGCCCAAGAAGACAAATTCAATTGGCGCATAGGAGGAATGAATAAAAAAGGGGAAATGGGGTACAAACCTTGCAACCAAACACAGAACACCAGAGAAAGGAAACCTGGAGAAAAGGGAAATTGAGCAGCAAAAACAAAGAAACGGAGGTTGGACTTGCCCATGTAAATGAAGCTGGGTGGCCTTGAAGGATAAAAAACAGTGGCAGGGTGCTGGAGGTCTCCCTCTGCCACTGTACAGCCTGTCAGCTTCTCACTGGCTCACACCCCTTTTGGTGATTTATAACACCTGAATTGTTCTCCTTTAACAGAGTTGTGAATGGGAGAGAAAGAAGAGAGCTGCCAGCATGCCAAACAGTCGCTCCATTATTGATAACCAAACAGATGTGTCCAGTTTGGATTTAACATCTGACGCTAAATCTGGGCTAACGGTTTTTGTTGTCAGGGAAATACTATAAACTGGCAGCCAGGCGCTCAATAGAGATGCAGAGTTATAGTGTGTAATATTGGCTTCATTCAGTTCAAATAAAACCTGTGTTTGCTTGTACATTGCTTTGCAGGTGAGCTCCCTTCCTTGCTTCATTGTTGGCTGTGAAAAGCCTTCAGCAAAAATCTAAAATATACCTTTTTGATTACATTCATTTGATGACACGTCCGGTTTGAATGCACATTTTGAGGTTTATGCATGGAAAAAAAGAGCTTTTGTGCAGTTTTAAGCTTCTTTGACTCAACATCGCCACCTATTGGTTTGACATTCACCCCATCAGCCACCTCTTGTCTCCCTGCTGCGCAGCACACAGCCTACTGTATTGTTCAGGCCACTAATTCATCCCAACAGCTCCTGCTGCTAATTTCCAACCACTGGCAAAATGCCATTGGCGGAAGTGGCAGTGTGCACTCCCTGTATCCATGCGCCACCGTGGGAGAGCAGCAAGAAAGTAGTGCCATATTTGTCCCAGTATGTCATCTGTTTAACACGCCTGATTGGCTTTCACACCATAGCCTCCTAATTAATATGCAGTGGCCCCTCGCCCCGCCTCTCCTTGCAATGCCCTAAGACAAAAGCGTATTGTGTGAGCACCTCCTGTTTTAATTATGCTCAAAAGGGAGCTGTGTGAAGATTTTCAGTGTGTGTGTTTGTGCCGCATTTATGAATGCATGAACAGCACTTGTCCACTTGTTTGTGTATATGTGTGTGTACACACGGTATGAAAAAGTACAGTATGTGCACCAAGGGAATCATAAAACAAGCACATTCGTCGTCATGTCATCCTGCACGTATGCTCCTGTTTGTGTGTGTGTGTGAGTGTGTGCATACTAAAATGAGAAGAATTGCAATTCCATTGCTAGGGGAGGAGCTGCTGCTGTCCTCTCCCACAGGAGAGAAAAAAAGTGTTGTTGCTTGTTGCCTTTATGCAAATAGGCATCCGATAAAGGTTTTTTGGGAGAGCCACAAAGAGGGTTTGTGATCGGAGCACTGGGGAGAATGGGAGAGGTTAGGAGGGGTTATGGGGAAAAGACAGGGACAAAATTCCCATCGGCGTACCCAGACCCATCATGTTACATCTCTTCTCTGACTTTCTTTTTCCTCCTCTTTCTTTTCATCCCTCTTTTCCTCACATCCACGACCCAGTTATTAATTTGGTTGAGATTAGTCACTCGTTAATTAACACACCCCCCTCAAATCTTTTAGTCTTTCATTCTTTCCTTCATTTGATTGTATCAGATTCTGGCTATTTTCTTTTCCCCTGTCTTTCATCAGAAGGCTTCTTTTTTGTCTTTTCGGTGATGAGAATGAGGTAATGCACAGTGTGAGGGGAGTAAGAGAAGAGGATTGTGTGGGTCTCTCCTCGATTCCATCAGGGAGCTTTTCCAACATAGATAGTGAACACTTTAAAATAGGATGGTCTGAACTGCTGAATTTAAAATTTGATTTCATAGACAGCTGAGATCTGGACTGATTGCTTAGATCTTCAAACAAATTCACTGAATTTCATCCTGGAAAATGACGCACAGAACACGTTTCCACCTCTAAACAGACCTTGTCTTGTCTTTGTTCTTTTGTAGCTCTAGGATTTAGTGAAATTGAGCTCAGGGGTCTCTAATATGAGGCATACAATAAGATATATGCAGTAGCATTGAATAAATCGAGTCTGCTGTGTAAACAATTAAACCGTGAATAATATGACCAGGAGCAAGATTCAGCTTGGAAAATTTTTAAATTTAAACCCCCAGAATCTAGCTGGGAATATGTGTGGTTTGGCAAAAATCTCTGACATTGTCCTGATTCTTCTGATTCATGTACGGCTTTCTGTAAGGAAGTTGTTTTGATGTATTCTTCAATTCTCATGAACCAGCATGTTTAATTGGCAGATGTATCGTAGTATTTCCTTTTTGGTTAAGCATATAGATGATTAATATTTCAGGCACACTCTTATCAGTAAGAACTTAAAACATCTAAACATTCCAATCAGACAACATTTTTCTGAAACCAAATACAAAAAGTTCCCTTTGGACATGGAAACAATATTGTTGTATGCTATATATATATATATATATATATATATATATATATATATATATATATATATATATATATCTATATATAATATGTTTTATTGCTTAATTACACTTTTTTCCCCAGTCATCTACTGTGTATATCCTGTGCACCAGTATTGAGATGGTTGCTGTTCTTCCAGCTGTTTCAAGCTCTTTATATTCAGGTATTCAGTGTTTTTTTTTTTTAACATGTGGCCAATTTTGAGGATTAAATGCTGAATACTGAGCATCATCATAACTTAACTTTGGACCAAGACCTGAGGTCAGCATTATTTACTTATATTAGCTTTTTACTTTTTTGTTAAAAGTCAGGCACAATAAAATGTTTGTTATCCAACAAGGTGATGTTATTGCTAAGGTCTCAACAAGAACGTCTTTACAAAGGAATTTCATTTAGAAAGGGCAGGTAAAAATAAATAAATACAATCAGCTGAAAACCTGCACATGTATTTAACCATGTTTTCTATCTGGATTCATAAAGGCCCAAATTAACATTAAGCTCAATACTGTAAAAGCAGAAAAAAACACTCCAGAGACCTGAGAGGTGGTGTGATGGGCTCTGCTGTTCATTCATATTGTCATCTCTCTCTCTGAGCTTTTTTTGCTCTTCCAGCTAAACTAGCGTGACTTCATAGCTGCTCTTAGCCTCTGGTCTGGCCATGCTGAGCCACATGCTCCCTCAGTGGCTCACTCAATTAAAAGGCCACGAAGCCCCCAACCTCTCCCGACCTCTGCCGACCCCCTTGTGTCACGCATCTCCACAATGCCTGCAGCACAGAGGGATGCGTGTGGTGGAAGTGGCTGATCTGGAGCAGAGGGCCCATGAGGGGGTTGGAGGTTTGTAGTGGTGGGGTTGGTCAGTCTGCTTTTGTTCCAGTTGTGTCCATCTTGCCCCCCCTTCACCCCTGGTGTCTTTCATAAGGAGTGTGTAATAACTGCCTTTGTTGGTTTTTCCTCTTGTAATGGGTCCAGTGGGAGGCCTTGTTAGTGTGTTAGTGCACAGGGTGCTAAGCCAGGGGACCTCGCAGGAACTCTGGGATTAGAGGCTGCCCCATTCTGCCCTAAATGTGATCCTTCTCTGTCAGAATGGTCATTCAACCAGTGGATGAATGTTATTCTTTAGATCTTCCTAATTGCAAAAGCCTTTTTTGTTCTATCTAAAAGTCTTAAGTTTCAGTTTACTTAGTTATCTAAGGGAGAATTAAAGGCCCAGTACGCAGCTTGAGGAAGGATAAAGAGAAGTATGAGTTATAGAGTGACACATCAATGATATAATGACCTCAAAGAATCAAAGTAATAGAGACTTGTGGAATGAGGTCATAAGAAAGCTGTTTAGTAGCAGTAGCAGAAATTGACTTGCTGTTTCTGTGGATTTGTGATAAGACTTGGATGCATTTTGGTCTTGATGTTAGGGGGGGTCTAATTCCAGCACTTGGGTCTTAGTTTTAAAACAACAAGAAACTTTGGTTTCAACCACTTTTTATGTTTGATAACATTTTTTCTTTTTTTCATCTAAGCTTGCTTTAAAATGACTTGAATGCCTGCTTTAATTACATTCTAAATCGTTAGCAACACTTTCAACTCTAATATCTATAAAATGGTGTTGAATTGATACAGTTAATTTAATCTTAAAAAACTTCAAGAGGATAACGGTATCAAAATAGCGCTAAACAATGCATCCCTAACAATTTGCAACACCTCTATTTTTTAATCAGTTGCTATTAAGTTGCCAGTGTCACTGCCAGTGACACAGTGATTATAACATATATATCAGGGCTTTGAAGCTAATGATGGCTAAAATATTAATCTTGGTTGAGAAAATTTTAAAACACACTTCCCTTAATTTCCAAAATGCCCGGGAATAGGGTGAGATAGATAGCTACATGTGCCCTACAAATTCAGTGTGAATTTCTAACCCATGTTTGTATGTAATTTGGGGCATTATGAGTTCAACAAATCTTGAATTTTGTTCAAGAGAGAATATCTTCAAATCAGTATTTGCTCATGCTGGACTTGAGGGGAGGTCCAGGTGTGACGGGTTGCACTCTGCTTTCACACGCAGGATTTGTCGACCACAGGCTATAAAAGAGGCCCATATTTGAGGGGCACGAAATGAACACTGCCTCTACTTTTGTTGATTTGGCATTCATACAGCTAGCCATTTTTCAGGGAGGAAATTCAAGTGAAGCACTCCCATGTACTTGTGAAGCACACTGAAGGCAATTTCCCCTCAGTCAAGAGGCTAAAACCCACTCAAACTGAACTACTTCCTGCATTTAGTCAACACCCCCCCACCGACACTGCTGCTCCATCATCACCCTGCTTAGCTGGCATCAGTCACAACCTCTTACTGGGGCTCTGCTCTTTCCAGAATGGTGACAAGGAGGCTATGACAACAGCTTTGTTTCTGAACCTAAACCACAATCACAGACATAAATCTCAAATGTGCATTTAAGTTTAGTTTTTGCATTACATCCTATGGTTTCATTTCCCCTGCGAAGATTTTAAGTAGTAATGCTCAAGCAAAAATGTTTTCTGTGGTGTGGTGATTATACACACAGCTGACAAGTGCTGATTGGAGAGCTGATATGGCTTTGGGGATGACTTCAAAATTATAAGTGTGTGTTAAATTAACATTGATGAGTGTACACTTCTAAATGTACCTACAAAGTGTTTATATTTGTACTTGTGAGTGCAAATCGCAGCAAGAAGTTTGCTTTTGAGGGTCTCAGCAAAAGCCATAAGCAGATGGAATAATCATGCAATCAAAAGATTATCACTGTAAATTAAAAAGTTAGGTAACCAAAGTGCATTAAGTTTTGCACTTTTAGATTTTACGTTTCACTCAGGATTCAGAATTCATCACGGAACAGAGAAAGCACTACGGGCTATGAAGAGACTCATCTCTGCGCTTGTAGTGTTAGGCCTCGATACAGTGCTCAATACTGTTGATTTTAATACACAGACTAAAATACACTATTGTTATTAAAGTAAATGCACAACAGTGGTTTGAATTATATCTATCTGATAGACTCACAGTTGCAGAGTTCCACAGGTTTCTGTACTGGGACCAATAGTTTTTACATTATACATGCTTCCTTAGACAGTATCATTAGAAAACAATGCATACACTTTCATTGTTTGCTGATGATGTCCAGCAATGTCTATCTATGAACCCAGATGACAAAAATCAATTAATTAAATTGAAGGTTGTCTTAAAGACAAAAAGCCCTGGAGGTCCCACTATTTCCTGACAAAACTGAGCTTCTTGTTCTTGGCCATAAATATCTTAGAAACATGATGTCTAACCAGGTACTTACTCTGGATAAATTTACTTTGGCTTCCAGCAACGCTGAGAAATCCTGGAGTCATTTTTGTTCAAGATATGTCCTTCAATGTTTACAAACAAATATCGCTAAAATGAGAAACATAGTGTCTCAGAGTTATGCTAAAGAACTAGTTCATGCATTCATTACTGCTAGGCTGAAGTATTGCAATTCATTATTATAAGGTTGTTCTAAAAGTTCCCTAAAAAGCCTGACAGGGATATATGCTTCTCCCATACATGCTTCTCTTCATCATTCATCATCACTTCATCATTCATGGCCAAGGTGGCTAGCAAAACGAAACTCATCTGTTACGATGATAAGTCACTGAAGCTCGTTTATTTGCTAATGCTAGCTGTGTTTCCACGCAAAGTGCAGATCATCACTGATCTCAGAGAAGTGAAAGCTGAGCAAGAGGCAGTTTGCCTTGCACACTTGTCTCCCATCAATTTACAGTCAAAGACTGGAGGTTTATCCACAACGTGCATCTACAATCAACCAGAAAAATGCTACTGGCCAATCAGCTTGCCCAGCTCCAATCATTGTTAATAGGAGACAGACACGCCCATACCACAGGGAGAGCGATAGTTCCTATGAGCGTGAAACACGTGCACTTTCCAGTGACAATAGCTGACTGTGGCCACATGATGGCAGTATTTTAAAGGATGAACTTTATTATAGCCCTGTCCGAGATAAAAGGAGAGAGAAATCAATTTACTCTGGTATGTTAATTTATGTCTGTTGTTAGAGTTAGCAAGGCAAGTACTGCTTAACTTGCTTATCCCAGTGATTCCGAGAATTTCTAAACGTAGAATGGGAGGTAAAGCCTACAGCTATTAGGCCATTTCCTGTGACGCCAGCTCCCAGTTTGGATTAAAGAGACAGATATCCTCTATATTTTTCAGATTAAACTCAAAACTTTACTTTTTAAAAAAACAAACAACCTTATAGTTAGGCCTGGATCAGATAACCCTGAACTATCCCTTTGTTTTTCTGCTATAGGCTGACCTGCTAACCTGAACCTGAATTGTTGTCAAATTTTTGTATTTATTTTATTTTTTAAATTTACATTCAGCTACACAGGATTTTATACTTTTACTGCTCTACACTTCTGGATGTATTCCAAATACCACATTATAAAATTATCAAACTCTGATGGCCTTACTTGTTTCCAAAAAACACTTTGAATTTCATGAATGAATAATTTGTGGTTTGAGGTACATTTTCTTAAACATTTCAGGTAAATAAATGCCCCCATTTCATGCTATCCCTTCATAAATGATGTATTTTCTTATAAATCTTATCAGGGTCTGATATCCTGTCAGTGTGTCAGATCAATATAGCGGTGTAAGCCTTACCCCATTATGGCCTCCACAGGACTGCAAGCAGACTAAGGGCTCCCACAGGGGACCAGGAGATCCTGAGGGAGCCTATTAATCCATTATGTTCACCTCCAGAGCAGTGTTAAGGATAACAATCACATACGAGCCGGAGGCAGGGCCACAGGAGGCTACAGCTGCTTAGGATGACCCGCGTTGCCTGGGGGACTGATCAGCATCATTCCCATGCTGTGTCTTGCCCAGTGACCACATGTAGAGAAGTACAGTTATAAGGTCAAGAGTATATTATTTGTAGAAATTTGGATGTGATGTTATAGTGAAAAGTGAGAAATCATGTGTTTTTTAAATTATATTTTCTGCCTTATCAGGAAATGTTAATATATTTAACAATTTTAACAAAAAATTCCATCATCATAATAATTATAAAAATGAAGAAGACAAAGACTTAATTCTAAAATGTCCCAAAAAAGGAAAAATATGGCCTTTCCTGTCCAGGCTTTATTTAAATTTATTATATATTTATTTATACCAACTCCCTAAAGATTTAGTATCACCATTTTTTTCTATTATAATGATAGCTTTTGTACAAGCTTGACAACCTCAAAGGATTTTTACTTTTTTTTGTCATTGTCTTCAACATATTGCAGGTATGATGCCAAAGAAGCACATCTCCAGAAGACATATTAGACAATAGAATAATTACCATAATCATGATTATTTTTCCTTGCATTTTAATTAGCCCTATGAAGCTCAATTAAGCTCTTCAGTATAAGCGCCTATTCAGTAAACAGCTGTCCACCTGTCTTCTAGTTCTTGGGAAAAGGCTGTGGCGCCTGTTCACGCCAAGGAAACCATCACCAAACCGGGTGGGGGGTAAAACATGGCCCCTGCAGCCTGCAAGGGGCCCCTTATATGAAGGGCGATTAATGCAATACAGTGGCAGGAAAACAACAGGGATATGGACTATATGCATGTATATAATCCAAACTGAAATATGATGTGACTGATCAGAAAAAAAAAAGATATTATAGATTGAATTGTTTAAACAAACAAAAGTGTTCTTGGCAAAGTTATCGGTTTGAAGAATACAATAAAATAAAATACATATATAAAAAAGAATTAATATTTTTTGTGAAATGGTATATAATATGTAACAATATCCATATGTTCTGTGTTGTTATGTCCCACTCTTCCAGAGTTTTACTTGTAATGTTCTAACTTGTTGGAATAAAATCAGGTAAAGTGGTTAAGTTTCTAGATATAAACCATACTGCTGGAACATCCATACTAGTGTCTCTTAAATGTATTGATGCATAAAATGAAGGTAGAAAAAAGCCATTGTAGCCTCTGTTTGTATTCTTCTTTCCATTATTTGTAATAAACCTGTGTGTGGTTACCATCAATCAGTCCTGCAAAGCAAATATAAAGTTGCTATTTTTGTATATATGCATTGTGAAAAGACACGCTGCATTAGGTACAAGAGTTCCTCATTGCATTCTAGAAAAGGAAACAAAGAAGTGTACAAGTATATTTTAGGCACTGTAGAAAAAGTTTGATAGTCACAAGACAATATTTAAAATCTGATTTAAAAACCATATAAATAAGGAGAACTCTGTTTTTTATGATATACCATGATTATATTTATGGACAGTCATCTCAATGGACAAAACTGGATCGCAATTGATAACTGATTCTACTGACTGGGGGCTGATGCAAGGGAATACGTTATTACAGTATGTGTCCTTTTTTAAAAGTTCTTCATCACGATGCAAATCCTGTCAAGTCTTTGTAGCTGCCAACAATAAAACAAAGTGTGCATACATGTTTTGTTTTTGATAGCGCTTCTGTACTTCTTTAGTGGCATTGGCACTGAGGAGACCATTTCTTGTGAGGACACCTGCTTTCTTTGGTTGTTTCATCCTTGAAAGAGAAACTGTGTAAATTACTTGTGAGAGACAAATCCCATATGAATTGAAAGCATTAACCCATTCTGTCATTAATGCTATGCAGTCATTAAGCCTTCAAGACAAAAGAACTAATGATGACTGGCCTTCATCATAATAAGCAGAGACTTGATTACATAGCTCCTTGCCTTCCTACCATATTCTGTAAAATTACTAAATCTTATAACAGAGAGCCAGACTTTTCTATGTTTCATTCCAATGTCCAATTTTTGATTATGATGATCAATAACTGAATGTCATTTGTTTTTATTCCTATTGTTTTTGACCCCATTAACAAAAAAGCGGACCCACTTAGTCATAAATATTAAATGAAACACAATGCACATTTGAAATATTTATTTTGCCAAAAATATTACAATATTGTCTTTCAAAATTATTTAACTTCAGATGTAACCTTCCTTAGGTCAGTCTCCTAAATGTTAAAATGTCTGTCATACTAACCAAATAGATGTACATAACTAGAAAAAAACAACATATTGGTTGAAGAATAACATTTGTAATATGTAATGTTCTGAAGGTATTCTTTATTAGATGCCTGTCTTTGGTTTGAACTGTCTGTAAAACTTTTATTTTGTAACAATACGTTGCTTTAGGAAACAATTACAAAGCACCTTTCATCAAATGGACACCTCATTTGGAAATGCAGCCTTTCTGCAGGCCAGTAGCAGAGTGATGGAGCTCTAGATCGACATCTAGTGGTTGAAACTGTCCAGAACATATTAAATGGACACTTATGTTCTTTTTAGTTTTAGTTCTTTAGGGATTTTTTCATTTTGGAAAGCAAAGATGTGAATAAAAATGTAACAGCACATTGTGGCAAATTTACATTTACATTAGTACAATATAGGTAGCTTTATATATTTTCTTAGAAGGGTCTAGGTTGCTATAATCTCACAGTGTGTGTGCCTGGTTCTGTCTTTCTGTGTCTTTTTGTGTCTAGTTGAGCTTCTCAGTCTCCTCTGGCTTTGCGAACTCTTCTGTCTTCACAGTGGTCAACTGGCCCTCGTGACTTCCCTCGTCCCCAGGTACCTGACAGATACCAGGAGATAATTGAGTTCCCAGACTTCCGATATCAACTGGTCTCAAACATCCTTCCATTTTCCACTATGTCACATTTCAAGGCACTCATTAGTAGCTGGTTCTAGGTTTAATGGTATTAATTGTCTACTGGTTCAATGTATGTAAATGTCAGACGGATTGCAAAAATGGGACAAATGTATTTCTTTTAAACGTGTGGTCATTCAAACATTCATAAACACAAACTCAAAAGCACCAAGGGCAACAAAAATCTAAATGACGTCAGCCCAAAGTGATCAGATTCTGTGTAATAAACCAGGCTGATCATAAATTGTAGTGTTGAATTTGCTCCACCTGGTGGTTCAACAGATTTACTAGCTATGAGCCGTATGACAGTCTTTGACATCTGATTGTTGGTGAAACACTCCCATCTTGTGGCAAAATTAGGCACTGCTCTGTTTTACAGCAGGGAAGTCTGAATCTTAAACTCCACATAGCCTACAGTATAGTCGCAGTGTTTCTTTGGCTGTGGACAAATACAGAGTTTAGAAGTGTCTAAAAGTTTCTTTGAACTTACTTCCCAGTAGATGCTGTCCTCAAAACACGAGGCGTCAGAAGGAGCTCCAAAGATGGGAAGCTTCATAATGAAACCTGAACAAAGGATTATTTGTAATTAATCTTTTTTTTTTTTTTTTAAATGAAGATTTTCAAGAAGTTTTAAAGACATAAGTTGAAAGCAAGGCTTTGGGTTTCTAAATTTACAAGATTTTATTTGTTTGAACAGCACTGCTGACCACTGAATTATAAATCTTGAGATATCATTTACATAATATTTTTTGCTTTTTACTGATCTGGTAACTCACAGGTCACAAAAGTTCACTAAGTTAAACTGTACTTCATGTTTCATATCACGCACGTTAACAGCGTGTTAACTCCAAGGAATTAAAAAAAAGTAAAGGCGGGTGTGAACCTACCAACAAGAAGCCCTCCCACCAGGGCAAAGCCTAGAGTGACAGCAAGGGAGATGGCCTGAACCGCACCTTGGTAAGATGCGGTTCTCTCTTTATCTGCCACGTCAGGGAACACTTCTTCCATACTGAAATATGCACAGAGGAAAAACATAGAGTAAGCTCAAATTTAATTTACGGAAGGGCTGGATGGATTTTTCACTCTCAAAATTGCACACCTCCACATCCAACATATTTCCGTCCCATTGCAATCCCCAACAATGAAAGGAGCAGGTTGAAGAAAGCCTAAAGTTTTCTGCCTGATAATTTCTGATTTGTAAATCATCAAAAGAATGATTTACATTTTTTATATGCAACCCTTTAAATCGAATATTTTTAATGTTCTTTTATGTCCTGGTCTTGACAGTTCATAACTTAGACCATATGCTAAAGTACATATTTTTTTGTATTTGTTCTTTCAAAATTATGCTCTCCCTTAACCTTTCATTACAATGTTTTTTTGGGGGGAAAAGGTCAACATGATATTTGATCTTACACCTTTTTATTTTTTCAAACAAATACAAAAAGAAATGTTTACCCATCGCCATAAATCTCTATGGTAGCCAGAGAAGCAGTGACGGCTCCCACAATAGCGCCCATAACACCGGGCATACCATGCAGGTTGTGAATCCCACAGGTGTCTTGGATCTTCAGCTTGCTCTCCAGGATGGGCTGATGGAGAGAAAACAAAATGAGAGGATTATGTGGCAGTGTTTGTTTTGTGGATGAAACTAGTGCTAAACAACATCATGTATTCACAGCCCATTCAAGTTAATAATATTTTCAGTAAAAATTAATTAATTTAATGTTTTTTAACCCCACGTTTTAATAACTTGAAAACATCAATTAGCACATACATATTTTTGAAAGATTAGGCGAAATTGTATGTTTTAGCAACCTCTTTTTGTTCCTTTCCCTTCCACAAGTACATCACAGTTCATTGTCTGATTTATTAAACATGAAAACTGAATCATCCTTACTGAGAGGTACTTGTAGCCCAGAACAGAGATGATACCAGCCAAGAAACCGACAATCATGGAGCCAAAAGGCGTCAGCATCATTTCTCCAGCTGTTCCTGCTGCCACTCCACCGGCCAAGGCAGCGTTTTGAATGTGGACCTAAAATAGTGACAGAAGGATTTTTAATGATGCATCTTTAAAATTACACAGCAAATCCTGTAATCACTCCGTTAGATTTATATAACACATTAATTTTGGACTTTCAACTTTAAAATTTGACTAGTTTATGTATTCAGTTACCTTTGTAACTGAAAGTTGTAAGTTTTTTTACTTTTAAATTTCTTATTTTGAGTACATTACAGAGCCTGTACTTTTTCACTTTTACTTAAGTTGCTTCAATACTTCAACTTTTATTGGCGTATTTTTTAACCCACGTATCTGTACTTCTACTTAGGTAGAGAAAGTCTGTACTTTTGCCACCTCTGGTCCTCATAATGTACCACAAATATGACTTAAATAATCCCGTTTTACTCTCTTTTCATGAAAAGCATGCTTTATTATCTTGCTTTCAGCAACTACAGTTCTGCAGACTGCATGTATTTGCATGTCTGTAGAGGAAGCCTACAAAATAATAAATGAACAGATGAGACCGTCAGATGCGAGCACCAAGAACTGTAAGATAATTAATCTTTCTGTAGCATACTGGTTTTGCGCCACGTGCTAGCAAATAGGTGGAAGATATTACAGATAAGCTGATTCCTTCTGATGATTGGTTTGTCTTTACTATCAGCAGGTTGTGTGGCATGTCTGTCTCCTTTGTCAATTTTATGAGCTGTTTATATTTCCCTCTTCGGTTTGATTCAAATCAGCACAGGAATGTCTCGTCTTGACTTCTTACTGTTAACAGACGGGCTTGACAACAAGCACATGTGACTGAGTGACAGTGTCATTTTTTGGGGGGGAGTGTACCGTCAGCTGACATGTTTGTCAGTTTTTATCAGAAGTGACTCTGTCGTGACCTGGATCAGCTGAGTTTCACATTGCTGACAGGAGGAAAAAACCTAGTTCTTGACCCCACCCTGTCTTCACTGTGTTAATACTGACTGTGCACTCCTTCTGACTTCTACAGATGTGAATAATTTTTTAAATTATATCTTTTATTCTTAAACCTTTACCCCATAAGAAAACATTTGACAACCTCCCCTAAACCCATTATAATAAGTTTTACACCTCAGTATGGATCAATAAAAATGTGGTTTGATGTCCACCAGACTGCTTTCTGGGTTTTACCAAGGGTAGCTGCATAGGCAGAGACCACCCCGACTAACTTCTGATGCAAACTCAGTCATTTTGTTCCACAAAGAGGCCTGAAATATGACGGTTTAGAAATAAGCTTCAAGGGATACTCCTATTAGGCTTTCAAGTAGTAAAGAGTTAAGGTGAATTGCTTTTGGAAGCTACAATTCAATTAATAAATTATAATTTTGTATCCTCACCATGTCCAGTTTGCCATCATGAGCCGTGAGGGCAGACATGGCATAAGTAGACAGAGTGCAGGCTGCCAGGGAGTAGTAGGTGTTCAGTGCTGTACGATGCTGATCGTCTCCGTGAGCTGTGATGGCAGAGTTAAAGCTGGGCCAGAACATCCACAGGTAGAGAGTACCTATACAGAAACAGTATAGAAAAGACAACATTTTAATATTTCATCACTACAGTAGTTTTGATTGCATTTTACACTTTGAAATTACTCCAAATAGAACTGTTCCTGTTTCAAATACTATAGCGTGCTTCTATATGTTTTTATTTGGGTGATTACAGACACAGTTCACGCTAACAGCGCCTAGTAAGCACTTGAGAGCACAAGTGACTGAAGATTTACTCTTAAATGAGACAACTATACATATAATAAGAAAAATTTTATATTTGCATTTCACAAAAGTAGTTGCAAGTGTTTACCGATCATAGCAAACAAATCTGAGTGGTAGACTGAGCTGTTCTTGTGTTTGCTCTTGTCCAGGTTGGGTCGGTACAAGACTCGAGTCACCATCAGGCCAAAGTAGGCTCCAAATGTGTGAATGGTCATGGAGCCACCAGCATCCTTGGTCTGGAACAGGCCGGGTGTAAGAATGGTGAAGATTCAGGTGTGCATTGTGCATTTTAGACCAATCTCTACAGTTCCAGTTTTTATTTATGTAATTCATGTTTTCATAATATGAATTTCATTATATTATAACTTACTCCAAGAATGCTTAGCAGGATGAACTCGTTGACTGCAAACAGTGTGACCTCAAACACAGCCATAACAAGCAACTGGACTGGACTTGTTTTACCCAGAACAGCTCCAAATGAGATCAGCACAGAGCCGGTGCAGAAATCAGCATTGATCATACTGAAAGAAACAAAGGAACAAATACAAATTTAATGTTTTGTTTTGGGTTTTTTTTGCATTCATCAAGTGGTAAGAGTATTGACAGTTTACTACCTCCAGGTAACCATAAGATGTATTCAGGCTGCTTTAAATGTAAGATATGCAACTGAGCAATGGTCACACAGTGGAGGTGAACAATATTTCCAGGAATTGCTTAACCATGAAGCAATTAACACTGCAAAAGTAGTCAGCCACTCCTATAGTCAGTCACTCCTATAGTCAGCCACTCCTATAGTCAGCCACTCCTATAGTTTCGACAAAGAACATTCTGTCCCCCTTGTCATAAGAAAAGGCTAAAATAAGAGCTTTATTGCCATTTTTTTATATAAGTACACAATGTGCCAGTCTCACAGGTGGAAATCAAGACTAGCTCAAGAATAACTTACAAATCTTGTCAAATCCATTATTTAAACTCTTTTCTGACAACCTAAAAAGAGTATTTCTTTAAATTAGTATTTTGTTTAATTATTTGCCTATGCACATTTAACTGCTGTTATTATATGCCATATATGGATAACAAATGAAACTGATTTGTTTGTATATGTATTTGCACGTGTTCAATTATGTGCACTCGTGTTTATAATTGTAATTAAGAGGATTAAGAGTCAAGAAAAGACAAGACTTTACTCATGTATTTTGCATATTCTGTATGCGTTTGCATGCACATTCATATATGCATGGTTGTCCACATACCTTTCCACTCCAACGTGGATCTTGCCTCCATGCATACCATGGAAGAAACCCTGCATAAGTGTGGCCCACTGTAAGGCGAAAGCTGCAATCAGGAAATTGAAACCAACACTGCTGAAGCCATAACGCTGGAGGAAAGTCATGAGGAAACCGAAACCAATGAAGATCATAACATGTACATCCTGGAAACCTGCAAAATGTAGAACATGCAGATGAAAAGAGTTAAAAACTGAGAAACAAAAAGATGAAATAATGAATTATCAATGGTATTTAAAACATTTTCCCCTCATGTTTTTTTTCATCAAACAACAATAAATTTTCTTTGGTCAGAGGAATTCCGACAGCACTTCAGGGAGGATATCACTCGCTCAGTTTGGTCTGGAATGTTTTCCTTAATAGCTACTCTCAACAAACTCACTCAGTCACTGCCAGCGACACTGTGACTTGAGGGCTTTGTAGTGAAAAAAAAATAACAGACTGAATGGCTACTTACATAAGCTTTGGTTAAATGGAACGTCAGGTTAAGTTGCGACATGCTTCAGCATGATGAAACCTCCTATTCATTCTTGGATCATCACTTTATCACTTGTATTGTGTGAAAGACTAGCTTTTGCGACAAGAAAGCATATGAATCTGAACTCTCTAAACTTGCACCTGGGTGTTTCCATTTATGTTTATCTATTTGTCCCATATTCCCAAACACAAAATTGCGCTGTGCTTTGCCTGCTGTCACTATGGTAACAGTTAACTGGCAGGACAATGCAGAGGCGTTGCCAATGTCCTCATTGCCGTTTTGGCCCAAATGCCGTTCTCATTAGCTCCTGGTTGACACCAGAGTCAAAGCAGTAATAGGTTTCACTGGGTTAAGTCTAACATTTGGCTTCTGCTTGACCTCCAGTAACAACTATTTACATGTTTCCACATTGCGTTGAATTTAAGACACTGATATTGTCTCTCATTTATGGAATTTTTATTTGTTACAAAATAAAACAAACAAAAAAACCAGTAAAAGCATTAAAGCTATTACTGTAAAAGTATTTATATTGTTTAATGACAAATAAAATATGCTTATGTGATTTAGGATCAACAGAGACAGACTGAAGTCCTTGAAAAATTCTTGATAACATTTACACAAAAAATGGATGTTTATCTGCAGTGTAGGGTATCAACTTGTAACCTTTAGACCACTGAAAGATGACCTCTTTCATTACTTATTGGCTTTGTTCACCCTCAGGTAAACTATTGCACCAGTTCTCAACTATAGTTCCTCAGTCAGAGCACTTTCTGTTTTTTTCTAAACCTACCCATGCAAGTGTTTTTCCAGTGAAACTTGTATGTCGCTGGATTTCAAAAGAATATATTTCAGAGGAAGTGCACATCAGGACTTCATTTTAACTATAAGTTGTGACCTGTGTGTTTCCTTTCTGGAGGACAGTCTAGTAAAACACAGGCTTTGTACAGTGTAAACTTCTATGTTTACTGTACATTTTTTCCCAAGAATGAAATAAGGGTAAACGATGTAGGTTTTGCAAAAGGTGAACTTTTCTATCATCTCCCATGACAGTGAGGGTGTCAGGTTAAAGACTGCCATACACCACAATGAACCTTTTGTCTCTGTGCTTACTTTATGAATTTCGAATAATCTGTTATGTCCTGTACTGTTTGAGGCAGAGCTGAAGAGAATAGTTGTCATTTGGTCAAAGCTTTGTTAAAAGTACAGGTTTTAATGTTTCATTTTGTACCGTTGAATGATGTGTCAAAATGCAGTGACTATGCTAACCAACTGATAACAGTCAAGTTATTAGTTTAGCTCACCAAACAAATTTCCCATGTGTGGGACTAATTAAGGTTTATCTTTCAGTGCAAAGAACAAATGTTGCTGATGAGAATGTGATGAGTTTGCAGAATTTTTTTTTTAATTTAAAAAATTGTAATAATTGGTCATGTAATAACTACGTAAAAAAATATTGCTGACTTTGTGGCTTTATTAGTTCCTGTAATTTGGTTTTGAAATAAAGTAATATGTACACTAATTCTGCTCCAGTAGGTTCTCAAAGGTGACTTACAAATAGGGCAGGGCAGGATCAACACCCAAGTTAGCTGCCTGCAGGTGGGAGGTGGCTTGTAAAGAAGAGGGAGTTCATCTCCCCAGATTCTCTTCACAGAATGCTGTCTGATTTGTTAACACACGCCCAGCATAACACAAAGCACCATCTTAACAGACATGTCCAACTGCTAAGCTAGAACTTTTTGCTCCATGACTTCCAAGAACTTCAGTGTTAAGTTTACCAATGTAAATGCAAGAAACAAAACACATATTTTCCATTATTAGGTCTATTACATTTCATTTTAAGTTCTGCTGAAAATATAATTTCTACCTGGAAGTTCTATATATTAAATGTAAATAAAATTAAATGTAATAAGAGCGTTAATACAATCATTTCAAGTTATTACATAAAACTGACCACAAATCTATACTTTTATTTATCCAATGAGTGCCCCTAACAAGTATGAAAGTTGTCTTTTGGTTGTTGTTTTTGTTTGTTTGTTTGTTTTTTGTTTGTTTTTTTGCCACATAAATGTGTTGGTAACATAAATCACAAAGTTAACAAATAGCGGGGACAATGTTTTTGCCTCTGTGGGACAGCAGTGGACTGGAAGACATTTCCATGAAATGTTCACTCACAATGAATAGGATCATCCAATTATGGAAAAGAGAGCTGGTGAAATTTAATTCAGCAGCTTTTCTCCTTTAATGCACAACTAAACAATTGTGTTTTGTTGAAATATACTTGCATGCGATCATGAATTACACATCAGTCCTAAAATAAGCACACAGTGAGGCCATGTCTCAAAACAACGGGCAATAAAGAGAACCACTTTAACATATATATTTGAAACTTTGAAAGGATTTGCTGATAGCCTAAAGAACCAGGCAGAGGTAAGCTTATCATTAAAATTATTATTTTGTTTTCTTGGTTTACACTAATCTGTAATATGCTATGTGCAAAAAATAAAGTTATATTAAGTAGGAGTGATGTACAAATTTTCCTTCCATGTCTGCAGAACACTCACTTGGGTAGCGGTAGTAGAAATCGTTGTCATATTGACTGTGGTTCGAATGGTGCCACTTCTTTGCGTCTGTCTCTTTGTCATACTCCACCAGCACCCCAAAGAGGATGATGAGGATGATCTCCAAGATGAAGCAGGTGATCGGCAGTTTGAGCCGCATGTTGGTATTTGCGTCTGCCATGTTTTCTTCCCGGTGAGATGAAGAGGAGAAATTTAATGAGGCTTGTTCTTCATGAAATCAATTACAGCTCTAGCACAGAAAGTTGGACACACTGTCTCTCTCACACACTGAGGGGCGTCCTGCAGAGACAGGAGGATGTTTTGTGTGAGAGTGGAAGAACTAGCTCACAGACAAACACAAGCGCTGAACTTGCATGTGCGTTTTTCATCTCCTGGGACACACCTACCGGACCTAAAATGGCATAATTAATATTATTCCCGCCCCCTTCTACCTACTTTTTAAGGTGGTTTGAAGTGCTGGAGTTCAGCAAATAAGTTTATGATAAGTACTTTTGATAGATACAGTTTGATAATTTGTGTTTCAAATGTTTTTAGACACTAATTTATGGCTAATAAGTTTAAGTTATAAACTAGTAGTTTAGCACTTAGTTAAGCCTCTAGTTTATGGCTGCTGGACAACCACATTTTAGCCAGTAGCATCAGATTTAAGTGTCATGTTAATTTTCTGTGTACAACTGTCATCATAATATTGCAATTTGGCAGCAACCACTCTTTCATTCAGACAGCATACAGTTTGAGACAGTTTCTGTTCTGTATTTCTGTTTCATGCTAAAAGCAGAGAAAAGCAAAGCAAAATAATTCAGCTACACAGTCATAGTGGGTGTGTTTTTGAATCCTGTTTGAAAGAATGCATAAACAAGTTCCTGAAAGTTCCTGAGACAACTCACTCACACACACACACTCTGGATGCACAGCGGATCTCTCAGTGATTAAAAAAAACTGTAGCCTATAAGGCCTACTACTCATACAACTGTCAATTAAAACCACACAGGGATGAGTTCAGAATGAAAAGGACAAGAAGCCAGTATCAGCAAATACATATAGGGTTTTATCATTTAAAAGATTTGTAATAATATTAGACCATTAAAAGAAAAAAAACATATTTGCACAAAGTAAATACTAAATCACACCAACAGGAGGCTTACAGGTTACTTTAGTAACAAATCCACTATAAATAAATGTGATCCTACAGGGACAATTACATGAACTCAACACCTCCCCTCTGCAACAGCTGCTAGCACTGCAACCAAATTATACTATCCTATACACAGAAAATCCTTACATCATGAACAATTATACAAAGCCCGACTCCTACATGGTATTAGCCTCAGCTCAGGAATTGCACGTACCCATCTATAATGTTGCACCATTGCTAGGTGACATAAAAACAAACCAAAATAACAACATTCACAATAATAAAATAAGGGCTTTTTAGCCTATTCAAAAGTAATACCATGGAACATAAAGGAAAACAGGAGGGAAAATTTAAAAAAGCATGACAATGTGACTCACACAGACACTCTCTTACAGGATACAATTTAAGTTACATATCAGCCTATATTTACAACAATGTTGTACCTTGGCAAACTGAATGACACGCTTACCACGCTTGATTGTAATTATATTAAGAATTACTGAAAGAAGAAGAAAACACAATAAGTATCATATAAATAAATTACACATAAAGATAGGCAGTAAAAAGTATATACGACCTAAAACATTCATTTTGCACGTTAAACCTCTGCTGAATGGCAGTGTAGTCCTGAATGTGTGTCTGAATGGCTCCGGGAGATTTTCGGGATGGCCACTGAAATTTGGGATTCTCCCGGAAAAATCGGGAGGGTCTCTAATCGTTGTCCCCCAGTCTGTAACACACCCACTGAAGAGACGGTAACCATCCTGCTTTGGATAGAGCAGCTGTCATTTCTAGAAACCTGGCCAAACCCCCACAAAAAATGTGACTATCCAGTTGGGACCAGGAAGCAAAGCTGCAATCTTACATGCCTCTCTGCAGCTTCTTTCCTCTTGTTATTCCCCTGAAATCCTATCCCCATAGAGACTGTGTCTGCTCCCAAACCAACAAGAAGCAAAAAGACTCCATCAAAAAATCACAAAGAAAGAAGAATATAGTGTCCACGAGTGAAAACAGTGTGATGTGAAACATTAAACATTAGATTTTTTTTTTCTAAGTCCCTGTTAGTACAAAAATGCATAATCTGCTGTTACTGGCCCCTAATGCTATTTACTGCAACTCCTACATGCACGTACATTTCACACTTTGAAGAGGTTTCCAAAGTGTGAAATGGACACGGTGGACCAGCGTGTCCATTACACATTTTTCCATGATATTAAGCTGAGCAGAGTGGCATACTTAGCAAAGCCCCACGAGAAAACAGAGGTATTATGAAGCAAACTACAAATGACTGTAGCTCTGTGCTAGTCGGCAGTGCCCATTCAGCTACTTAGCAGAGTCAATGGCCATTTTAAATGCAGAAATCAAATGCTACAGATATCCATCTTGATGCTGCGGCACATCTCTAACTTTAGACTGTGCTCTGTGAGTCTAGTCAAGACCAAATCAAGATGTTCAAAGTGCTGATAAGGCGGATGAAAAAACAACAATATCGCCCAGATGCGGTAGCAAAGAAACTACTTTGCTCTGGTGCTCACTCCTTTGTACTTTTAATGGATTAATTTTAAGTTTAGGAGACTGCATCAATTTGGTGGAAGATGTAATAACACACTAATCAGTGTATATTTATGGGAACAATATGAATGATTGTACCTAAATAGAATCATACCTTAAATTTATGGAGCAACCATAGATATCAGTGCCTCACAATGCCGATTTTTCCCCCCCATAATTGCAAGTTTTCTTCCTTTTACGATAGAATGTCTGATATGCAAAATGAGATATCCACATATGCAGAGTTCAACAGACACAACAGAAAATTAAATCACCAAATGTTGATATTTCACCCAATAAGATATCATTGTGTGTTATCACTCATGCATTTTTTTTCTCCAGAATCAGTAAACTAAAGCCACAGATGCATAGACCATTTGCTATGCTTTTTACACAGACAGAGCTGTGACAGACACTAGAGAGAACAGCTATATATTTGTGAAAGGACTGGACAAGCTGAGGTTGTACAAAGCTAAGGTAAGCTAACTTTCATGTGCATTCTCTTTCTCTTGCTATAATGTTTCATAACATATGTCACTCACACCTGTATCTTCATCTTCTATCAGCACAGGCTGCCTTTTCTTCAGAGCTGGCAAGAATGCTGTTATGTTTTTGAAGTATTTAAACTATTACCCCGTGATACCACGGGCGTCAAAGAGAAGCCATGAACTCTGGAGAGAGATAACTCTTTCTGCTCAGCTTCCTGTCACAAAGTCAAAACTTCACTGATCGGTATTCTCATATGACACGATGTCATGTGACAAACTAAGCATTTTATCTCCAAAAGTTGAATCTGTTCATCTGGACGTAGCGTTTTGTGGGAGAAACGTTTAAGCATTTTATCATTATATAAGCTTTATATCCATGAAAATACCTAAATTAAATGTGAATTCCTGTTGTGGGACATGTATATTATTCATCTGTACCACAAATTTATTAAAGTATGTTGCTTTAAAGGTACAGTTCTGGTACAGTTAGTCATTTTTTGCGCTTATTTTATAGAAGAAAATATAATATTCACAAATATGCACTGCTTAGTGTGTAAATGAGGATTGTGTTGGTGTGTGAAACTTTAAGTTCAAGTTTATATTGTTAGTATGAGGCAATCCACTTCTGGTCATTTTATGGAATAATGACAAAGTAATGTAATAAGAAAGTTAAGAGTAATTAAGTGTGCACTGAATTACTTTAAAGAAAAGTCAAATGCACCCCCTCAGCTAAATTCTACTGATATACTTCAATGATAAGTTACACTAACTGGTACATCCATCCATCCATCCATTTGCTTCCGCTTATCCTTTCCAGGGTCGCGGGGGGCGCTGGAGCCTATCCCAGCTGTCATAGGGCGAGAGGCGGGGTACACCCTGGACAGGTCGCCAGTCTGTCGCAGGGCCAACACACAGGGACTAACTGATACAGTCTGGTAATAAAACATTTTGGCAACTATAATGGCGATAACTTATTGCACTGCAATTTATTTATTCAATTCACAGAAGTTATGTGCTTCTGCAGCAACTGCGCAGTTGGTTTTTGAACTTTAAAAATTGCAAAACAAATGGAAATGTTTTGAGGATATTGCGAGTTCACAGTCAGCTGTCCTTGTGTGAGGTGAAGTCATTGATGCACTTTTGGACTAACCAAAAATACCTCTCCTGCTTTGACTCCATGATCTAAAACAGATATTTTTGCGCTTTTGAAACTGTGGTACATATCTCTATGAGTGTACTATGCATGCATGGTACAGTAGCAAATACACATATTTGAGTGGGTACAAGGGCATTTCTTTCTTTTTTATGTCTTTTTTTATTTTTATGTAATAACAAAGCGGCTTGAGCCTAAAGTTGGTTGCCTCTCCATGTCTCAGTCCTCCAGTTCCTAGGATTTTGTAGTTTAATTGGGAGGGAAAAGAAAACAGAATTCAGTTGACCACAGTCTGTAATCTGGTGACATCTACCAGTTTTATTTTACACACTTTAACTTTAATACCATAAACACAAACTCTAGAGTCTATATAACCTATTCCCTATAAAAAAAATGTTATTCCCAAATAAAAGGCATCTGTGTGTGTTTCTGAACCACTTTTTATATCCAACTATAATGTAAAGTAAAATCTCCTTATAAGATATATTATCAAAATGTGTTCTGGATTCCATTGCATTAAAAAAAGTTACTGAGTCTAAGAAAGGAGTATTGTTTTAAACAGTCTTAGTATGCCTTATTTTATCTTCTTTTAACATTTGGCAGTTTTAAAATTGTAAATGAATATATAAATTCCTTTCTGCATGTGCGTTGTATTCCTAACTAATTTAAGAATAAAACAGTTTTTTAAGAAATTTTTATCGTTAGAGAGTAATTTACACAAGGCTGAAGATTACCAGTGTAAAGAAATCTCACAGATACCCTGACATAGACTTTTTACAGAAGATTTCATACCTAGCTGTTCAATCGAACAGAAAACAGAGCAATGCATTTAATTCAACACTCATGCAGGTATAGTCTTGTTTATGGAAAAAACCCATTAGATATGTCTTGTTTTATGATTTATAACCTAAATGAAACATAAAACTTCAGAGATAAGGACCTACATGTAGACATGCCTCATCTTGTCTTTGCTCTTGAACTGGTCCTGTTCCTTATCGCTTTATCTTAGCAGTTTGAGGCTTGCATTAAAAATCAACAAGGTTTCCAGCCAACTTCAGCTTTCTAAACTTGAAACTGAAACTCTGATTAAAGTTCACAACTGCTGCTGCTGTTAATGGGAAAATGACAACATAGAAACCTCTCAGCTCATTGTATGTGAATGTGATGACTGATGTGCAACAGCCTGAAACAGAAACTGAATGAGAAAGATCTTGTTAGAAATGAAGGATTGTTTAGATATCACAGGGAAGCTGACAGCTGTCCCAACAAATGCAATCAGAACCTGGGACAGCAACACAGAAACATGTGAGTAAAAAAATTGAAGGTTTATGTAAAACAAACGAGGAAATTATTTACAACCAATATAGGGAATGAATCCCCTTCTCTAATAAGCATCCATTACTTCAGAGAAAAAAAATATCATTATTTATCACGGCTTGGGCAGTCAGATCAATATCAATAAATCAATATTTATCACATTACTGTAACTCCTTGTATGTTAGTTTTAGCCAGTCCTCGGTGTCTCAAAATGCTGCTGCATGACTTTTAAATGGCGTTGCGCCACCCTATCTCTCTGAGTTGCTGCACTTCCAGCCCCCTTTCCCATTGCTAAGAGCTCCTCCTGGATGTGCCAAGGGGGCAGGGCTTTTGCTGTATAGCAGCTCCCAAATTCATTTCCATTTCACATTGGACAGGCCTCTTCATTTTCAGTTTTTCAAATTAGTCACAAATTAGTAACTCCAAAAACAAAATGAGTAACAAATGTTGTTATTCTTTGTTTTTATTAATAGATAACATAATGTGACACAGAGCAGGCAAACCAAAGCTGGAATATATCCACATATCGCTCTGCACAATCAAAACATCTGGATTATCCTTAACCTTGCAACTTTCAGTGTTTATTTAAATGGGATTAACCTGTAAGTGATGCATGTAAAGCTCACTCCAACAGGTGCCTTTAAAAAAAAGTGTTGAGGGAGGGGAGCCAGATGTAACCAGTGTAATAAGCCAATGATATAATGAGCAACAACAATAATGAAGCACAGCTGTTACCTTACTCAGAGCCTCGATCTAGAAAATTTTACATGGGGGGAGGGGCAAAGGAGGGGCAAGAGGTCTAGGCAGGGGGGCACTCAGTGAAATATGTGAAAATCCCCTATATGTAAATATAGCCAACAAAATACCCACAAAAACACTTGAAAACAATTTATTGCATCATGATCTTGTCTAAGAAAAGAAAGGCTACAAAAGGCATTTGCACAAACAAGCAATTAGTTTTTACAAGGGGGGGGGGAAGTCTCTAAACATGGGGATAGTTGCCCCCCCACCCCCACCCTTGTAGATCTGCCCCTGACCTTCCTGCTAACACGCAAACACTTTTCTGACTGAAGTGAAGTGATCCAAACCTGCAGCGATTTGTTATGGTGCAGGTTTGGAGCATTAAGCTCTTCCTTAACCATGATTTGATTAAAAAAAATTTGGCCAGTTAGCTTTCCTCAGTCTGATGCCAAAACAGACAAACCAACCGACAGACAAAAGGGCACCAAAGTCAAAAGATACCTCAGCTGCACTTCTTCAAAGATAAGGCTGAAATGAGATAAATTTAGAATGTTCGGTATCGTTTCCAGATCTTACAGGACAGAGGTGCATGTGAAAACTACATTAGATAATTGTCGTTGGTGTGTCACCTGACTGATTGTGAACTAGCGCCAGGGGTTCAAGCATGCATACCACAGTTTTTTTTGTAGTACTGTGTTACTTATTGTTGTTCCATCAGTGCAGTACTGGCTCCTATGTTCTACTGATAACACAATCTCCCCATCAGAGGCAGTATAGTAACAACAAACAGAAAGAGCCCCAGCACCACATGAAAAGAGATAAATGCAAGACTAAGCTTGCCTGTTATGTAAGACTGAGATAGCTGACAGTGGGAAGCTATACTGGTACTTGACACTTTTATACTGTACTCTTGGAACTTTGTGCCTATGTGACCTTTTAAGAGAGCAAAGCAGGAAAAAAAGGATCTATTATTTGAGCTTACTATAACTGAACCAAATTTTTAGTTATAGCGTTTTTGTTATAGCCATAGAAAAAATGATATAGCTTTCTGTACGAAATCCCTTAAACCTGCATGAAAACACATTTGAATGAAAACACTTTCCTAATAAGTTCATAGTATCATTGCTGGTTTCACATCGCGTTGAACACAACATGTTGTGCAGTTTGAAAAAGATGATCCCAGTAAGAATAAAATAGTCAACATAGTATGAAGCAAGGTACGCTTTAGGGTGTGGCTATTTTTGATGGACAAGCGCTGCTGTATGAGCATGCAGTGTTCCTTGGTTTCTAAGTCAGATCCACCTCTCACTTGTCATATCCAGCTTTCAAGACATCAAGGTGGCAATGATCAGAATATTCAACTTGGGTGACATCACACTGGCCATTTTCATTGTTTAAATTCAATCTATGCCACTTCATCTGAACGTACAGTATCACAATTTGCTAAATCTTTAACCTCTTCATTTCTTTTTCGGTATAATACCATATGTTATATCTCTGGCACAAAATGTCTTGTCCCAGGGTAAAAATGACAAATTATATATTTCTTTAAATAGTGGCAATTAGAGTTAGGGTTACATCATTGTAGGAAATATTTTACATATATTTTTAAATGTATGTAAAGTTATAAGTTATAAGGTAAATGATTTGATATTGATGAAAGTATCGACTATATGTATACTAGTTACAGGATTAGTACCACGCACACACACACACACACACACACACACAACCTGCATTTTGTTGTTTTTGGTTTCCTGTTCTGGCAGGAAACAACCTGGAGGGAGCTCCATGCTCAAAAGGGAAAAACATGTATGAGAATGTTAAGTTAAGATTCATATCTACTTCTTTGACTGTTACACAACTACCTCAGCTTGTGCCCCAGGCCTCAGGTTCATTAGTAAATCACTCCATGTAAAGGACAAGGGGTCAAAGGACTCCTGTCTTTTTTTTTAATATATTTTTTGTATAATGTACAGTGCTGTGAAAGTATGAGTATTACCCGCTTCTAATATAATGCAGATAAATATAAAATGTAATTTCTACATGATTATTTCACTTACTAAGTGAAAAAAAAAAACATGCGTCAGTGGTGACCCTTCCCAGTTGTGGACAGCTTATCAAAATTACTCCATTGACAAAATCCACTGCTGATCAAAAAGAACATAAAGGCTTATCTCACATTTGCCAAAAAAAACATCTTGATGTTCCCCAAAAGCTTTGGGAAAATATTTTGTGCAGTGACTGTGTGCAAAAATGTGAAAACTTCTTTATATAAATAACTAAATGTGTAGCAATGTTTATTGAAGCATTTGTTCATCAAAACTAAACAATGTTGAAGTGTGATAGGGTATGAGTACTCTCATTAGAATGAGGTATCTGAGCAGCCAACCAATGCATGATCTGGATCAGTGCTTCGAGACTAACAAGTGTCACATGTCTTATATCGCATTAATCAGCATACCATGAAAACGTGATTTGTTGAAAATCATGGACAGAGTCAAATGACACATCACACTGATAACTTGACAACCATCAGCGTAATACAGAAGTGGCATCACGGGAATGTTTAAATGCTTACAGCACGCTACTAAAATATGCCACTATCCTATTGACATTCCAAACACAGCCTTACACGACGTTAATTTGTATTGATGTGAAACAGTAACATCAGTGATAATGTAAAAGGAAAAATAAATAAAGGTGCAGTCAGTGAGACTGGCACAGAGAACAAATATCCTATTCAAAGTCAGTGCAGTTTTTGTTCTTATTTACTTAATTTTTAGATGCAATTTTTAGTACAAACAACAAAAAAAGCTACTAAATTTGGAAAGTGAACTGCTACCTTGAATTATGTTCACTGGTAACATTTGAGTCAACTGAGCATGGAAAATGTGAAGGGATGTGAAGGGGTGAATGGTAAGTATACAAAGGTAAGTAAAGGACTGATAATAATGACTGGTGTTTCCATCCGGCAGCCTGCATGGTTTAAAATGTGTTTTGTTTCATGTAAAAACATTTGCCCTTACTGATGAACTCATCTAAAATTACAGCCTGACTCTGTAGTACACCTCAGCTCTACATCTTACAAGCTTGTTGTTTTGGTTTTAAATACCAGCAACTTCATTTTCAGTGTAACAGTCAGTTGACATTTCCTGAGAACTGTTTTCTAAGAAACAGTTTGTGCCCATATGGGCTTTATGGTTACAAGGACGGTAAAAGTTTACAAGGACCTCTGAAAGTAGCAGGGAAAATAATACATTATTTCTCCTAAGAGCTGGCTGTGAAAAAGAGACATGTCACTTTTAGTTTCACACATTTCTGCTGTAAACACTTTACTTGATGTAAAATTAAACTAGCGCAGGAAAGGAGCGGAAAACAGCTTCCATTTTCACACTTCTTATAGAAGATCATTATATGCTTCATAAGAATCAAAAGGTCAAAAGGTTTTATTTTAGACCCCCGGTACTTCGATGAAATGCAATGACAAAAAAGCCACCTACAAGGAAGATATGGGAAACCTAGTCAGACAAGGAAGTGCCTCCAGCCACTCATTAGCGTTGGATTTTTTTAAAACTTTAAGGAAGGTAAAACTGTCATTATGCTCACAAACTGTCACTCTCTGCATGGGAATCAAGAAGAAGGGTACTTTGAAGTGTGTTAGAAGTTAGGGTGATGTGTCTTTACATGACGAAGTTTCAGAGATGTAGAAGCGTTGGCAAAAAGTACATACTTTTACCATGAGGCACTTTCATGACCCCAGCACTTTTCACAGATTTTGTCAACAGAGTCATGCATCAGTACTACATCAGGGCTGCAGGCAGGTCGACCAGCTCTTATATCAGCCCCACTCATCAACTGTAGATGGACTGAGCGGTTATCAAATGCGTTGAGATTAAAACGTTAAACGCCTTTAACGGACTCTGTGATTTGCAGCCCTGCTTAGTGCTTCAAAAGTAAATTGCAAAACACCAAGAACACATCCATCAACAAAATGGAAATTAATTGTCACCGAGTGAGAGAGCATTTACCTGCAGGCTGGAATTAGTAACTATGAGCCTTAGGCAGCTGCGGAATATAAGAAAATGAGCCAAAAACTTACAGTAAAAAGAAGAAGAAAAATATTTTTGTGAGGCTTTTGAACTTTTGTTATATTTACAGTGAAGAGCTGAAGTAACTTATGCAAACTGTGATCTATATTTTTCAATAAAGAATAATAAAAAATGTTGAAAAATATAGATCACAGTTTGGTGTAAAAAATTGTATTGAAACTACCACATGATGGCACTATGACAAAATGAAGTTACTTATTGTCGTTATGATAGTTAAACTGCAGAGGGCAACATTTCTATACAACATAGGGCACAAAGCCCTCCAAGCAACATTCAGCTATCCCTTTAAATGCAACCAGAATCTGAAGAACAAATATCCTGATGATTTTGATTTTCTGTTCTCTGATAGAATTGGTGTAGTTGCCCCAAAATGGCATAACATTATTTTTCTTTTCATAGACAGGAGATCAACACTCACAAAGACCATGAAAGCCTGCACAAAATGGCATGCAGTCAAGTGAAAAAGAACATTTTCATAGGAGTTCATCCACTTGATTAACTGATCATCAACAAGTGTGATCTCCTATATATAAGCAGAAGTCTATGTAGTTTGCTGAAATGGAACATTCAGGTCTGTGTTAACACAATGCAAGGCTCTTCACAGGCGTTGATATCCCAGCAGTTCACCCCAAAGGGATTCTACAGGCTTTAGTTTACATGCTAAATATTAAACTTATGAGAGAACAATTATAAAACAAGCCTGAATATGCTGGACTTGTTGGGAGGGTTATCAGAAGAAAGCTTGTCTCTATTAGGAGCATGACTGCATAGCATAGATTTGAAAACTTTGATTTGAATAAATCAAAAGACCTCTGGAACAGTGTTGTTTGGGGACACCAGCCACAGGACACATTGAGTCAGCCATGAACTCTTCTGTATACCAGTTGAATGTGAGGCCAGGTAAAGCTTTGTTTATCAGCAGGCAAAGTTACTGAAATAAGAAAGAATCAAAGTGTTGTAATGATCCAATCAAAGTGTAGAAGATAGCTGTGCACAAAAGAATACCTTCAAACCTTAACAAACTGAAGCAACGTAATGAATGCATTGGTACTGTATATGGAGAGAGTTCTGTAGAGCCACTTGGTTGTTGTCACCTAGAGGTGTTTGTGCGAATACTAATTGGAGGACATGAAAGAGTCCCATTGATGACGGAGCACAATGGGGAAGCAACACAAGCAAAAACAGAAGAATCCCATCATTTAATCTTTTTTCCACATTGGACCGTGTTTGTGTGTCTCCTGCCTGCTGTCACTGTGTGGAGAACATGACCCTCACAATGCTGCCCTTGTGCCGAGGACTGTGGTGGAATAGGAAACTAGGTCTGACACAGCTTCCTCTCCCACTGCCCCCAGAGCCATGTGGGCAATAACAAAGATGGCTCAATGCGCACTATAGTGCTCTTTGGCAACGACCTTATGGGAAAGGTTAGAATACACAGGCTAACTTGTTGTCTACAGGGTTCAGAGATGGCTCATCACTCTGTGCACTTTATTGTACAATATGTTTTTTGACAGCACAAAGGAATGTAAGAAAAGTCTGCAGATTTGATGAAAGTTAATACTTTTCTTTGTTTTAATGTGTAATTTTAAGGTTTTCCTTCTTAAGTGTTCTTAAGACGCAACACACAAAACTTATCTTTATATATATTCATTGTTTTTTCAGTCATTTCAAACAGGAATTTAATAAGATTATAGTTTACAGATACTTTGCTATCTGGTAATTGATCAATTAATACTTTAATGGGCAATTAATAAATAATGCATGTGTTCTAAAGGTAACATCTACCACTGACAAGTTTAGCATGTGTCAGCTCTCTCTGCATTTTCAAACAAGGCATGTTTTACAAGTCAGTGTTTGCACCTTGACCTGCAATACCAAAATGTAGAATTTTAGGTGCTAATGTTTCATTCATAGTTATAATCCTCTGAAAAACTTTTTGTTTTTCATATTTTGTCTCATATTTAATAAAAACAAAGAAAGAATGACTATAAACAAAAACAGACAGAAAGCTTTTGAGTGTCAGATCTTCATATGGTTACAAGAGTCCAGTTTACACACTGTTGATTACAGAGTGGACCATATGACCAGAGCGAGGGGAGAGAGGGAGTAAGAGTTAGAGACTGATGACAGATGAACATTTGATGATTGGACAGAGGACACAACAGAGATAAATAGTAGAGAAACAAAGTCAAGCTTTATCCAGAGAATTTTCTGATTGGACACTGAAAACATCGTGCTGGACGATGCTGGAGGATGACCGAACGGATGTATCTTCTCAATTACGCAGGTTTCTGTCTTTGCCTTTCCGATTAAAAATTTGGGAAACATTGAATTTAAAATTTACCTCTTAACTGGAAGTTTTATTGACTGATGATGCCAGGCTGTCTGTGAGAACAAAATATTCTGTTTTCTCATGAATCACAGGAGGAGGAGGAGTGACACCCTTCATAATGAACTGTGTGGTGATTCTTTTATTGATATCAAGGTGCTTCACCTGGTCTTCAGCTTTATATACCCCTGAGAGAGCAGGTAATATCCCATTACTCTCACATGATGGGTGACGTTTTGGCAAAGCTTTGCAGTTATATATTCATGTACTGACCTGAGCATACTTTACATACCTGTTAATTTACTGCCTAACTTGCATCATTTTTGATGACTCAACCTGTGAATTTATCTGTGTAACAGAAGAAAAATAAATCATATTTGTGGATGTTGCCAATATTGCCCAGTATTGAACTCCTGATCAGTTTGTTTTATGTAAAATGCAAATATGGGCTAAATTTCATCTTCAGCACAGTATTCATTATGAGGAGAATATTTTTTTATCAGTGCTGCAAAGAAAAGAATATATGTTACTGCATACAATGTAGAAGGCTACTTCTAGTCATAGATGGAGTGGAATTTATATACCACTACTCAATCGGAGCACTTAAAGTGCATCAGGGAGAACTTGGGGGTTTAGTATTTTGCTCAAAGACCCAACCAATCCAACCTTCTGGTTGGTACTGACCTGCTCTTAAAAATCATTACTGAATTAGATTGAATTAGATTTTTTTTTTCATGATTATCAATGTAAATATTTTTGCTAAAAATGTGTCTTGTGAAGAAAATTTTAAAGCTTTAACCTAAAAGGGTAAAAATAACTTTTGCACTGCAGAAAAATTACACTACACTGCTCGGTGTAGTGCAAACAAGTTGTTCTTTTACCCAAAAAAGTTGTCACAGTGGAGGTTGACGTTAGTGTTCTATTTATGACTGACTGATACTTGACTTTCTTTCGCCCACAGCTTCCAAGAAACTAAAGTATCTTCTTGAGCCGCCTGTGTCTGCAGACGTCACTGGTCAAAGAGGAGATAATGTCACCTTACCATGTATCCTCAGAACCAAACCCAGCCATTACAAGGTTAAATGGACCAAAACTGAACCAGAGAAGGTTGGACCAGAAAATATTATCATGATATCCAATGCACATACATTCAAGCCATACGGCCATCTTGGACAGCGAGCTTCTCTGCGGAAGGCTCATGCCATGGACGCCTCCCTGCAGCTCGGCCGTCTTGAGCTGGAAGATGAAGGCACGTATCGCTGTGAGCTGGTCAATGGCATTGAGGATGAGAGCGTCACCATTACTTTGAGGATTGAAGGTAAAAAAAAAATTGTATCTGCTTTTTCAGGATATCGGTACATGTCTGATTATTCAATTATTCGTATGGTATACACTAGCTAAAAAAAGGGTATTTCTGGTAAAATAGTGGTTTGAGCCATTGGTGGGTCATGGGGCAAAAACACATGAGAATAAAAAGGATTTTTTTGTAGAAAAAATAAGGTTTACCCATGTTTTTATGGTTCAACTTGGATCTTTTTTCTCCTGCTTATCAAGAAGGGTCTGCCAGAAAAAAAAATAGTCTGAGAACCGCTGATGTGAAAGATATACAGGCTATTTTGAAATGTTCTCATAGCTTCATAGGGGCACTCATTTTGCCAGGGCAGAGAAAAACCAGCACTGACAGCAGGCCTTCTATTTGTAGGTGTGGTCTTCCCGTATCAGAGTAAAGATGGCCGTTACAGATTCAATTACCAAGAAGGAAAAGAGGCTTGTGCCGCGCAAGATGGCACATTAGCCACATACAGCCAGCTTTACAGAGGTACCCCACACACTGTTCAAAGCATGTATTCCCAATCAACAAATGCTATCTACTGCTTGTCCAGCTTTATTATTTTGTCTCTTCCTGCAGCTTGGACTGAGGGTTTGGACTGGTGCAATGCAGGTTGGCTCCATGATGGCACTGTTCATTATCCGATTATTCACCCACGACCAGTTTGTGGAGGCGAGTTGCCTTCAGGCATCCGCAGTTATGGCCCAAAAGATAAAAACAATGATCGGTTTGATGCTTTTTGCTTCACTTCACAGACATCTGGTAAGATAGGAAACAAACTTTTCTACTCTTCCATTTTTTTGCAAGTGTGGTTAAATATTTTTCAAATCTCAAACTGTTTGAAATATAGAATCACTGATCCAAATGCTATTATTTATTCCTGTTGTAATACGCTTGTTTAAAATCACAGCATTTTTTGGAGACCATATCTTCAGAAAGAACTAATCAGCAGAAGCCGAGAGAGTCACATAACAAGGCGTGGAAGTCTTGAGAGGCTAGTGTATGTTTGGTCTTCACGTGGGAGTTCTTCAAAATAGAAAAGGAATCGAATAATACTAAGTCAGCTTCTTTAAGAAATAATTTAACACCAGATAAAGTATACAATGTCACACAATAGACTGTTTATAAAAGATGGACATAGCCACCGTGGCCATACCCAGTGGTTTTAAATCCCCATTTTGACTCCTGGAATGTTGGTTTTGTTAAACCTGAAACAGCCTATTTTATTTGAGAGGGTGGAGTGTGAAGTTAATTTAACCCACCAAAACTGAAACACAAGCGTCATGTACCACACAGCAACAAGTTATATTTTGTGTAATTCAATAAAAATGACCCAAGTTCTCTATATCAGCACTCAACAAGACCTGTCACTCATCTTACAGCTGTTACCAGTTGAGAAACAGCCTTGGGTGACTTTTCCAAGAAATGCAGGTTTTAGCACTTCCTCATCCTGCCTTAGGCACTCCTGTAGGCTGTATGCACTCTTGGTTACACCCTTAATTATGAGAAAACAATTCTGAACTTCTATGAATCAAAGTGACAAAATAAACTGACTCAACCCAGAAGAATCCTTAGAAAATATCATCTTTTTTGTATACAGTTATACAGTTTAACAAATGTATTAAACCACCAGAAAAACAAAAGGTCATAAAAACAAGAAAATTCAAATATTTTAAAAGTCTTTTAGTCATTTTTCAACTAAAAATAACTGGGTTCACTGAACTTAATTCACATTTTTCTCATTTAGGCTGAAACACAGCTTAACTGTAAAACAGCAAATTCATAAGCTATTACTATTATTTTAGCATGAAATGATTAACTATTACAGAAATATAAAACGTGATATTGTTCATTATCAGTACTGTTAACATTACACTGGGTGGTGGCATAATAAATTTGTGAAGCACTGTATATCGTGCAGTTAAAGATCTATGCAGTGATTATTTTAAAAAAAAGAGTTCCCCCTTTAGAAACCCGAGCAGTGCACCTCAAACACACCCAGGTCCCAGAAAGTCACCACACTTTGGATTTCTTGGTAATGCCAGTGGAGCCATGGTCTACAGGGCGTTGCTTCTTAATTTTTTATTGATGATTGTTTATGGTTGAGTGCAGTGATACTGAATCCGGATTCTCAGTAGAAATAATGTGACCTTTAATACCTACCACACAAAAGCAGTATTGATAGTAGGTGCTGTTGTGACATGATGGAAACACGTTCAGTGGGAAAATGCTTGTTTGTCTCTCCAGCTGGAAAGCCCTACTGATACTCCCACTCTTACTGTTGAAAATATGACAGACATGTTTGGACTTGTAAAACAATAAGGACTTTTAAACAGTTGTAGATTTTCTTTTTGTCAGCATTTAAATAATTACCTATTCTCTGTCTCTCTTTCTACAAATGTTTCCTGCTCCCACAGGCTCCGTCTTCTACATAGCGGGGGCTTTCTCCTTCGAACAGGCCGGACACACTTGTAAAAATCAGGGAGCTGGGATGGCATTGGTTGGCCAGCTTTATGCTGCCTGGCATTTCCGTAAGTTTGACCAGTGCGATGCCGGTTGGTTAAAAGATGGCAGTGTTCGGTTTCCCATCAGCAACCCCAGGGAGCGCTGTGGAGGTATCCCAGAGGCAGGAGTACGGTCATTTGGATTCCCAGACAAGAACACACATGTTTACGGGGTCTATTGCTATAGGTAATCCAAGAGCATGACTAAGAAAGATAGAGAAACCTGAGAGACCACAATACATACAGCTTTATATACCAAAAGATTGTCCCAAATGAGAAAGTTTATATCTGAGGCTACAGACACTTTGCACTATTGTTATTTTCAACATTATAGTAAAGTAACTATGACTGGGTATAATAATGATTAAAAATAACTAAAAGAATGAAAGTTCGTGGAAAGTTCAACAACTAGTAGATTGCAGGCAAATGTTATAAAATAATGTTTATATGCACAATCATCTATCACTAAGCCTTTAATAATAACAGCTCTGCAAACACATCATGTGTCTGTTTAACATAACTCTGACTTGCTTTTATATGAGCAAATTCTAAGGAGAATAAACACAAAGGATGAACTGCTTTATGTGCAAATTAATGATACATAATTTAATTTACTGAATAAAAAGATGACCTGTTATCAGTTTGGATGTTTTTGTATATTTTTTCCTTACTTTCCAAAAATATCTCAGCTGCTGGAGCCTCTGTCCTTATTTATCATAGAGTGCCTGGATGTAGCCTACCTTTAAAATACTCATTTTTGACATGCATCTAGATGCCATCAGTCCTTGGAATATAAATGAAGGAAGGAGTAGCCTCTTTCAAAACTGCACAGATAAGGTCATGATGTCAAGATGTTAATGATTTAAAGTAGCAGCAACCAGTTACATTACAGTTTACTGTTAAGTTTTCAGTTTCAGTACAGCTGCTAGGTTTCAATGTGGGTCCAAGGGTGCAAGGGAAAGCTTCCTGCCTCAACAGTGCATTGAAAGAAAATATTAAAGCAAGGAGGGACTTATTTAATGAGCCTTGCAATAGAAGTTAAAATAACACGAATTATACATTTTTACACATATTTATGAAAAATATATACAAATAAAAAATATAAAATATAGCAGTGATCTGCACTCCTATTAAATGTTTAATGAGTACCGAGACAGTCCGGTAGCCTTATCCGTTTGTCTACATGAAATTTCTCTGATTTCAGTGTTGGTACTTTCCCTCATCTAAAGAAATACCAAAATTAAAGGGAATCACTGATGTCCCCTTCAAGAAAATGTTAACATAGTTTCCACATGGTGTTTAAATCAGTTAAACATGTTAGAAAAAAAAAAAAAACTGCGTCTGATTAAATCTGATTAAAGCTGGTGTGACTCACACTTTGATGGGACCTTATCTACATGTAAATTGTATCTATACATTCTTAAGAGAAATAAAAAAACATTTCCAAAGAAGTTCCCACCTCTTCCTCCTTCTCTTATCTCCGCCTTCAAGCAAGAAAACAACAACAGATGAACCAGTCCTGTGAAAAAATGAAGAAAAGGAAGAGCCCAAACAAAAGGGTTACTCCAGGACAGTCAAAGAACCACAAAGCAAAGGCCCCATAAATGATGAGGGTCGCAATTACCAAAAAGGGGTGGGCAGCTGGCCCACAGCATATTACTCCATATTATTTGGATCAATAATAAATTTGTCATCAGTGTACGCTATGGTGGGCAATCCTATGGCTACAAATGAGGGGAACTCCTAAATATTCACACTGTTTTTGAGACATAACGTCTCTAGCAATAAACAACTTGACAACAACGCTTATCATGTTTGGGGGTTTTTTGTTGCTTGAATTTCTTTTATGTTCACTGTAATTAATGTTGTGGTTAGTTTTGTTTGCTATTATAACTAATATTACATGGAGGATATGTCTCAGTGGCAAGATTCATCAAGTTCAAATATTGTATTGCAAAATATACAGTTGACTCACATTCAAGTGGGTAGCCAAGTCTAAGCAAAGAATTTCCAAATCTTCCTAATGCTTGTTGTGTTGACAAATGTCTAAATACTACAACTACACATTGCCTTGACTTGCCATTTTTAAGTTTGTTTTTCAAGCCCACACATTTTTTTGTACCCTTTTCGTAACCTATAATGATCTTGCTACAGAGTATACCACATCATTTCTTTTATCTGAGATGCACTGCACTGGCCCTTATAACCTAAGTTACACATTGAGATCTACTACCCACTTTCAGTTAAAACAGAACACACATGAAATCCCTTTTTAATAAAGGTGAAAGGTGAAAAAAGATTTTGTGTTTAGAATTCAGCAAAGTTATAGCAGCTTCAGAGAAATTTATAACAGTAAAAAAAAATGTGTCCCTTTAATGAGCAGTTACATGCTCTTTCTCCCAGTAATGAAGCATTGTGCTATATTAGAGCAGAATAGCAGCACTTCCTCGAGTGCAGCTACTCTAAGGCCTCATTTGAATTTCTTTGATCATTAGATATGTGTGAGCTATCTTAGGTTTGACACATCTGGTGGTGTTTTCAAAATTAAAATTCACAGAAAACCGTCACTCATAAATAAAAACAAGGAATCAGTCAGACTGTAAGAACAACAGATTTTAGTGAATGTCAGACCAGCTGATGCTGAGAATCAATTCACACTTTGCTACATTTAACACCTATCAGAAACTCATCAAACTATCATGAACAGCAGTTTGTTACAAATATGTTAAAATTACAGTGTATGGTAGCAGCAGTCAAATTCAAGAATTCAACATTGTCTTTAAACAGGTTGATTTCAATGTCTGCTATTGTCACCTAAAACACAACAAAGGCCAGCTAGAACGGCTGATTGTGAAAGTAAGTTACATCAGTAACAGTGTTACTAAGTCATAACTGGCTACAGTTACTGGTTCATAAATATTCCTTGATCTCTTAACTGCCCATATCGTATTAACAGCTTGGGTCAAATTTTTTTTTTATATCATCTACTTGGTACTTGGTTTCCATTTGATTTGGTGTATTTCAGGTATTACAGGCTAATCATCATACATAGATATGCAAGAGCTAATTGTTTCCATAATCTGCAATTATTGCTCTAATTATACCACAGATCTCTCATCTTCTAACTGATTCTAATTGATTTATATAAAAGTTGTCCACCAGCTTAAAAGTTGTCCTTCTGTATTAAAAGTAAGAATGTATTTCTTCCATACATACTCCAGCAAAAAATAGATTTTTTTCTTTTTAAACAGAAACCCATTTCTTCCAAAAAGGAGGAGGATGATTGTTGCACCAAAGTGTCGTCTACTGATCCAAAATGCGTGTTGGATCCTACTTTATCTTTTGATAAGGTTCATTAGAAACTTATTCTGGGAATCATATTTTTTTCCATGCATGTCTAGATCGAACTGCATTTTCAAACAATATGAACAGATTTTTCTTGATTTCACAAACATTTTAGACACGCTTTGGTCAACACTGTAAAACGCATATTTAAATTAGAGCACTTTTCCAGAATTGTCCATTATTGTGGGAACTGTGACCTTGAACTGATATTAAAATGAATGACTTGTTTTATTCAGGGCAATTTAATGCAGAAACTGGGCAGGACTGACTTATAAGAAACAAGAAAAGTGTGAAAACAGGAGAAGGAATGTTTGATTTTTGTTTTAAATAAGGCAGGGTGGCTTTAAACATTCCAGTTAATGTCCCAGTAGAGCAGAGCTGCTTTCTCTGTGGCTGTACCCATGGCCTCCTCGCGCTGCTCAGCATGTACGGTAACTAGGTCCTCTTCTTCTGAATGAGCTAAATGTGCAAGAAAACAGGGAAAAAAGAAATGATTGCAGATGTTAAAAGACTGATTTACAATATTTCTAGACTTTTTTTTCCATGTCAGCTGCTTTAAATTAGTTTGCTCTCTATAATCTTTGTATAAATGAGCTTCCTGTGCTCAGCTGACACTCCTACGGCCTCATAATGGACAGTCTCAGCTGAATCTGAGATATTCTTTCTTGCCAAAAGTTGGTATGTTCAGTACACCTTAACACCTGCAGACACTTTTTTTTTAGTCCCACTCTTGACCATTATATTACGTTACTTCTTGTACTACAGAGGTCAATACATGCATGCCTGATTTTCTATTATATTGTTCACTTAGAGTGAAGAAATTTATTTTTTAGGGACAAAAACTCGCAATGTTTCACGGATCTGATATCTGAAGATATTCTGTCTTAAGGCTTTTAGATAAAAATACCAGAAAAGTGTTTTTGTATTTAATTTACATTACAGTCATATATTACATGGCAGAAGCACGTGACGTGACTGTTTTATAGTAATAGGTGTAACTAATCAAGGTCAGACATATGACGAACTTACTTGGCATGCAGGTAATTTGAGGCTCTTCCCACTGGCCACCTGGCAGGCATTTAATGATAGGATTCATTTTCTGGACAAAATCCTCTTCACAGTAGTATCGCACTTTGGTGTTTGTCTCGTAACGCGACCGCTTTTTCCCAAACACCTTGGCATGGGGAACATGGGGGGGCTCACCACAGGAGGCTGTTGGAAACCACTTTGAGTCTTAGATCTTTACTTTTTTCTTTTTTTTTTTTTAGAAAAGGAGTTTAAAATTGAAGGAATTAGGGGAGATTAAAATGAGGTGAACTCACTGACGCCCTTCTTGCAGGTGTATGACAAGTGGTAGTTGCATGGCACGTCACTCCAGCGGCCTCCATCATGCCACACCATCACCGCACAGTCCTCACCAGACAGGAAGTAGCTGTCAGGCTGGCCTTTGTACCAGTTTTCATAGAGCTGACAAAGAGAAGTGAGCAGATTTGAAATTACATAGTAATCTGTTTGATGTGCTCATTCTCACAGTCATAAATCCGGTGATTAAACAAACCAAATGTAAGAAAATCATGTTAAACAGCTGATAAATCCTCATGTACTTCATGTACTCATGTACTGAATCTCAAACAAGTCAGGTCAAAACTAATAAAACTCACCAGTGGGTTTCCATCTGACCAGCGGAAGTCTCCCTCAATGGTTCTGTCATTTAGTCCAATCCACTGATATTCTCTGTATTTTTCTAAAATTAGCATAAGAATATATATATTACATATATTGTTTATTAAGTCATTGCACTTTTATTTTGAGGACAAGTTGTAGACAGTTTTCTGTTTGTTGTCAATTTTTTTTAAATTAGTAAACCCTATTTTTACTCCTGAGAAACACTGCCTCTCTAAGATACTCTTCTTATATCCAATCACCTTTTGCCAATTAACATAATTAAATTATGTTTGTCCAGCTGTTTCTGTGTTCTACTGTGAATAATGCACTTTATGACATTTGCAAATCATTCTGTCTTTACGTACATTTTACACAGCATCACAACTCTTTGGGGAATTCGGGTTACGTTCATCTGCCCCCCACCCCCCCACCCTCAGATCACAATTAAACATGTAATAAAAAAACAAAATGCTTCATGTTCCCAATTTAACATTTATGCACAGCATGTAAACAATATGCAGATATATTCTTCACACTTGCCAGCAAGAATAATTTGAATTAAAGTATGTTTTGTGAGAAAATTATGAAAGAAAAAAATCTTTTGTAGTACACATTCCTGCTTTAAAGTTCTCTGCTGTTTTGGGAAGCCGGCTGCTTTTCACATCCTTACATAACATTATGAGTATCAGTTAATAGGATCAGTACCCACTGCCTGCCGAGCACAAGGAGCCGCCACCACAGCGATGTCAGATAACTATGTCATCGCCCCTTAGCAAGACAAAATACCAACAGCAGCTTTGAGTCACTGCCATTTTCTTGGATAGAAAAACACATTCCAGGTGATGAAAGACACGAGAGGTTATTGTTGTGTCTTGTCTGGAGAACATCTCAGCGCCTTGTTCCTAAAACAAACTCATGACTTTTCATTTTTTAATACTTTGACTCATGTTGAAGCATGAAAAATGACTGGTTTGACATCTGCCTCAGTGTAGCAAGGCAGAAAACCCAACTGCACAAAACCCAAATAGCACTCAGCTATTAGAAACAACAAAATTCATACTGTCCTTTGATTGGGAATGTGACTTTTATTTTTTACAATGAATTTTAGATTTTACGCGTGGAGAACAAAATACATTATGCATTATTGACCACTGTGCCAGCATCTACCAATGTTTCTCCACTGGGATTAGGTTACTGACATCTGAAACAAATGAACAAAAATATTTGTACTTATTACAGAAACTAACTTAATAAGTACCATTTAGTTTTTCATGAGAGCAACCCACATACTCAACTCTGCTGCTCAACTCACAAATGCGGGGAAATAAACAGGTTTTCCAACTGTATAGGATTTACTGCCAAAAAGCATTATTGCAACAAAGAAATAAATGCCCAAATACATACTTCCTTACTTTTTGTGACAGGTTTATTTTTTAAAGCCATGTAATTCAGTGTGTGCTTCTTAGACATGAATTGGATTTTTCAAGTAAGTATTTCAAAACTTTGCAAGATTACCCAGTGCAAACATTAAAAATATACAGACAGTCTAAAAGTTTGTCATCATTATTTGTGCGATATACTTGACGTTTCTTCAGCTTCAAGAAGTAACATTTAACTCATCCAGTCAAATTATGTTTTTGCTTCCTGATTACAAAATCTTTGAAAAGCGTATGAGTCACTTGAGTCATGTTTTACCATTGATGTAGTCCTGCTCCTCAGGAGTCATGACAGAGAGTAGATGCCCGCCGCACATCCGACAGTGCTGCTCAGCTGCCTCCCAGCTCTGCCGCTTGCTAAAATGACGATAACAATATCCCTGAAATTTCTCCCAGCCTGGCTCACACATCTCCAGGTCTGAGACAGAAGAGAAGAGAAAGGACAGAAAAATATCAAGAAATGTATTAAGTCTGAATAAGTAGGTTTGCTTATGTTTGGAAGATTGTACATCTGTATTTTCTGTAATTAACTGGTGCTATACCTCTCTGGCAAAAGTCTCCTCCATAACCGGGTAGACAAAAGCATCTTAGCGATTCACCGTCGACACACGTGCCTCCATTCAAACAGGGATTCTCCAAGCAGGAGTCTGCAGATATGAGAAATGACAGTTATAACAGAGATCCAGAAATATTTCAGGTGTGTGCATTATTCTGTATCTGTGAAACTAATATTTTAGAATTTTTTTAAAAACTGCATGCTTCATTCATTGTATTAAACTGTCAGAGTCTATGTGTACAAACATTAATTTCCCAGCCATTTTCTATATTAATGGGAATAAAATTCCATATATATTTCTTATTTTATTTACAATTATAAAACTTATTGCTTAAAAACTCAAAATACACTTAAAAAAAGGAACAGATTATAAAGATAAAACTCATTTTCAAATGTAAAACCCCTTCAAAGACACACCAGCAGAGGGAGCTGTTGCCACAAACATCGTTTCTCCAAATTAGTTACCAGTATTTACTCTGTTATTCTAATTTTAATATTGCAAGTCATTTAATGTCATTTTAAAAATGGGTTTCATTTAAAAAAAAAAAAAACAATCTAAAGTTTTTAATTGCCTGAAGTGATCCTGCACATTAAGAAAGAACATCCTTCATTCCAGACTTACGCATGAAATACAATATTTGAACTATAACTACAACAAAATCAACTCAAGGGATTTTACGTTAAACATTATGAGTCTCTGATGACATGACCTGGCTGTTCTTTACACTAAAATAACTAAGTTATGTAAATAACTAATCTAATCTAAACTAATAACTGATCCATCCGTTGAGTTGAGTCAGCTTGAAGTCTCGCCTCTGTCAGTGCGCCCCAGGGTGGCTGTGGCTACTATGTAGCTTGCCATCACCAGTGTGTGAATGTGTGTGTGAATGGGTGGATGTCTGGATATGTAAAGCGCTTTGGGGTCCTTAGGGACTAGAAAGCGCTATATAAATACAGGCCATTTACCATTTACCATCTTAAACAGCAGTATAGGGCTGCGCTATATGATGAAAATCTAATATTGCAATATTTTTTTTGACTATATCACAATACACGATATATATCGCAATATGTCTTACTGGGAGCAAGGGGGGTGAGCTACAGTTTAACCCTCTGTGCAGTGTAAAATAAACTCCACATTTGACATTTTCCTAATCACACCTTACTCTTCCCAAAACACTGATAAGCATCAGCTGCTGTTTCTATTAGCACTTCTTTCTGGTGTACAGATACCTGAAAAGCCTCCTTGTCCTGCAGCTGAAACTTTGGCAGCAGGCAGGGAGGCAGCCATGGCAGTCTGCTCATTCCCTTCAAAATACACAGGGTATATGGTGGGAGCAATGATAGTCATATCACTGTTGTCTGTGGTCAGTGCTGAACTGGAGGTCTCCTCCTCTTCAGGATGCCATGTGCATATTTTAACTGAAGGCTCATCTGTGCCGGTCACCTCCATACCACCATGGGATCCATGTTCTGCTGAGACATTTCACGACATGTTCACAAGTTCATTTTAAAATCAGACAACAACTTTCTTGGAGTTTGTGTAAGTTGTCTAGCTCTCCATGAGTAAATAAATATGTGGCTTATTAAAAACAGATATGTTTGGACTTCATTACAACTCACTATGTAAGATGGTAGAAGAGGTTACTGTTTGATAAACAAAATATTTTTTGTGAAGTATCTAATAAAGGCTTTTAGAGGAGACATATTATCCACAATTTACTTTGCCACTGTTGCGTGCATAATTAGGTATCCCCACTGTGTCGAGACACACAAAACATGAGAAGATAATATTTCTTTGATTTCTTTCATTTAGGTCAGCAATCATATCTGTGAACCAATAAAATTTGCAGCTGTGGTGGCAAGCACAGCACTCCATCCATAAATACATATGTCTGAAAAGCAAGCACTCATAAATCGAAGACAAACTAAGGCAGTTTACCATTGTTATTTCACTGCTACAGCCACCAGAGCATGTCAAATGCTGTGCTTTTACTGAACGAGCAAAGCTGGGTCTTTACACACTCCAAGTATTTAGAGGACATTTGAAGAACAGAAGATCCATTGATTTACTACTTTTTTGATAGAAAATGGAAAATCTTAAGTGTGGCTAATGTTACCATTACCTTGACAGGCCAAAGATATGCCAAAAAAAGTCAAGAGGTAGGTTACAACTTTTGCTTAATAGGTGTCGGGGGCACAATGTCCTGCTGTTAGAGTGATGTTACCAAGGAAGAATGACCCTGAGGTTCATTGATGCTTAGATGGAGTGGCACATGCAGTAGTCACATCCACAAGAACGCCAGCATCTGAACTGTCAGAGCAGAACATTGCTTGATCTCTTCTAATAGAGGTTTTCTCATCTACATTTTTTTCTTAGTTTCTTGTGACTGAAATGTGACATATAGTCTAATTAACCATCCATCAGTCATAAGCCATTTTCCATTTTTCTATAATAATACTATGTCTTACACATGACTTATGAAAGGCAGTGATTTTATACAATGGTGACTTAAAAAGTAAAAGTTCATCATTAAAAGGTTATCATCAATGTCAACCATCCATGTCAACTGACTCACAGTCAACTGAAGGAGCTGCTACTCCCATTGGCTGCTCTACTGTGTCTGACAGAGATGTTATTGTAACAAACAGCAGCTCTTTTGGAGTTATAGCTAAAAACATGTAAAAACAAAAACAACAACAACAAAAACCTGAATGGCACAGGCCTATAAACAAGGGTTTATGAATGATCTGCATGGTTTCCTCAGCTAAAACTCACAATACACATACTGGGAACATGTGGGCCCTACATTTATTTGTTAGAAAGGGGTGTCAGACCCTTTCAAACTTTACCATTAATGGTCCCGGTGTTGATCTCTTGCTCGTTAGAAGCATCATCAGTTTCCTCAGGAGCAGCAGGAGGCTCGGCGCTATATTCTCGATCAGACCGAGACTCCTGTGGTGTGGCGGGAGAAAGCTCAGGTTCCCAATTGGGTGTGAGTGTTAAATGAGGGATCAGAGTGATTTTTATCTCTGAAGGAGGTGCATCCGTGCCAGCATCACCATTAACTCCTTCTGAATTGGTGTCCCCTGAGTTTTCTGGGTTTTCTCCTGACGATTTACCGGGTCCTTCTGTGACATCTTTTTCGGTCCCCTCTTGTGCAATATTTGTGATATTTTGGGCTGTGCGGAGGATAATCACTGAGTTGTCTCCTAATCCCTCCATTTTGGGTTTATCCTGAATGTCGTCCAAAGGCTCAGCCCCAGATGAAATGTTGCTTTCTGGTATGTAGGTTATTATCTCTGAACTGGCTTCAACTTCAACCGGAGGAGGAGATAAGGTTGCAGAGATTGGGGATCCCAACAATAAGACAGGTTGGTTTTTTAGAACAGGAGCATCGATGCTGGAACCTATGTCGTCTGAGAAAGTGATGACCTCTGCAGCTGAGATTACAGTTGGAGGGTTGTGTCCACTCTGCTCTGCCAGATCATCTGTTGCCACATCTCCTGAAGTGCTACTCAATTCCTCAGCACTATGGTCAATTGACTCCGTTACATCTGAGTGGGCTTGAGTAGGATGGTAACCTGCAAACATAAAAAATATCTCTACACTTCTGAAGCAATTTAGACTCATAATGGGAAAACCACATGCATGGTATAATGCTAAAAACTAGTAAAGTAGCAAAGAAAAGTAACATTTTGGGTATTGGAAATGTAAAAAATGTTTACAGGCCTGAACAGAAAATTGTGTTCAAGATATACAGAATTTCACTGTGGGTTACTTTTTGTTGGATACAGACGTGGACAGGCAGGTGGGCTGACAGTACACTTTAATGGTGCTCAGAAATAATGTAGCAGTATGCAATCGCTATAATGCTAATTGTGCTGTGGCGCAGGCAAACGTCAGAGCAACACATGTGTACCTCTGCACCAAGGAGGAGAGAAGCCAAGAAGTTTATTTATTATCCAATTCCAGCATGAAGAGAAAGTATATTAGTGGGAGATTACACAGCTGACCACATCTACATGAATTATTTAATCAGTGGATATAATAAATGGATACAGATCAACTAAAAGGTTTAAACTGTAGTAAACAACAGCTCTTTACTTGGTTCTTTAATTAATATTTTTTACCTTCTTTATATATATAAATGATTTTAGCTATGTAATTGTGTTTAAAAATAGTTAATTGGAACAGCAGGCCATTAAGATACAATGGCTAACCTAATCACCAGCCTTTAATGTACTGGCCCTGTGCATTTACTGCCTTGACATTTTGTATTGACACTTAATATCTTTCTACCTCCTGAGTTTTCATCTAGCACTACTACTTGGTCATTTTTTTAAATTCTGCAGCCGCTTCCATTTTTTCTATTTATGTATTTAATTTATTCAACAAAAGCAGAACAATACACACACACACACAATCTCTACCACTAGAGGAAGGAAACAAATTACAACCTTTAGAACTCTAGAAACTCTAGAAAGAGTAACTCTTAATGAAAATAGACTGCCATTTACTCTGAATGACTAATCAAACGACTTTAAACTACAGCTCTCATTTAACCATGTACTATTTTTTCTATATTTTACATATTTAACCACATCTAATCCATGGCTAGTTTTAGAATCACAAGTTAACCCTTTTGGGAAGAAACCCCCAGACACAGATGGAGAATGACCGCAGCCAGGGTTCAAACCCTCCTGCTGTGAAGGCACAGTGCTAATCACGGCACTACGACCCGTCTTATGGGCTAAATTTCACATTTAAATCTTACTTACTTGAATCAAGGTTTGACTTAGTGACCACTTCGGTTATGGCAGTGGTGTCCAAATCGACTGTCACAGAATGTTCCTGTTCTCCATCTAGAGAATCATCAGCTGTACTGTTTTCAAAAGCAAAAGCTGGCATCGGGGAAGTGGCGTGAACATCTGTTACCTCAGTGTGGAGTGAACTCATCGCCACTGATATCTCCTCAATAGTACCAGTGCTGGCTTCTTCTGGCTGTTCTGAAGCATCATAAGAGGTGCTCACATAGACAAGCTCAGTCACTGAGGTATTTTCCTCAGGGACATATGGAGTGTGGTCCTTTCGCAAAACAGGTAAATGCCACTCTTGATGCACCTCATCAGCTCCAGATGTGGCATTACTAACTGGCACATCTGGATTTTCAGTCATAGAAATATGATGCTCTGTGGGTTCTCCGCTTTCTGGATCTGTCACATCAGTTATGGGTATAATGGAGTAATAACCAACTGTAACTACATTATCTGTGTTTGGAGAAGGGGATGAAACTATATACGACTCCTCGTGATCTGTGCCTGGATCCTCTTCAGGTGCTGGCTGATAGGACTCAGGGTAGTCGGCTTTCTTTACCAGTTCCCAAGTGTCATTGGTGGACATGTGCTCTTGGTGATCAGACAGAGGAGTTACAGTCTGAGGAATGTCTGCTGTCAATTGTGATATTGTCACTGTGTGAGCCTCGACAGTGCCCTGCTTTATTGGATTTGTAGTCTGGGCAACTCCGTCTGTCGTTGCTTCACTTTTGCTGACATCCTCCTGAGTAGACGTAGTTACAAAAACAATATCTTGGCCAATATCCTCTGGCTCAGTGGCTAAATCCTGGGGAGAATCTGTGTAGGGGCCATTATCACCTGGAGAAAGAAACATAATTAAAAAAAAAAAAACTGAATTCACAATATCCTTATGTTTACTCTTCATGGCAATAAATGTAAAATGCCAAATTGAATTTTGTGTAATAAAGCTAAATTTCTTTTCTGTCATTTTTACCATGAAACTACCTACAAAAGCACCGGCACTGAGGGGACAGAGAATAAACTCTGACAAATAGAAATGACACGACTTGCTCTCTTACTTCTGAAGCAGTAGACATCATGTCGAGAGTGGGTCTCAGGAAAGCCCGTCTGGTTGCTGTATCTGTAAACGGTTCTGACCCCAGGTTCACCACCTCCACAGCGCTCTCTAGGGGTGACAATGGGGTACCGCACACTCCCGTCTGCCAGCCATCCTGGGCTGCAGTGATTTAGTCCGTCATTCCAAGCTGCATAAAGCTGAGCAGTGGTGGCCAACTCTGCACCATGACTGAGACAGTAGGCCTTTGCCTCACCAAAGGTGAAACGCTGGGGGGTGGAGCCATGGAACACCTCACCTTTGATACAGAGAAACAGTAACGTTGACATGTTACTTTTTGCTACAGTTTTACATACCAGGTCTAATAAAGCAGGCAATTATCACAAAGGCTATACTTTTGGTATTTTTGATCATTTAACAGTTGTCTTACCGTGAATATTCTCCACATAGCAGTACACGTCATACAGCTCATCAGGCTCTAATAGTCCATAGTTCCTCACTCCTGGCAAGGCATCCATGTCTCCAAAACAGCCCTCTCTTGGCATCTGAATGGGATATCTGTGGATGGAAATGCCAAACATCACTGAAGCACCTCTTCTTCTCTAATGGCAGCACTCTAAACATGGCACTTGTGTAAGTACATTCGTGAGTAGGTCTTGAAGAGCTGAAATGTCTGGTTTGAGATCAGATAAGTGACTCTCGGGTACTTGATGATCTCTGTGTTATAATGTGGAGAGCATATCAAATATTAGCTGTCTGAGTGGAGCACTATCATCCCCAGAATGACTGACCTCTACACTAAATGCTCTTTTTTCTACATAGAAAACAACAAGTCAATCTACAATGTCAGGCCTGATGTTTGTTTGGAGCTGAAGAAAGGATTTGGATTGATTGCAAATGTTCGCTGAAAACAACCTTGAATTAATTTAAATAAAATGCTTAAAAGGCCTTAAAATACCAGGTCCTCACCTCACAGAGTGGTCTGAGAGCCAGCCTGCATCACACTGCTCATATCCGCTGTTATAAGCAGCAAGTAGTTGCTCTGGGGTGGCGATGTCAGCCCCGATGTCCTCACAAGCCTCTTTAGCCTGCTCAAAGGTAAAAGCATAGCGACTGGATGCATCACGGTAGTGAAACACCACTCCTGCAAAAAAAAAAAGAAAAGCTTTGCGAGATCTGTGCAGATCTTGTAAAATATGTAATACTAAACAAGCACTCACATAAACAGATTTTGCAAAGACTTTTACATTATTGCAGAGCACATTATCAACATGATAAAATAAAATCATAAAATTATAAAAAAATAACTTCACTAACTGTGATAGAATGCACTTTGCAGTTTAATCTTTTGACTTAGCTTTAAGATTCCTGTAAGATGGTCTCATTGACCATCAGTTGCTGTTCCAAAACATAAGTATTTTTAAGCTTAATTGGCTTCCGCTGAGCATATGCTGCTTGGCTACATGCTGAGAATGTCACCACTAAAACAAAAGATGGGCTGCATGTTGTATTCCCCATGATTGGGCTTTGTCTTGGACATTAAAAGGGGACATGAAACGCTACACATATAAAGGCTAATATACACCGTTGAGCCCTGCTGTTAAAACAGACATAGGTGTAACACTGTCTGTGAAGCTGGTTTTAAGAAATAAGTGCTTAAAGTTTTAAAAACAGCTAATAGACTTAGTTTATGTTAGCTAAATAGTGATAGAATCAATAACTCAGTGGAAAACAAGGACTAATGTAAGTCTATGAGCCGCAGCCAACCATCCAACTAGAAGACGGTGGTAAACTTTGACTTTAAGGACTTATCCAGCTTTAATCCAGCATTAAATCTACGTCGGTTTTTGAGAGCAGGGCTCAGTGGTGTATATTAACCTTTATATGTGTAGTGTTTCATGTCCCCTTTAAATTAATTAAATGAAATCTGAACTGAATTCCTTTCTTCTGTTAACTATAAGAAGAAGTTGGTTTATTTCCTTAAATTTACATCCCAACAGCCCAACCTTATTGTGATCTTAGTGAGCAATGCAATGGAATTCTTGTCATTATTTAATGCAAACTTCGTAAAAGCAGCATTCAGAGCCTGATATATTGGCTCACAAATTACTGTGGTCAGAATATCCATATTGTATTGATTTGAGAGGGCAAAGTCATTCATCACACATGCTGGAACTGTGCATACTATTGATACAGAAACAGGAGAGAAACTGCTTTTCTTCTGTTCTTTAGGGAATGGTTGACCTTATTCCTTTTCATCGTATTGACTGGAACACTTTTCTTTGACTCGGAGTCAAGACACACCTGACTTACAGCACCGACTCACTCATGCCTGGGCAAGGTCATTTCACTATTTTACTTGTCATTGTGACATTATTGCTTGTAGAATAACTACATGATGTGGTTCGCTCTGTTTATTTTAGTACAAAAGTCTTTTTTCTTGTCTGTGTAAAAAAGTCGTGCTTTGAAAAGCATCACGCACAGCAAAATGTACTAAAAATACATTGAAGGAGATGTATTTGCCATTCATCTAAAAAAATGTTGATATTTATTTAAAAAGGGAACGTGAAACACCCTCAGGTTCCCAAAAAGTCATCTCTTTACATAAAGTCAGACTCCACTACAGGCACGTCAAATAAACTCCCCGTGCACAAATTTCTTGACAACAGCTAGATATAAACTCCAAATCTGCTCAACTTTCACCTCTGAACCAAAGTTAACCTGATTCTAGCCTTAAATGATTGGAATTATGTTTAATTCAATCGTTCCCTGTAGAGTGTTGAGACCAAAGACTGGATTTAGCCCAGAAAACAACATCCATGGACACGTGATGCTGGGGCGATATCTGTCTAGTATATATCATTATACTGTTAAAAGTAGGACCATTTAGCAGCAAAAAAGATAAAAACAGGTAGCAAAACTTTGACTCCATATAAATATTTTTTTTCTCTTTAACCATCAGATGTGTAAATAAGTCACTGTTTCCAACAGATTCACGACTATCACTGATAGAAATTACGTTTGCATGTTATTCAAAATGAGCTCAACAACTTTTATGCTCGTTTTGAGCGAGGGAACCCCACAACCACAACCAAAGCAGACATGACGCCAGACCACCAACCTCTGACTCTCTCCCCCACCAATGTAGGAGCAGTGCTGAGCAGGATCAATGTCCATAAGGCTGCAGGTCCTGATGGCATCCCCGGGCGTGTTCTCAGAGCGTGTTCTGGGGAGCTTGCAGGAGTGCTCACAGACATATTCAATCTGTCCTTGGCCCACACTGTGGTACCGGCCTGCTTCAAATCCACCTCCATCGTCCCGATACCCAAAAACTCCAACCCATCTAGCCTCAATGACTACCGCCCAGTAGCACTCACCCCCATCATCACTAAGTGCTTAGAGCAGCTGGTCCTAGCACACTTCAAATCCTGTCTCCCCCCCCACCCTGGACTCCCACCAATTCGCATACCACCAGAACAGGAGCACAGAGGATGCAGTCTCCATCACACTGCACTCTGTCCTCTCACACCTGGACAATAACAACACCTACGCCAGAATGTTGTTCATAGACTTCAGTTCAGCGTTCAATACAATCCTCCCCTCACAACTCATCAGGAAACTGACAGACCTGGGCATCAGTTCCCTCATGTGCAAATGGTTACTGGACTTCCTGACCAACCGCCCCCAACATGTCCAGCTGGATAACCGCTGCTCATCAACAATCACAATGAACACCGGTGTACCACAAGGCTGTGTGATGAGCCCTTTCTCTACTCCCTCTTCACCCACGACTGCAGACCTGCCGATGGTTCTAACACCATCATTAAGTTTGCAGATGACACCACGGTGATTGGCCGATGAGGCCGCCTACAGGGAGGGGGAGGATTGTCTGGCTGAGTGGTGCAACACAAACAACCTGCTGCTTAACACTGAGAAGACCAAGGAGCTCATCGTGGACTACAGGAGGAATGCTGACCCACATCCACCCATCCACATTAAGGGGACGGCTGTGGAGCGTGTGAGCAGCTTCAAGTTCCTGGGAGTCCACATCTCCGAGGATCTCATCTGGACGACCAACTGCTCCAAGCTGGTCAAGAAGGCTCACCAGCGCCTCTTCTTCTTGAGGACTCTGAGGAAGAACCACCTGTCCTCAGACATCCTGGTGAACTTCTATCGCTGCACCATCGAGAGCATCCTGACCAACTGCATAACAGTCTGGTACGGGAACTGCTCTGCCTCGGACCAGAAGGCGTTGCAGAGGGTCATGAAAACTGCCCAGCGCATTGCCGGAGCACCACTTCCTGCCATAAAGGACATCTACAGGAAGCGGTGTCTGCAAAGGGCTGGGAAAATCATCAAAGACCCCAGTCACCCATCACATGGACTCTTCACCCTCCTGCCCTCTGGGAGGCGCTACAGGAGCCTCCAGACTAAGACCACCAGGTACCGGAACACAGTGTTGCCAACTCCTCAGTAAGGAAAATCGCTATTGGTTGTCCTAAAAGTCGCTAGAAGTCGCTAAATGACGTCATCACCTAATTTGCATAATTGGTCATGCTAATATAATTGTAACTTATGTTGTTGGAGAGAGAAATAACACCGTGGAAGAGACATAAAGTGAGTAAAAAACGTCCTAAATGCATTTAGTTTATTTAGAACTACAAATTAAATTTCTTTTAGCAATTATTGTTTTTTTTAATGTCACAATTCCAACCCTGCTCCTTTACCCGGGCTTGGACTGGCAAAAGTGACCCGAAATAGGCACTCTGGTGGAGTTACTTCGTGTGTGTGTGTTTATAAGTAGTTTTAAACCTTGTGATCCACAAAACAGCATAAGAGTAAAAGAAGAACTGACTGTGTTACAGCACCGCTGCTTGTTGAGAGTAAAAGCGATACGCGCTTTCACGTTTTTTTAGCGACTTTTTAAAGAAAAAAAGTCGCTAGGGGGTCTGAAAACTCGCTAAATATAGCGACAAAGTCGCTAAGTTGGCAACACTGCCGGAACAGCTTCTTCCCCACAGCTGTCAGACTCCTGAACTTTGCCTCCTGACATCTGACCCACATTAAACTCATGGACTGAACATACACACACCCACAACCACCTACACACACACACAATGGACAACTGTACCCTCATACACACAATAATAACATGGACTGAACCACCACTCACAACCACTAACACTTTATATAGCCTCTGTAGAAATTATCCACATATCTCACTTATCTTAACTGCACTATTGTATAATTCTGTGTAAATAATCATTCTTTACAATACGATAATTTATAATTCTACAACTCTTTATAACTTGCATAGTTCCCATTTCTGTATAGCTGTATATCTCATATTTCTGTATAGTTTTTTTTTTATTTCATATTATGTATATTTTTCATATTTATAGCCTGTACATAGCTTGTACTCACTACAGCCTGTACATACTTATAGTTATAGCATATTCATAACATACCTTCATACCGTGTACATTATAACATACCATAATAGACCCATTTCTGTAATATACTTACATATCTATATTATTGCTAATATATATTGTAATATATCTATATCATGGCTAAAGCACTTCTGGATGGATGCAAACTGCATTTCGTTGCCTTGTACCTGTGACATGTGCAATAACAATAAAGTGGAATTCTATTCTATTCTATTCACTGTGTGAAAGCAGGCAAGAGTAAAGTAGAAGGAACAGTATATTTCTAAAATGACTTCAGAACTCACTGCACATGTTCATGGTATTTGATCCATGGCCATTAATTCATAAACAATTTAAGTGCAGCTTAATTTTAAAAGTGAAATTCTTAGTATGTTCATTTATTGACAACATTATATTATGTTCTTGACTGACAGACTGATAAAAATATATATGTATGTCTCACCTTTGACCTTGACCTGCACAACATCATTAGCATCCTCGAGACCTTGCTGCACCTCACAGCGGTAAAAGCCAGTGTCGTTCTGCCTCACGCTCTCAAGACGCAGGGTGAGGTCAGCGGGGGAGTAGGCATAGTTGAACAGAGAGGCCCGTTCCTTGTAGGCCTCGCTGACCCTCACTCTGTCACCACGGGCCACCAGGATCTCTGTCTCCATGCCATGATTCAGGACACTCCATTTAATCCGGGGGACAGACAGCACGGCGTGGCGACCATTGGTAGAGGGGGATGGCGGAGGGTGTGCCAGAGACACCAGGCAGGGTAAAGTCAGAGAGCCACCGAGCACCGCAAACACAGGTTGGGTGGCGGGGATGGTTACATGGAGAAGCTTCGAATCATCTGAGAAGAGGGAAGCTTTAAAGTAACAAGTGACCTTTTGTAATGCACTCTAATTTTTTTTTGATAAGAATCAGATGAGAAGGTCAAGACCACTGTCATGTTTGTGTGTTAAGCACAGACATAAAGACAGAGCAGCTTTAGAACTCCCAGTTTTGTCCCTCGTCCCTTTAGGGATTGCCTGCAACTCAGTCTTTTCCTAGCATTGTCTTCCATCACCTCTGTATGTCTTCCTTTACTACATCCATGACTCTTCATTATCCCTCCTTTGCACATATCCAAACCCTAACAACCATGCCTTTCTAACTTTGTCTCTAAAATCCTCAACCTTATGCCCCTCTTATATATTCATATCTGGTCACTGTACAACTCTGCTACCTTTAGCTTTACCTCCTGTCTTTTTGCTATCATATCCAAACTATGGATCATAGTATGTAGGTCTCACTGCCATCTTCTAAACTGTCCGTTTTCTCTCTTGCTGCTATCCTTCTGTCACATATCACCCTTGACACACTCTCTTCTTCACCTCTTTTATGCAAGGGCTGACCCCAGGCATTTAAACTCATTCACCTTCACTACCACGATCTTTGCATTATCTACCACTGAAGCAGTAGAGAGCAGTGATGTGGCTGTAGTGAACACATATTTCAAGGTGGATTCGGGGGAAAATGTAACTAGGTGTAGGGTGACCTTGGACGTGAAGAAGAGGTAGCGAGTGAAGGTAGATCCAAGGATTAAATGGTGGAAGTTGAAGAAGGAAGACTGTTGCAGGGAATTCAAGGAGGAAGAAATTGGGTGATATGGTAGAGTTACCAGATGAAGTGATGAAGGAAACTGCCAAGAAGGTGTTTTGTATATTCTTTGGACAAAGGAAAGTGGATAAGGAGACTTGGTGATGGAATGAGAAAGTACAGATAAGCATTGAATGGAAGATTTTGGCGAAGAAAAAGTAGGATAGTCAAGGAGATGAAGAAAGTGGATAGGAGTAATTCGAGGCTATGGTTTACAGCAAATAGAGAGGTGGTAAAAAAATGAAAAAGGCTTTTTATGTGACGCTGGAGACTAAGGAAGGATAACTAGATTTGCACCATTTGGCTAGATAGACTGAACTGGAAAGGATGTGCTGGAGGTTAGGATGATTAAGGATATAGATGGTAACATACTAACAAGTGAAGAGAGTGTATTAAGAGTGTGTAAGGAGTAGTTTGAGGAACTTATGAATGAAAATGAGAGCGAGAATAAGCTAAATGGAGGAAACGGTTAGTACAAAGCAACTGAGGGCAACTTGAAGACTAGAAAGGTGATTTGTCCAGAGGACATGCCTGTGGTGGTATGGAGATGTCTCAGAGAGAGGGTAGTGGACTTTTAAACCAGATTTCTGAACACAAATTTGGAGAGTGAGAGGATGCCTGAGGAGTGGAGAAGTGAACTGGTACCGATTTTCAAGGACAAGGGTGATGTGCAGAGCTGTAATAACTACAGATGGGAAAAAGTTGATGAGCCATACCATGAAGAGATGTGACAGAGGTGTCGAAGCTAGGTTAAGGAGAGAGGTGACGATCAGTAAGGGGTAATATGGCTTCATGCATTACAGATGTGATGTTTGCTTTGACAGTGTTGACAGAGAAGTACAGAGAAGGTCAGAAGGAGCTTCACTGTTTCTTTGTGTATCTAGAGAAAGCATACGATAGGGTGCCAAGAGGGGAACTGTGGTATTGTGTGAGGAAGTTAGAAGTGACAGAAAAGTATTTGAGGTTGGTGCAGAACATGTCTGAGGACGGTGAGACAGTGCTGAGGTGTGTGATAGATGTGACAGATGGATTCCAGGTTGGCACGAGATTACATCAGAAATTGTCTCCGAGCCCTTTCTTCTTTGCAATGATGATGGACAGGCTGACAGATGTGGGCAGGCAGGAGTCTCCGTGGACTGTGATGTTTGCAGACAATGATGTGATTGAGTCACTGGTAAGTTCAAAACCAAACTCTGGTGGGCAAAGTATGAAACATGGCTGAGGTTTTAAATAACAGTGTCGGTGTCTCTGGGAGCAAAAAGCTCAGAGTTTAGACTGGTCAGAATGCTCTGTTTCAGACAGTTTCTTCTACTCCTATCTGTATAAAAAAAGGATACTAATGTGTTCATCTCAGACACACAGCTCTGGCTGTAAACACGACAGTATCACCCACCTGCTGTTATGTTTGCAAGAATCACCAAAGCAGAGGAAAGTTGACTTAAAGAGAGGGAGACATTACATTTAATTCATGTTTGTCAGACAGTGCATGAGCTGAGGGTGTGCACCTCACCTCAGGAAAAGTGAATCACATAAAGCTGCTCTAGAAGAGTCCAAGAATAAGAAACAAATGAAACTAGAAATGAGCATAAAAGGTCAATTCTAATGAGCTACTTCTTGGGTTATTATACATACTATTCATTGAGGACATTTGTGTAAATATTTGTGTTTTAGTAATATTATATAAATTAGGGACACACAAACATGACTCAGCCACTTCTACTAAACGTAGACACAATGATGTTTTAACAAAATGCTAATGTTAGCTAAATACGGTTACAGCTCTCACCCTGATGATGGTACTAGATGAAAAGTTAAGGGATTGCCTGTTGATATAAAAAATTAGCTATTTGATTACTTTATCTTTAATTTTCTTATTCTTTTGCTGACACAACAAAAGAGCTACATTTACAAAGCGGTATCAATTAACCTTGATTTTTAGCTGGAACACTCAGATACCTTTGAGCATGGCCTCGACTGGGTGCATGTCAGCAAAAACAATAAATGACATCAAATGATTAAAGAGGACCGTACTGCCCTAAAATGTTAGAGGTCAGGCGTGATTTAATGAAGCTGTGGATGTCAGTAGTGGTTGGCAGTGGTGAAAGTGACGGAGATAGAGAGGGAGAGGTGCATACCAGGCTCGTGGAGGGAAGTAGAGGGCGATAGCAGGACGAAGAAACAGATGGCGCACAGCAGCACACGCAGAGGCACATCCAGCCTGTGGGTAAAAGACAAGAAAGGAGACAGAGGGACATAATGTGTGAACCTGAATATGACAAGGAGTTCTCCAGTTTGAACAACACGTCTTTTAGCCATACTACTTCCTAACACCCTTTCTTCACTTTCAGTTACAGTACCCAGTGCATTAAATTTAAATCCCACACTTTTCATCAAACAAACAAACAAAAATTCCTAATTAAATATAAATGATGAGTGGAAGTGCGAAAGAAGCAAAGTTTCTGTCACAGGAAGGATTACTGTCATTATTTTTCTTAATAAAAACAAATAAAACATATTTTTTTGTATTAAAATATTGTGAATTACTCTAATGCTTTACATGTTATCATTTTTTCTCAATCAAGTTTTGTCCAAAAACTGTTAAAATACATCACTGAGCCTTCCCAGGTGACTGTATCCCAAATACTCAGCGGAGCACCAAGACAAAAAACTATAAATAGTATGTAAGTGCTTCTAAAAACTTAAATGTAAAAAATTTAAAAAAAAAAATATGCTTCAAAGAGGGTTGATACCTAGAAGACTGTAGTTTTTAGCCCTGTGAAGGATTTTGACAGAAGCGCCAAAAAAAAAAACCAACAGTAAAAATGGATATCTCTTCTCTCTGGATGATGTAATATTCATAACTATTTAAGTGCTTGCATGTCTTTGGTAACTCTAATTTCACAAGCCGATGAAAAGCTTTTTAAAACATTGACACTTCTTCAGTTTTCTTTCTTGTTTCTATTTTGTTTGTTGTTAGCTTTTTATTTGTTACTAAAAATGACAACTGCAGTTACCCGTTTTTGAAAGGGTCAAACACTTTTGATGTCAGCCGCTGAAATGCAGCTTTTAAAGAACTACAAAACAGTGTGAACTTGACTTCTTGTGCCAAAGATACAGCCTCACTAAAAAACTTGAAGGCAACCTTTTAGAGTGCACTATTTTTATTCTTTTTTTTAAGCATTCTTGGTTCATAACATTGTAGACAGCTGCAGCTGCTGTTCCACAACACCTGACAGCAAGTATCTCCAAATATGAGTGTATCACTAAGGAGAGAATAAAAAAGAGGCGCACTGATATGAGAGATTCATCAAACTCAAAGCAGACAAGTAGTGACACCTGCTTTCATATCATGTTTAAACTGTCTAATAAAGCCAGTGAGCGGATAACATGAGCATCTTTGCTGGAAAAAATGAGAGAATGATGAGTGTAGCCATCAAAAGTAATGCTGACACAACCACAAAAGATACAATTTAGAACACCGCAGATAGGAAACACAAAGGACTTTTTATAATATTATTATAACAACACCTTCAAGAACAAACTAAAAGCCACGAGAGGCTAAGACTGGGCCTGCATACTTCAGTGATGCATTCTCCAAGAATAATGATTCACTGAGATAGAACAGTTTCAGCTGTTTCACCTCATTGACTTTTAGTTAATGATTACCAGCTTTTTTCATTACTATAGCTAGCCAGATTCATTGTGTTTATAGCTAATAGTTTTATTTGTTTATTCTAAGAAAATGATTTTCAGCTGTTAGCAATGCATTTAGTGGAGTATTTCAACCATTTTTTGCAATTTCTGTACACATTTTCCATTGACTATGTGGAAAAAAGAATCATCCTATTTGTGGGTAGAATCAGAAAATAATTAATAAATAAATTTGTTCTGTTTTTCTGTAACTCATGATAATGATGGGAAACTACACCTAGGCGTTCTAAAACCCCCCAGAAACAACAACTTGTGAGTCATCATGAATAACGTGAAAACAAGCAGTTGTGCAGATTAAATTAAAAAAAATGTTTGTTTGTGACCAGCTGTCACAATCAAACATTTTCATCAGCACTGTTGTTTGTGTTACTAACTTTTAGTTATATTGGGTAAATATTTTGAACTCGTATGTGTGGGTGTGTACAATTATCATGATTATTATTATTATTATTATTAGAATGAGCTTGATGTGAGTTTAGTCTTCAAATTACGATTACAATGGCAACCTTCTCACAACCCTTTCGAGGCCTGTTTGAGAGTTAAAACTTGGTTTTACGGTTAAGGTTAGGATCAATTTTTAACAGACTTTTTTTCAAGTCACGGTTAGACTGTTAGTTGTGATAGTTAAGGTTATTTTATGCAACGTATTATGTGAATGAATGTTCTCATAAAGCTAGCTTTGCAAATATACCCGGGTGTTTTCGCTTTTGTGTGTGAGTCTCTGTGTGTGTGAGTCTGAGTGTGTGTGAGTCTGTGTGTGTGTGTGTGTAGGAGACAGAGAGAAGGACTGCCTGTGTGTCCTTGGAGCTTTGTGGCTGCTGTGAGTCAGACTTCAGGAGCTGTGGAGTGTGAGCTGAATTCTGATTTCTAGAAAACTCCCTGGAGGGTCAGACTGAAACCCAACCTCCAGCTTAACTAGATTTACCATTATTAGCACTCGCGTTACCCTGAGCATATTGTGTTTTGCTTTTGGTGTCCTGTTTTCCTTTGTTGTATTTTTTGGTAGACATAAGGGTATGTTACACCATTTTATGTTATCTCCTTTCTGCTTTTTCTTCACAATGGCAGCTAACAAACAAAGTATGAAAGGCTTTTATCCAAGAGGAAAAGGCCTTTATATTACGAGTTGCAGACAGGCTGCCGAGCTATAATATTGCATTCTTTCCTCAAGAACTCTTCATGCAAGTTAAGACCCAAACTCAGCTACTGATTATACTTTAATTTCTACTGTAACAGCTTGTGGCCTTAGGACTTGAAATAATCCTATAATCAGTTTTTTAAAAAGCAAAGAAAAAACTTCATGAGTTTGGAATTTCTTTCTAAAGCTACGTTGAGAAAAAAAAGCAACAATTAAATTGAAACCTCTTCTATTTCCTTTTCTTTTTTTTTAGTTAGAATTATCAACAGATGGCAAATTATTGGCCAGATGATTCAACCACAACCAAGCAGAAACCGAGCAGGTCACTCCTTCCCACAGGGGACAAAACCTGACAACACTTCGCCCGCGGGTCTGCATTAACGAGAGGTTCAATAGGAGGAAATAAATGAGGCTGAATAAGAGTAAATGGTCCATTCAGACTCTTAGATCTTTTATGCAAGCTCTTTTTACAAGTTGCCTGTGGAGAGGAGAAGAAGCTGGACTGTCTGTCTGCCTTAGCTGAAGATGAATGTGCAACTCTGGAATCAGACAGTTGTGTCAGTGAACATTTCCTTTTGACTGAAAGGAGTATTAAACATGTGACGACGAGAGAAACTGAAGTTTGTTTTATGGGTCTCAGCAGAGACAGAGTTCTAATCAAAACAGGATTAATAAATAATCGCTCAAAGGCTCTTATAATGGATAAATATGAAGGCTTTGAAGGCTTTGAAGGCAGAAATGCCACATGGGATAAAGCTGGCCGTTCAAATCAATTTAACCGAACAGAGATTTAGACTGACAGGTACCCATATCCATTAAACTTAAATGGGAATGGGCTAAAGAAAAGAAAAGGCGAAATTCAGCATACACTAAAGATTTGTCATATGAGAAAGAGTGCCCTTGAGAAACATTTACATGTTACATAAAGATTACCAAAGTACAGCTCAGCACATCAAAAGGTGTGGGCAAAAATAAATAAATAAATGTAATTTAGATAATTCAAACAAGTTTGATTTTACATGAGTATTTTTATTTTATGCAACTTAATGTTTTTACCACTACACAGTCTTGTCCCCTGCTTTTGTTTGGGGTACATCATCAATATAAAGGAGGGTCTCCAACAGCTGCTCCTCAAGAAATCCCATCTGTCGCTGGCATCAGCATCGAAGCCTGGGCTGGCTTCAGTGTCGATGCCAATTACGAAGCACGATACTCAGGTCTGTCTATTCTATTACACTACTATTGCACTTTTTACAAAAATATGTGGACTGTATGTCTGCTTGATTACCAGCTATAATCTTAAAAAGTTTAAACTTAGTTGCACAAATGAAATGCTCCACTGATGTCTGACACTTTTTTAGTCAATTAGCTTATCTGACTGGCTGACTTCAATATCTCCTGGCCAAATAGAATGAACTCAGTTCTGTCAATGGCAATTTTGCATATGTAGTATTACTTAGTGTTACTGTTAAAGAGTTCACACATTTGATGAGCAAAGTAACCAAAAGCAGAACACTTTGCATGACACCCTAAGGCTGTCAAAAGCAAATCTAATTCCAATTTCACCCACAATCTCATTGGTTGCTGTTTTTTTTAATATAACTGGGACATCAACATCTCATCTACAAAACTAGGATTTATTAAATGAGCACAACACCAGCTAGCTTGACTTGCTGATAAAATCTGAGATGTGAGCGATTTAGATGTCTGACATAGAGTATCAACGAATAAAAAGTTGCATAAAAATATGAAAATATTGTAGAGGAAAAAAAAGAAGTGGATATATCCACACAAAGAGATATTCTATTAAGATCATTTCAAATTCTAACATTAATAACTTCTATAATAGTTGAACAAGCTTGAATAAATCAGACAGTAATTGCATTTTCCATGCTGATTTTATTTCAGCTTCAGATCACACTGATGTGAAACTTTCTGCAAACTGTGCTTTACATTTTAAACTTATCAGCTATCTGTCTCCCTCACTTGATAATTCAGCTGCTCTGTGGGTGTAGCCTCCCACCATGACCACATTTCCACAGGGCATGAAGTTTATAGAGACACACAGAGAGAAGACGAAATAATAAGAGAGAGAGAAGTGTTTTTTTCCCAGGCAATGGATGCATTCTGGTCAACAACAGAAGTGCAAAGTCAGGCATCACAAGTGGCTGAATAGTCAGTGACTTCACCTTAAGGGAAATGCAGGGAGGGCCAAGAGAGAGGATGTTTGACCGCTAAGTATGCCAGGAAAGGTCATTTGAGGCTGGAAGGGAGGAAGGAGGTAGAAGGGGTGAACTACATTCTTAAGGACTGCACCAGCTTTGTGAGAGTTTGGCCCATTTGTCACTTTACCCAGGATGTGATGAGAGGGTTGATGCTCCAGCAGAAAGCTAAGTGCAGCACACATGCTGACATTTCTGTAAACGGGTTGACTGCATTGCTGCATCTTTAGAGCATCAACCACAGTTAAGTGTTTGCGAAAAAGAAGACATTGGAGTTCTGTCATTGTGAATTTCAAGGAAAAACTACCTTTTGAATTACACTCAGCTTGACACACTGAAGGTTTATGACAGCAGTGCTAAGTTCACAGTTTTTAGAATTATTTCACACTTTTTCACTTTTTGTAGTTTTTTTTCAGTGTTAGGGTTGGAATACTGCCTCAGCTGTTTGTAAATGATGCGATCCTGTTAAGTTCATCAGTGCTCCAGCCTTTTACAAATGGCAGCGAGGAGAATAAGCACCTCCAGGTGTAAGACTATGATTCTCAACTGCAAAAGTGTGGACTTGGTATTTCAGGAAGATGAGGTGCTGCTTCAAGTCAAGGATTTCAAGTGTCTGGGGTCTCGCTGTTGATTTACTGATCTGCATGAGGGTGGGAATGGGCTATGAGATGAAATAATAAGATTATGGATATGAGGGGTAAAAATGAGCTTCCAAAGGGTGTCTTAGTCTCACCCTTAGAGATCGTTTTCACTTTGGAGAAAGAGTTTGTATTTCCCCAAAAGAACTGGAGGAGTTGGCTGAGGAGAGAGAGGTCTGGGCTTCTCTGCTTGGACTGCTGCCCCTGTGACCCAGATCTGTACTGGCAGTACAAAGGGGATGGATGGATTTAGCTTTCCTTAGTTCTTTTATTTACAGTAAGGAACATGCAAATCTACTTATGTTAGTTAACATCAAAGCTGTAAGCAGAGTTTACACAATAGTGAGGATCAAACAATTTTTTCTCTTACTGAATCATATTAAAGCTCTAGTGCGTGTGCTTTAGTGACCAGTAGAAGAAGCTACACTTCTGAAAGACACTGGGACCTTGAGTTGTAATACAATCAAAACCAGCTTAGAGGTTATTTCATGTATATTTATAATGTATATTTTACTACTGTAAAATCTATATTTTACTACTGCATTTTTACAGCAAAAACATCCTTTTGTAATAGCATTTACAGTAAAGTTGCTGTAAATTTAATTCACTGTACTGTAATTTCATTTGCAAGAATTATATTAAAAATAAAAACATATTAAAAATGTGTTTTTTACAGTATCTTACTGGTATCTAGCTTCCAGTAAGTTACTGCTGAATTTATAGCAACCTGTTCACAGTGCTGTATACAGTTTGTGTACAGTTTAAAGTTACTGTCCCTTTTTTAAGTATTTTCAGTATTTTCATATATATATTTATGCTAACTGACATCAGATTTTAAAGTCATATGAGGCTAAATTAATTATGAACAAAGAAGAAGTTTAAACAGATTTTATAAGTACTTTTATTAAATGATTCTAAATTAATAAATGCAAAGGAACTCAGTAGCACCGAAAGCCTTTCACCACACAGTCTAAAACTGCCTCTTTTTGCTCCTGTCATTCAGATTTAAGAATGGATTCAAAAACTACTTTCCAGCCCATCACTGGTCAAACACTGACCTCCACTGTACCCCTCCATTTTCTCTAAGAAAGGACCCCCACAGTAAACTCCTGTCGCCCCTCGGCACATCCTCACTACCCCATCCCACCAGTCCCACATCACACCACCTAGAATGGATCAGCCTGCCCATCTCCAGGGGCAACCTGAACACCCCCACCTCCCACCCCGAATAGACACAATCTGACAGGAAGCAAGGAGCAGCCAGGGAGGGCTGGAAGCAAGGGAAACCTCAAAGAGAATAGGGGAGGCAGAAAAGAAGAAAGAGGCTCCATACAGCATGACTGAGTGCTGAGAGAGATGTTAAGTTCACAGGAATGATTTGGAACAGCTCGCCAGGCAGCCTCAGGCAGCAGTCATGTCTTGTTAGCTGTTAGCCGCTGACTCTGTGTGCTGGAGGGCAAAACTTTTAAAGCAGTGACAAAAGCCATAAGCTACAAGTCTCTGGGTGTTAGCTACAGCAGCAGTTAGACTTGTGTGAGTTTGTGTGTGTGAGTGTGTTGTAGTCTGTGTGCCACAAGCCGATTAGGCAGATCTGCTGTGAGTTTTAAGGGCTTATGCCTCAGACAGAGTGAGAAAAAACAACAGCATTGGTTTCCACTCATTATATACTTTTTGGAGGAGATAGAAACTTGCTGCTGCTTTAGAGAAGCAACACCTTTTGAAGTTATGGGAAAGGGCAGTGAACACAATGACCTGATTGCTTATGGCCCCCACAGAGAGCCAGCTGTATCATCAGCTGCTGAGAGCCCACAACTAATTGATTGAGTTAAAATTTACCCTATTGGAAAACTCCACTCACCACATGCTTAAATAGAAATTAACAGCAACACTTACATTAGATTTACCATATCCACTCAAAAAATTAAAGGAAGTGATCAGATATGCACCAAGATGTAATGCTTTTTACAATTCTAGAATTAAAAGTAAAGCTGATCAACACAAACAGATTAGCCAAGTCAAACCTTGGTCCTTACATAAAAGTGGTTATATAAACATGGAAGGGTTGTTACATTCTCTGAAATCTATTATGTGCTGGGTTTGTACAGATGCAGTAATTCCATTTGTATAGCAGCCATTTCCTTGAGGCAATGTGTGAACCTTACATTTACAGGTCAAAAGAATAAGTTTCTTAGTGACTCCCATATGTGCAGAGCAATCTGCATATCAAATTAAAGTTGATGAGTTTCTGCAATGTTCAGAGATCAAATTGTTGGTCTTGATTTCTCTGCAACAGGTTTTCAAGAACAGTGTGTAGAACAGTCTGTGATCATGTATGTATGTGAATCAGTATGTAATGGATTTTAACAGAAGCGCTATAAATTGTCTTTCCAGAACTCTGTTGATCTACTGAAATCTCTAAATTTAAACCGCTGGATCAGGCTTCACATATAGAAGCTGAATAGACAGAAGTAAAAAAGTTCACAGATTATGATACTGTACACTTTAGATGTTCAGAATTTGGAATGAGAAATAGATTCTGTATAAAGGATTGTTGGTTACAAAGAATTCAAATGAAGGACTGTTTCTTTTTATTTAGAGTTATCAAAAAGGTTTGACTTTGGAAAATGAACTTAGCAGTTTGTTAATATGTAAATTGGCACCTAAAATAAACAGTAGATCTGCACGAGTTCTGGTGCCTTTCTTTTCCTGATTGCAAACGTTCACCTAACTGCCCAAGTTTAAATCAAAGGTTTTTCCATGTGGAACAGTAATAATAATACCCTATTTGAATTCCTATATATGAGACTGACAAGAAAAGACATTCAGTGATGCTGTCTGCACAAGTGCAAGCTGACTTATATTATAGAGAAAGGTATTTTCAATTATTATATGAATATTCAAATTAAGGACTGTATACTAAACAAAAGTGGAGAGCTGCAGGATAACAACCAGGTAACAATTCAAACTTTTCTCATTGAGTGTGGATGTAAACCCAAGATTCAGCACTTTACATAAATGCTGAATTTTGCATCATTTCCGATGCAGCACTGAAAATTGATGCATACACTTATACATTGTGTTTAATATATGTGACGTTTTTACAGCTAAATGAGGAGAAAACACATCTCAAACCTGAACTAATTAACTTTAAAACTGTTTCTCCAAAGAGAAAATAACAAAAAAGGAAATACATCAATAAATAAATCAATTTTTAAAACTTTATTTGTATTAAGGTATTGATTGCATGTTAATGGCACAGTTATTTCCACTGGCTTATACTTTTTTTTTTTTTTTTTGCCATAATTGATTTATTTATTTACTTACTTACAGGTTACATGTATTTATATCTACCAGGTGCAACATAAGGATAACAAATTTGGCTAAATATATAAGACACAAAACCCTGAAAACAAGTAATTCTGCAAGATCAGCATTTCCCCTTTGATGCATGTACAATGTGCTGATTTTTTTCCTTCTATTTTTAGCCTACCGCGTTAGAGTATTTTTAAATTGTGCTATCACTACTTTTTTCTTTACAACATCCGATTATTACTTCTAGCTCTGCACATACTATCACTAAACATCTCTGGGGTAATGTTGTGATGCTGAGGTTGTTAAGTGATGCTGTTAGCGCACTACTTTGTATTACCAAGCTGTATCACTCATTGTTCGGCATTTCAAGTTTAACGATCCCCAAAATTCGTTCCATAGAAATGCAAACGGTGTTTCGAAATAAAATGCATGCGTAGCAAGGTCAGAGGCTTAAACAAATATCAAACACGGCACAAAAAGAAGTCGAAAACCTAAAAGCACGATTTTGCTTGCGCGTTTTACACTAATGAAATTCGCAAAACAGATATAAAGGACTTACTTCATGTTTAGACTTCTCGGCTTGGTTTTGCAGAAGTTAATCAGCGTCTCTTCTCGAAGAAGCCTCGGCACAGGTGCAGGTGTTTGTATCTATTTCCCGACCGAAATTCATCCAGGAGTCTCTCACTGCTGAAGCGACTGCAGAAGAGAAGTAGAGGCTTTCACTCTCGTCCTTCCCCGCCGCCAAAATGAGAGGAGGTGGAGAGAGGAGAAACTGGGATGAGAGCACTTTTAAAAGCCCAAGAACCCCCTCACTCCCTCCTCCTTCTGCTAAAGAATGAACAAATGAGGATGCTTATCATCAGTATCATAAGCGGGTCGTCCCCATACCCCATAATTTGATGCTGGAAAACTAGTTCATGCATTCATTACTTCTAGGCAGGACTATTGTCATTCAGTGTTATCTTTTTTCTCCCTAAAAGTTTCCTAAAAAGCCTCCAATTCATCCAAAACGCTGCAGGGAGAGTGTGAACAGGTGCAAGAAAGAGAGGTCATATTTCTTAAATACTGGCTTCTCGTCATTGGCTCCCTGTTAATTCCAGAATATATGCTAAATTTAAAATAGTTCTCCTGACATATAAAGTGAGGTCTCAACTTTTTAGACTTAAAACTTTCCTTTTGATAAAGTTTATAGTTAGGGCTCAATCGGGTGACCTGAATCATACCTTACTTATGCGGGACTTCACGTGATACACCATGCAATTTTCACCCCACTGCAGCATGACATTAAATGTTCTTCTTCTCCCATAGCGTCAACGGTTAAAGAGTCAATAATTGACATTTATGGCCACTATAGGGGGAGGAACAATTCCATAAGAATTTGACAAAATGCTCTAATATATAATGCCCTTATTAAGGGCTAATGCCTGCAGTCTAACCCAGATTTCCAGCAGACTCAATAAAATTAGCATTCAGCTGTAGTCTCAAAACATTACCACTCACAATCATGTCTGGATCTCCAAAGAAGGAAAAAAGTGACACATTTTCTGATGATTTATGCTAGAATCTTGGGAGATCTGCATCTCATTTCACAAACTGTGTGTCACATAATTACAAGATAACATCTCAAAATATAATTAGTATTCTTGCATAATGATCTTGTGGTTATCTGACTTCCTGTTGTTTGTTTCTTCACTTTGGACACAAATTGATGTGACTAATTCATCAGTGGCAATTTGAATGTCAATTACAATTTGCAAAGTCCGTCTATGAGCTCACTAGCTAATTTGGAGTGTATTAAATATTGTTCTCTGAGCTTTTGTTTTGGCAAAGAGCTCAAGAGTAGTGATGTTGAGTCATATAGTAATATGTGTGTCAAAACCAATGCTCTAAGACAGAGGTTCCCAAAGTGTGGGGCCCATCCCCTAGGGGGGGCGCAGAGCTATTGCAGGGGGGGCGCGGTATGAAAAGAAAAAAAAAAAGAGCGCTTGGACACTGTGGACAGGTTTTTGACGGGGCTCCCACATAAACGCAAAGCAGGAGATGAAGCATCGCCAAATTTGTTTCCAAACCAACTTCCTTCCAAGCCAAAGACAGGAAAATATGGTGAAGCATATCTTCCCTTTGGCTTCACCTGCACAAGTGCCAAGGTAGGTCTCCCCTGCAAAATTAGTTTCCCTGCGTCGGGAGCAGCGCTGGACTCTCCAAATCACGGACAAACAGTATCCCAGATTCTAGATTTTTAGTTCACAAACACTTTTGTAATAACTAACTACTCCTGACATTTTGGACATGTTAGCTCTTTATGCAGTAAAGTTACAGTGGGATACAAATAATATCAGGCTGATCCTGCCGTAATTTGTTCCCCCAGTTCAAATCACGGACAAACAGTATCCCACAGCTGTTTATGTGTTTAAACCCATTTTGCACAGAGAGACATTTTTGAAAAATGTATTGACAGCAATGTTGAATATTATTACACAGGAAAAAAACAACTACACGTAAAAAAATCACACCGTGACGCCTCTGCCTTTCTAAATGGAGGGACAGTAACTGCATGTGTATATGTAAGCGTGTAAAACCTGAAGATAGTCAGATTAACAGTATTTTGTCTCTATCTGCCATTCTGCAATTCATCTCATGTAAACAATAACGTGGCGCACAGCGTGACGTGAAAAGAGGCACATACCTTTGACGTTGCGTGACGAACTCTGTAATCCTCGTCCACACGTAAACGCAAAAAAGGAGTTTTAAATAATCTCCGTTTTCGGTGAATCGCAACACCGTTTACGTGTTGACGAAAAGCCCAAACGCATAGCAACAGCTGCGTTTTCAAAAATAGGTGTGGACGCAGCTTAAAAGAGTTAGTAGTATATTTTATTACTACCTGTAATTTATTGCCGTTTACTTGTATTTGCTTAATTGTTTACTAAATGTTTGAGGTGTGAAATAAACCGCAATGGAGTTTGTAAACAAAATATGGGTGTGTGTGGTTGGAGGACGTGTTTGTGCGGGGGGGGGGGACATTTTTCTTGTAAAAAGGGGGGGCCAGGCAAAAAAAAGTTTGGGAACCACTGCTCTAAGAGACTAAAGCGCCACAAAGCTGGAATATAATTGTAAATGTAACTTTAGCGACCAAATATTGAGGTAAGCTGGTAGTTTTAGCATGTTATAAGTGCTTGAGGTCATGAGATCACCATCCAAATATTAAGCAATGTTCATGGGATTTGTAATTTCTAAAAATAAATATGTTTGTTTATTTGTTTATTTATAAGGAACCCCATTAGCTTCCACAACAGTGGTTGCTAGTCTTCCTGGGGCCCAAACCATCAAATACAATCAAATAAAATATTACACAATAAAGTGGATGCAAAATATCTGCAATAAACAATAATAAACTGTTAAATAAGAAAACAATCCAAGGGTCATCTAAACCAGTTTTTCCACTCACAGGTTAGCTCTTTGACCCTAGAGTGACCTAGTTCATGTTGCATATTTATTAGCTTATACATTTAATTATTCTATGAGATCTATAAATGTTACAGGGGAGCAGCAGTAAAGAACAACTTTGTATTCACTGCTGGGTACTTGAATGTCACTGGACCCAGTAAAAACCATTAATGTGAGATAAAGTGAATGAGTGAACGAGTTATAGGGAATTCAATATGCCTCTACCCTATTTTATAGTGTATTTTAAACAGATTTGTAATAAATCTAGAAAGTTGCTTATTCCAGAGATTTCTATTTCCTCCTGGATAGTTTTCATAACCCACATGCATGACACTATAAGAACCTAAGCTTCCACATATCCTGACCCTGCTACCAGGTTCACTGTATGTACTGTAGGTTAACTCCTGTAGAAATCTGCAAAACAGACAAATTCTTGATGGCTTGGACATGGGCAATAAAAACTGATTATGCACATAGAGCTGAGGCTGGGTCATGACTAATATATTTGCTGTGTAATATGTGTCTGAAAAGGGTAATCTGCAGAGTCTAGCTCCCAGTAACTTGACCCCAGGGGCAATAAATTCCATAAAATCCATATTGTATGGCATAATGAGACCCACAGTAGTCTTGCATGTATTCCAAGGTCTAATTAATCCAGCAGGTAGTCACTTAATCTTCTTTAATTTCAAAATTCAAGAATAATTTAAATCAATAATGTGCAATCACATTTAACAAAGGGCAATGTTGACCAAAAGAATCAGTGAGCCAAAAGTTGTTTCTCATTTGAAATGGTCAATATAAAAAAAAGATTTCAAAAATATTAGACTTAATACAGCTACAGAAGAAAATCCAAAGCCTCTTTAATTTAAAGCTCTGGCTTTCACTTTTGAATCTAATAACAGGGAATAAAATCAAAGTATTCACATTATTGGCCAGATGCAAAGAGATTAAGGGGATAAACAGCATGGGATAATCTAGAGAATGGATTAAACCACATGTTGCTTCACAGCAACAAAGGGGGTGTACGTGGTCTGCAACTATATTTACAGTAGATTGATGATAGTGTCAAAGTTACATCCACATGAATGCCAAGGCCCAAAGTTTCCCAGCAGAACAAGATGAGATGAACGATATTCATTCCACTTGTCAATTATTTTAATGTTCTGGCTGACTGGTGTACTTAATTACAGTGGTCTGTGGGGGGGAACCTGCTTTTTGGGACATTGATTGGTGGCACTGGTGCCATTTCCTCTCACAACTTCTGTGTTGGTTAAACACTGTCATCCTACTCTGTGATGTGACTTATGTGCTTTTTTTTTTGTTGTAGCAAGTGTCTTAGCCTCTGTATCTAAAACAGGTTGTATTCATTTGGTGGTATACACTCATTATATTTGAAGTATTGTTTCTCGGTTGGTTCTGGCCTTCTGATATCTATGTCTCAGTTTAATATATTTGTTGAAAATAGAGTAAAGAAACGTCATGTTATATTACTTTAATGATTTAAATAGTTGTGTTGCCAGTTGCCTTTTTAACAGTCTTACCTTTGTTATTTCAAATGTAAATTTCCCAGCATTGCACATGAATTGAATAACATTAAATTTGGCAGTTAGGTCAGCAATATTTGTCTACCTACCTACCTTGTTTTGCCAGAATTTTCCAGATACAAGGTTATGAGCTCAGTTTGCCAGCTGAGAAGCCAAAACAGCTGTTAACAGATTATGAGAAGCTTTGTAGAGCAAAGAAGCACATGAATAGCTTGGTGTTAATTCGTCTGCCATAGATGAAGTTTTTTCAGCGTTACATCCCTGCAAAATTATTGAGGTAAATTTGATAAAAACCTGTTAAAAAAAACACACACACACACATAACATTAAAATTTCAAGTTAGTCTTCAAGAATTCCTGCTCCTTGTGAGTGCCCTTGTGCTACCACATTCACATTAAACAGATTTGACCCACTGTTACTAAGAAATTACCCCAATTAAAAGTATGAAACAGAGTGGATGTGTGCTGAATCCAATAAATCTGTGCTGCTGAGCTCTCAGGATGTGACAGCATGGTGTTTTGGGGTATGTAGAGATTTTCTAACAAAGACCTAGAAAGTGCTGGTGAATCACTGTTGGTGTTTGTGCACAGTATTGCCTGTGACGTTTGGTATGTTCTTACTATTTTAATGAGCTTCTCTGCTATAGCAGATGTGTCTTGTGTTGCTTTCTCAGGAAGGATGGCATTCTGTATAATTAATTCACTAGTGCTGAATTCACAGTGGGGGGAAAAAATGCTGATACGTTCACCTTTAAGGACAAACAGCTGCCAAAGGGGACATAAAGTGGAACAGTATGAGACTGTGGAAGAATCATATGCTTAAACCAGCAAAGTGGTGTAAAGTTGGAAGAGTAGAAATATGTTGATGCAGCTGCTGATGTGCTCTATGGAAAGGCTAGCCTTCAATAAAACAGGGAATTCATACGTTTTGTGCCGTTTGTCAGATCTGACATTTGACCAAGGTCTGTTCTGTCAAAAGACTTTTGAAAAGGGGTGGATGAGTTCTGAGACACAAAGTTGCACTAACAACAAGTACTCTCAGAACTCAGCTACCAGGCCATTGGAGCCATAATGATTGCTGTTTTAGATATAGACATCAATTCTATGCATCTGCAGGATGTACCAGAATGCACTGGAACATACAAAAAAGAATAATTATGTTAAATTTTGTCCTTCAATCTTTGTTTTGGTAAAAGAATCATCAACTGGCAGCAATTATACTCTTGTAGACCTTTGGCATTCAGGCATGCAATTTATTGAAGGAATCTGGAACAACATAAGTTAGAATTGCTGTGCTCTGCTTTTCATTTTATGAGCTTTTTGTTTGACTTTTTTAAATTAAAAGCCAGGATATGTGGAAAACAAAGTTATGCATATATATGACCATGCCGTAGACACTAGAAGTCCAGACGCTTTTCTTTCCAAGCTCCTTAGACTACGATGACCTGGATGACTGAGAACCTTCACAGACATACTGTAGACACTATTGACAGAACATGTATGCACTATATGGTGGGCTGGTTCCCAAAAGTGCTTAATGGGGTTGAGATCCAGTGACTTGACTCCAATACAGAGTACCAGCCCACAGCTTCTTTAAATACTTTTTGCATCCTTTGGAGCTTTGTCATTGTCCTATTGGAAAAAGAAACCCGCTCCGATCAACTAGTATCCACACTGAAAAATAGTCTAACTTTCCTTATCATGATGCCTTTGATCATGTACAAATCTCTCACTTTGCCTTTATATTTCCCCACCAAAAGGAATTGGAAATGTAAAGGTATTTCCTGACACATGGCATCTAGTCTTATAAATAAACCCCTGTTAACCCAAAATCTTATTTTCATTTTGAATTTGCCTTGTCCAGTGTTTGCACATTTTTGCCCATCTTAACCATTCCCTCAATTGGCTAGGGCCAGACAGGTTTTTTTTTTCTTTGCAACTCTGTCTACAAGGCCAGTTTCCCGGAGTCGACTGTTCACTGTTGATTTTGAGACTAATGTTTTGTAGAGGGTAATGAAGCTGCCAACAGAGGACCTGTGAGGCATCCGTTTTTCAAACTGATGTACTTCCTATTCCTCAGTTGTCTATCAGAGACTACCATAGAGCTCATTTATGCTGTTCAGATGAGGAGATAGTATCAAAGTCTTTCTAAAAGAATTTTTAGGAATTTGCAGACATCAACAGACACTTCCAGGCACCTTTATTGGGAAGCAATTTTAACCTTTAATTTAAATAGCTCAGGAATTCACTGGGACAGGAAATCTGCATTCACAGACTCACTAGCTTCATGGTCATATTTGGGCCTCTTTATGTGCTGCCACTTATGAAGTTTCTACACTCACTGATGCAAACGGGCACTACAAAGTGATACAGACATCTTTCACTACCTCAAATGGCCACAGATGGCACCGTTGCTTGTTTTTTTTTCCACATTAGTTTTTAAAACAGCAAGGAGTGTTTCAAACTGAAAAGTTAAACAGTGTTTTGTGCACATAAGTATTTTAACGTTTTCTCAGTTTTGTTGGTTTCTTTACACCCAATTATAGTAACACCACAAAATTACTGCTGTAATGATTTATCGATTTTAAAATCAGGATGACAGTGTAGTGAATAACATATTCCAACAGACATTGCATAGGAAATTGCACAGATTCAGAAAGTCACCACTTATGTTTCTTGAACTTGGTGGAAAAGAAGTGGAAAGAGGGAAGATGGTTAACTGGACACTCAGACCACTCCTGTAACAGGAGAAATGGAAGATCAAACCAGTGGCTAGCAGTGTGGACCCTGAAGTCTAAACAGAAGTATTTTGGGGAATGGGAGTGAAGTTTAATAATGATCAATTCTTGATTTTTGTGTTTTTTTAATGATAACTAACTCCAATAAATTTAACAATGGAAGCTTTATAAATGTCTGGGATATTAACAATTCAGTCCTTAAAACATATTAATAAAGTCTACACAGATGACTCATGGGTTAAGTCTTTGTTGAATTTTAGCTATGGTCCTGAATAAAAATAGATGTTTGACTAACGCTCTTTTAGTCAGGGCTGACTTTCTTTTTCACTGGCATTCACATGGTAAAAATATAAGACCATTTATTTGCAGTGTTTACATGACTCTTGATAAAATGCGGTCCTACTACAGCCCAGTGCTGATTTAGTAAAAAAACAACAAAAAACACAAAAAACATGTGAAAAGCTAGAAACTGTCATCACATAATAATGTTCCAGCAAAGACATGACTGCCCCCAAGTGGCATGAGCACCATTTGAACACAGTGTAAAACCCTGACACAAAGTGTAACTGCTGCAATTAAAGCTTGATTTATAGTCCTGCACTGAATCTCTGCAGGACCATAATAGCCATTGCAGCTTTTGCATGTTTAATTGTGGAGTTTGGACAAATGCGTCTTCATTACTCTTCCATTAAGGATGACACTGAGCTCATCTTGCTGGACTTGCAGCAAATACATATAAAACACTCATCTTTACTAAAACAGATAAGAGAAGTGTCTTCAGAAACACCTGCCTCTATGCCAACACCCAACGTCCTTCTACAAAGTCCCAGCAGTGAGCAGACTCCTCCTGGAATTTACTTGTGCAATTATTTACAAGCATGTACAGAATTACTACTCACATCTGATTAAACTTGATTTAAAAGCCTTGGTAGTTATACTTCTACCAATATTTCTGTTGCAGTGCTACCATATATTTCAATGTAGGCTTCTTTGGGTGGGTAATATATCTGTCTGTATACAGACTTTCATGGTTTAAAAAAAAAAAAAAACACTGGCTGAAAACTGGCAACTGTGTTAGCTTTTCTTGAGAAAGCCAGATACAATTGTGGTCTATTACAAATTGTTTCAATGAAACAATATCATTGTGTTACTCACATATTTTAGTACCAAATGGACCAATCCAGATAAATTTCTGGGAAGATACATAAGGGAAGATAAGATGTAATGGTAAGGCATAGATTTCATCCAGTAGTACAAATCAAGCTTAAATTGATGTAGAAGAAGTTTCAGCTCCAACAGATATTCACATTCTTCCCCTCCACTGACAACAGTACAGTTTTATTTAAATTTAGGCAGCTGGTAGAAGGTTATCCGGTTTGTTGAATGAGCAATTGCAGTTCTCCTGGTTTTGTTATTCACACAGCAATGGGACAGTTAAATTCCGCAGTCCAAACCGCACGCCCGCCATATCAAGTGTTTTACCCCAACTTGGCACTACCTAGCCATTGAGTTAGCAGCAAGTTGCGTCTCCCACTCATGTTCCACCACTTTGTAAAGCTCCATAGTGGCTCTAGCATCCTCCACAGAGGAGTGGCCTTTGTTCCCAGTCTGAGGACACAAGAGAGGACATGTTAAACATTATGTTGGTCACATTTATAAAATCATGATGACATTACATGATATTAACCTTTTAGTTGAAAAACTGGTTTTCTACCCAGGTTTCAGTTTTAATTTGTCATTGACAACAACCCACTACGTTAAAGAGGATTCCAGGGTTAAAAAAAGAAGAAAATAATTCAAAACCAAAAATCTTCTATGGTAAATATTAATGTTCAATCCGATATAATTCTGTGAGAAAAACACTGTCGTTAGTGATTCACATTAAAAAAAAAAAATTACTGGTGTCCAGATGTGTAATTAATGTCAATTACAATAATTTCTAACAAACTAGCTCCACTAACTGTACATATCTTCCATTTTCTATTCAACCAAACAGAGAACTCTGTCTCACCTGAATGTCACGGTTGAAGATGGCCTTCGTGAGCGTCTTCAGTGAAGTGCACTTATTCCCTTCAATGCCGGCCATCTGGTTGAGGAGAGGAATTCGAGAAGTGTCCCTGGTCAGCTCGGGGGGATGACAGTAACCAATCACCTTGAAGTCATTGTGGATGGCATGGCCAACCACCACCTTACCCTTAATCAGCGACAGTATCTGTAGTACCAACGGGAAAAAAAACATCTTATTTACTAAACTCATATGGTTTATACAGAGTAATGGACGCTGCAAAATCAAATCCTACAATAGAATGAAATAATGTCTAAATTAAAGTTAATTTGGACATCTTAACCCAGTTGTGATTCTTTTTTCACATTAAGACCATTAAAAGGAACCAGTAAATAAATTCAAACAGTAAAACATAGATAAATTAACAGTTGGTTTACCTAAACAAATTCATTAATATTAGCACAGGTCTGCATGAAACTGTGAAGTTCCTTTCCTTTCAAGAATACCTTACCTGATCATAAGTGTGCTCCCTTTTTAACAGCAGCTTTTTATAAAACTAACAACAAATACATTTAATTACCGTAAGTGTTAGGAAACTTAATTATCATTTCATTTTATTTTTGCATTTTTAATTTTCATTTGTGGGTCCATACCCCAAACGCATACATGTTAGGTTAATTGGAGATTCAATCTTGTGTATTAATGGTTGTCAGGCTCTTTATTGTTAGCCCTGTGATAACGCTGTGATAGCATGCCCAGCATGCTGGGCAGCTAGACAGCTACAACAGGCTCCAGACCAACTGTAACCCAGAACAGGATAAACGGACGAAAATGGATTAGGATGATAAAGTATTCCTGCAGTTGTCTTTAATTGCTGTTATTTACTGTGTCTTTACACTAGCTGCAACTTGTATGGTACCTCACACATGTCGTGCGTTCATCCGGATTAAAATGTGTTTTATCTGACAATATATTTTAGTGCTGGTTAGCTGTCAAATAAATAACTATATTAACTATAACTATATAAAATATATATTAGCTATAATAACATTGGTACTTACATATCTTCCAGCATCTCTGCAGTTGTTGAGTTCTCCTTTACATTTAAATTCAATATTTTTGCCCATATCTTTCTCTCTTAACTCCTCTGATGACAAGCATTTTACACTGTAAAAGAACACGCTAAATCGTTTAAAAAAAAGTACACTTTTCTCACCTCCATCTTGGCCTTGGTGAATGGCATGGCATTGATGAGGTCACGGCGTCGGATGCCGCTCCATCGAGTGCGATAGTCTGTGACTTGTGCAGAGGGCTTGATAAACTTATCGTAAATCACATCTCCTTCATAGGATACTATACTGCAGCGTGCAAGCTCACTGAGGCGCTTTGGTCCCGTGCCAACCATCTCACAGTCAATAGCGACATACTTAAAAGGGTTCCCTGATGACATGGTGATGGGTTTACAGGTGCTTGATACTGAGGAACCAGGGCTGCTGGCTGCTGATTTCAGGGGCTCCTTTGGTTTTTCACCACATGGAGGCATGGAACTACTGTGTGAAGCACTGGCCAGACATGGTAAACTTTTGTTTTGTGTGGAAGTGGAAGCTGGTGGGCATTTAATGGACGCACCATTCTGAAGTGGTGTTTGGCTCTGTCTGAAGTCTTGCCTATACTGGTTGTTTTTTTGTTTACCTTCCTTGTACCCCTTTGCTCCACGGTTGTGCCTCTTTCTACGCAGCCACTCTTTTTTCCTGTTTAGCTTGCCTGCTGGAGCTTTTTTCGGTGCAGTTTCATCAAGAGATAAATTAATCCAAATGTCTGACATGTTTACATCAAATTAAATAATTTCAAAACACACACTTTCCCACAAAACAATCTCATAGATCTGCTTATTTGTAATCCTTCAACAGGTCCTTGTTGGGTTTAGTCCAGTTTAGAAGTCTCATCCTGCAAGGCAAACACAATATTATCAAACTGTGCCTGGATTTGCAGAATTATAACCAATCAGACAAGTGCCTGAAAATGCCTGCAAATTTTCAGATACTTTTCTAGCCAAAGAACACTTCAGGAAATCATTGTTACTGTTCTCTGTGGAACTGTCCAATAACTCTTCTTTCTGTGAGGTGAACACACTTCTCAGGCACAACATTTTACAGATATATCTCAGTATTTTACTGTTATACAGCCGTTTCTTAGATTTAGAGTGTTTATATCACTCACTAATATAATTTTCACTAATTTATTGCGCAATCTAAGTCTTATCTTTACTTCTTAACTCATTTCATTTCTTAAAATGCTCTGTTTTTAATCCCTGTTGTATATACAGGGAGTGCAGAATTATTAGGCAAATGATTATTTTGTCCACATCATCCTCTTCATGCATGTTGTCTTACTCCAAGCTGTATAGGCTCGAAAGCCTACTACCAATTAAGCATATTAGGTGATGTGCATCTCTGTAATGAGAAGGGGTGTGGTCTAATGACATCAACAACCTATATCAGGTGTGCATAATTATTAGGCAACTTCCTTTCCTTTGGCAAAATGGGTCAAAAGAAGGACTTGACAGGCTCAGAAAAGTCAAAAATAGTGAGATATCTTGCAGAGGGATGCAGCAGTCTTAAAATTGCAAAGCTTCTGAAGCGTGATCATCGAACAATCAAGCGTTTCATTCGAAATAGTCAACAGGGTCGCAAGAAGCGTGTGGAAAAACCAAGACACAAAATAACTGCCCATGAACTGAGAAAAGTCAAGCGTGCAGCTGCCAAGATGCCACTTGCCACCAGTTTGGCCATATTTCAGAGCTGCAACATCACTGAGTGCCCAAAAGCACAAGGTGTGCAATACTCAGAGACATGGCCAAGGTAAGAAAGGCTGAAAGACGACCACCACTGAACAAGACACACAAGCTGAAACGTCAAGACTGGGCCAAGAAATATCTCAAGACTGATTTTTCTAAGGTTTTATGGACTGATGAAATGAGAGTGAGTCTTGATGGGCCAGATGGATGGGCCCGTGGCTGGATTGGTAAAGGGCAGAGAGCTCCAGTCCCACTCAGACGCCAGCAAGGTGGAGGTGGAGTACTGGTTTGGGCTGGTATCATCAAAGATGAGCTTGTGTGGCCTTTTCGGGTTGAGGATGGAGTCAAGCTCAACTCCCAGTCCTACTGCCAGTTTCTGGAAGACACCTTCTTCAAGCAGTGGTACAGGAAGAAGTCTGCATCCTTCAAGAAAAACATGATTTTCATGCAGGACAATGCTCCATCACACGCGTCCAAGTACTCCACAGCGTGGCTGGCAAGAAAGGGTATAAAAGAAGAAAAACTAATGACATGGCCTCCTTGTTCACCTGATCTGAACCCCATTGAGAACCTGTGGTCCATCATCAAATGTGAGATTTACAAGGAGGGAAAACAGTACACCTCTCTGAACAGTGTCTGGGAGGCTGTGGTTGCTGCTGCACGCAATGTTGATGGTGAACAGATCAAAACACTGACAGAATCCATGGATGGCAGGCTTTTGAGTGTCCTTGCAAAGAAAGGTGGCTATATTGGTCGCTGATTTGTTTTTGTTTTGTTTTTGAATGTCAGAAATGTATATTTGTGAATGTGGAGATGTTATATTGGTTTCACTGGTACAAATAAATAATTGAAATGGGTATATATTTGTTTTTTGTTAAGTTGCCTAATAATTATGCACAGTAATAGTCACCTGCACACACAGATATCCCCCTAAAATAGCTAAAACTAAAAACAAACTAAAAGCTACTTCCAAAAACATTCAGCTTTGATATTAATGAGTTTTTTGGGTTCATTGAGAACATGGTTGTTGTTCAATAATAAAATTATTCCTCAAAAATACAACTTGCCTAATAATTCTGCACTCCCTGTATAAAATTTGTGCACTTTTTTTCCACTCAAGTTGTAAAGTCATCACTATGAGCATGTAGCGTTTTTGCTTCAACTATGTTGCCTATAATTGAAGACTGTACTATTTTTATTCTTTATCCTGTTGCTATAACACAATAATTTTGCTCGTAAAATTGAATAAAGTATCCATATATCTAATTATCTAACCTCTAGACCAATTTGGGGACGTAACATCAATCTGGACTTGTCCGAGAAACTAGAAAACATTGAAGTTGCCAGATTAACAATGTAAACATTGGTACTAATCCATCCTTTCACAATAGATGTTTTCCGTTTTAATTGTTTACTTTTTGCGACGTGATAGTTTGTGGTCGTGGTTGGAAGGGTGAACACTTTTCCCAACTTAACATGGTAACCTGAGGGATTCGGGAAATATAAAATCTTAAAGCTAACTTTATACGGGATTTATAAGCAACTGGTAAATGAGCAGGCACAGTAACTGTCCCATCATGTCGCAGATTCAAACTTTACAAACAGTACTGTTTATAAAGTTGGGGAAACCTGAAGGTAAGGAAACCTGATTTACTTACCTGGATGACCGAGCAGGCATCAGGAAACCTCATCAGCTGCACTTGGTGAATGCTACTATATCTTCTAATACTAACATTAGCTAATAACTGCTAAGGTTAGCCCGCTAACGTTGTACACCAAACACTGTTTATTGATAGTCTCTCTAAATGGACAGTTTCTCTTTCTGCTTCTGAACATTTGGTCGGTCGATAGCGATATATCCCCTCAAAGGAAATGTCTAAAATTAACTTTTAGAAACATAAAACCAGACCTGCTACACGTGAACCGAACGAATCCTCCTGCCCAGAACATGATCTACATCCGGGGCATGTTGCCTTTGGATACCCTTTGTCCATCTTGAAGATTCCAGATTGGTATGAATACTTTTATCTCTGGTATCTCAAAGCCTCTCTATTATATTTCTTTGAAATCATAAAATATTTTAAAATTGACATGCACAATAACGTTGAGTAATATGCTAAACTAAAACTCTTTAAACGTCTTTTGTAGTATCCTTTCCACTAATTCCTAAATAATGTACTATTTACTCACAGTAGGGAGTGATTTATTATAAGTTATTAATAAAACCCCATATCAGATGTATATAAGGAACCAAGTAGAAGACTGTTTTCTAAAGTTTAAAATTAAGATTCTAATTTTAAATTTTTTGTGCACTTGTGTCTAAAATTACGGCGAGTACCTAAATGCATCACGATCACGATCGAAAAACGTGAGTTAGCGACGGAAACAAGCTAGTGGCTAAAAGCAATTATCAGTTCAGAAATTTAAAAGAAATACTTTTAACGTTAAAATTGTATTTTATGGAGATGGTTGTAATAGTTTTGGTATTTCAGACACACTCGGTCTTAACTAGAAAAATAAAATAAAACGACGTTAACGAGCTAACTTGTTAGCATTACCTTCAGGATGTCGAGATGTTTACAACAAGTTTCACAGCGGAGCAGCAGAGGGAACTAGCCAAGAAACTCGCCACCTTTCTGTCTCAGTACAGCCACCTGTCCGACTCCTACATAATTGTGCGTATCGATAGATATTTCTGAAGTATGCAGCTTGCCCAGTGGTTTTGTTTTTTGTTACGTTTGGCATAAGTAAATAACCAGGTCTCTAAAACTAAATGTTATTGTGCACATTTATTTACTTGTTTCGTACATGTCAAAGCCAATAGTGCCAGCTAGTGACGAGTGATTGTTTACCGTTGCGAGACAAGTAGATCAGTGAAACTGGGGTTTGCAAGAATTTTTTTATGCAAAACTCTCTTAAGGCTCTACCACAGCATTTCATTCAGGTTGAGGTCTGGACTTTGACTGGACCATTGGAACACACTGATCCTTTTCTTTTTCTGCCATTCTATTGTAGATTTTCTGCAGTGCTTGAGATCATCAGTCCCTTGCATAACCTAGTTTAGCCCAGGCTTGAGCCGTCAGACAGATGATCTGATAGTTGGCTCTAGAATACTTTGGTATACAGAGTTCATAGTCGACCTAATGACTGCCCAGATCCTGTGACAGCAAAACAAGTCCAAATCATCATCCCTCCAGCACGGTGATTAATAGTTGGTATGATGTGTGTTGTGCTGATAATCTAATGTGGTGCTGTTCATTAGGGCCAGATATCTCCACTTTGGTTTCATTCATATGTCCAAAGGACATTGAGGAATTTTGTAGAGATCCAGTTTTGTAGAGATCAAATTCTGTTTTCAAACAAGTTAATACTTGTTCAGTCTTTTTCTTGTCATACTGAGATGAGCTTTAACATTTAAAATCTTAACTGAGACCCGTAGTCTCACTCTAAAATGTAGCTCTTGGGTTTTCTTGGGAGTTTCTCTAAGCATCGACCTCAAAGTGAATTTGCTGGGACGTCCACTCCTCGAAAGAATGTATATTACACCTAAATGCTCCAGACCAGCAAACTGCCAAAACCTCTGCTTTATTAAGGGTGGTCATGCTTGCTGATGATCAGTTAATCAAGTGCATTTGATTAGCACTGAGTGGCTGTTATGTACCCTTCTAATTTCTGTGGAAGTAGTAAGGGTTTACTTAGTTTTTCACATGACTGTAAAGTATGGTATATGAATTGTAATCAAGCCTTATTTACACAGTGCAACAGCTGGATCCTTATCAGTTTGTTATCCCTTCTACAGGAATTTTTCACAGAAGATCTGTGGCACACATTACCCAGCAGCTGGCAGCCTGTGTTGCAGGACCTGTCATATCCACAGATTGCAGACCTATTGCTGGATGCCACTCATGAAGACAGGAGGTACTACTGGATTGTTATTAGGCCCTTTACATAACCTTAAAGCAAGGTTGCAGATATCCAAATCAAACTCAAAAAAACTAAAGCAACAAAAGCAAAGTTGCTTTTAGCAAAGCCCAGAAGGTTTGGTATCCTTGTTTTACAAAATTGAATTAATTCATACATTCATTTGTTTATTTAGGCAAAGTAAGCATAAATTAAACAATGAGAAAAGGTCTAAACAGAGTGTCTACAGGTTCTAAAAAGCTTTTAATTCCTTCAGAAAAGGCTTCACAAGATTTTAAAGTTTTCAAGACTTTTCTTGACTTTTAAAAGCAGTAATACTACTTTTTTTTTTTGCTTAAATGTGTATAAAATGTAAACAATGTTCTGCAGCATTTCACTATAGCGTGATTCGAGGTTCATTTGTAATCAGCTGTAATAGGAGTTACTACCTAAATGTTTTTCCTTTTTTCTTCTGTGAAGAGGTTTGTGCCCTTCATATAATATCATATCAATAAAAGCTTCCCCCTATTAGGTAATTAATTGCCTAAAACCTTTCTCATTACAGATATCCTTCAGTGTGGCCTCTGTCTCTCTTGGCTTTTCGTGCCACAGCCCATGCCCTGGCATTTCCTAGGGAGAGCAGGAGTGAGGGATGCAGAGTAGGCGGGTCAGTGAAGCCAAAGGAGTTCCTGGAAAATCACAGTCAGAGCTCCCTCCTGGGTCACATTTTCAGGAAGCATGTTAAACCCAAGAAACAGCATGAGATTCGCAAGCTCGGCACAGTATGTATGCTTACAGGTGGCTGCTTTAGCACGTCTTGGCTTTTCTGTTTAGAATGTTTTTAATATATATTTTTATATTTGCAGCTGGTTAAGCAACTTTGTGAGCAGACTGATTGCAACAGAGTGGTCGATGTGGGCTCTGGGCAGGTATTACTCACAGTCGCATGATTTTAACATATAAGCACATCACATCAATACATTTTTTAAGGTAGCACTTTAATGTTTATGGGAATGGAATTAGATTTCATGGTTCTGTAGTAAAAGTCTATAAAATCAATTTTCATGCAAATTTTTAAGAGTTGAAATCAAAAATGAAGCAGTAAATCTTGCCACAGTAAATGCTGAGTTCCATTTTTGCCTAACCAGGGTCACCTGACTCGTTTCCTGTCCTTTGGACTTGGACTTTCTGTGACTGCTATTGAAGCTGATCCAACCCTGGTTGCTATGGCATCCAAGTTTGATGGACAGTTGGTGTGGGCCTTGGAGAAGGAGAAGCAGAAAAAGGTTAGTGATTTTCTAATATTATTGCACAGTGTAAATATCTAAATAAAGTTTGTATCTCAGAGAACTCTAAATGTCCTGTAAGGTTAATAGAATACTTAAGTATTTTGTATAATGCTCTACCATTGCTCCACCAATAATCCTTGTTAATTATTATTTACTATTTTCAAGCCTAGTTTTTCCATGTTTTTCCTCTTTATGAAAAGCCTGTTGTCAAGAAGAGCATTCTGGGTCCAAAAAGTCCAAAACTATAAATAAGAACTGAACTGTGTTGAGTTGACAAAGCAGTGTGAGTTAAAGTGCAGCATCCTCCGTGATCTCTGTTCAAAGGCAAGATTAAGCCTGACACTTCCATTTTTGCCACTTGGGGGCAGCAAATACAAAGTGTAAACACTGGCATATCACCCTTGTGGATAATTTGTTGACCCTCTTAGCAAACAGTGGACTTTTCCACCTCTAGCAGATGCAGGGCATCATTGCCATTCACCTGGAATTTGTTTATTTCTACCTGATAAATGTAAGAACAGTTATTCACTCTTTAAAGTTGTAGTTTCCTCTTTATCAACTCTTGGAAAATTATCTGCTTCTTTACCTGTTAGATACTCTCTTCACTAGTTAGTCTCAAACAGTAGTGGTTTCTGGATGCTTTTTCACTGAAAAGTAAGAATGGATAAAAACACGTTAATGATCAAGCTTTAAGTTTGAAATGTTGACCTCAAATTTGCGTAAACGCTCCTTAAAGCCTCGGGGAACAACATAGTGATGATTTTGTGATTTACCAATCAGTGACAATTTTAATTATGATTATATTTAAAGAATCCATTGTATAGACATTTTACCTCCTACTATAGTACATATCAACAGAAATATTAATGAACATTTTTTGCTTCCTAGAACTGCTCCTCTCACATTCCAGCACAAAATTTTCCTCGTCACATCGCCGGTTGGGTAAACCCGAAGGCATCATGGGAGGCTTTCATCGGACAGCTAAAAGCTGCAGATCATGTCAGTGAAGGTCCCCCAACTCCATCTGGACCCAGCAAAAAGAAACTGCGAGGCTCTGTGCAACAGGGAAGCCTCCATGTAGTTCAGACTTCTTATGCTCGTTCTGATTCTAACTCTCAAGAGTCTGAACTGTCAAAACAACAAAAGTCAAAAAAGATGTCCGGAGTGGAATTCGTTGACGAAAAATGCTGCTCATGCATCCACTCTGACAGTCACGAGGGGGTATACTCTGAGGAAGACAGCCTGCAAGGCTATCCAAACTTTGTCCTGACAGGTCTCCATGCCTGCGGTGACCTCAGTGCCACCCTCCTCCGCCATTTTGTCAAATGCCCGCATGTGCGCGGCATCACCTCAGTGGCATGCTGCTACATGAAAATCACAACCAAAGAAAACCCCACCCCTCCAGGACTGGTCATACCGCCTGCTCCACCAACACCGGATCAAGAGTCAGTTCAGTCAGAGTTTGGCTACCCGATGAGCTCCTGGGTGTCAGGGCTGTCGGGACATCAGTTGTCCTATAAGGCCCGAGAGGGGGCGTGTCATGCTTTGGAGGACTATGTGCGGCGACTCAGGGAAGAAAGCGAGTTGCTCAGGTCGCACTGTTACAGAGCGATGCTTGAGACCTTCATCAGAGACACAAGGCCAGATCTGCGCAGGGCAGGAATCCAGACCATCAAGAAATCCCACCTATTACCTTTTACAGAGTGAGTAAAAATTGCATCCATCAGCTATTTACACAGGTCTTTCATTTCAGCTGATATGGTTTGTCAGTTGTCTAAAAATGCAGCAATAATTGGTACAACAGGAGGAGGGTCACTAAATTTATAATAACAGTGCATGCCCATGTTATAATATTGTTTGGCCTTTCAGTGCGTAAATGCTAAAATTTGGTCATTTTTGCCCTATGCTAGGTGGTTGCTAGGCAACATGATTATAATGTTTTACTATATGAAGTGTAAATCCACTTTTGTGGATATAAATAAGATGTTATAGTCATGAAATGTAAGTAATACATTGTGCTCATATTGGTTTGTAAAGGCAAAGTAAAATTTATTTATATAGCACATTTAAAACATCAACTGTTGACCAAGGTGCTGTACAATTAAGATAATCAAGAAAAATAAAAACATAGGAAGACATGATAAAAGTTAAGAAAAAGAAAAGTAAAGCCGTGAAGGCTAAGAAATTTTAGCCTGCTACTAGATGGTTGCCAGAGAACATGACGGCGACATATATATCTTGCATAGTTCAACTTTTGTGGATGTGAATTACATGTTATTGTGAAATTAAAGTGACATGAAGGTGTTATACAGGCCATGAATTGGTAATTTAGCCGTGTTTGCTCAGTAGTGGCTAGGCAACTGGATGATATCATAATATGTGATATAGATAAAAACCTCTTAAGAGGCACATGTGTTTGGTTGCTCAGCCCCTGGAGGAGTTCTGGACAAAGACAGGCAGAGATTTGGTGTCATTTTTGCATGTATAATTTACATTCTGTAAGAATCATTTTAGTTTCTGACTATAGTATCCTGTCCTGTTTTGTCTACATTTGTTATCCCTCCCAGATATGCTCGTTTGGGTCTGGCTCGGGTCGGACTGCCTCCTGAGTTGCCCCTGGACCTGGGGCGAGTGGAGGCCATGTTGAAGGAACAGGGCAGGGTGGTGGTGTACTTTAGCTTGTCCCTGCTGCTGGCCCCTGTGGTGGAGACAATGGTGCTGCTGGATAGGATGATCTACCTCCAAGAGAATGGTTGGACAATTGATGCTGTCACATGACTTAAATATTATGATTGCGTGGTGTAGCCATTTATCTCAAACCTCTACTGTCTCTCTACAGGTGTGAACAGTCAGCTTGTTCCTCTCTTCAACCCAAACTTCTCTCCAAGAAACTTTGTACTGGTGGCTCTGAAGCCTTGTGGACAATGACAACAAAAGGGGAATTCCCACTTAATCACTCTTTGTTTTTAGGAATTTTAAATATTGAATATTAAGAAAAGTTTTAAGTTTTTAATCCATCTGAGCATCGTGATCCTGACACATACATGTAACACTGTTTATCACTTAAAGCCTCTATGACAGCTTAGAGATATGCGTGGGTTAGTTATCAATTTCCTTTGCATGGTTTGGTTTCTGTATAGACAGACATTATGTTTGTTGTTTTTTTTTAATTGATTTTATTTATTCTATTTCTTGCGCCATTTTTAGTAAAGGAGAAAGGGAACATCATATTTTACTGTGTGTGAACAATATATCCATCCATCTTCTTGTGCTTATCTAATCCAGGGTCATGGGGAGGGATTAAGGATAGATGTGGGCATCGTCATCACCAAGAAATGTTAAAGCCTAGAAATTGTGCCAATAAGCTGCTTTAGAGCAGGTTATGTTATCATCTCAATTGATGTTGGGTTTTTTTCTATAGTTGAAAGTGAAAAAATAGAAACTTTTCTCTCATTTATTATTTATTTATTATGTAATTACTTTGGTGTATTAGTAGTAATGGGAGAGGGCTTTATGAGAAATGTTGTAAAGCTTGTGAAAATACAGTAAAAACTTCAAAGTTTATGTCCTTCTTAATATTTCCAGTGGGCTTGATTCAAGTCTTTACCAGGCCAATTCTGGCCACTGGGCCTTATGTTTGACACCTCTGATCTGAAGTCTTTGTGCTTCCCTGGTGAACGTCTAAGAAATATAGATATTTTTTGGAACAACTTTGTTGATTTTTTTGCAAGCAATTTAAATGAGAATAACAAATTTTCCATTACATTTCCAACCTTTTGATTAATCACACTAAATCATACAAAGGTAATTTCTAGTCTAACACCATACATACAATATCAACAACATTGCATAATCAGAGAGGTTTCACAGTGTGCATCATTCTACAGTATCAGATACAATTTTACACTTAATGTTCATCCCACTCTCACTATCCTCTCTTCTTCATCTGAGTCTCCAACCCTTTGGTAATTTATAATTGTTCTTATAGTCTAAAATTTGTATGCAAAATAGCAGTAATGATACAAAAATTCCAAAAATATCAGATTACACATGGAAATATGAAATAGCATTAGTTGTTCAGCTTTATCACTTTAGTTAAATTAAGTTGTTCATTTATGAGAAACTGTTGTTAAGATAAGGAAGCCATTTGGTCTGAGACATGTTTCTCAAACTTCATTAAATGCATCAGGCAATGTTTCTAATTTAGTGACTGTTTCTGTAAAAGAACCATTTTCAGCAGTATTGTTAGGGATGGAGTTACACATGCATCACCAAACATCACACACACTCCTTTGTGCTGCTTTATCAATCACATTTAGCTCTGAAAGAAGTTCATTCTCTGGGTCCTCAAAGCATGTTTCAAAGCCCAATAAAATTCCTTAATGAAGTGGAATGTCCCCCAAATCCTATTTTTAGGGTTTCAGGTAATGTGTCAGAATTTAATAGAAATGTCAAAGGAACTTAGAACTGTTGCTGCTATATTTACTAGGGTAATGAGGATCGAATGCACTTAGGTGTCAGGAACTGGCATGTTAGAGAAGTGGTCTAGCTGCCATACAAAATGTGCGCATGTCAGAGAGGGGTCTCACTCTCTGTTAATCGCCGCCTGATTGTCTTCAACTTACTCACAATGGCTTAACTGTGTGTGTGGAACAAAGCACGAAACATATGTGATGCTATCCTATATGTATGTAAGTAAGTGACAAAAAAGTAATGTTACTATTACTAAAGTGATCATTTCAGAAAATGAAGAAATTTCCACTCTGGCCATTGAGTTGGCAGCAAGTTGCCTCTCCCACTCATGTTCCACCACTTTGTAAAGCTCCATAGCGGCTCTAGCATCCTCCACAGAGGAGTGGCCCTTGTTCCCAGTCTGAGGACACAGGAGAGAACATGTTAAACATTACGTTGTTCACATTTATAAAATGAAAATGTGACTGAGCAAAAAATGAAAAATCTGAAATGTTCACAATGTTGAGTAAAACTGAAGAACGAATGAAAAAAATCAAGTGCCTTTCTTTTAATTTTAGGATCCACTTCTAATAAACTAGCTCCACTAACTGTACAAATCTTCCATTTTCTACTCAACCAAACAGAGAACTCTGTCTTACCTGAATGTCACGGTTGAAGATGGCCTTCGTGAGCGTCTTCAGTGAAGTGCACTTATTCCCTTCAATGCCGGCCATCTGGTTGAGGAGAGGAATTCGAGAAGTGTCCCTGGTCAGCTCGGGGGGATGACAGTAACCAATCACCTTGAAGTCATTGTGGATGGCATGGCCAACCACCACCTTACCCTTAATCAGCGACAGTATCTGTAGTACCAACGGAAAAAAACCATCTTATTTACTAAACTCATATGGTTTATACAGAGTAATGGACGCTGCAAAATCAAATCCTACGATGGAATGAAATAACAATGTCTAAATTAAAGTTAATTTGGCCATCCTAACCCACTTGTGATTCTTTTTTACATTAAAACCATTAAAAGGAACCATTACCGTATTTTTCAGACTATAAGGCGCACTTAAAATCCTTAAATTTTCTCAAATATCAACAGTGCGCCTTATAATCCGGTGTGCCTTATGTATGAATTCTGGTTGCGCTTACTGACCTTGAACTGATTTTATGTGGTACACGGCGCTCAAAAATCAGTCAAAAAATGTTTTAGTACAACTTTGGGAAGCTACGAAGCCGCACCGCTTGATGGATTATCGGAGCATTACGGCTACCGTATTTAGGAGCCTCGCGGAGTAATCCGGGTCCAAACTCTGCTTCAAGTTAACGTGATGGTTCCCGATGGTTAGGAACAAATGCAATTGCATGGCAGGGTGCTGTAAACGGACCAGCTGACCAGCTTGAGACAGGAGAACAGCTGAAATAATCCATCCACAATATGAGGTTATTCATTAATATACTGCAACAACATGGGAATAGAGCAGCTGCCAGAGAATTCAACATTAATAAATCAATGGTACAGAAGTGGAGGAAGCAAGAAGAATGAGCTGAGTAAATTTTGACTTATCTAACTGTTTTGTTTCGCTTAATGCGCCTTATACTCCAGTGCGCCTTGTGGTCCGAAAAATACGGTAAATAAATTCAAACAGTAACACATATAAAAATTAACAGTTGGTTTACCTAAACAAATTAATTAATATTAGCAAAAGTCTGCATGAAGCTGATGAAGCTCCTTTCAAGAATACCTTACCTGATCATAAGTGTGCTCCCTTTTTAACAACAGCTTTTTATCAAACTAACGACAAATACATTTAACTACCATAAGTTTAATTTTAATTTGTGGGTCCATACTCCAAACGCATACATGTTAGGTTAATTGGAGATTATATTTTGTGTGTGAATGGTTGTCAAACTCTTTGTTGTTAGCCCTTTTAAAACCCTGTGATAATCCTGTGATAGCAACAGGCTCCAGACCAACTGTAACCCAGAACAGGATAAACGGACGAAAATGGATTAGGATAATAAATCCTTCATGCACTTGTCTTTAATTCCTATTATTTACTGTGTCTTTACACTAGCTGCAACTTGTATGGTACCTCACACATGTTGTGCTTCCATCCGGATTAAAATGTGTTTTATCCGACAATATATTATAGTCCCAGTTAGCTTTCAAATTATTAACTATAACTATATAACAATATTAATAATATATTAGCTATAATAACATTGGTACTTATATCTCTTCCAGCATGTTTGCGGTTGTTGACTTCTCCTTTACATTTAAATTCAATATTTTTGCCCATATCTCTCTCTCTTAACTCCTCTGATGACAAGCATTTTACACTGTAAAAGAACATGCTAAATCGTTTAAAAAAAAGTACACTTTTCTCACCTCCATCCTGGCCTGGGCGAATGGCATGGCATTGACGAGGTCACGGCGTCGGATGCCGCTCCATCGAGTGCGATAGTCTGTGACTTGTGCAGACGGCTGAATAAACTGATCGTAAATCACATCTCCTTCATAGGAGACTATACTGCAGCGTGCAAGCTCACTGAGGCGCTTTGGTCCCGTGCCAACCATCTCACAGTCAATAGCGACATACTTAGAAGGGTTCCCTGATGACATGGTGATGGGCTTACAGGTGCTTGATACTGAGGAACCAGGGCTGCTGGCTGCTGATTTCAGGGGCTCCTTTGGTTTTTCACCAAACGGAGGCATGGAACTACTGTGTGAAGCACTGGCCAGACATGGTAAACTTTTGTTTTGTGTGGAAGTGGATGGCGGTGGACATTCAATGGAAGCGCCATTCTGAAGTGTTTGGCTCTGTCTGAAGTCTTCCCTATATTGGTTGTTGTGTTTACCTTCCTTGTACCCCTTTGCTCCACAGTGGTGTCTGTTTCTATGAAGCCACTCTTTTTTCCTGTTTAGCTTGCCTACTGGAGCTTTTTTCTGTGCAGTTTCATCAAGAGATAAGTTAATCCAAAAGTCTGACATGTTTACATCAAATTTAATAATTTCAAAACACAAACTTCAACAGTAATCCTTCAACAGGTCCTTGTTGGTTTTTAGTCCAGTTTAGAAGTTTTATCCTGCAAGGCAAACACAATATTATCAAACTGTGCCTGGATTTGCAGAATTATAATCAACGAGACACGTGCCTGAAAATGCCTGCAAATTTTCAGATACTTTTCTAGCCATATGCTGTAGTGACAAATATTAGAAAATGAGAATTTTTTGTGTTTTTGTGCAAAAGTTCAGAGTGCAGATTTGATCAGAGAGTGACAGACCAAATTAGAACCTCATTATCCAATTTTTGTGCACTGGATAAGTGAGAAATATCTGTGGACAGGTTTAACAGTATCTCTGAATTTGTCTATCACACTGGCAGTCTGCGTCACACAGTTCAAACTCATCCTCACTTAGAATTATATTATTCTCTTTACTACTGAGGCACAAAGAACACTTCAGGAAATCATTGCTACTGTTCTCTGTGAAACTGTCCAATTACTCTTCTTTCTGTGAGGTGAACACACTTCTCAGGCACAACATTTTATAGACATATCTCTGTCTTATATCTTTTTACAGCTTTTTTTTTTAGATTTATAATGTATATATCATTTATTAATACAATTTTCAGAACTATCTCTTGCACAATTTAAGCCTTATTTTAACTCTTTCACTTATTTCATTCATTAAAATGCTCTCCGTTTTTAAATTCATGTTGTATATATAAACTGTTTGCACTTTTTTGGTACTCACGGTGTAAAGTACTCACTATGCACATGTGGCACTTTTGCTTGAACTATGTTGCTTATTAATTGTAGACTGTACTATTTTTTTCTTTATCCTGTTGCTGTAACACAATCATTTTCCTCGTGGAACCCAATAAAGTATCTATCTATCTAACCCCTAAACTAATTTGCTGATGTAACATCACTGGGGACTTGTCTTGGAAACTAGAAAAATATCGATGAAGTTGCCAGATTGAAATGGCAATAATCTTTGTTTACTTCTTTTCTGCGAAGTGATAGTATTGTGGATGAGAATGGCAAACACTTTTCCAACTTAACATAGGAAACTGAGGGATTCTAAAATTACAAAATCTTAAAGCTAACTTTATATGGGATTTACAAGCAACCTGTACAAGACGAGGCATAGTAACTGTCCCAATCATATCGCAGATTGAAACTTTACAAAACGTACTGTTTATAAAGTTGGGGAAACCTGGATGATTGAGCATGTATTAGGAAACTGAGCTGCACTTGCTGGATGTTACTAAATCTTCTAACAGACTGACAGGCTCAAAAATAGTTTCTTCCCAAAAGCCATAACCACCCTGAACTCACACATGCACTGACAACACAGTTCCACCCCCAATCCAAAGACTTTCCTCTACACACAACTACCATCACCACTGTGCAATTCTTAATTTACGTGCAATAACGCACACTGTAAATATATAACACTATTTATTTTCCCCCCCGGTTTGTATATTTGTTTGTATATATATAGTGCTGCAGTACTGTGCACCTCACCCCCCTTTCTTTTCCCACATGTCTGCAATGAGAAGGAGATGCTCTGTATCTCACTGTACATCTGTTTAGACAATAAAAGGCATTCTATTCTATTCTAATACTAACATTAGCTAATAACTGCTAAGGTTAACTCGCTAACGCTAACGTTGGATACCAAACACTGTTTACTGATCGTGTCTCTCAATGGACAGTTTCTCTTTCTGCTTGTGAACATTTGATCGGTCGATACCGATATATGCCCTCAAAGGAAATGTCTAAAATTAACTTTTAGAAACATAAAACCAGACCTGCTACACGTGAATCCTCCTGCCCAGTACAAACGATCTACATCCAGGGCATGCTGCCTTTGAATACCCTTTGTCCGTCTTGAAGATTCTAGATTGGTATGAATATTTTCATCCCTGGTATCGCAAAGCCTCTTTATTTTATTTCTTTGGAACCATGAAATAGTTTACAATTGACATGTACAATAACTTTGAGTAATATACTAAACTAAAAATCTCTCTTTAGTTTTTTTTTAAACGTTTGTTCTAGTATCCTTTCCAATAAATCCTAAATAGTGTATCATTTACCCGCAGTAGCGAGTGATTTGATAAAAGTTATTAATAAAGCCCCATATCGAATGTATATAAGGAACCAAGTAGACGACTGTTTTCTAAAGTTTAAAATTAAGATTCTAATTTCAGAATTTTCGTGCACTTGTATCTCAAATTACGGCGAGTACCTAAATGCATCACGATTCACGAAAACGTAAAAGTTCCCGATAGCGACGGAAACAAGCTAGTGGCTAAAAGCAATTATCAGTTGTGAAATTAAAGGGAAATACTTTTAACGCAATAATTGTATTTTATAAAGATGGTTGTAATAGTTTTGCTATTTTAGATACACTTGGTCTTTACTACTGTAATATCCTGTGCCACGGAGGAATCACGGAGACCTCACAGACTTCACCTCTATTTACCCGACTGGGGGCATGCGCAACAAACAACAAAACTGTTCTCCAAAAACTGTTGCCCCCTGGTGGACAAAATCCTGTCCACCTACTGTTACATCCTAACATTCCTCCCCCCTAAAACTGAAACTACTCTGTAGTTTAATTACTACATCACATACCCATATAAAACCTTAACCATAATTAAAATGTAACACCCCCCCTTAGGTTTACTATAACAGTTTCACAGTAACCTCCTATCAGTCCCCCTTCTAATTATTGTCAATGACTGCACAAAGTCTCTCATATGCTCCGGAGGTCTCAACTCTGCGGCTGGCAACTCCTGTGAGCCACTATTCTCTGTATGTGGCTTCACCACTGGTGAACCTCCATGTTTCTTTCATCAGTGTCCCCCGTCTCAGTGCCGATGAATGCCTTGTTCCCAGCATCACCGTGTAGAAAACAGGCCCCGTCATTTCCTGTATAAGTCCTGGCATCCATTTGGGTCCCCCAGCAAACTTTCTGGTATACACGGCATCTCCGATAACAAACATGCACTCCTTGGCATGTCTGTCATGGTACACTCTTCGGCTATCTTGTGTTGATGTCACTTTCTGTCTCATGTCAGGGTGTATGAGATCAAGTGTGCACCTCAACTTCCTGCCCATCATCAACTCAGCAGGAGACCTCCCTGTTGTGGACTGTGGTGTGATTCGGTAACTAAACAGAGCCCTGTTTAATCTGATTGCCAGTGTGTCTCTGGTACTCTTTTTCGTGAGTTCTTTGAAAGTTTGCACCGCTCGTTCTGCTAACCCCTGAGACCCTGGGTGACATGGAGCGGAGGAGACCTGTAAAATGCCATTATTTGCCATGAGCTCTTTAGTTTGTTCACTTACGAAACACTGGGCATTGTCCAAGACCACCATTTCAGGGAGGCCGTGCATGCTGAAACTGTTTCTCAAGAAGTCTATGGCTGTAGCTGATGTAGCTGATGCGACTGGATATGCATCTAACCATCTGGAGTGGCCACCACATGTAGCTTCTGGCCAGGCGCTTCATGCGGCTCATTCACGGGTGTGACCGATGTAGCTGTTCCAGCATGGGGGGACCTCGTTCTGATATCACCACCCTAGCCCCCCAATACACACCGACCCATGCTGCACACTCAGCTCTTATTTTCTCTGTCTGTAGGGTTTAAAATTAGGATGTTGCTTAGTGGGCCATCCTCTCAGAATATACTCATGCACTCGGGAGAGTACGGGATCTCTGGTTGTCCACCTTTGTAGCTGCTGAGATGTCATCGCGCTCTCCTGGTCCTGATCCACCATTACCAACTGTTCCTCTGCTGCCAGCTCTTTCGGTATTTGATGACATACTCATAAGCTCTTAACAATACTGCCCATCTTGTGATCCTCTGTGGCGCCATCTGAAGGACGGCCTTCATCTCGTGAAACAAACTTATCAATGGCTTATGATCCGTGATAATCATAAACTTCCTGCCATACAAATACCTATTTAAAAAATGTCAAACAAATATTACAGCCAATCCTTCTTTATGCAGCTGTGAGTAGTTCTTGGTTGGTTATTGGTATCATGAGTGTTGTGCTGATATTCAAATGTGGTCAGTGTTGGGAAGGTTACTTTTAAAATGTATTCCACTACAGAATACTGAATACATGCCCCAAAATGTATTCTGTAACGTATTCCGTTACGTTACTCAATGAGAGTAACGTATTCTGAATACTTTGGAATACTTAATATATTATCATGCTGTTTACAACTACATGAATGTCCTATTGCTGTGATTTATTACTGTTACTGAAGGTACGTAGTACGAAACGTAGTAAAGGGACCTCTGGCTACACGTCCGGTTCCGTGTCGGGCTGGTAGCCGAAAACTAGCTTTACTTTGTTGTCTGGGTCAACTTTGCTTATGGAGACAGAGAGAGGCGTTGAAAGGCTGCTCCAACGGAACTTATTTTTCCGGAGGAAAACACAAACACAGTGTACAGTTGAGTCTTAATAGCTTACTTACAAATGGGCTCGTCAGGCACTCTTCTTGGCTGCAGTGGTTATTATTATATTTACATGCTTCCAGCTCCCGTTTTTGCTCCGTGACAGCTCGGACTTTTCCTTTCTCTCCCTCCCTCGCTCACAGACACATAACGGGTATGGTAGTCTATTCTCCCTGCAGCACGGACTACACTGCCCATCAGGCTACATTCTTTAGAGCTATGCCTGTAGCATTCTGCCTTTTAGCTTAGCACAACAACAACAACAACAAAAAAGCGCTCTCTCACCCAGGAAACACGCAGAGAGAGAGCGCGTCACCCTGTAACCATGGCAACCGTAACGCTGCCGCCTGGAACAACATTACGTAGCTGTCAAACAAACCCAAATAATCCTGACCCGCGACAATATGAAACAGGGAAGTACCGCCGTGTATTCCATTTATTTCAACAAAGTAACTGTATTCTGAATACCACCTTTTTAAACGGTAACTGTAACGGAATACAGTTACTCATATTTTGTATTCTGAATACGTAACGGCGGTACATGTATTCCGTTACTCCCCAACACTGAATGTGGTGCTGTTCATTAGGGCCACATATCTCATCTTTGGTTTCATATGTCCAAAAACATTGCTCCACAAATTTTGTTGAGATACAGTTTTCCAAAATAAATTCAGTCTTTTTCTTATCATACGCTTGCTGATGATCAGTTAATCAAGTGCATTCAATTAGCATTTACTGGCTGTTATGTACCCTTCTAATTTCTGTGGAAGTAGTAAGGGTTTACTTAGTTTTTCACATGACTGTAAAGTATGCTATATGAAATGTAATCAAGCTATATTTACACAGTACAACAGCTGGATCCTTATCAGTTTGTTATCCCTTCTACAGGAATTTTTCACAGAAGATCTGTGGCACACATTACCCAGCAGCTGGCAGCCTGTGTTGCAGGACCTGTCATATCCACAGATTGCAGACCTATTGCTGGATGCCACTCATGAAGACAGGAGGTACTACTGGATTGTTATTAGGCCCTTTACATAACCTTAAGGCACAAGAAACTAAAGCACTAAAAGCAAAGGGTTGGTAACCTTTTTTAAAAAAGTTGTATTTAGGTGTTTCTGGTTTTGAATTCATTCATACATATATTTGTTTATTTAGTCAAATTAAGCAAAAGATGTGAAAAAGTCTAAACAGAGTGTCTACAGGTTAGGGGTTACTTTTAAAAGCAGTAATATTACATGTTTTTGTTTAAATGTGTGTAAAATGTAAACAATGCTCTGCAGCATTTCACTATAGCGTGATTCGAGGTTCATTTGTAATCAGCTGTAATAGGAGTTACTACCTAAATGTTTTTTCTTTTTTCTTCTGTGAAGAGGTTTGTGCCCTTCATATAATATCATATCAATAAAAGCTTCCCCCAATTAGGTAATTAATTGCCTAAAACCTTTCTCATTACAGATATCCTTCAGTGTGGCCTCTGTCTCTCTTGGCTTTCCATGCCACAGCCCATGCCCTGGCATTTCCTAGGGAGAGCAGGAGTGAGGGATGCAGAGTAGGCGGGTCAGTGAAGCCAAAGGAGTTCCTGGAAAATCACAATCAGAGCTCCCTCCTGGGTCACATTTTCAGGAAGCATGTTAAACCCAAAGAAAGCATGAGATTCGCAAGCTTGGCACAGTATTTATGCTTACGCAACTTTGTGAGCAGACTGATTGCAACAGAGTGGTCGATGTGGGCTCTGGGCAGGTATCAGTCACAGTTGCATGATTTTAACACATAAGCACATCACAACAATACATTTTTTAAGGTAGCACTTTAATGTTAATGGGAATGGAATAAGATTGCATGGTTCTATAGTAAAAGTCTATAAAATTTTCATACAAATTTTTAAGAGTTGAAATCAAAAATGAAGCAGTAAATCTTGCCACAGTAAATGCTGAGTTCCATTTTTGCCTAACCAGGGTCACCTGACTCGTTTCCTGTCCTTTGGACTTGGACTTTCTGTGACTGCTATTGACGCTGATCCAACCCTGGTTGCTATGGCATCCAAGTTTGATGGACAGTTGGTGTGGGCCTTGGAGAAGGAGAAGCAGAAAAAGGTTAGTGATTTTCTAATATTATTGCACACTGTAAGTTTCTAAATCAAGTTTGGATCTCAGAGAACTCTAAATGTCCTGTAAGGTTAATAGAATACTTACATTATGCTCTACCATTGACTCTTCCTTATTAATTATTATTTACAGTTTTCAAACATAATTTTTCCATGTTTTTCCTCTTAAAAAAAGGCTGTTGTCAAGAAGAGCATTCTGGGTGTCATAAAGAAGTCCAAGCCTATAAATAAGAACTGAACTGTGTTGAGTTGACAAAGCAGTGTGAGTTAAAGTGCAGCATCCTCCGTGATCTCTGTTCAAAGGCAAGATTAAGCCTGACACTTCCATTTTTGCCACTTGGGGGCAGCAAATACAAAGTGTAAACTGTCTTATCACCCTTGTGGATAATTTGTTGACCCTCTTAGCAGTGTTGCCAACTTAGCGACTTTGTCGCTATATTTAGCGAGTTTTCAGACCCCCTAGCGACTTTTTTTCTATAAAAAGTCGCTAAAAAAAGACGTGAAAGCGCGTATCGCTTTTACTCTCAACAAGCAGCGGGTGCTGTAACGCAGTCAGTTCTTCTTTTAATCTTTTACTCTTATGCTGTTTTGTGGATCACAAGGTTTAAAACTACTTATAAACACACACAAACACAAAGTAACTCCACCAGAGTGCCTATTTCGGGTCACTTTTGCCGGTTCAAGCCCGGATAAAGTAGCAGGGTTGGAATTGTGACATTAAAAAAACAATAATTGCTAAAAGAAATTTAATTGTAGTTCTAAATAAACTCTAAATGCATTTAGGACGTTTTTTACTCACTTTATGTCTCTTCCACGATGTTATTTCTCTCTCCAACAACATAGGTTACAATTATATTAGCGTGACCAATTATGCAAATTAGGTGATGACGTCATTTAGCGACTTCTAGCGACTTTTAGGACAGCCAATAGCGGTTTTCCTTACTGAGGAGTTGGCAACACTGCCTCTTAGCAAACGGTGGGCTTTTCCACCTCTAGCAGATGCAGGGCAATATTGCTATTCACCTGGAATTTGTTTATTTCTACCTGATAAATGTAAGAACAGTTATTCACTCTTTTAAGTTGTAGTTTCCTCTTTATCAACTCTTGGAAAAATATGAGCTTCTTTACCTGTTAGGTACTCTCTTCACTAGTTAGTCTCAAATAGTAGTGGTTTCTGGATGCTTTTTCACTGAAAATTGCTGCAGTAAGAATGGATAAAAACAACACTGTAGATGATAAACTGCACTTCAGAGAAAAAGGAAATTGAGTTGAGCTCAATATACACTGTTACCGAGTGAACTTTATAAGAGATACAAGGACAGGAGTTGCGGCCATAAATATATCCCACTTACTAGTGTTATTAGTCTCTCTCTTTGCAGTGGCAGTGCAGAAGTCTATGACAACATGTGAACAAAAACATGCCTGTTGGTGGACTTAAGGTGTCTAGAGCTTGATATATTCTCCTTCCTGCTGTTTGTAACTTCAATTATTTAATAACTAAGATGACAACCCATGTTTCCAAGAAACTAACAGAAACAGACCTGAAACAAAGACACAGGGAGACTCGGGAAAACAACACAGGATGACGCAGGGAAATAACACAGACAAATCAGCAACGAGCACAAGAGGACACACACTATAAATACACACAGAGGAAGACACAGCTGAACCTAACTGACCCGACGAGACAGGGGAAACGTAAAATGAACACACTGACATAAGACATGGACTTTCACAATAAAACAGGAAATGCATAGACTGAAGTCAGAGGCACATTACAGACACTAAACAGAGGGAGCACAGAAACGAAACTCTAAGAACAGAGTCACCTCCCTGCCCTACTTGTTCAATATGGATTCCACTCAACGATAGTTCCAGGGGTACATCAGGTCACAGCCTGACCTTGCATTTTGGACAACTTCTCACTTATCACAGGGAATTTACTCCAGATCATTTATAATGAAAAACCTGAGTAAATGCCTCCCTCTGTAAGAAGAAATGTTAGGAACCCATTCTTCAGATTTAACATAAAATCAATACTCACACAGGAGTTTTGGAAACATGGGTTGTCTTCTTAGTTATTAAATAATCTAATTTAAAAACAGCAGGAAGGAGAACATGTCAAGCTCTAGACACTTTAAGTCCACCAACAGGCATGTCTGTACTGGGGTCTAAACCCCAGTACATAATCAGAAGAAACTAGAACACAAGATCATAATCATAATAATAATAATAAAAAACACAAACTACTGAGTCAAAAGACCCGGGATCATGACACCCAGCATGGTGCAACACTCATTTAAAGACTAGAGGCTCTGCAGGAAAAAGAAGTCCAGTACAATTTTCTATCCTACTTCTGTATTCTTAGTTTTGTACTATATCCAAAGTATCTTCCCCATTGGAAAGTACAGCGGAAAGATTCCAGTCCATCAGGTTCACTACCAGTTCCTTGAAATTGCTGAAGTTGTTCACTGGACGCTTTCTTTCACTTATTAATTTAACAACACTAATCCTGGTGTTAATGTAAGAAAGAAGAGGAGAATTTTACACAAAAACAAACAATCAAAAATACCATGCATAAATAGTCTACAAGAAGGGTTTCACTGTGATACCTCAAAGTTAAAGGGAGATTATACCAGTTTAACTGGACCCCGTTCAATTGAAAATCTATGACTGCTCCATGGAAAGCTGATAAATCTGTAACATGTCAGTGAAAAAGGAAAACAAAAAAGAAACAAAACACTATGTTGTTACAATCTGCCAACTAGAATAGGTAACTGGAATCTGCTAGGGACATAGAGCTGCAAAAGTTCAATAATGTAAGCTGGAACGTGTCCATGAAAAGCTCTAAAAGTCAGAACCAGAATCTTAAAACGGACTTTGAATTCACTGGGGAGCCAATGCAGGTGTATTAGCTATGGTGTCACATGCGAGTATTTAGAACATTTGGTCAGAAGCCTTGCTGCAGCGTTTCCAAGGATGTTCCAGGCAGTTTTTGCTTAGGCATATAAACAATGAATTAAAGTAATCCAAATATGATGAAATACATGCATGAATAACAACCTTCAGTTCAGTGATACAATAAGACTTAATTTAGCAATGTTTCTTAAGTGATAAAAGCAAGGCCAAACCAGAGATTTGACATGACCATCCAAAGTGAGAGCGGAGTCAAAAGTTACCCCAAGGTTCCTGATAGACGATTTAACAAATGTCGAAAGGGGACCAAGAGCTTTCATTATCTTAGGTTCAAATCTGTCAGGAGCACATACAAGGACTTCAGATTTTCCTTCATTAAGTTCGAGAAAGTTATTAGCCATCCAATCTTTATTGGAGTCTAAGCACTTATTCAGAATCTGCAGCTTAGAAACATCTTGGGACTTAAAACAAATGTATAACTGAATGTCATCTGCATAGCAGTGGTAGCAAGTGTCCTTAAAGGTGCTCAAAATATGCTGTAGAGGAAGTAGATATATTAGAAACAATAAAGGCCCCAATACAGAACCTTGTGGCACACCATAGGTTAGGGAGGTGGAAGATGACCTGTACTTGTCTTTCAGACAAATATGAGGAGAACCACTCTAAGGCAGATCCAGATACACCGACCCGATATTTCCACCTATCAAGCAAAATGTATTAAAGGCTGACGTAGGAGCAACATAAGCAGAATAGAACATTTTCATGAATTGTTTTGCTTCAAAATGTCAAAATGGAGACTCTAAGAAGAGCTGTTTCAGTAGAATGAGCTCTATGAAAGCCAGACCGAAACTTGTCAAGAATACTGTATTAGCCAAAATCTTAGCAAAGAGGCAGATAATGTCAAATGCAATGTTTCCACTACTGAGAAGATAGTTGTATTATGTTATACACTTGAATTGTCCAGATCAGAAAACTACCAGAACCTCTACTTTTATAGTGGTGGTCACATTGCTGCTGGCTGACTTATCAAGTATGTTTAATTAGCAATACTTGGACTCTTACCGTCTTAATTCCTGTAAACAGAGTAAGGGTATACTCAGTTTTTCATAGGACTGTAGGTGTTGGTACTCTATGAACAAGAGTATATTTTCATGTACTAAACTGCAAAATGACTACTACTTTGAAGTTACATTTAAATTGATAATTAGCGTATTGACAGAGCATATACTTGAACAAATTTAAGCCCAAGTTCTACTGAGTTTTCAGTCTCAGGATCATTAGAAGAGCTTTTACCAGTATCATAATATTTATTAAATATTTGTTTGAGGTTTATGTATACAAGACCTCTTCATAATCATCTGCATGATTAAGAGGTGTCATAGCACCTCTTTTGATCAGCAACAGCACTGGTTTGTTCTAAAACTGTCAGCTTTTGTGTGGAGGCGAGGAAGAAGGAACCCAAACGCAGGACTCGCAGGTAGGTGAAGACTGGTGAAGGTTTATTATAAGGAATGGATGAACAGAGGGTGAACTGACACTGACTGGCTGGATAACTGAATGGCTGACTGAATTGAGGGAACACACGGAAAGGACAACATCACACGAACATCAATGACACGACCAAGAACTGGTGAAACCGAGGAGCTTAAATACACAGGTGGAATGATGACAATGATTGGAAACAGGTGAGTACAGGGCTGAACATAATCCGACTAATGACACAAGCTGACATGGGAGAAAACAGGAAGTGAGAACATTAATGTGGCAAACTAAACTGAACATGAACAGAACTGAATCACTGGGTCAGCCACCCAGGAACCCTGACAAAAACACACAGAAAACATTTCAGAGACTCAATAAATCAAGATGGTTTTAGAAAAGACACACAACCAGATTTACATTCACATGTATATAAACTCTGAGAGTCTTAATACATTCATATTAACATTATCAATGAGTACAAAGGTGAAAGAGTTAATATCATAATGACAAAAAAATGATATTAACTGGGTTGAGAGTTGTTGCTGTATTGCGGAGTAAAAAATTATAGGCTGTCTGACATACAAAGAAATTACAGCATCATTTAGTTTTGTTTTTGGGTTGGTTTTTTGGGGGGGCAAAGGCTTATGTGATGAGACGCATATTTTGTGCTTTTATGGTTACATTACAACAATACAGTAAAAAGGGTTGAGTGGAGGGTATTTTTCATTGAACAGAGTGAAGTTAAGATGTTCTCCATTTCCACTTTCTGTGTTAGCAACATGCTAATGTTTAAGCTACATCTGCAGGAGTCTACTTTTTAAAGTAGCTATCACAATCTATCATCAGCCAAGTCACATAGTGAACAAACTGCGCAAAATCCAAACTACTGCCTGGGTTTTTGTCCAGCCTTTCCAAGAAGTTTTTTATCTTGCGCGGGTGGTCCTGAAAAACAATTATAGAACAATGAAAAAACAAGGACTGATATATTTTTCACATCATCATTACATTTGAATTCATGGTTTGATTTATAGATGTACAACAAGAATGGGTTGTACCTTCGACCATTTTTCCAAATCATTATTCAGGATTCTCTTCAGGTCTGCATTCTTTATCTTTTTGTCTCTTGGGTTACCTTGCTGAAATACATCAAGAAGTTTTTCCATGGCCTCTTCCAGTTTGCTCATTTTTGTTTCTGTGACAAATGTCCTACTGAAAAAGTCCAAGGGAAGTGAGGTTAGACACATTTGAATGTCCCTATGTTCAAATGCATACAGTGAGCTTAAGTTTTACTATGCCTGAAGTATCCTATGAACACTTTCATTTGTAACTGAATACAAAAATTATTTACATTAAACTGCATTTAATCCATATTTCATTCTGAGGATGTCAAAACAGCACATCTAAAATAAACTATAAATAAGAAAATATTTTCAAAACAAAGTAAGCAAGTGTACTGTAAGAAGAGTGAACGATAGTTTCAGTATTATCTTTTTACACCTAAACAAGATTCTGTAATTTTGTTCGGTATATTTTTGAAAGTAAACTGTTATTCATATTGAATTTATTTTACTGGATGCATAGAGGAGTAACCCTCATCTCTAGTTCTATAAGCCTTATTGGACATGACTGAATATTAAGTTTTAAAACTAATAATCATTTATCTGTTGAACTGATGTGTCATATATTGCCACAAAATGATGTACTCACCTCTGTAAAGATGTTGAGGAAAATCAGAGGATCCGAAGATATAATGTTCAAAGGCATCTAACTGTATTTATAGAGGGAGATAAGAATGAGGCCCGTCCTTTTGGGTGTTGCTGTAAGTGTCATCATCATCAGACGTCAGTACGGGTTCCACACTGTAGTCAGAAGCTCATTTCTGCTGCTAATTCTTTCGATCACAACCGACAACTGAGATTAACAGTGAAAGTACAAAACTGAAGATTGCAAACTTCACTTTTTCACTTTACTTCAAGTGTGCTGATTAAAAGTGCAATGAAAATAAACTATTAATGTATTTATTACAAGTGTACATCTCTCTTAGTAGTACTTAAATATAATTACAGTAAGTGCACTAGTTAGTCTTGATAATGAAATTATACAGAATACAGTGTATACCAGACCCAAACTAAACATTGGCATGAAATTGTATCCTTTATTTACAGATTAAGAAAACAATACTATGTTAACGTGGCATACAGTGACTTTTACAGAAACAAAAGCAGAACCCCCCCCCCACCCTTCAGCTCTTGGGTAATATAGCAACTGTAAATGAGGACGGAACAAATTAGTTTAATTTGACCGTGTTCACTCGAGAAACTATTCACTCGTCAGGACCTGTTCATGGAAACCTGATAAATGTATAATGTAGGTCTTTTAAACAAGAAAGAAACAAAACACTATGTTGTTACATCCTGCATACTGGAATAGGTAACTGAAATCTCTGATTATGCTTTATGTAAGCTTGACCTAGGTCAAAGCTAAGACACAGTCTGGTACATCAGGGGAGAACAGAAACTGAAAATGGGGAACATCTTAGCTTGACCTTGTTCAGTGGAAAAATACCCTCTATTCAACAGTGTGAATGTAATTTTGTATTGCAATGCAGTTTAAAGTATAAATGATTGTAATCCCAATGAAATCTAGGAGCCATCCTTGCCTAATTCCCAACCCATTTCAACTGGCTTCTAAGCTTTTCCTGTGTGGCTCTGTCCTTCACCCTATATCTAAGGGAGAGACCAGCTGCCCTTCAGATCAGTCTATAGGTCACTACTCATGGCCACCATAGCTCAAGGTAAGAATGTCGATTCATCTGCAAATCTGCTGATTTTCAAATATGGACATATTGTCAAAGTCAGCCAATGCATATGGTGTTGGTACTGAGAGAAGTGTATACAGTATACTGAAACTAGGTGAACAAGGGAGCCTTCTCTTCCATAGGGCTACCTTAAGTGAGATAGTATGTGACAGCTGCAACTGTATAAGTTTAGACAGGAGAGTTTGCCTTTATTCTGTGTTTTAGCAAATGAGAACCCACACGTGTAACAGCATCTCGGACCGACTGGGAGTCTGTTTCTTTATTGTCTCAAGGATGGAGTAAACACACAACACCACAAAACAGGACAACTGGATACCTGGTGAAAGAATTACATTTCTCCCCTCTCCTGGAAAACTGCACGCAGAAGAAATCTTGGCAGTTAAGCTATTCAGAAAGCAAATAGGACATTTAAGAGGAAGCACATTCCTGCTGCTGCTTTCACTACCCACAGCTCAGAGTCACAGTGAAAATGCCCAACTGAAAATACATTAATCATTTTTTTTAGTTTGCTTTATTAGAAGTACATTAAGTGTGCTAATTAAAAATGCAATGAAAATAAATTATAAATGTATTGACTACAAGCATACTTATTTCTTAGTAGTACTTCAATATAATTACTTAAAGTGCAGTAATTAGTACTTATAATTGAATGTGTCATATGTTGATACAATGCCAAACTGTATTATTGGAAAATTGTACATATACAGGGAGTGCAGAATTATTAGGCAAGTTGTATTTTTGAGGAATAATTTTATTATTGAACAACAACCATGTTCTCAATGAACCCAAAAAACTCATTAATATCAAAGCTGAATGTTTTTGGAAGTAGTTTTTAGTTTGTTTTTAGTTTTAGCTATTTTAGGGGGATATCTGTGTGTGCAGGTGACTATTACTGTGCATAATTATTAGGCAACTTAACAAAAAACAAATATATACCCATTTCAATTATTTATTTGTACCAGTGAAACCAATATAACATCTCCACATTCACAAATATACATTTCTGACATTCAAAACAAAACAAAACAAATCAGCGACCAATATAGCCACCTTTCTTTGCAAGGACACTCAAAAGCCTGCCATCCATGGATTCTGTCAGTGTTTTGATCTGTTCACCATCAACATTGCGTGCAGCAGCAACCACAGCCTCCCAGACACTGTTCAGAGAGGTGTACAGTTTTCCCTCCTTGTAAATCTCACATTTGATGATGGACCAAAGGTTCTCAATGGGGTTCAGATCAGGTGAACAAGGAGGCCATGTCATTAGTTTTTCTTCTTTTATACCCTTTCTTGCCAGCCACGCTGTGGAGTACTTGGACGCGTGTGATGGAGCATTGTCCTGCATGAAAATCATGTTTTTCTTGAAGGATGCAGACTTCTTCCTGTACCACTGCTTGAAGAAGGTGTCTTCCAGAAACTGGCAGTAGGACTGGGAGTTGAGCTTGACTCCATCCTCAACCGAAAAAGGCCCCACAAGCTCATCTTTGATGATACCAGCCCAAACCAGTACTCCACCTCCACCTTGCTGGCGTCTGAGTGGGACTGGAGCTCTCTGCCCTTACCAATCCAGCCACGGGCCCATCCATCTGGCCCATCAAGACTCACTCTCATTTCATCAGTCCATAAAACCTTAGAAAAATCAGTCTTGAGATATTTCTTGGCCCAGTCTTGACGTTTCAGCTTGTGTGTCTTGTTCAGTGGTGGTCGTCTTTCAGCCTTTCTTACCTTGGCCATGTCTCTGAGTATTGCACACCTTGTGCTTTTGGGCACCCAGTGATGTTGCAGCTCTGAAATATGGCCAAACTGGTGGCAAGTGGCATCTTGGCAGCTGCACGCTTGACTTTTCTCAGTTCATGGGCAGTTATTTTGTGCCTTGGTTTTTCCACACGCTTCTTGCGACCCTGTTGACTATTTTGAATGAAACGCTTGATTGTTCGACGATCACGCTTCAGAAGCTTTGCAATTTTAAGACTGCTGCATCCTTCTGCAACATATCTCACTATTTTTGACTTTTCTGAGCCTGTCAAGTCCTTCTTTTGACCCATTTTGCCAAAGGAAAGGAAGTTGCCTAATAATTATGCACACCTGATATAGGGTGTTGATGTCATTAGACCACACCCCTTCTCATTACAGAGATGCACATCACCTAATATGCTTAATTGGTAGTAGAGAGATACAATCGGGTCACAGGGGTAAATTCTTTCTGTGTTCTTAGTAGTGTGATATATCCAAAAGTCTCTCCCCTTCTCTTCCAGAACAAACTCATTTATTTTCTGTAGTTGTGTAACTCTACTCTGTCCAACAGACACACAATGTTGTTATAATATTGTGCACCATTCCAGCTGTCCACCGGAAGTGACAGCCGGAATCTCTCAGATTCCCCTGTGTTGAAGCCACAGAGAAATCCTCCTAAGGATTGGCTTCAAAAAACCCTACCATGACTATCCTTTCCAGCCTTACTGACTAAAGTGCTCAAAGCTCACACATATAACATGTGCTATCCTAAAGCTGTTTGGTTGTTTTTTTTGTACAGCTTTTGTAAAATTACAAATTAAAACAAAAATTAAGCCTTTTTTTTTTTTTTTACTTCATTTCAGTCTTATATACTATACATATCATTCATACACATATACACACAAATGCACATTCTGTAATGTCATTACATTGTTTTATCATGTAGATATAATCTGACACAATCACAGGCCAACAAAACACAGTGTTAGCTTCAACCATTTGCAGAACCACCTTTAGCAGCAATAACTGGAAGTACTGGTTTTCTGTATGGCTTTATCCATCTCCAACATCATTGTAGAGGAATTTTGTCCTGCTGCTCTTTACAACATTTATTTGTTTCACTGAGGTTTATTCATTCTAGGTTCTGCCACAGCATTTCATTTAGGTTCAGGTCTAAACTTTGACTAAACCGCGATTGCAACTATTTGATTTTTTTTATCTTTTTTTTTTTTTTTTAACATTCTGTTGTAGATTTCATGTTGAAAACAAGTAGAGAGAGACAAGTGATAGAGGCACCAAACAGCAAGAAAAATAGAAAAAAAAACACATGACAGGAATTAATGTTGTGAAGGAGGGCAAGCATAGTTTTTTATGTGGCAGACGAGGGCAGGTATGAGGTTTTTTCGTTGATATGCAATGGTTTTCTCCAAATATGGCACTGGCCAAACTTCTCTACTTTGGTCTCGTCTGTCCAAAAGACATTGTTCCAGAGGTCTTGTAGTGTTCTAAGTTGCAGCTTTGCAAACCAAAACTGTGCTGCCATATTTCAGACAGAAACGGTCTTCTTCTGGCAACTCTACCAAACAACCCATAATTGTTCAGTCTTTTTCTGATTGTGCTGTGGTGAACATTAAGCACGTCTCCTAAAACCTGTCTGAGATGTAGCTCTTGAGTTTTTTGCCGCTTCTTTGAGCACTGCACAATTTGACCTATGTTTTGAATTCTCCTGGGAAGACTGAAAACTGTCATGAAGGTTTTGGTGAACAAAATCTTGTTCTTCTGAACAATCTGTAGAACGATGAACCTTATAACACATTCGAGGTTTATGCAATTCAAGGTCGTTGTTGAGGTTTTTCCTCCTTGGCACTGTCACAACACAAACATCAATGCTCCAGACTCGCAAACTGTCAAAGCACTGCTTTTATATGTCTTGATGGATGCTTAATCATCAAATATGTTATTTTCATTCAGTACTTTAAGAAGCTTTGTCCCACCAAACCTGTCATGGAAGTTAAAGCTATAATTTGTGAGGTTGTGTGTGAAATGCCAAATATGATTACTTATGTGGTTGTTGTTTTTGTTATAACAGAATTATATTCATTCTATCAAAATCATTTTTTCACATAATTATTTTTTGCACTGATCTCGTTTTTTGCTTCATATTGCAAGAGACAATCAACTAATTGTCTTAACGGTAAAGCAGCGTGCACTTCTCGAAATAAAAATCCCATAGACCCAGAGACACACAGCTGTTTTTGTAAAGTATGTCAACAGTTATTATATGTTGTGTGTATGTATATTTCAGCTCAAAATCAAATTTATTACAGCCTTTTTATGCAGCACATTCTCAGCCCCCCCAAGAGACCAATAAAGCACATAATCTTAACCACATGTTGTTCTTCTATAGCTCTTAATCTCTACGATGTAAGGCTGCTGCTCTGAGACCAGTTTGGCTCTCATTTTGTGTTTAAGTTTCGCATGTGGTCTTGGCATTGCTCCTAAAGCAGTTTTGTTTGTAGAAACTCCATTGGTGGAGTCATATTCCACCTCTTAGGCTTACAGTAAGAGACACACTGGTTTTAACATTTGTTTTCTTACAGTTTTCCTTCATGTAGCAGAACTAATATGAATTTGATTCCTGGGCTATGCGGTGACATTGGATTTTATATTGCAGGCTGTGTGATATTTTATTCTGTTATTTATTTAACCAAATCAAAACTCGAGTCACAATCACACATAGCAGTAGAGTACAGTAAAGTGTCTACATTCACTTTGTAAATGAGAAGATTTTTTCCAACTATGTATCAGGGTTATTGTGCCAGTTTTTTTCATCTCAAGCAGATGTTCTGCTTGCAACTAAGCTCAGAATCCGTCTCCTCCTATTCCTCCTGGGAATCATGCATATATATCAGATTTTAACAGTGGTCCTAAATCAGTGCCTTGTGTGTAGAAACTCCATTTGTGGACTCATACTCCACCTCCACATTGAAGACACACTCATCTCAAACCTGCTAAAGCTTTGGTAAATAATCCAGGACAGTTTTCGAGCTTACTACGAGCCATGAAGCATTTGTTCTTGGTGGTTTGGGGTTTGCTGCCTCTTCAGTGGGTACACAGCAGGAGCAATGACAGGACAAACTGCAAGCCAGTTACAGCCAACTTTTGTCAAGGTGTGGGGTACACCACTACCCTTCATCCAACGGGAGTTCAAGGCTACAGCCTGCAGCAAATTGGTCAGATCATGGAGACTGCTTGTTCACCGCATGTTGCCAAACTTATGTGTCGCATTGTTGTGCCTGAATGCAGCTTCTGGCCTCCAAGGCTCTGATGTAAGACTTTACCTGAGAGCAACTATGCACAGGTGAGTATAAAATGATAAGAATGTAACGTTTTGCTCTTACTGGCAAATGAAACACAATCTACTCGACTGAACCTATTTAGAAAACAAATTAGCACATTACTGAGCTTTACTTGAACATTTCTTTGTCTGACAGCTTTTTATTTTTAGTTACTACATTTTTGCACATAAATCCCTATTTTCTATTAATTACATTTTAAAAACAGGCTGAAGGAAACAATAACATATAACACAATCCTTCTGGTGGATCCATGATCTGTGCTTAGCACAATGAGATCGAGAGGCAAACCACATATAATTCATACATTATTTATACCCTTTTACTTATGGGCTAAATTGGGCCGCAATGACATTTTAGTGCAGGTGGTTGTGCTCATAAATTGGAAAGTATAGAGAGTTGTATTAAGTGCAACAAAATATATTATAAACATATTCATTACAAGTACACTTTTCTTTTGGTAAAACTTAAAGGTAACTACAAAACTGTAATAATTTAAAGTTACATTTAAATTGACAATTAGTGCATTGACAGAGCATATACTTGAAACAAGTTTAAGCCCAAGTTCCACTGAGCCTTCAGTCTCAGGATCATAAGAAGAGCTTTTATCAATCTTATAATATTTATTAAATATTTGTTTGAGGTTTTACCCTAAGCTTTATATTGACAAGAGCATCTGAAGATGCTCAGCAACAGCTCAGCAACAGCACTGATTTGTTATAAAACACACAGTAGGAAACATTTCAGAAACTCGTTAAATCAACATGATTTAAAAAAAAAGACACACCAACCAGATTTAAATACACAACTATATAAACTCTGAGAGTTTTAATAAATTCACATTTATGTTATCAATCAGTACAAAGGTGAAAGAGTTGCTGTATAATGACAAAAAAAAATTACATTAACTGGGTTGAGAGGATGATATTTCCTGCTGAACACGGTCAAGCTGAGATCTTCCCCATTTCCAATTCCTTTGTTAGAAACAAGCTGAGAGTAACAGTCTATTTTTGAAAGTAGTAATGACTGCACATCATCAGTCGAGTCACATAGTAAACAAACTCGTCAAAGTTCACACAGTCATGTGGGTTTTCATCCAGCTCCCTCAAGATGTTGTCACGTTTTGTCTTATCCTTGCAGTTCTGAAAAACAATGGTGGAACAATGAAGACTCAAGGACTGATAAGTACATTTTTCACATCATGACTAGATTTGGATTTATGGTGGCTATACAAAGAGAACGAGTTGTACCTGCAGCCAATTATCCAGCTCTGCTCTCAGGGTTCTCTTCAGGTCTTTTTTCATCATTGTTTGGCTCCGTGTGCATTTCTGTTTAAATATGTCAAGAACTTTTTCCATTGCCTCTTCCAGTTTGCTCATTTGTGGTTCCATGGCAAATGTCCTACTGAGAAAGTCCAAGGGAAGTGAGGTTAGACACATTTGAATGTGCCTGTGTTTAAATTCATCCACTGAACACTGAAAGTTTTACAATGCCTGAAGTATCACTTCTATTTGTAACTGAATACAAAAATGATTTACATTAAACTCTATTTATGCCATATTTTTTCAAAGGATATCCACACAGCACATAAATAATACTATACATTCAACAATATCGTGAAAACAAATGAAAGAAATGCAAAACACAAGGAGAGTGAACGATAGTTTCAGTGTTAACGTTACATTTAAACACGAGTCTGTAATTTTGTTCTGAATATTTTTGAAGGTAAATTTTTCTTCACATTGAATTTATTTTACTGGCTGAATAGACAAGTAACCCTCATCCACAGTGATAAGCATTACTGGACATGACTGAACGTTAACTTTTAAAACTTTTAGTTAGTAATCTGTTGATCTGAAGTGTCATATATTATCTCAAAATGATGTACTCACCTCTGTAAAGATGTTGAGGAAAATCTGAGGATTTGAAGATATAATGTTCAAGGGCATCTCACTGTTTTTATAGGGAGATAAGAATGAGGCCCGTCCTTCTGGGTGTTGCTCTAAGTGTCATCATCATCAGATGTCAGTGTCATATTTCAAGGTTTCATACTGTAATCTGTATATTGCATTTTAATCAATTGTGACTGTTACAATATAAAAGGTTACTTTCTGTTTATTTTGGCTTTGTCATTTGTTAGTTCTTTCTCTCTTGGTAAACAGCATGCAGAAGAAATATTGACTGAAATACTGATATTCGGAAAACAAATCAGACAGAGTCAAATGCAAAGTTAAATTTATTCATATAGCACATTTAAAACAAGGGCTGTTGCCCAAAGTGCTGTACATCTAAAATAATCAAGTAAAATAATTAGGATTATTAGGATTTTACTTAAATGTACTGATCGATAATTTGAATTGAGGTCTAAGCCAGATTGATAAAGGAATAATTCAACAATAATAAAAGATTTTTTGTTTATACTTTGTTTATATTTTATTAGTCTTTTATTTATCTTTTACTTATAAATATAAGTAAAAAATACTATGTTGCAGTGATGTGCAGTGACTTTTATTAAAACTCAAGCAGAGATGATCTATTTTCAAACACAAAAAAATACCATCTCTGTAAAAATAAAAGTGTATTATAGGAAAATTGTGCATAAAATATCAAAGGTAAAAATAATGCATTTTTTAATAATAATTCTTTATATTATATTCTATACATTATATGCAATTTCAATTCAGTTTTATTAGAGCCAAATTACAATAGTGGCTAAATATTGTAAGGTAAAGAGCTTACAATAATAGGGAGAAACCCTAACAATCAGATGACAGTGGGAAAGGAAAAACCTTTTAATTGGAAGACTTCTCAAACAGAACAAGTCTCAGGTTAGGGGCAGCCATCTACTGTTTGGGACTATTTGGGAGTTTCGGGAGAGAGACAAGCCAAAGACATGCTGTGGAAGGGTTGGTGGAAGAGAGCCAAAGGTCAATAATAACTCATAATTCAATACAGAGTAGTGTATATACACATAATGTGTGAAAGAAGAGGAAATGTTCAGTGGACCATAGTAAACCCCCAGCAGCCAAAGTCTATTGCAGCATTACTAAGGGTTATGTTGCAATCGCAACTTTATTCTAAACAGGATCATCTGACCCACTTCCTGCTCTTTCTTTCCCATTCTTTATAAAGAAGTTTCATTTATTACTTATTACATCCCTCTGAAAAACCCCTCACTGCTCTGAATGAAATGTCCATTCTAACAAATAATGCAAATATTAAAGTATTAAAAGCTTCTCTCTCTCTCTATCATCAGCTTTCCTTGCTAATGTACTGAAAAAGTTATTAACTAGTTTTTCATACTCTGTCTTCTCTCTATCATACAGGTTAGCTCCTTCAGGTTATAACACACTGCTTTTCAGCAAAAGCTGCTGCTAAATCAAAATATGAAGGCAAACTGTTCCATTTTTACTATGGGAGAGAAAGCGGCGAAAAGGGCATGAAAGGGCATGAATAGCAGCCTTTACTGGCACAAAGCAAAATTTTAAATCCAGTCCACAATTAGAATCACAAACAGTCACAAACAAACAGAGAAAAGAAAAGACCAGAATACGTAAATTAGAAATAAGTAATTTATTAGTCCACCACCTAATAAAAGGTTTATGTCAAACGTGCCCTAAACTAACATAATTGGTAATTATCAATAATCAAAAATTGTTTTCATTTGTGTAGTGGTTAATTCATCAGTATGCCCAGTGTTGGGAAGGTTACTTTTAAAATGTATTCCACTACAGAATACTGAATACATGCCCCAAAATGTATTCTGTAACGTATTCCGTTACGTTACTCAATGAGAGTAACGTATTCTGAATACTTTGGAATACTTAATATATTATCATGCTGTTTACAACTACATGAATGTCCTATTGCTGTGATTTATTACTGTTACTGAAGGTCCGCGGCTCCTAAACGTAGTAAAGGGACCTCTGGCTAATACGTCGGGTTCGTGTCGGGCTGGTAGCCGAAAACTAGCTTTACTTTGTTGTCTGGGTCAACTTTGCTTGCGGGAGACAGAGAGAGGCGTTGAAAGGCTGCTCCAACGGAACTTATTTTTTCCGGAGGAAAACACGAACACAGTGTACAGTTGAGTCTTAATAGCTTACTTACAAATGGGCTCCTCAGGCACTCTTCTTGGCTGCTGTGGTTATTATTATATTTACATGCTTCCAGCTCCCGTTTTTGCTCCGTGACAGCTCGGACTTTTCCTTTCTCTCCCTCCCTCGCTCACAGACACATAACGGGTATGGTAGTCCATTCTCCCTGCAGCACGGACTACACTGCCCATCAGGCTACATGCTTTAGAGCTATGCCTGTAGCATTCTGTCTATTAGCTTAGCACAACAACAACAACAAAAAAGCGCTCTCTCACCCAGGAAACACGCAGAGAGAGAGCGCGTCACTCTGTAACCATGGCAACCGTAATGCTCCCGCCTGGAACAACAGAACATAGCTGTCAAACAAACCCAAACAGTCCGGACCCGCGACAATATGAAACAGGGAAGTACCGCCGTGTATTCCATTTATTTCAACAAAGTAACTGTATTCTGAATACCACCTTTTTAAACGGTAACTGTAACGGAATACAGTTACTCATATTTTGTATTCTGAATACGTAACGGCGGTACATGTATTCCGTTACTCCCCAACACTGAGTATGCCCACGATTGAAACAATATTTTAAATAATAAAATCTAGTTATTGTTGTCATCAATACATTTTCAAATGTATTGTTAATGCATGGTAATGCATTGCATTATTTTCAATTAATATACCAAATTACAGTTATTTACTTTCTTGAAAAGAAAAATCAGTTCTAGTGGTTAAATGTTATACTTGATTTACTTGTAACTTCTCAGAGAGGTCCAGTGTGTTTATTAAAAAAAAAAAAATGGGTATAAAAATGTGAATTCAGTTATTTGCCTAATTATTGGTTTATGGCATACTTCTAAATTATTTGTGTTTCTTCCTTTTATTCCAGGTGGTCTAATGACTGTGTTAATCATTGGTTGTCCATTGAATGATATGAAGAAGTAAATAATCTCACAGAAAACACTAAACAGGGTCATCTGACTCGCTTTCTGTTTTTTGACTTTTCATTTCACTCGGTAACTGCTACTGAAGCGGATCAGACTGTAGTTATTATGGTGCCCAAGTTTTCTGGACAGCTCCTCGTGGGCCTTGGAGATGGAGAAGAAGAAGCAGAAAAAGGTCTGTGATTGGCTGAACTCTTCCACTCTGTCAGTCTGCAGTATAGAGAAAGTTAAAGGTGGGTTGAAGTCCAGCACTATTTTATTTTAAGTGTTGATATAGTGTAAATATAATATGTTCATTATTTGATGCTCACCTCTATCCATAAATGGCATAAACATAACTAAATATATATACATACATTTCTTTCTGTTCGCACCACAAACACATGACCCTACACTGTGTTCACTGCATCATTCCATCGTTGCACTGATCACCACCTGCATTCATGTATATATCTACCTGCTTAGCACTTTTAATTTTCATTTTTATGTTTATTTAAGCATTGTCTGACAGTATGTTTTGCACTAAGTACCACAGCAATTTCCTAATGTTGTAAACCTGCTCAACATTTGGCAATAAAACCCTTTCTGATTCTGATTCTTCTTAGAACTGGCTCAGCTGTTCACCTTCCGCTGGACACCCATTCATCAGCTGGCAACAATGTTTGTGAGAGGGAGTAAGAAGGATTTCACTGTGATTCCTCAAAGTTTAAGGAAGATTATCAAATGTGATGTAAATCTAAACACAAAAAGACATTTTAGGGCAGTGGTCCCCAACCCCCGGGCCGCGACAGTTGAGGATCGGGTGTGAAATTTATGGTTTTCAGGGTTTTTAATCGTTTTTATTGTTAACTCAGTTTCCCTGGGTCTTTTCCCGTGTGTTATGAATAAATCTTCTTTTTTTGGTACTGGTACTCGTTTTATTTTGTTGTATTTATTCACGACACCTTAAAGGCCGGTCCGTGAAAATAGTGTCGGACATAAACCGATCCATGGCGCAAAAAAGGTTGGGGACCGCTGTTTTAGGGAACTTAGATATGATTAATACCTTTGTCACATTTGCAAGATTAGCATGAAGCTGCAAGTATTAGTCAGCTCTTGGGTAATACAGAAACTGGGGGGAGGGAATAATGCAATTACTCTTTTCAAAGGAAAAAAAAAGAAGGTTCTAAAAGTAAAACCAAGGAAAAGAAAAAACCCACAATGTTGTTAGAATTTGCTGACATAATATACAGGACCTGGAAATCCCGAAGTTAAAATGGGATATGCATCATTGAGAATGACCAATCAAAGATCCTGTGGGATTTCCAGATACACACGGAAATCTCATGATAGCTAACAAACCGCCCATGGCAGTCGTGGACAAGCAGAGGAAGAAGAAGAGTGATAGATACCAAGTGATAGTAACACCAGGGAAAAGGAACAAGAGAAGCTGGAAAAATACCTGGGCTGAGAGAGGAGAAGAGAAAAGATGCGGAGGGCGAAGGCATCACTGGTCCCCGTGGTAATCTGAACACTTGGGGCAGTGACCCCCAACGCAAACAAACAACAAACAACACAAACAACACATCTGGACAACTTCTCAGACTTCCGTTGATTGAGCGAAATTGATGATCTTTAAACACAGACAATAACCTAACAGGTTGTTTCATCAAGAAACCCATCCATATTTTGCAGTGATGTCTTTTTCTAGGTCATATTGCATAAGACTATCAACTAATTGTCTTACCGGTAAAGCAGTGCACTCTTCTCGAAATAAAAATTCCAGAAACGTCACGTGTTCACAGCTGTTTTTGTAAAGCAGTTATTATTTTCTAAAACATTCCGAGGACATGTTTAGGTCAAAGTCAGATTTATTACAACAGTTTTATGCAGCACATTCTCAGCCCCCGCAAGACACCCATAAAGCACATAATCATAACCACGTGTTGTTCTTCTATAAAGCTCTTTATCTCTATGATGTAAGACTGCTGCTCTGAGACCAGTTTGGCTCTCATTTAGTGTTGAGGTTTGTATTGACATGTGGTCTTAGCTTTGCTCCTAAATCAGTTTTGCTTGTAGAAACTCCATTGGTGGAGTCGTACTCCACCTCTAAGGCTTACAGTAAGAGACACGCTGGTTTTAACATTTGTTTTCTTACCGTTTTTCTTCAAGTACTAGAACTAATACGAATTTGATTCTTAGGCTATTCAGTAACATCGGATTTTATATTGTAGGCTGTGTGATGAAGTATTCTGTTATTTATCTGGTAAAATCAAAACTTGAGTCACAATGACAGCAGAGTACAGTAAAGTGTTCACATTTACTTTGTAACTTTGTTATTTTCTGACCAGATGTCAGGGTTATTGTGCCAGTGTTTGCCAATACACTCTCACCCCCAGGCGTGAAAGCACATAACCACAAGCAGATGTTTTGCTTGCAACTAAGCTCAGAATCGGTCTCCTGCTCTGAGATCAGTTTGGTTCTTATTTGTGTTGGGCAACCTGTTTAAATGTGACCTTAACAGTGGTCCTAAATCAGTGCTTTGTTTGTAGAAACTCCATTTGTGGACTCATACTCCACCTCCACATTCTCACATAGTTTAGCAAACCTCCTAAAGCTTTGCTAAACTATCCAGGACAGTTTTCAAGCTTACTACGAGCCATGAAGCATTTGTTTTTGGTGGTTTTGGGTTTGCTGTCTCTTCAGTGGGTACACAGCAGGAGCGATGACAGGACAAACTGCAAGCCATTTACAGCCAGCTTTTGTCAAGGTGTAGGGTACACCACTACCCTTCATCCAACAGGAGTTCAAGGCTACAGCCTGCAGCAAATTGGTCAGATTGTGGAGACTGCTTGTTCACCGCATGTTGCCAAACTTATGTGTCGCATTGTTGTGCCTGAATGCAGCTCAGAGGACGATAGCAGGTTGAAACCATGCCGAGCTCTCTGTGTACAAGTCAAGGCAGACTGTGAATCCACCCTCAGAGCAAAGCGGTTGTCCTGGCCTACAAGGCTCCGATGTGAGACTTTACCTGACAGCAACTGTGTAGGGGTGAGTATAAAATAATAAGAATGTAACGTCCTACGCTGTCTGGCAAACGTAACGCAATATACCTGACTGAACTCAACAGTCATAATCATGAATGTTTTTGGGTTTTTTTATTAACCAGCTTTTAGCATCAATATCATGGGATATTCAATATTAAAACTGCACAGTCTTTGATACTGTGGATTTTTGATGTTTTTTTTCCTGATTATTAACTGGAAAAAGTGCTTTTTGTTTAATGTTTCATGCATCACCTCACATGTGGAATAGAGCACAAGTTAAAGCATATGAAAGGTCTCATTTTCACCCAATTATTTAATGGATTGCTTCACAATTTATTGTTGCATTGTCTGTCCCTTTCACTGACATTAACAAACTTTAAATGGGAACATCCAGTTATTGTAACACTTCATGGTATTGTCCTCATCTCCTGGCTAACATTCAGCTCATCTGTTTGTGTTTTTCACAATTTGTCAATTCATGCAGTCATTCCACAAGTATGTAGAAATGAAAATGCAATGCCTCTTTAAGACTCTTCATTTCATCAAATTTCATGTATAAAACCAAATGCACCAATATCAGAAGAGAGTGCACGCCTTTATACTCCCATTAATATTAAAAATATAAAGTAAAAGATTTATGTTTGTGTTCATCCAGGCGTCATCAGTCATCAGTGTTACTCAGACACCGCCTTCAGCATGTCAGCCAATCACGGTTCCTTTCTGCAAAGACATGACTTACACAGAAACTGTGCTGCCCAGGCAGGAAACCCAAGACAATATAGCCTTAACAATAAACCGGTTTAATCCACTTGTGACATCAGGATGCTCCCCTCATCTGAAGCCATTCTTATGCTCCGTCTACGTTCCTGAGTGTGTGTCAGGAAAACCTCGTCCACCTTGCAGAACACTCTGTGAGCATGCAAGGTCCAGCTGTGGAGCACAGATGAGAAGTTTAAGTTTGGAGTGGCCCGAAGCTCTCAAGTGTGAAGCATTTACCACAGAGTCCTGTGAACATGTAAGTAATATGAAGATAAACAATATTCACAAAGACGCTTATACACTGTGATGAAAGCTCTTACTCTTTCACTTGCCTTTCTGGCTGAGTAGCTCAAATCTGTTTCAGCTCTGCGTATGTTTGGGAATATGTTTTTTTATACTTGTAACTATATCAAATAGTAAGTGCTGGTTAATGACAATAAATGATAGTACATTTATTCATCCATTTTCTTCCACTTCTTCAATGTGGCAGGGGGGGAGTAGACCCTGGACAGGTTGTCGCAGGGCTTCCACAAAGAGACAGACATCCAGTCACAGTCACACTGACACCTTTGGCCAGTTTAGAATAACTGATCGACCATTACATTTCCCCTTTACAACAGTCAGCTTTTCAGTTGCCTTAGAATGAAGACATGGTGAAGTCACTCTTCCAGCATGCTCTCTAGTTAGCCAAGTTTTGGCCAAGGGAAACTTTGGCTGCTCACAAACCCTTAGACCTGATAGAATAAGACAGACAAGTATCACAGGACAGAAAAAAATAGTTTGGATATACTCTCTTTGGCAATAAGAGTTAAAATGAGCATGCAGATTTGTAGCTAATGAGCAATGACATTGTTAATTCATTCTTCTAATCATCCACTTAATTACCTGTTTATCATTATTATTATTATTATTATTTACCAGTTCATGTTCGCGGGAATCCTCTTACTGTGACGCTGCTAGCCACTGCACTACTGTGCTTCCCAGCATTGTTGACATTTAAGTGATTTATGTTTCTGTTCATCCAGGCTCCAGTCATCAGTGTTAGTCAAGCATCCTCTGCAGCATGTCAGCCAATCACCGTTCCTCTCTGCAAAGACCTGCATTACACAGAAACTGTGCTGCCTGAGCAAGAAACCCAAGATGATATAAGGTTGGAGATACATCAGTTTTATCCACTTGTTAATGTGAGGTGCTCCTCCCACTTAAAGCCGCTATTGTGCTCCGTCTACGTTCCTGAGTGTGTGTCAGGGAAACCTCGTCCTCCCTGCAGAACTCTCTGTGAGAAAGCAAAGTCCGGCTGTGAGCCACTGATGAACAAGTTTGGCATAGCATGGCCTGAAAAACTGAAGTGCACAGCATTTACTACAGAGTCCTGTGAGCATGTAAGTCTGACAAAACACTCTAACACTGTCGTGTCAAACTCAATTTAGTCATGGGCTACCTATGACCCAGTTTAGACCAGTAAAACCAATGCACTGTAATGGAATACATTCTCAGATCATTAATCTGATGAACAGCCGAGGTTTTTAAAAAAGCTGAAACCATAAGAGTAATAAGACACCCAATACCTCACATTGTTAAACATTTACGAGACAACAGAAGCTACTATTTCCTGTGAAATTATTTCTCGTTTAATAAGTGATCTGTTTACATAACAGATGATGTACAGCCCTTAGATGCCTTAAGAAAAAAAGTGCAAATTCAACAGATTATCTCATTTGTCCCCATTTATTATTTTAAAGTATTCATAGTAGTATTTGTCCATTTTATGGCTCAACCAATCTACTGAGATTAATTTTTTAATACTTTTTCATACTTAAAAAAACATCTTTAAGGTCACAGGGTATAAAAAACATTTTGATTGTAGATTTGTACAAACCAAAAAATGTCAAACCTAATGAGTCCAGGTTTCATGGTGACGTACAACAAAAACAGATTTATTTGGACTTCAAAGACAGTTTTTAACATCACAAGCAGGAGTGAGTTACAACAGCACATGATTACCCTTCGTGGTGTCTTGTTCTGCTGTTATGTACATTTTTTCTGTCACCATACTGATATTCCCATCGTATTTGCAAGTCTATGTATAATTTGGTATTTAAACATTTTTTAGGCTTGAGTTGGATTTTTGTGGCACATATTTACATAAAGACCATGTTTCACTATAAAATTATTATCATTATAAAAGAGAGAAATGTATCGCATGCTGAAGGTAACCAGAGCTGGAATGACATTGTGTACTTGTGTCTCCAGTATGGAGTGAGCAGCAGCGGTGGGGTCTGTGAGCCAATCACCATACCAATGTGCCAGGGTCTGTCCTACAACCAGACCCTCATTCCAAATCTTCTGGGACACACAAGCCAAAGAGAAGCATTCACGAAGATGTCCTTTTTCAACTCCATGGTGCAAACCGTGTGCTCGGTGGACATACGCACCTTCCTGTGTCGGGTTTATGCCCCTCAGTGTGAGGCAGGGCAAGCGCAGTGGCCCTGCAGGTCATTCTGTGAGAAAGCCAGACGGGACTGTGAGGGACTGATGTCCAATTTTGGCATTTCCTGGCCAGAAGAGCTGCAGTGCAGCTCATTCCCAGAGGAAATGTGCATATCAGTAAGTAATTGGCAATTTGTTGGTGACCAAAGAACATTAACAATTTAATTTAATGAAGTAAAATGAGTTATTTTTATTTTTCAGTTATTTATCTTTACTTGACATCTTCCTTTTTTTTCTTTCACAGGAAGAAAAAAGGCCTAAGGTATTTCATTTCTTCAGAAATTTAAAGTAAATTTGATAACTTTTACTTTTTGCTTCTTTTGTAAGTGGACAACTCAGGGGGCTGTGGGGCTGATAACAAAGTTTTAACCTGCCAGTGCTGATTTCAATTTGGTTGTCCATCTCAGCAAACACAGACAGGCAGGAATACAATGATGTGATCACTGCTGCTTTAGTGACTCCTAGTGGCTCCTACAGCGGATGGGAAATAAATAAATAATAAATAAACTTTGATAAATTACAAAAAAAAATCATAAAACAAATAAAAAATAAAAACTTTAAGGGTCTCTGGTGTTGATGAATACATCTGTTTGTAGTCTAGCAGGATTTGTCCAGCAGTTGATAGTAGAAAAAAATAAAATAATGAACAAACATGCTAGCTATTACTCATGCTTATAAAAGTACACAGGATTCAAACTTTTAAGTCATCTCTGATACCAGAATGTTTTATGATGAGGGGAAATTCTTTCCACATGTTAAATGTTTTGGTATTTCTGAATATTAACAGATGTTTACAGTACAGCTTTACAGGGTGCCTCTAAATGATTTCTATGCATCAAAAGGAGACTTATGGTTTAGTGTGTATGACTAACACAATCAAACTATGACTGATTATGTAGATCATAGTGGTTTAAAGACAAAAAAGTTCAAAACAAATCCATGCAGTACATTCAACTGGTATAATACAGCAAAATTTCCATTACACCACCATTTTTGTCCTTGTTTGCAGATGTTGAACGCTGAAGATGTCGCTGCTAAACTGGAGGCTGGTGGCTATTCTGTTCATGGAAAAGGTTTGTTTCATTTCCAACACCAAGATTTTCAATATTAATTGAAAAACAATATTTAAAATTCATGTTTTTTTATTTATTTTTCAAAATTTAGCTCTTACTCTCAGTACTGCTCGCCTGCTGCTGACTCTCATGGATGTATCCTTTTTTGTGGCAGTTATCACACATTAGTAGAACCAGAACTACAAATTCTAGCCAACAGTTCAACACTTGAAGAAATAAGAAGTAAATAATTTGGGGAGGGGGGGACCTTCATGTGACTGATTTTACACTTAATGACTTCTTTTTTTAAATAGCAAAGGAAGTAAAGGCTTGCAGGTAGTCAAATAGTTAAAGCCATGCCAACTGGATGCATCGAAAACATTAATATGGAAACCTCCCGTGTTATAAAATTATCCATTAGGCATATGTTTCCATTTATTGCAAATTTGGGTTTAGCTGTGTATATTGCATGCTTCATGCTCTTTAACCAGCACTTTCAGGCAGACCAGTCTGGAGACCTGGATGTGGTGGAGTTCTTCAAACTGGAGCGTTTTGTGGGCGCTATCAGGAGAGAATACGTGGAGAGCTATGGGAGCAGGAATCAACCCTCTGTTACTGAGAACCAAATGAAAAAGGCTTTGGTTGCCCGCGGTATGACATTACTTCTTTAAAAGTACAGTAAAAATACATACTTTGACATCCATAATTTGTCCATCTTCATAACTCTGCAGGTAAATCAAGAAAATATACAGATATTTCTGATATCATAGTTGCACACTCAGCTGTGTTCAGCTTACAATACACACTGGACACATTGTGCAGACATAAGCTGCAAAGTCACAGAAAACTGAACTACTGTATATTACATTCTTGATGCAGTACAAAAAGTTTGAAGCTGTCATCAAAAAGATTCAAAACATTTAAGAAGCAGTCATTTATTTGTAAAAATAAAATAAATAATCGGGGAAGTTTCACTCAATATTGCCTCTGCCGTGCAGAATTTCATTTGGATGATGAAACCTTCAGAGTTCTGTGGCAGGAATATCGCTCAGAGGGTGGGATCAACTATGATAAATATGTGGCTGCCCTGACAAAACTTCAGATCCTCAAAGGTAACTGCAACTGCAACACAGTGACACAGTTCCAGTTCAATATTACACTATGTATCTACTACACTGGGTATGATGTATAGAACTATTAACAGGGACAAAATAACATTGTAATAAATTAAAAGTCCTTGAGTGCAATCCTTAAATGAATTTTTTATTTATTATTTATTATTATTTATTCCCAATAACCTTTGAATTTTTATTAATTTAGTTGCAATCATTTTTGCAGTTTCGATCTTTCTACAGGCTTGAAATTGCATTTCAGAGTTTTAAATATATGCCTTCTGTCTCAGATCGTTTCAAGGCCCATCTGCTGAACTTGCCCTGTGACTGTCAAGTGGCCAGCTTCACAATCAACCAGGTGAGTTTTCATGTTTTAAATAAAACCTGTGTCTAATCTAGCAAATTTTTACATGTTCACCTATATGGAAACCTACAGAATTTATTTATTTAAAAGGGACAGTGCAGTTTAACATAGTTCAAGTGCAAGACATGAAACTGATGTACCACACATAGGTTTATAGCTACTGCTAATTTTCAATAATTGTCCCTTGTAAAAAGAAGTGTAGACAATATTAATAATGACTAAAAAGTGTGTTAGTATAGATTATGCATCCAAAACAGGCCAAAAACAAAATATATAGACTAAAATACATTAGGCTATAGCTGTTTGCAAGCTATAGCCATAGATTTATTCTGAGGTCATTCGGAGATTAAGGTGTAAAAATCTGCACTTCGTTACATAAAATAATTTGGACTTTCATTCAGAGGAAAATACATGCATTTAGTTTTTTTGAAAATAAGTGAACTAAATATTTATCTGTTTGATATAAGTAGTAAAAATAGACTGTTTTCTGTCTTCTTTGCTACTTAGCCTAATAAGAGTTAAATAATAAAAAATATCTATATTTTACTTTCCCTATTTATCTTTACAGTTGCATTTTAAAGACTGTTTTTTTTCTTTTCAGTTTATGAAGACAGCCTTTGTGTGAGGAGCAAGCAGAAGCAGAGCTGAACTGACCAAAAGAGGTCAGTACATAGGAAATAGCTGCATAGCAATTTAGTAATGCAGAACTCTACAAAATATATATGACTGAAATTCTCTTTAATGACAAACATTTATTTTTGAATAACAGCAATATTAAAGTGACAATAAACACAGAAAATAAAGTTTTCAATGCCTGAAGTCTGATTTCAATGTTAGTTTTAAAATGTACTGCTGAGTCACATACACATTACCATTTTGCAAAATCTTTACATGCTCACAATAAAATATTGTGAAAAATGTTCAAGAAACCTTTTCTGCACGTTCTTAGTTGACAAAAATAATGACATTACATTTGGAAGTTATAATTGTCATGGTCCTGGGTCATGTGACTCAGTATTCTGAGTTTCTTGATGTTTTTGTTATTCTTTTCAGTCTAGTTTCATTTCAGTTTATCTAGTTACATTCTGTCATGCCTAGGTTACAGTTTTAGTTCATGATTTATCAAGCTCCCCATTTGTCTCATCCCTGGGTGAAGTTTTCTGTGTTAAGTCTTCGTGTGTTTATCTTTCATGTTTCATGTCCAAGTTTTCTTTATCTGTCAAGTTCGAGTCATGTCTGGGTCTCATTATGTTTCCCGTTTTATTTTGAAGGAGCCTTGTGTTTTTTGTTTATTATATTTAGCTTCACGTCCCCTGTCCTGTCATTATGTTAATTGCTGTCAGCTGTTTTCCCCATGTGATTCCGCTTCCCCTGATCATTCCTTATGTGTACTTAGTCTGTGTGTTTCCGCTCAGTCTATGTCAGATCATCTGTTATCCTCACCACCAGATTTCATAGGTTTGCCTCATTGTTTCACTGTGTTTCCTAGTTTACTCAGTGTTCATAGTTTTTTCACTGAGTGTCACACCCCTTTGTTAACGCAGTGTTCATAGTCTCCTTAGTTACCCTAATTTCATGTTTCTTGTGCCATCAGCCACAATAAAGGCTCGCTTTATTTTGAAACTTCGTTTTGTCTCCACCGTGTCTGCATCTGGGTCTTCTTCACACCGGCGCACCCCGCCGTGACAATAATAGGTTAAATAAAACAAAGCCTACTGCCTTGTTTTACTTTCCATACAAGCACTGACATTAAAAGAAGTTTACATTGTAACAGTTACAGTATATTTACAGAAACTTTGTGCAACTTATACAAAATGTACAGTTTTGCTATGGTTGAGTGAATAATCTCACAATTTAGATTTTTTTCTCAATTAATTTATTTCCCTTTTGAAGTTCAGAATTCTGACAATTCTGCAAAATATACAAGGAAACCATTGAATAAATGGCTGTGATACTTTGTAAATTTCATACCCACACTCAAGACTCGAGCTCCACATCTTCGCTGCTGGAGCCAGCAAGTTCGACACTTGCACAGCCAGCCAAAGTCAAGTTTCCCAGCACCCTAGCCTCATCGCTACTGTACTGAGTGATGAAGATGCTGTTGCCCAGCCTCTCGAAGGTCCTGCACCGCAGCCAGCTCCAAGCCGATACCCTGCTCCAACTGGGTCAAGGTGACACAAATGGCAAACCCACACCAGAGCCTGCTTGGCCTTATGATTTTTCTTAATCCCTGGAGTTACAACCAGTTTCTTCTGAGACTAAAACTCTGCAGGGATCCTCAGAAACTGTGATTAAACCGACCACTTCATGAATGTTCCCACAAGCCAGCTAAACTTCAGGCTGTGGGCCAGCTAACTTGAACTAGCCTGACCTAACCCTAGCTAGACTCAACTGCTTGAGACTTCTGTGCCAGAGCAGGCCTCTTTGATTACCGTAATTACTCAGACATGCTGAATGGCCAACTATAGGAAAAGTATTAGTGACTTTAAACTATGGCCCTGATCTGTCGCCCTACTGCATCTGAGATGAGCTTCAAACAAAAACTTATCTAACACAAAGCCAGCGATGAGTTAAATGGCTCAGTCCTGACCCTGAAAGCAGGGTAGACTGGCTCCTTGAATTCAGTACGGAAGGTCTGGAGGTGGATCAGTTTGCCAGAGGAGACTTTAAAGAAGGACAGAGTGCCAGCATGCCAATCCAGGTATACCCCTGTTCTGCTGGTAGCAGTTGTACGGATGGATCTTCTTTTGTTACCATGTTGGCAAGAGTAACCACCATTAGAGCACATCAGGGTCCACGACTGATCATTGCATCCAAGACAGCTGTCATCCTCTTGCCCTTTCCTCCTGATTCCTTTGTATGTCACTCCTAAGTAAATATGTCCTTCCCATTCAACCTCCCAATAGCAACGACCAGACAGACCCTCTGTACACAGCACTTGTTTCCAGTAGTCAAACCTCTCTGGGTGATCAGGATATGACTGCGTCTGTCTACTCACTGCCACTTTTCTGTTGTTGTTTGACATTATAAGGTTTTTGTTTGCAGTGTTTGGGTCCAGTGTGAGTTTACGGGCATCTGAAGGAAAGATAAAGTAGAACAGCAGTTCATTGTCTTTGTTTACTCTAACTTAGATGCTGTTTCAATTTGGGGAGATTGCAACACGTGCTTTTTAAGTGCACTTTACAGATTTACTTTTAAATCATCTCCAGGGAGTCAAAGGCCTGTTTGAAGGTTAAGACTTGATTTTAGGAGAAAACTGAAATTAGTTTCAATTAAGGGCTAGCGTAAGATTTTCACAATTCAAGTGGTAATTATACTCTGTCATGGGATTGAACACAGAGTTGTTGCTTAGACTCAGAGGATGAGTCCACGCAATTACATAAAATGATCAAGGATGTGAATGTCTGCATTTGCATAAACCCAATCAAACACGGGGAGACGTGAAAACTATAACACATGCATTAGTTATGATTGTTAAACATAATGGTAAGAGGCCTAGGAATGCATCAATGAATACCTTTACAAAGACAGGCAAACCAACATGCAGGCAGCAGTAACTCAAGAAGAAACGTTATGAACAGAAAGCAACATTTAGCTAAAATATTAGAACCAAACACATAGTGTCAAACTTCCGATCCCAAATTTTTAAGTTGGTCATACAAACAGATGGAGAGAACAGATGGACATACATCTGGATATATTGCTGGTCATTAGGTCAGATTTTAGATATAAATGTTATGATTCCAAAATTGATTGAAGAAACATTTAAAAACAGCTCCTTGCATAAATCACAAAAATTGGTTTGCTAAGATGTGGAAAGGTTTACTGTTAATTGGTCTCTGTTTAACAACATAAAGAAGTATATCTCATGTGGTTAAGAATGTTTCTGCTTCCAGTGTTAATACTTTTGCTGTATAAGGTGGAGATTTGATCAGAATAAGCTAATAATACAGCCCACATAAGGATGCATCTTATTTTGGATATTGCCAACAGAGAAGTTACTTTTTACAATGGATTTGCAGTGTTTCAGGCTTTTAGTCACATTTATACACAGGGATTTTTTTTCTCGTTTCCCTCTAGCTTTGGCTCTCTCACATACCATAAATATCTGTCAAAATACATCTCTTAAGTTTATTAGATTAATGATTTTCTGTGAGTGAAAGCCTCACCTGGTGTGTAAAAAAAAAGAAAAAAAACCTAAGAGTAATGAGTGAAGTAATTTCATTAATACGTTCATAGGTCATGATCTGACAGTAAATAATGTATTTTGTTCTTCTTACGAACATTTTACAAGTTACTACAGATGGACTAATCTGTTATTTGGATCAGATATTGATATGATGTTGAATTGAAAAGCTTGTTGGTTAGTATATCATTAAGTTGCCCTGGTTGTTTGTGCTGCTGGTAAACTGCAATGGTACATAATAGAAATAAACTCACTGTATCTTTAGTTAGAAATTAGTGCCATGGTAAAAGGTTGAATACCACACAGTTACATAAATGAAATTACTAAAAACCTGAAGACAATTAAAACTCTTAACACTAACAACCAATGCTGTAATTTTATTTTATTTTTTTTTTTAAAAAGAGCATACTTACACTTCTGCAGAACAGGTTTTAAGAACTGTGATCCACGGGGTTCAATCCTGGTAGGTATTAAAAAAAGCAAGCTCAGCAATTAACAAGAAATGATGTGGACAAAGCTGTTGTTTTTTTGTAATTATAACATTAACAGAAATTAATTTTAGCTGCTTAGAAATTAGTCTGGTTTCATTTTTATGTTTGTTTTTTCTGAAATATTTTAAAGAAAATCAATTTACACTTCAGACAATTCATACCTGAGATCGTTCAGTACCCAGTTTGAATTCTCTCTTCCAGCAGAGAGCAGCTTAACTCCAGATTCTCCTGGATGATTGTAACTCAGATCCAACAATTTCAGGTGGGCTGGGTTAGAACTGAGAGCGGAAGCCACCGAAGCACAGCCTTTCTTTGTGATCAGACATCCTGACAGCCTACACACACAAAAACACAAACACAGATTTCTGAAGTCTAAACAGTAAAAAAGTGTAAACACAAAGAAGAGCTTTGAGAAATTGAAGTACTGCATTCAGATGTTGTATTACCAGCTATGAAACTATCAACAGGGGTGCACATAAGTGGTCCGCAGGTGCGCATTCGCTGTCAAAATAAAAGATGCGCACCAGATAAGAAGTTGGAACGCGCGTTTGCGTACATGAGATGTTCTGTACGCAACATCTCATGTACACAAAAGAAGTGCGTATTCCCGGAAATTCCGAGAATACGCGCTTCTTTTGCGGTGGAGGAACACCAAAGTAATTGCTTACGGAGCTTGCTTCTTCGACATCTTTAAGAGTTCTGAACAAATGTCTGTCCTCCTCCAGAAAATCTTATGTATGCAAACGCGCGTTGCACCTTCTTATCTGGTGCACGTCTTTTATTTTGAAAGCGAATGCACACCTGCGGACCACTTATGTGCAGCCCTGACTATGAATACTATGATACTATGAAATGAATGGAAGCCAGACTGATACTGTTCATACAAGTTATTTCCAGTCAGGTGTCTATGAACCTGTCCATTCACAATCTTTTCCTGAATTTTGGCTGCAATAACTGAAAAGGTGATTCCCTTGAAAATGTGATTCCCTTGATACTGGCCTAAAAGGTTTGATGAAAAAAAAAAAAAAAAAAAGGGAAAAAGAGACATATGAAAATATGATTGTTTTTCTGCCTAGATCTCTCTCTCTTTTTTTTTTTTTAAAGAGACTGAACAAATGGCTGTATCCTGACCTGAGAGTTTCCAGTCTGCATTCTGGGCTTTTCAGTCCTTCACAGAGCAGCATCACATCTGAATCCTCCAAATCATTGTTGTCCAGGTCCAGCTCTCTCAGACTGGAGGGCTGGGAGCTGAGAACAGAAGCCAGTGCCTCGCAGCTTTTTCCTGACAGGTTGCAGCAACAAAGACTAAAAAAAAGGAACAAATAATGAAATAGTGTGATGACAATAACTCATTGTCCTTAAAGTGCAGCCGTTTTCCAATACTGCCAAAAATAAAGATAAGCATTTGAAGGACATTTTGTTAAGTTACAGTTATTACACAATCACATTTATCAAAACTTATTAAATAACAGTAGTTACACTTTTATTATCACATTAGCAGCATTAAGAACAGTGGGCCCTGTTAAAGAGCCCGTTATTGCAAATAAATAAATAAAGAAAGATATGTTTAAATCTGATAACAGTTAGTTATAATAAAGAAATTACATTACTGATTGCACATTTGATGACATGTAACCATGCTAAAGCAGGTTTTAAATAACTATTTGATTCTTTTAATTATAACCTGAGTGTTTCCAGTTTGCAGTGTGGACTCCGTAATCCTTCACAGAGCAGCTTCACTCTGGAATCCTGCAGGTTGTTGTAATTCAGGTCTAGTTTTCTCAGACTGGAAGACTGGGAGCTGAGAACTGAGGCCAGAGGCTTCAAACTTCTCTCTGACAGGTCATGGCAACTCACCCTAAAAGTATTTGCAACAAAAAGTATTTGAACTGACAGACCTTTTGATACATTTTTATACATTTGATTTATACAGGTATTTTAACCTACACAGCTTTAGTAAATGCTTTGACCACTGGCAGCAGCCTCAGAAGAACCTCCTCTGAAGCAGAGTATTTATCCAAGTCAAACACATTCAGCTCTTCTTCTGATGACAGTAAAATGAAGACCAAAGCTGACCAATGAGAAGTAGACAGTTTATCAATGGGCAGACGTCCTGAGCTCAAGTGTTGTTGTATCTCTTTTGTTAGAGAACAATCATTTAGCTCAATCAGGCAATGAAACAGGTTGATGCTCTTCTCTGGACAGGAAGTGGAACTGATCTTATTCCTGATGTACTGGACTGTTTTGTGATTGGTCAGTGAGCTGCTTTCTGTCTCTTTCACTAAACCATGTAGCAGTCTCTGATTGTTCTCCAAAGATAAACCAAGGAGGAAGCGCAGGAATAGGTCCAGGTGTCCATTTGGACTCTGTAAGGCCTGGTCTACAGCACTCTGGTAGAGAGATACTGAATCAGGTTTGGCTTTAAACAGTCTGGACCACACAGAAGTTCCTTCTGACATCAAATTGACTCCAGAATTGAAAAATGTCAGATAAACGTGAAGAGCAGCCAGAAACTCCTGCACACTCAGATGAACAAAGGAGAACATCTTGTCTTGGTACAATCCGCTTTCCTCTTGAAAAACTTGTGTGAATACTCCTGAGTACAATGAGGCTGCTCTGATATCAATGCCACCCTCTGTCAGATCTGATTCATAAAAGGTCAGGTTCCCTTTGTGCAGCTGCTCAAAAGCAAGTTTTGCCAATGACTCGATCATCTTTTTGGTCTCTGGACTCCAGTGTGAATCTGTCACAGCTCCTCCATCATACTTGATGTTCTTCAGTTTGCACTGAACTACCAGAAAGTGAACATACATCTCAGTTAGGGTCTTGGGCAGCTCTCCTCCTTCTTTTGTTTTTAATACCTTCTCCAGAACTGTAGCAGAGATCCAACAGAAGACAGGGATGTGGCACATGATGTGGAGGCTTCGTGACCTCTTGATATGGGAAATAATTCTGCTTCTCTGCTCTTCTTCACTGAATCTCCTGCGGAAGTATTCCTCCTTCTGCATGTCATTGAAACCTCTAACCTCTGTTACCATGTTCACATACTCAGGTGGAATCTGATTGGCTGCTGCAGGTCGTGTAGTTATCCACACGCAAGCAGAGGACAGCAATGTCCCCCTTATGATGTTTGTCAGTAGCACATCCAATGAGGTGGACTCTGTAACATCAGTCAGGATATCAGTTTTGTGGAAGTCCAGTGAAAGTCGACACTCATCCAAACCATCAAAGATAAACAAAACCCTAAAATCCTGGAACCTGCAGATTCCTCCTTCTTTCATTTCAGGAAAGAAGTGATAAACAAGTTCCACCAAACTAAACCTTTTCTCTTTCAGCACATTCAGCTCTCTAAAAGAAAATAGAAATATGAATTGTATATGCTGGTTGCCTTTGCCTTCAGCCCAGTCCAAAGCAAACTTCTGTGTTAAAACTGTTTTCCCAATGCCAGCCACTCCCTTTGTCATGACTGTTCTAATTGGTTCATCTCTTTCAGTAGAGAGTTTGAATATGTCTTCTTGTTTGATTTTTGGCTCAATTCCATCTGATTTCCTGGATGCTGCTTCAATCTGTCTGACTTCATGATCAGAGTTGACCTGTGCAAATCTCCCCTCTGTGATATAGAGCTCTGTGTAGATCTGATTCAGAAGAGTTGGATTTCCTTCTTTGGCAATCCCCTCAAACACACACTGAAACTTCTTCTTTAGACTTGATTTGAGTTCATATGGACACATGGCCCCACAAGCTCCTAACAAGAAAAATGATAAATTGTATTAAATTAGACCGTTGTACAGGTATCTCAATTTCCCTACTTTAAACCGAAGACAAATTAGGTGACAGAAAAATAATAAAAAGCTGACACAAACAAAGCCACGTTTATCTCTTAATGTGACGGTAGAAAATTGTTTCTTTTGGGTTTTTTTGGTTCACATGTTAATTTTATACACATGATATTGAAATAATCCAAAATTTTATAAGCAAAATAATCAACTTATTGTCACTACTGAATCACTCACTGGGTGATTCAGTAAAGAATATTACTGATAGAAAAAATGTGATTTCTACTACCCAGACAGAAACTCTTGATATACTCTTGGATAGTATGCATAGCCAAGAAGATCTTTAAAGATGTAATGTTTTGTATAGAAGATTTTCAGCACCTCAGATTTTAATTGTTTTGGCTTGTATGTTTGTTTTGCTTCATCTACTATATTAAAAACCTCTTACTGTTTTGCAGAGAGTCAGCCAGCTCTCCATGTTTCATTCGTCTCATGACCTGCAGTGTGATTTTCAGAAAAGCCTCTCTGCTCCTCCATCTCTGGTCTTCATCTTCACTATTATTTATCTCCTCATCCTTAGCTTCACTCTCCAAGCATTTTGGGTAATCTGGACTCAGCAATTTACGGAATGTCTTCAGCTCATTTTTCACAAAAGTAACAATGTTCTTCTCAACAACCTGTAATACAATAATACTCGATTAAATTTCAGTTTCAGAAGCAGAAATGTATCTCTGTCAAAAGCTTTGATTTTACATTTCATAGACCTACATTCTGTCCAAAATGTATTATTATGTACCTTCAGTTGACTCCTTCCTACCTTCTTTCTATATCTAGGGAACAGCCATGTATACAAACTCATTCCACCCACATGTATACATTATTTTATTCTTTTAGTTTGTTTGTAAAGCTGAGGGTATAAACACTGCAAAATAGTTTCACCTCAGTTCTTTCTTTACCACAACAGACTGGTGCAAAACACTGCAGATCCTGTGCCAAACCATTTGTCAATCCCACTCTGCACTTTTTTCCCCCATAAACAAAACCTAAGATACCTGAATTCCACCACTTGGGGAAACAGCTCCTCCCCAGTTTGGAGTGGACACTTTCCCCCTAATACCCTTAATAAGAAACACTGCTTCAGACTTGGTGCAAATTCTCATTCCAGCCATTTCATACTGAGTTTCCAGTAGAGGTCAATACTTACCAAAAGGGCACCATCAAAAAAGATGTGATCCTGAGAGGTTCAGCTATGTCAATCAAGATGGCCCAACAACATCCTAAGCCTTCAGGAACTCAAGGTTAAACTCATTCAGTCCCCCCCAAGAAGGAGCCCACACTACATTACATCAAGTGTCGACCATCTGGTTGTGTAAGTGCCACCACAATAGGCCACAGCCAGTTTCCTACTGCTGACTCAGCAGTAGAAGCATGGAAGATAGTTCATATGGACTGAATGTCCCTAGTTTTTCCTCGGTGTAATGCAAAATGCGGAAGTTGAAGATTTCCTGGATCAGGACCTCCACCACACACTCTCAGAATACGCTCAAAATATGTTTTAGTGACCTAGACCAGTTAAAGTACTCTGTTTCTTTTATTTATTTACAGAGGGTTGCTTATACAGTTACTAACCAGAAATACGGAGTCCAAGTCTGTCTGATGATAGGTGGACCCCTCTGACACTGTCTGGTGACCTCTGTGGGCAAAATATGACTCATTATTGATGATTACTAAATCATGTCCCTCTTATACTGCTAGGGAGTCAAATAACACATCAGTAATGCCACTCACTAATCACCTCCAGGTCACACTGTATTGATGCAGTAATTTGTGGTATAGGAGGTCAAAATCAGTATGGAATATTAATGAACATACTTTTCAGACGTTGAGTACCATACATTATTTCTTGATTTGATTTTTTGATTGATCCAAGTAAATATTCCGAAATAATAGATTTCTGATTTGAATGAGCTGTAAGCCACAGTCATGAAAATTAAAACAAAAAAGTCATTACATATTGAGACAGAGGCAAGTTTAGATTTTGGCTTTGTAAAGTGTTTAAAACAAAGAAAAAGGAATAAGAGAACAAATTTATTCTGCATACAAAGAGGAGACATATTTGTATACGTTACATAACAAAACAACATTTTTAGTTTGGGACAAAACACATTAAAACAAATGTGCATTTAAAAAACTAATAGAAGCTACATTAAATGGAGCCCATGGTACTTGCTTTAGAAAGTCTGTGCCTACTGACTGACACAGTTGATGGCAAGAGAAACAAACAACATAGATCTTTTTAATACCGATCTCACAGTTATGCTAAAAACTGCTCTGCTGACTTACTCTGTAGCTGGTTCTTGTTGGTTGAAACTAATCGGGTAATCCCTGGATCTCTGACTCTCCATGGATACACAGCTTTGTGAAGTTGAGTTTAATTGTTCCTGCTTAGTCCTGAAAGAAATGGACAACACAAAAAAGTCAAAGGATAAGTGTTACTAGTTATGCTCCAACAATGTCATGCTCCACAAGTCTGGTGGAGCATGACATTGTTTTAAGACCTGATGCAGCTGTGAAGTGTGTGAGTTACAGGATACCAGAACACTTCCTGGTGGAGCTAAAGGAGGAGGTGGACCTCATGCTGTCTCTTGGAATCATCCAACCTTCAACAAGTGAGTGTTGCAACCCTGTTGTGTTGGCTCCGAAAAAGGATAGCACAATTTTGCATCGACTTCAGGTACCTCAATTTCATACCAAAATTTGACTCTTACCCAATGCCACGCATTGACGATCTCATCAAGCGTTTGGGGAAGGCAAAGTATCTAACAACCATTGATCTCTCCAAGGACTACTGGCAAGTACCCCTCACTAAACAGTCTCAAGAGTTGACAGCATTCCGTACTCCGTGGGGATTGTTCGAGTTCACCATCCTGCCATTTGGTCAGCATGGGGCCCCAGCAACATTTCAAAGACTAACGGATCGGGTACTCTGTGGGCTCTAAGCATTCACCTGTGCGTACCTTGATGATGTTGTTGTTTTCAGTGGAACTTGGGAAGAGCATGTAGATCACCTAAGGGTCATGTTGGATCGACTGCATTCCGCAGGCCTTACCATCAATCCAGCAAAGTGTGCTCTTGCTAGGACTGAAGTCCAGTACCTTGGGTTTACAGTTGGAGGTGGGACAATTAAAACGGTTGACAGGTTGACAAAATTAATGTGATTGCATCATGTCCTCTTCCACAAACCAGGAAACAGCTGCGATCCTTCCCCAGCATGGCTACGTTCTACAACAGATTAATTCCCAACTTCTCAGCGAGAGCAGCCCCACTGACAGACAGGACTGGCTCAAGATGTCTCAATAAGATTCGGTGGACGGCTGAAGCGTTTGCAGCTTTCAAAGACATTCGCCAGTCCCTGAGTAAGGACCCAGTTTTACACTCATCAAATTTTACAAAAGACTTAACATTGCAGACTGATGCTTCTGAAAGGGGTCTGGGAGCAGTGCTTCTGCAGGAACCACCAGAGGATCGACATCCTGTCACCTACATCAGCCGTAAGCTTCTACCAAGGGAGAGCCGCTATGCAACGGTTGAGAAGGAAGCCTTGGCCATTAAATGGACACTTGACTCTTTCAAATATTATTTGCTGGGAAGAGAATTCATCCTTCAAACTGATCACAAAGCCCTGCAGTGGCTGGAAAGAATGAAAGACACTAATGGGAGAATCACCAGGTGGTATCTGGCTATGCAGCCATACCGGTTTAAGGTTCACTACATACCTGGTAGAGACAAAACCACTGCTGATTACCTCCGGGGGTGGGGGGTGATGGCCAAACCCATGGCCACACTCTAAAGTCAGTAACTCTTGTGTATTTTCATTTCTTCATTTGAACACAATAACACACTTTAGTTTCCAATAAGTTTATTGATTGGTTTGGATACATTTGTTCTATTTGTAAGCGCGCACATTTAATTTACTTATGTATGCATACCAGTTTATGATTTTGTTTGATTTCTGACTGACCTTTGTTTCTTTATTTGATTCTCACCTGCCATCATCCCTGGGGGTTGCCAGACAAAAGATGGCGGCCAGGGTTTAGAGCCATTAAATACAAAGAGGGATAATTGGACCGCACCACCACTTCCTGCTGAAGGGGAGAATGTGTTGTCTTTAATTAAAAACAAAGTATTTGTACTTAGTTAAATATTGAGTTTAGGGTTTAGTGGTTTTTGATTTTCTTCTTTGGTGTTTCGTTTATTTACAAACTAGATTGTGCTGCATCATTTTGTGATTTATGATTGTTTTTTTGTTTAGCTACCCCTCGTGTGTCATATTGGTCTGATCAGCCAATATATATACCCTTGTGTGTTATTTCATGTTTAGGTCAGTTATATTTGTTTGGGCAGTCAGTTGGTTTGTTAAGTTTGCAGTCTTTGCCTGAGTTCTGTTTTGTTTCTTTGACCTCTTTTATGAGCTCAACATTTATTACTTTTGTAAATATGATTTTTTTGGGTTAAATAAATGGAAACCCTATTTTTCTAATAATTCCTGTGACTCCTCCTGCTTTTTCAACTCACTCCATCACAATATAAATAAACATTTTTTTTTTTTTTAAATTTTACTCAGTTTAATTCCATTCAATGGCTTTCAGAAATATTCACAATATACAGTTAGGCCAATATATATTTGGATACTGGCACAAGTTTTGTTTTCCGTTTACTGAAACATATTCCAGTTGTAGTTATATAATAAACATGAACAGAAAGTGTAGACTCTCAGCTTTCATTTGAGGGTATCCACATTCAAATTGGAAGAAGGATTTAGGCGTTTCAGCTCCTTACCATGTGCCACCCTCTTTTTAAAAGGAACAAAAATAATTGGACAATTGACTCAAAGGCTATTTCATGGGCATGGATGGGCAATTCCTTCGCTATGTCATATGTATGATCAGTTAGGGAGATAAAAGGCCTGAAGTTGATTTGAGCCGTAGTGCTTGCATTTGGAAGATTTTGCTGTGAACAGAACATGCGGTCAAAGGAGCTCTCCATTCAGGTTAACAAACCATCTTTAAGGAGTGAAAACTGATAAAAAGCCATCTGAGAAATTGCTACAATATTAGGAGTGGCAAAATCTACAGTTTGGCACAAAAATATGGAGTCCAAGTCTGTCTGATGATAGGTGTGGACCCCTCTGACACTGTCTGGTGACCCCTGTGGGCACAACATGACTCATTATTGATGATTACTAAATCATGTCCCTCTTATACTGCTAAGGAGTCAAATAACACATCAGTAATGCCACTCACTAATCACCTCCAGGTCACACTGTATTGATGCAGTAATTTGTGGTACAGGAGGTCAAAATCAGTATGGAATATTAATGAACATACTTTTCAGACGTTGAGTACCATACATTATTTCTTGATTTGATTTTTTGATTGATCCAAGTAAATATTCCGAAATAATGGATTTCTGATTTGAATGAGCTGTAAGCCACAGTCATGAAAATTAAAACAAAAGAGTCATTACATATTGAGACAGAGGCAAGTTTAGATTTTGGCTTTGTAAAGTGTTTAAAACAAAGAAAAAGGAATAAGAGAACAAATTTATTCTGCATACAAAGAGGAGACATATTTGTATACGTTACATAACAAAACAACATTTTTAGTTTGGGACAAAACACATTAAAACAAATGTGCATTTTAAAAAAAATAATAGAAGCATTAAATGGAGCCCATGGTACTTGCCTCAGGAAGTCTGTACCTACTGACTGACACAGTTGATGGCAAGAGAAACAAACAACATAGATCTTTTAATAATAATTTCACAGTTATGCTAAAAACTGCTTTGCTGACTTACTCTGTAACTGATTCATGTTGGTTGAAACTAATCGGGTAATCCCTGGATCTCTGGCTCTCCATGGATACACAGCTTTGTGAAGGTGAGTTTGAATGTTCCTGCTTAGTCCTGAAAGAAATGGACAATACAAAAAAGTCACACGGAAACTCTATAGACTTCAGTCACTGACAAGAAAAATGGTAAGTGGTACTAGTTACCATACATAGCCAGACAAATTAGAGGAAAGGTACTGACCTCATACCTTATACTGTTTAGGATGTTGGAGAGTTGATGTTTAACTTCATGATCACCAAGTGATTTATTACTTACTACTCATATTTAGTTATATATTACTTTGAATATTATTTTTCAATATGCTTCATGTTTTAATTCAGTTTATGGTTATACTTTTGCACTCTGGTTTGTGTGTGCTCTGAAAATGTCAAGATGTGACAACAGAAAGCTAGTTTGCAAGTCGAGGTTATATACATCTGTCCAAGAATGCTACCAACATGTGTTTAACTGCTAACCAATGTAATGTCTTTAACATCCATGTGAAGAGTTTTACTGAAAAAAATGAATTATTTTTAAGAGCATATTGGACATGGAGTATCAAACAATATATAACTCTGTTGATTAACTGCATTCTTATCTTTCATGATATAAATAAACTTTTTTTTTTTAAATTTAATTCCATTCACTGGCTTTCAGAAATATTCACTATATATAATTAGGTCCATATATATTTGGATACTGACACAAGTTTTGTTTTCTGTTTACTGAAACATATACCAGTTAAGAACAGAAAAAACCCATTGAGAATTTTCTTGATGCATGCTCAATCATCCAGGTAAGTAAATCTCCAAAAGTTGATTCTGTTCACCTGGATGTAGCTGAAAACGCTACGTCCAGATGAACAGAATCAACTTTTGGAGACATCCGAGAAATTGCTACAATATTAGGAGTGGCAAAATCTTCAGTTTGGTACATGCTGAGAAAGAAATAAAGCACTGGTGAACTCAGCAACGCAAAAAGACCTGGATATCTACAGAAGACCACAGTGGTGGGTGATTGCAGAATCATTTCCATGTTGAAGAGAAATCCCTTCACAACAACCAACCAAGAGAACAACACTCTCCAGGAGGAAGGTATATCGATATCCAAGTCTACCATAAAGAGAAGACTGTGTGAAAGTGAATACAGAGAGTTCAACTCCAAGGTGCAAGCCACTCATAAGCCTTAAGAATAGAAAGGCTAGATTGGACTCTGCTAAACAACAAAAACAAATAGCCCTTCTCTGAATGATCAAATTCTTAATGACTACACACATACATGACTACACACATACATGACTACACACACACACACACACACACACACATACGATATATTCAGCCTCTAAAATGTCCAAAAGAGCCCAGTTGACAGGTAAAGGATGTGCTTTTTGTAGGACAAGGGACAGAATGGGACCCAATGAAAACCTGATAAAACATTTTCCAAAACTTTAAATGAGAGGATTTTGAGTTAAAAGACATTTCCATCTTACCTCTCGAGTTCTGCCTGGCTGCCATGTTCCTCATTTGAGGGCAGCAGTCCCTCATCTTTTTCCTCAGACTGACTCATAGGACAGTTTTTACCTTTACAAAAAAACCAAACAAGTCCATTATCAGGACTTGCTCATAACAGGGTTGACATAGTCAATGAGACAGTGACAATGACATAGTCACAAAGCAGCCTGTTGTTCCAGGTTCTAGCAGGAGATGCAGGATTCACACATCACGTACCAACTGACAAATGAAATGAATATTTTTTTGCAGTTATAAGACAGTTCAATAAACACGCATGAACACATGACAAAACACATACATTAACACTTAAATACACAAGTGCACTTACATAATCACACATTTGTGCACTGTCTTTTATTAATTGTTTTCCTCTTGTACTCCTTGTATTTGTTTTGTTATGAGTATGTGCCTTCAGTAATGAATAAACTCAGTAAACTGATCATCAGGGAATTCAGTGAGTGGAGTTTGATGTGCTAATGAAGTGTGAGTGTGTGTTTCCTGGACCACATACCTGGCTTTTGGTCTTTTTAGGAGAATACAGGAATGAACTTTCCTACACTGTAAAACTCAATGCTGGCATCAATGCTGTAGTCCAATCATCTTTCTGCCCACCTTCTTCAAACCAATTACCCTCCACGCACCATACTTTAAAATCACACCGCTCATCTTTGATTTTCCTTTGCATGAACCTATGTGCAACCCACCTCCCCACCTCACACAAGTCATTTCATCCAAGCCTCAATCTTATTTTCACCACCACCAGCATCTACCTGCCTCGATTCCTATCACCGCTGAGATTTCACTCTGTGATGAGCCATCGGAGTCTAATCAATTCTTTATTCAATTCCTTCTAATTATCTGGCCTTACTGAACTCCCAGCTGCTGGAATCAATATTACTTGCCAGTCAAAGTCGTCATTGTTGCTACTGTTAGAATACAGTTTGAATCGATACATTCCACCATCATCTGATTAAGATAGATAGCTATGACTGAGATGGATGATTGTAAATAACAGTGATGCTCAAAAGAGGCAGGTGAAAAGAGAGCAGGATAAGTACAGTGACAGGGCTTTGGATTTGAGCAGTGTTGTCACTGACTTTGCTAAGTGCAAGACCTAAAAGATGATGTTCTGATATGTGCTCATATTTTAAGTACCCTCCCCCCGACACCCATCCTCCGGAAAGGATGCCTGTGCCTGTCAGCCTTGTGTGCTTCCAGTAGTCCTTTTTAACCTAGCTCTAGTTTCACTTCCTCATAGCACTAAATTGTATGACGTGTTATCTAAGTTCTGTGAACACCAGGGTAGAGTTAGTCCGACAGGAAAACAACAGCGGGCCCCGATCAGTTCTTAGGTTCATACTGATGTTCACACGGTGTTTGTCTGCTTTTTATTAACAGTTTCATCACGTAAATAATAAATTTTCCCGATAAAGCTTTCTAATTACCTCCTTACTTTCGGCTATGTAGTCGAAGTGGTTTTCAGTTTGCTTGGATAATAAAGACAAGCTATTAGAGGTATTTCCGTATTTTGTATATACTCGCTAAACGACGCCGTACAATTCGATACAGTAGAAGGTAGAAGTAACCTCAGACTTGAACAGCAGTTCTGCTGACCTACCTTTTATATGTTACCGAGTTATCTGTTGTGGTGAAAAAAGGAGAAGCGAAAGTATGAAGTTCTGTTGAAGTCAGCTGATTGCGTGCTGTTGGTCAGCTGATTACGTGCTGTTTCTTCTTCTTCTTAAATGTTATTGGCGGTTGGCAAACAACTGATTGGTGCATTACCGCCACCACTATGGAGTGTGGACTGGAATGACGCCCCCCCCCAAAACAAAAAACAAAAATCAACAACAAAAAATAAAAAAACAAACAAAAAAACCCACCAACAACAACAACAAAAACCTCAAATCCTTTCAAACACTTATTCCGCTTTAAAAAACTGAAATAAAGCCTGGTAACTTTTACTTCCAGAATCCTTTTGCAATAGGTCAACCAGATCCAGTTTCATTTTCATAGTAATGAGATTTTGGTTCAATTGTCTCCTCTCCACCTGATATTTCTGACAGTGCAATATCAGATGCTCTATAGTTTTCTTTTCTCCACAGAAGGCACATTTCCCCGTATTATGTTTCCCAATCAAGAATAGTGTTGCATTCAACCCAGTATGACCAAATCTCAATCTCGATATGACCACCTCCTCTCTCCTGCTCGTTCCAGTGGTCCTCATTTCTCCCACTCCCCTTTGTATTGTATACAACCACCGTCCTCTCCTTTCCTCCTCCCACTGCTGTTGCCATCTACTCCTCATTTCTTGCCGTATGATACTCTTTATTTCAGCTTGACCAAAAGAAACAGCCAGGTCAATGGTCCCATGTTTCGTTGCTTCCTTCGCCGCTCTGTCTGCCATTTCATTCCCCTTTTTTCCATAACGGGCTGGAATCCATAGAAACACAACTGTAAGACCCATCATGTTTACCCTGAAAAGTGTTTGCTGAATCTCTGCTAGAATATCTGCTCTCGCTTCTGAGTGACTACACTGTAAACTAAGCAATGATGCTTTAGAGTCTGAACAAATGATAGCTTTTAATGGCCTCGTCTTCCACCCACTGAACAGCCAACAGAATTGCAAGCAGTTCTCCAGTGAATACTGACAGACCATCAGTGATCCTTTTTCCTATTTTAACCATGAACTCCGGGACCACAACTGCTACACCAATATGACTGGCTGAATTCTTTGATGCATCTGTATATAATTGAACATAACCATAAAACTGGTCAATGTAAGCCTGCACAGTATAGGAGTTTAAAATAAATGCCCCATTCTTATTCTTCTTATCCAATAGAGTGAAATCTACTATGGCTTCAGGAAGTATCCATGGATGTATTGCTGGTAACAAAACTCTTTGACAAATGTATAACTGATCCAGTTTAAATTCTCTTGCCCTTCCACCCACAATCCACCCAAAACTCTTTGATTTCCGCCTTTCTTTCTCCCAGCAAGGGTTGAGAACTGCTTGTGTTGGGTGATCCTGTCCATGGCCCTGAAGATTTGCCCAATAACTAAGGATAAGCTGTGTTCTTCTCAGTCCAAGTGGCATTTTACGTGCTGTTTAAAGAGTTTTTCCCTCTATATCCAATGATTCAAACGTTCGTAAGAGTTTTACAGAAAAATGCAGACTAATGTACCCTTTAGAAGAAGGAGAATAATATGGGCTACAAAGAAATCATTTTCAGGCAGGGAAGCTGCTCAGTATTCCATACTCTATTTCAACATTGTATTATTGTTAAAAGCTGAATTCGTGTAAACTTAGTCATCTAATCGATTTCGGCATCAACGAGAACGACTAGGCTTGGTATCAAAAAATATTCTGATAAAGCTGTACCCTGAAAATTCAGTTACAGCTATACAAAAATACTTATTTATATGTTGATAAGTGCTAATTACGATTGGCAGTGAAGGCAGCATGAGCATAGAAGCGGGTACAAAGCTTCATCTTAAAGCAGAAATGAAAAACAGAATTTAAAAATACCACGACACCGCTTCTTGTTTGAAACATTAAAACCCTTAATTTTGCTAGTTTTAATGGCATATTGTTTTGTGTTTAGATCAGTCTGTGTGTTTCCATTCATTCCTCGTCCAATCGTCTTTTATCCAGCCTCATTTCCACGTCACTTCCACGTCACGTTTCCACGTCCTACTGATCTACAGTACAGCAGCAGTGATCAGTGCTTGGCATATACACTGCTCAAAAAATAAAGGGAACACTTAAACAACACAGTGTAACTCCAAGTCAATTACACTTTTGTGAAATCAAACTGTCCACATAGGAAGCAACACTGATTGACAATCAATTTCACATGCTGTTGTTCAAATGGAATAGACAACAGGTGGAAATTATAGGCATTAGCAAGACATCCCCAATAAAGGAGTGGTTCTGCAGGTGACCACAGACCACTTCTCAGTACCTATGCTTTCTGGCTGATGTTCTGGACACTTTTGAATGCTGGCTGTGATTTCACTCTAGTGGAAATCACTTGAGATGGCGTTTACAACCCACACAAGTGGCTCAGGTAGGGCAGCTCATCCAGGATGGCAGATCAATGCAAGCTGTGGCAAGAAGGTTTGCTGTGTCTGTCAGCGTAGTGTCCAGAGCATGGAGGTGCTACCAGGAGACAGGCCAGTACATCAGGAGATGTGGAGGAGGCCGTAGGAGAGCAACAACCCAGCAGCAGGACCGCTACCTGCACCTTTGTGCAAGGAGGAACAGGAGGAGCACTGCCAGAGCCAAAATGACCTCCAGCAGGCCACAAATGTGCATGTGTCTGCTCTAACAGTCAGAAACAAACTCCATGATGGTGGCATGAGGGCCCGACATCCACAGGTAGGGTTGTGCTTACAGTCCAACACCATGCAGGACTTTGGGCATTTGCCAGAGAACACAAAGACTGGCAACCTCGCCACTGGCGCCCTGTGTTCTTCACAGATGAAAGCAGGTTCACAATGAGCACATGTGACAGAGTCTGGAGATGAGGTGGAGAACGTTTTGCTGCCTGCAGAATCCTCCAGCATGATCGGTCGGCAGTGGGTCAGTAATGGTGTAGGGTGGCATTTCTTTGGGGGGCTGCACAGCCCTCCATGTGCTTGCCAAAGGTAGCCTGACTGCCATTAGGTACTAAGATGAGATCCTCAGATCCCTTGTGAGACCATATGCTGGTGCAGTTGACCCTGAGTTCCTCCTAATGCAAGACAATGCTAGACCTCATGTGGCTGGTGTGTGTCAGCAGTCCCTGCAAGATGAAGGCATTGATGCTATGGACTGGCCCGCCCATTCCCTAGACCTGAATCCAACTGAGCACATGTGGGACATCCTGTCTCGCTCCATCCACCAATGTCATGTTGCATCACAGACTGTCCAGGAGTTGGCAGATGTTTAATCAAGGTCTGGAAGGAGATCCCTCAGGAGACCATCCACCACCTCATTAGGAACATGCCCAGGCATTGTAGGAAGGTCATACAGGCACGTGGAGGCCACACACACTACTGGGCCTCATTTTGACGTGTTTTAAGGACATTACATCAAAGTTGGATCAGCCTGTAGTGTGTTCTTCCACTTTAATTTTGAGTGTGACTCCAAATCTAGACCTCCATGGGTTGCTAAATTTGATTTCCATTGATAATTTTTGTGTTTGTGTGTTTTGTTTTGTTTTGTTTTTTGGTCAGCACATTCAACTATGTAAAAATACAAAGTATTTAATAAGAATATTTCATTCATTCAGATCTGGAATGTCCTATTTTTGTGTTCCCTTTATTTTTTGAGCAGTGTACACACACACACACACACGCACACACGCGCGCGCACACACACACACACACACACACACACACACACACACACACACACACACACACACACACACACACACACACACACACACACACACTCTTCAGAGGCTCAACTTTCATTTTAGACTTTTTTCCCCCCAACTATGACCAAGCATCGAGAAAACATCAGCAGCTGTTGGTTATTCAACAACAGCTGCTGATAAGTTAAAAGGTAAAGTTGCACATAGTTTAACTCATGAAAGTTGTAAACACAAATATGTAGTATAAGGACACTTAAATGCAAATGAACTGATATATCTGGAAAAACTGATCAGGAAGGCTGGCTCTGTGGTCGGCATGAAGCTGGACACTCTGGTGACAGTGGCAGAGAAAAGGACACCAAAGAAAATGCTGGACATTATGGACAATGCTGGACATCCTCTGCACACGGCCATAAACAACCAGAGGAGTCTATTCAGCGACAGGTTGCTTCTCCCAAAGTCAAGAACCAACAGACTTAAAAACTCCTTTGTCCCACATGCCATCAAACTGTTTAACTCCTCACTGGAGAGGAGAGGGAGAGGAAACAGGAGGACAAAGGAGGGCGGGAACAACTAAGCTGTAGTGCCTTTTCGCTGTGCAATACTTTTTGTTACTATCCAACGGTGCAATAGACTCACAATACTTGAAATGTGCAATTCCCTTGTATTCTTATTCCTATTTATTCTATTTATCCCTTTTGTATACTCTGTATTTATATATGTCTCTGTAAATATATATGTGAATATATGGTATATTTCTGCTCACATTCTGTAACTTCTGTCGGTGCTGTGCTATTGGAAACCGAATTTCCTGGAGAAACCCACCCGAGGGATTAATAAAGTTTTATCTAATCTAATCTATCTGATCTAATCTAATCTAATATCTATTGCAGTTACTCAAGACGGTGTCTAAATAAACAGAATGAACCTTTTTATCTGAAAGTGTATTGCAGTGTGCTTAGAATCAAATGAAATGACAACATGATCTGTGGTTAACAGGGTTGCGTGATCCAGCAGTTCCTTCCTGTATTTACAAATGGTGGACAGAAACTTACAATGAACAGTTTCCAGAAACTTTTCATCTTTGCCTGGAGTCCTGCAAGGGAGCAACAAATGTGAAGAGGAGGAAGCCACCATCTTCCAGTGCAAATGGTGACTCTGACTTGAGTAAGTCAGAGTCACCGTCAGAGTCAAAGTCTCAAACTTCTGTGCTGCTCCATGATCTGCTACTACTGTAAAAAACAAACAAACAAAAAAACATTCCGTTAAAGTGAATGGAAATGCTCTACTTTATGCAAGTGGCTGCTAAGTTCTGTGCTTGCAGGTTGTTGAATTTATTCTCAAGCTATTTAATTGTGCATGTGAGGTTAAATATTTCCCTTGGATTATGTTTTTTTTTCTCACATGCAACAAAAAAAATCACATGTATGAGGGAAAAATAATTTGACAGTTTTCTCAATATTTGCAAACACAGTTGATCCCTACAGTGCAAAGCTTGCAGTTTCTCGGACTGTGCAATTAACATTAAGTCAAAGAAATCCAAGGAGCTTGGAAAGAAAAACGTCTGGACTTCTCTAAGTTTCTTGAAGACGTTTCACCTCTCATCCGAGAAGCTTCTTCAGTTCTAAGAGCAAATGGTGGAGAGTCCCAGATTTTACCTAATCTGACGAGCCAAGGTGTGAAAAAGGGGGTGGGTCACACACAAACACACACACACCTTGGGGGACACTCCTGGCTTGAAAATTTGAGAAGCTGTTGCATGCACATGAGATCCATTTTGACCAAACAACACGTTTGTTCTGTTTAAATAAGACAAATGAAGTGGAAATATGGTTACCACGGGTTTCACAGCTAGGTCTACCTGGAGATTTTGGCCTGCAGCAGAAATGAAGAGTATGCTGCTGCGGTCTCATCACATCTTTCTTACTCCTCATCACCAGTGTTTTTCATATTCAAACGTCAAAACCTTCTGACACAAATGACATCATTTGAAAATATTTAACAGTTTTCATAAAACCTCCCCTGGATACCCGCTTAACTTTTCACATTTGCATTTGCACAACACCACACCTCTACACCGTTTTCTTTGAGAGTTATCCGACACACGTAAAACACTAGAACATTTAACTGATATGACCTGAACTCAAGGGCGTAGATTTGGCATGGACGGAAGGGACATGTCCCCACCAATATCCAGCGATTATTGAATTGTCCCCACCAATAATTTGATCTCTTCGAGTAAACAAAAACAAACCCGATTGAAAGAAAAAAAACGATTTGTCAACGTCTCATTCACCCAGCGGTGCAGAAAGAGTCAAATTACGTTCTCTACTGAAGTCCTACGTCATGTGACAAATATGGCCAATGTGATTGGCTGTGCCTTTCAGGGAGCCCTGTTTAGTTTTAGCAGCGGCAAGCCTATGCTAGGCTTTGGCCCACATCAGTCTAAAATTGTATGTAACCATGAATAACGTGTTTTGGAAACTAAATGCACAACATGCAGCACTATTAGTTCCGTCTCCCAGAGTAGCATTTCTAATTTTGATTGAAACTGTCAGAGAAAACGGCAGCCCGAGCAAGCCAGGATATTGGTTTACAGAGGCTGTTAAAATTATGTCTAACGTTAAAATGATGGTGACACAATAATTTCATCCTAATGGTACTGACAGATTCATAGGGTTAATTTTTAAGACAAAACATCATGGGGTAGTCATGATTTTGCAAATATTCCACCTTGTAGTGCAGTTTGCACAAATTGTTTTAAAAATGCACTCACCCTACAAACATTACTGAGAGTCAAGATCTGCACAAATCGACAGAAACACCGAAGAAGCTACCCATTTTATTCTTATTGTCATGTATGTCCTATTTGTCAGGTGACAGAAGAACCAACACAAAGCTCAGAGTAATGGTGATACAAGATCACAGGTGAAATTGGATGATGACTTGTTGGTTCATGACTGTATTTGAAGCACATGTGACTGCATGTATTTGGAATGTCTCACTGTTATTTATCAGGTGACAGAGGCAGCTCTGCCATGTTGTAGCTCAGAGGTGAAGAGGCGAGGTCACAGGTGACTGACTGATGATTTGGTGCTTTAGATTAACTAGTATTTATTATCATGACAATTGTTAGGCTGCTGATATAAATTGATTCATTAGTGTATATTTGACAAAGAATCTGAATTGACATGTCTCACTTTTTATATGGCACAAATCAATGTGTTATTTTATCAGGTGGCAATATGTCCTAGTGCAGTCAGAGGGGAAGAGCCAGGGCCAAAGATGAGGCACATCAAGCACATAATAATTTTAATCTGAGGATAAAACGCATGTACTGAGGCTGAAAGAAGCTTCAGTGCTCTCAGAAGACTAAAAAGATGGCTAAGGTCAACAATGACTCAAATGAGATTAAACAATGTTGCTGTATGCCATGTCCACCAGGAGAGACTGGACAGTATAGATGGAAAATCAATGTGCCAGCAGTTTATCTCAGTTAACGAGAGGAGAAGGCATGTGTTTGGCTGCTTCACATAGTGGACATTGAGGAGTTGTGTGGGGCATGTAGTCCATGTCTGTTGCTGTAACAGTAGTTCATGTTTAGAATAAAAAAATCCCAGCTCACTGATTTGATCGGGGCAATAGTGCCTAAAATGTTGCATAATTTTGCTGAGAGATCTTTTACTTTGTGATAATCTTAGATGAGTAGTTTTATGGACAAAAACCAGCAGGTCATTCAGTGTTCCCTTAGTCGTCTTAGTGCCAAAGTATAACAGATGTTGGTGTACTATAACTGAACTAATGTTGTTAAAGTCATATTCTTTTATTGTCATGACTGTATTTGAAACTATTTTTATTTTTGTATGATACCTGAGTTATATGGAATATGGCTGAAGTAAACTAAAGTCTAAAATACTTAGTTATTTGTTTAATAGTAATTTAACATTATATAATTCACATATAAAACTATGAATTGTCATTTTAAATGGTTTAAAACGCAGGTGTCAAACTCCAGGCGTCGAGGGCCGGTGTCCTGCAGGTTTTAGATGTGTCCTTGATCAAACACAGCTGATTTAAATGGCTAAATTACCTCCTCAACATGTCCTGTAATTCTCCAGAGGCTGGTAATGAACTAATAATTTGATTCAGGTGTGTTGACCCAGGGTGATATCTAAAACCTGCAGGACACCGGCCCTCGAGGCCTGGAGTTCGACACCCCTGGTTTAAAAGCATGCAGAATAGCATATGTAGGCAAGTGTATTTCTGCTTTTTTTTTAAATCAAGAAGCAAAGACAAAAAGGAAAAAAAACAGGGCAGGGTTCAGGGGTTGAATCATCCGTCCCCACCAATGCCAAAACCAAATCTACGCCCTTGCCTGAACTGTATTCAAATCACAAGCTAATGAGAAGCTAATCTGATAGTTATGTGCTTAGCTTAACAGATATTGACATGCTGTTAGAATTTATTTTTTACCCCCCATTATTTTATATACACAATTACCTCATAATTTGTATCACACGTTTATGTGTTATCCTTTACTGCACATAAATAAGCACTGTAGAATAGTTTTGTATTTAGACTGCTACACTCAGACACTAATAGATATAAACAGGGAGAAATCTTCTCTGAGGAACTTGACGGGGATGGTCTGGTGGTAGCACCAAAAGGTACAAAACTTTGAGGCTGACTCTGCTAGAGAAAAACAGGGCTATTGTCATGACCCTGTGCCTTCTCGGCTGTCTCTGTATGGCTACAAGTATGTTGCGTCTCTCTTTCTCTCCTCCTGCGCACTGCGCTCTACCGGGGCGGAGTCATGACGACTCCAGCCCCTGGCTTGGACACCTGCGAATAATCATCTCATCACTACGCTCACTTCTTAAGGCGGCGGCTGAGAGAGCTTCTTCGCTGGATTATTGTGTAACACTCGTTAGTGTCACTACTAGTTGAGCTTTCTTCTCGAGTTTCTTTGTGCTGCAACTTACCAGTTCTTTCCCTCCGTGCCAGATTCTCGCCAGCCTGAGGACCACCAGTGGGTGAGCTAACAACCGGAGCCCGAGCCAACCTGAGCCTCTGTAGGATTGTGTATATAGCCCTTCCCTTCTCGTACCTGTGTCCCCTGGAGACCCTCTCCTTGTTCTCCCCTCACCTGTATATATTCGCACCTGGAGTATGTGTGTGTGTGTGTGTGTAAATAAATTGTGAACTCTAGTGACGGTCTGCCTCCGAGTCTCTCCTGAGCCTGACAGCTAAAAATTATCATTTTGCAGAATACTCTCTTCCCCCCTTTTCTCAAGCTACAACCATGACCAGGGGATAAGAGATGCTTGCCATGGTGATGTGAGAAGCAATATCTCTTACAGGGCGATGTCTGAAAGGTGCAGGAGATGAAACGTGATCTGGACATGGGGTTTAAAGGCTTTCCTCCAACTGCTGACCATGTTAACATTCTATTTTTACCACAGGCAACTAAAATCCTTAACTGGAATGAACATATCTATAATCACTTTGTTGATCTTTTCGATGGAGTGTTTTATATAATTTGGTGTTAAAATAATAACAATAAGGTGGCTTCTAAAAGTTTTGTGTCAAAACAAGTCTAACAAATTCCACAAGGTGTCTTTCAAAAGCAATGATTTGGGACCTGCTGTATATGTAGCCGTTAAAGTAGCCACAGCCGTAGCTAATAATAATATAATAACAATATAGTATTTTTAAGTATATTATATAGTATATAGTATTTTAATAGGATCAACTTTACAAATTAGAACACAAAAGAACAGAGGCTCCAAATTTGATCCTATTATTAAAAATACTATATTAATGTTACATTATTATCTGCACTGAGTGGTGATACTTTAAGGGCTACATATACAGCAGGTCCTTACTCCAGGCAGTTGCCACTACAATGAATGGAGTGAAAGATTTTATGGTCTGATTTTAAGAGGTGCACTTCAGTCAGGTGAAAAAAACACCTTATTTGTTTTATTTAACAAAAGTGTTGCTGGGTCAAAATGTACATGCAATAGCAATTAATGTACCCACTGTATATATTATAGTGACTGTAGGACAGAGAATAGAAGGTTCTGTATGTTTGTAGAGGATCAGATCCTAAACAAATCAAGAACAAAAGCAGATCCCCACTCTCCTAAAGCTTAACATTTTGATCTGTTGTGAATGTATTCTCTTATTGGCATGATTTCACCACGTTGCATTCATTTCTGGACCCCCTGTTAAAAGAAAAAAAATAGAAAAGAAATGTTTTTGACTGTCTTCTTACTATTTTAGCTTCAGGTTCAGAAAAAGGGAATTCGATTTTGAGAGGATAGGAAAATCCCACAACTTATTTTCTTAATAGTTATACAGCACTGAGTTTTGTAACATGTCAATATACTGTTAATTTAAGCACATAACTATCAGAGTAGTTTCTCATTAGCTTGTGATTTGAATACAGTTCAGTTCATATCAGTCAAATGTTCTAGTGTTTTACGTGTGCCAGATAACTCTAAAAGAAAACGGTGTAGAGGTGTGACGTTGTGCAAATGCAAATGTGAAAAGTTAAGCATGTATCCAGGGGTAGTTTTATAAAAACTGTTAACTGTTTGCAATTGATGTCACTTGAGTCCGTTGGGTTTGAAGTTTGAATATGAAAAACACTGGTAATGAGGAGTAAGAAAGATCTGATCAGGCCTCAGCAGCTTGCTTTTCATTCCTGCTGCAGGTCACAGAATCCCCGGGCAGACCTAGCTGTGAAACCCATGGTAAGATTTCTGATGAGACCTGTAGACGCAGACTCAAGAGATGGTAGAGTTTAAATGACTGGTAACATTTATAAGCATGTTTTGTGCCCCTCAGAATCAGAGAAAATAATAATAATTGCAGAAAAGAAAGGACGTTTAAAAAAAATAAATGTGTTTGAAGTGCAGATTTTTCAGCTTTAATTAAAGAAATTTAACAAAGTCCAGTATTGAGAGACTTAAAATGGGGGAATATGTCTAAAATGGTTGCAATGTCTAAGCAGTATATTAAAGCAGAAAAACATAACATCGATGTTATGCTATATTGAAAAAGTATTGAACACATGCAGAAAGGGAGGTCCAAAAGAGCATGGAAAGTCATGACACCAGCTGAAAGGTATTGAACTATACTAAAGTATTTACAGTTCCAATGAGCACTGCTGGGGCTATAATCGGGAAGTAGAAAGAGGATCATTTCACCATAAAGAGGCCACAAGGCGCTCCCTGCAAGATTTCAGTGACATCTTCATTGTTTGATTTAAATCTACTCTGGTGGAGGAAAAAGTATTAAAAAAAAGTATGTCTTTGCCCAACAAACAGACCCAAGTGTATTCAGTCAGTGGCCACAATTCCACTGAAATGTTTTCTTTAAATTTATTTCTATATTTAGACATGAAAGACAACTAGGGTGCACAGCAGGTTAAAAAAAAGTATTTAACTCGTCACCAGTTTTCTAAGTAAATACATTTCCAAAGGTGCCATTGACATGAAATTCTTGCCAAATGTAGGTAACAACCCATCTGTATGGAAGTCCGTTTCCACCACTAAAACCCCCCGCCAAAAAGTATCCATAACTCAAAATTTCGAGTTATCTTTCTTGAAATTTTGAGTTTCAAGTGTGTGTGTGTATATGTATATATATATATATATATATATATATATATATATATATATACACACACATATATATATATATATATATATATATATATACACACACACATATATACATACATATATATATACACACATATATATATATATATATATATATATATATATATATATACACATATATATATATACATATATATATATATATATATATATATATATACACACACACATATATATGTATATATATATATATATACACATATATATACATATACATACATATATATACATATATATACACATATATATATGTGTGTATATATATAGAGAGAGAGAGAGAGAGAGAGAGAGAGAGTGCTAATAAGATTTAAAACCATCATAGGCAGATTATAATACAGCTGACAGTGTGGCATTTTATACTTGAATAAAGATGAATTATGTTCACATTGTGTACTTTGCAAATTAAAAGTGCTTTACATAACTGCCACCTTTTTTTACAGACAGATATGACACATACATGGGTTGGTCTAAGACTCAGTTCTGTTGTTCTAAATCATATATAATACCATCGTCCTCAGCCTCATCAGATGAGCGCTACCTCACTGAAGAAGGTAAGAGCTTACTCTTATTCCTATGACTTCTCCAGTAGTTGACTATTTGGTATATCAATTGTGGCAAAAAAAAAAAAAAAAAAAAAAAAAGAGATATTAGGAGGTATTTTTGTTTTGTTTTGTTTCTCAAATTTTCTCAAAACTTTTGTTTTCTTAGATCGTCAAAACAGTTCTTTCTTCTTACAAAAATGAGGAATTTTATCCTGGTTGCTTTGACATTTCACCTTCTGGTGATCACAGTAGTAGAGATTACCGGTGATGTAAGTAACTTCTTACTTTTTCTATTTCTGTTTTGTATAATCCGAATTATATGTCACATTGAAAACATATTTATTTGTGTAAGACTGCCAGTGAAACATGTAAAATGCTTTTTTTTTTTTAAAGACAGGCAGAACATTTCTGATGGAACAAAAAAAAAAAAAAGTAATACTTTTGCAAACTGCATCAGTAGAAAGTATTCACAGTTTTACTTTTATGGACTTCATTGTGTTTAGATTTTATTTAAAAATTCCACTTCAGTGTGCATTCAGTGTCCCTTAAGGATGTTATAAATCCACGATTTTAAAAATTAATAGTAACATCATCTGTTGAGGTGCGTTGTGGCAGTAGGGACAATGGTGACATTTGACCTTGGATAAAAATGCAAATGTCTAAATACATTTAGAAGTTGAGAAGTCTTCACATTATGTTTGAGTAAGTATTAAGAAAGTACCAGATCTGGACACCTGCCATTTTTTCAGCGATATTCCATAAAAGCTTTGTGGCACATCCTTACGTCTAATCTTTCAGTTTACTTTACTGGAATAACAACAAATAAATGTAAACCTAACCCATGCTATTGTTGCAGTGCTGTCGTTATTGTATTTTACTGGATGTATAAAAAATGTATTATTATTTAGCATTTTAAAACACTCATTCAAGTCTTTTATTATCTGTAGATAAAATATTGCTGTTTTTTGTTGTTATGCCTTCAATATCTGGTGGTAAAACCATTTTTTCTATTTTCAGTACACATTTGGAGATATAATTTCATTTCCAAGGGAATGTGCCAGAATGAAAAAAGCTTACAAACACTTTGCTGTTTATGTGGGTACAAAGAATTTATTTGGCCAAGGAGAAGACAAGGACATATTTCACCGCATACGTATGTATTACTTAAGCTGAAACTATATGAGACGTACAGTAATCATTTAATCCCTGAAACACATGCATGTTAAGATAACGTAAAAAATTGTTTGTGAATGCATGTTATCATAATTCTAAATTATTAACTATACGAATGACCTAAACGTGAACCAGAATCATAGTAAGGGGGTCTTGTATCTGATGCACATTTTCCTTATTTGTGTAGAAGTACAGAAATAGCAGTTACATTTATGATACAAATGGAAATATGAAAAAAGCAAATTAAACAAATTAGAAATGGTAACAGGCTTGCTGTCAAATTATTATTATAACGTATTTCTAACAGTTTCTTCTAATCATTACAGGTAAGCCCACTGATGGTAAATACTGTGTTTTCGGTTCTCTCAAGAAGGAGCCAAAACATGCAAAAGAAAATTATCTGGATAACAAGTTGACACCATCAAGTCAAGCTGACATAATTAAACACATCGAAGTCATGAAAGCTGAGGAGAACTGTGGAGAATATAAACTCCTGAACAACAACTGTGAACATCTTGCAACTTGGGTGCGTTATGGAAAAGCATTTGTAAAGCAGGTGTGTGACACTAATATTGTATTACTGCATTTGCTCGTTAACCAGAAGGTAAATAACCCTCCTTTTAACAGTGCTTTTCCTCCTTTTCTATTGTTCACAGCCTGGAACCAAGGCAGGCTATTTTCTGAAATTGTCCTTTGGAAAGAAATTACCTGAAGCGGATAAAGCAATGGAAAGTATATCAGATGACAACGTCATAAAAATATTAGAAGAACTTTACAAGGATTCAGAAGTTGAGGGTCAGTGTTAAGAGTGTTTTAAGGATTGCTATACTTTTAACCTGTCTTGCTTTTCTATATTAATTCTTTTACATGACATGAAGTCTTCATTGGAAATAAAACACTGAGCAAGATTCTGTTTTTGATTGTGTCAAATTGATGTGCTTCCATGCAGTTCTTATTTGTCTCATAAATGTGGACCCAACACATACTGTCTTACTATGTGGCCCTTTGCTTTTGCACCACCAATATTCTTTGCCCCAGTGCCATTTAGTTCATTGTTTTAGAATTAATGTTATTAACCGTTTGGTGGTGAGATACAAGAGGGGTTTAAATGCATTTAAATAAATGCAGTGCTGATGCTGCCATTTTCAGCATCTACATAAATATTTAAGACACCTGGTATAATTATTTTTTCAGCAGTAACATCTTAAATCAGGTTGTTGGTCACAGCACCAAAACACATGACAATGATGTCCACTTGAAACCATATCTTACACAGATTAAACAATTCATCTATGAAGTCAGAAATTTAGTTCACACTCATTCTGTGTGAAATCATTTAGATATTTAAAGGAAAGAAAACAAACACAAGAAACTCAGTAAAAGTTGATGATGCTTTTTGGTTTAAACCATGGGGAGATTATCTTAGTCATGGAACCTCAAGGTCAGTAGGGGTCGCCATCCTTCTGAAAAACTTGCATAAGGCGGATAATTTTGGTCCCAACTCTTCATGAACAGAAGTTTATATTGATGGTTACAATGGAGAAATTCAAAAATTATTTGAATCAATAAATAATCTTAAACTATTGCATTCACACTAATTTCATTATCTGTATTTCATATCCAAACATACGTTTGGGTCTCAGAAGGTGAATGAATTTCATCATCAAAAGAGAACATCAACAGTAATCACTCTTACATTTCCAGATGTGCATATTGCATATCATCCTAAATCCATCATCAAAAACACGTTTTTAAATTTCAACCAAATTCTCATGCTATTACATTTATGTGCTGAAATATGTGACATGAAATCAACAGATTCTTTAAATACTAAGGGAAGGAGGTTCAGTGCTTCCTGGTCAATTAAGGACAGGTCCAACTGTCCTTAAGTAATGTAATGATAAAATGTGTGAGTGTTCCAGTTTTTTCAAGGTAACACTGTAACTGTAAACCTATGAACCTATACTCTGGGACTACTTTGTAGTTTCTTGCATGAGTTCAAGCAGACCTGTTGCAATCACTTGTTTTTCTAGATACATGTTTGAAGCTGAAGCTTCACTGAATTTATAAGCACCATAATCCTTTAATTGTATGTCTTGCATGCATTTAAAGGACAAAAACCAAAAATAACAGAAGCAAAGTATAAGTAAATTCATACATTTCTTTATTAATTCCATTAATGTTCACATGCCACTGACCAGCCTGCGGGTTTACATAGTAACTCTAGTGGTAAGCGCCCATGCAGATGTAAGAGTGACACTAATAAGCTCCAGTATACAGGCACTCAAATGACACTAGCACAAACCGAGGTTACTTGTTCTTAACTTTAACACTATGCATTACTTTATAAAAGGTTTTTGGTAAAATGGAATGTTTCAGTGACATTTTGTACAATAATGTGTGTAAAAATATGAACATATGAAGTAAATGCCATTGATAGAAGATTTTAAAAGGTGGTGGGTGTCCCTCTGTTGAGTGCTGTCCTCTTCAAATGCTCATGGTGACCTGGATAAACTAAGGAGACAAAGATAATATGCCAAGTGTTACTCTACAACTCTTACACAGTTCTCCAGCAATTATTTTCTTCACTACATCACATTATTATTAGGATGTGTAATAACTTTAATAATGTATTTAATTGTTTCAGTTTTCCAGGCAACTGTTTCTGTCTGGTTAAGGCGTGTTTGATGTTATTTGCCTTTGCAGTTTCCTGCTGCTACTGTAAGAAACAAAGCTAAAAATCAACTGCGCATTACTTTCTGAACATCAAACAGAGACAGCTAGAAACAAGCTGATAAAAACAGTGAGTGCATTTAGCATCCTTTACCAGGATCAGAATCAGAGAGACTTCATTAATCCCAGAGGGAAATTGAGTTGTCATAGCAGCAAATATACAACAAAAATCAAGCACTCATATAAAATGAGTGTAGAAACAGATAAATATATAGATATAGTGATAAATATACATATAAATATAAAAGGACAAGTATGTGTGCAAAGTATATCCTACACTTGGAAGTTAGTGGGGACTGAGCAAGCAAAGCAAAGCTAATATATTACGCTAGACAAGAATGAACCCTTTCCCAGCCAGACCAAAGATTTGTGGACTATAAAATATATTTTGTATTGATGAGTCGCTCCCTGGTGGTCATTTAAAAGAATGCAAGTATGAATCACTTCCATGCTGGCTTTCAGACTGTATATGTATATCTTTTGTAGTCTTTAGGAGATTTGTTTTTCTGTGGCAAATAAAACACTGTTGCTTACAGGTTTGCTATATAACCTTAAAATGTGCCAAGATGTCTATGTATTTCTAAAACATACTGAATATAAAGACAATCAACATCACAAATCTGTAGAAAAGACGCCAAGACTTCTCAGAAACGGGCACTGACATCCTGTTTTGGAACCAGAATATGCACAACAGTTCTGTGGGATTGACACACGGTACTGAGGTCCCACATCCTGCCCAGCCCCTCGTACCAAACTAGGAACTAAACCCATCTATAGTGAAGAAATAGCTGATATGTTGCTAACACAACACAGCAAGACGTTATTAATAATTTCCATTCAAGAAGGAAAGCCTGAGTGTATAACAAGTGTCAACAACAGTACAGTCAGGATTGTGGCAGCAGGGAATTCACATGGAATATTATTTCCAAGCACAGGGTGGCAGCGTTCATTTCCAACATACTTTAGCCTCACTTGCTCAGCTTTAATGCGACTTCTATTTTTACTGTTTTAGCCGGCAAACTAAAGTGCTGTGATGTCATCAAAACACAGTTTTACATTCTTTGAAAAAAAACTTTTGTAATTGTTTAAAGTGTTTTTAAGTAATCTGTCTGCACAAAAACTGTATTATGGTAAAAGACACATTTAGGTTTGATGAACATATTCATTAAATAATGAACATCTATTTCCTTAAAGACTGACCAAGGCCTTTATCTTAAATTAGTCTCGAGTCTCAGAGGGTTTTTTGTTTGTTTTTGTAAGAAGGCTTGTTTTTTTGTCTGCCTTTCAAACTAACAGCATCACACTGTTAATACAAACTCTACACAAATTTCAAATTAAATACCTTCCAGCATTTGGTGACAAAATTATAAACTCTGTATTTATTTTGACACAAGAAAACCCGGCATTAAACACTGTGAAAACTTACATCGTCATACTGAAATGAGGCGTTGCCAGTTTGGGTTGTGTCCCTCCTTCGAAAATGATCTGAAAAGCAAAGATACATTAAAAGTAATCACATGAGTTTTATTACACTTTTTTTTGCTTTTCTGTCATTGTGGGTTTTCTTTTTTTTTATTGTTTTGACAAAGCTGTATGACCATCTATAAAAACCTCATGAAAGAACACAATTTTATGTTGTCTTTTTAATCCTGTTTACAACTTAAATACACATTTAAAAAAATCTGGCAATATTCAATGAGCTTAAGAAAGGTCCTCTGTCAATCATATTTACTGCTAGTTTGTCCAGTTTAATGCATTTCTTGACCGACTCACCGGTGAGGGCGCGGAGCCTCACAGCGCAGCTCACAAACTCATCAAAGGGGATTCTGCCGTTCAGACTGTAGCGCTTCATGATGCAGTTCATAGCCTGAGGGCTCAGATTGTAACCTGAATGAACACACATACATTATCTAATGGTCATAGCACTTAGCTAACATCTACTTTATTGCCACTCTAAAACCCATGACAGTCTGTGCATGTATGGTCCATATACACAGAAATATGCAGGACAAAGACCAAAGTCCTTTTCCCTTAGAGACCTTCTGGACAGGCTTTACTGTTCAGGGAACGGTCAGTATGAACTTTTGTAGAATTTTGCACTAAAAAGATTTTAACTTTACGTGACATCCTTTCTATTTGATGTATAAGGTTTAGAAAAACGTTGACATTTATTTTTACATCGAACAAGGATGCTGGATTCTATCCCTCATCACAGCTAAACTGACTTGACCATATACAGCACCTCTTTGGGATTGGTAAGAAAAGTGGGAATGATTCAAGCAAGCAAAACATGCTGCAATGCTCCAGCGGACACCTGACTGTTGTCAAAATCATAACTTAACCTTTAATTTGCTCTTACCCATGGAATTGATGGCCTGCTGCAACTCATGGCCCTCTATTGTCCCACTCCGGTCCCGGTCAAAGGATGCAAAGGTCGACCTCCAGCCATTCAGAGCCTGCCACAGGTCCTTGAACTCATTAAAGCCCATGGTGCAGGACAGGTCCCTCTGAGATAGCAGAGTCAGTCAAAGACCCTTAACACATCACCCAAGTTATGGTTTCCTTTTATAACGCACTGTGTCACGTAGTGTTTTTCCATTAGCAACTGTCATCATATCAGTTAATCCACTAAACATGTTTTTTGGATGATTAGCTGAAGGATACGTCCAACATATTGATCATCAGTCTGCATGTCTCAAGGCTAAAGGCTGTGGAAAGAAACAAAGATCATAAAGATACAACTGACAACTATGTTTCGATTCATCTGGGCAAATGTACAAATAGCATTAACTGCGTAATAAGGAGATCACCTTTATTAACAGGTATGACAGACCGATACAAACACTGATTTTAATCTGTATACAAGGTGGTTTAAAGACAGTTATGAAGTCATGCAGAAAGAAACGTGAACGAAAAGTTGACTAACTACAACAAACCACATTCTCTTACCCTAACACCTGCCTCCCCATGTTTCCTGTCTGCATCAACGGTCACATACAAAAAGACTTCAAAAACAGAACTATTATGGGCTGTTCTATGCAAAACAGTTCTCGAGGTCTCGAGGCACTGAACACAATTCCAGTGACACTGGTTAGCACTTAAACTGCTGCTTGCCGACAAGAGAGTTCCCCTTAATTCTATATGATTTTTAGAGCAAAGGTTTTTATAACTGTGCCCAAAAGTCACACTGCAATACCATTTAACAAGAGGCACATACATAATTTAGATATAGCAAATAAAAGGAAGTTACTAAAATCTGTATTGTGTTTGAGGTGCTTTTTAAATTCTAAACAGTCTTTTGCTCTTACGTTGGTATGAGCCAGAGATGCCAGATTGCGTGAGGCAGCGTTGCAGCTCGTCTGCTGAGATCTGTCCATCCTGTCGGGGTTTATGAAAACACGACAAAGTAGGATACACAACATGGTTAAGTAACTATCAGCTACTTTACAAAGGTTTTAAGAAGCATGAATGGCGGCAGTCACTACATCAACAGTTTATCAGGTCCAAAATTAGTGAAGTGATTTGAGACGTTAACTTTTATCAGATGAAGAAGTTTTTAAAATATTTGAAGAACTTAACAAAAATTCAGAAGTTGAGGATCAGTGTAATAATGCTGTAATGCTTAAGAGTGTTTTAAGGACTCCCACACTTTTAACCTGTCTTGCTTTTCTGTGTTCATCCTTTTACATGACATGAAGTCTTCATTGGAAATAAAACACTGAGCAAGATTCTGTTTTTGATTTTGTAAAATTGAAGTGCTTCCATGCAGTTCTTATTTGCCTTATAAATGTGGACCCAGCACAGACTGTCTTACTATGTGATCCTTTGCTTTTGCACCACCAGTATTCTTTCCCTCAATGCCATGTAGTTCACTACTGTAGACTAAAATGTTATTAACCATTTGGTAGTCAGATACGGGGGGCATTTGCTGAAATAAATGCAGTGCTAAGGCTGCAACTTTCAGCCTCTGCATGAATATTTGAGACACCTGCTATAATTATCAGGTTGTGTTGTCAGCACCACAACACATGACAATGATGTCCACTTGAAACCATATCTTACACAGATTAAACAATTGATCTATGAGGTCAGAAAATTTACTTCAGGGATGGGTATCGAAACCCGGTTCTTGTTGAGAACCGGTTCCCACCATTTCAATTCCTTGGAATTGTTTGCCATTTTTGCAAACGATTCCCTTATCGATTCCAGTCGCCCCGAAAGACATCACCACGTTGCGGAGCGTCATTTACCTGGCAGGGCGCCTAAGCGGCTCAAACACTCAAAAGTTTGGTTATACTTTACAAGAACAGATGACAACGGGGCAACTTGCAATACTTGCAAAGTAGATATTTCATTTAAGGGAGGAAACACTACGAATATGCAAAAGCATTTGCTCACAAAACACGCGATAACCTCGTGATTTTAATTCCGCTCTGGACTCGTGAATCTCAACCCAGCAGCAGCGGTAACGTTTGCACGTCCTCTCCCGTTAATGTGGCAGGTAAATAATCAGCTAACAGTGCATATTATGTTAGCGCGATCTGCCTTATTACAAAACCTGCCATTACTGTGCATTTAGGTGACCGTGATGAGAGAGACAGATAGAGTCTGGCTGGCTCAGATGCTGGCAGTTCTCGCTGCAGTCTACCGTTAGCGTCTCCTTTCAGGCGAGGATAGACGAATGTCACCGAGCAGTGACTAAGTTTGTGGTCAAAGGCTTGCACCCATTTGCCACAGCAGATGCCCCCGATTTTCAGTAAGTGAATGTGTTTAATTGTAGGCAGTGACATTACTAGATATTCTTGTGTAATTTCTACAGAATAATTTATAACTTTGTTATTGCTACAGAAGAATATTGATTTTATTATTTTACATTTACATTTTTTTTTCCTGGGGACCCTGTGACACCCCATTGAAGAGCCGTAGGCTGTGGATCTCTTAAGATCTCACTGTTGGGTTTGTAAGGCCATGTTACTCCTCAATTTCTATCTTGTTCAAAGAGAGGATATAAAACAAAGTTCTAAGCTAATTGACCTTAGTGTTCTCCTTTTTTAAAAGTAAGAATCGATACGAGAATCGATAAAGAATCGAATCGTTAAACAGAATCGAAAATGGAATTGGAATCGTGAAAATCTTATCAATACCCATCCCTAGTTGTGGAACCTCAGGGTCAGTATCGGCATCCTTCTGAAAAACCTCCATAAGGCGGATAAGTTTTGATCCCAACTCTAACTCATGAACTGAAGTTTATATAGATATATATATGTATATATATTACAATGACAATGGAGAAATTCAAAAATTAATTGTATTATTATATATAATAATAATATAATCTTAAACCAGGGGTCGGCAACCTTTCTGATGATGAGTGCCATCTAATTACAAGTTGAATCTGCTAGTTGGGGTTGTTAGCTAAGATACCGTCATTAAGAATCGGCACAACTAATGTGTCTATGCGAGCTAATTTGCAATGCAAGACATGCAATTAAAGGACAGAAAATGTGCTTATAAATTCAATGAAGCTTCATGTTAATCACACTGTTTGTTATGTTATTAGCTTGTGAGTTATTTTTTAGTTATTTTATTTCATTTGAACATTTAAGATGGTGAATATGTAAACTCATTTTAGTGACTGTAAATGTAATGTATCTGTAATGTATCTAGAAAAAAAAATGATTGCAACAGGTCTGCTTAATCTCATGCACGAAACCACAAAGTAGTCCCAGAGTATAGGTTCATAGGTTTATAGTTACAGTTTTATCTCAAAAAAACTGGAACACCCGCACTTTTTATCATGACATCACTTTAGGACAGTGGGACCTGTCCTCAATTGACCAGGAAGCACTGAACCTCCTTCCCTTAGTATTTAAAGAATCTGGTGATTTCATGTTACATATTTCAGCACATAGATGTAATAGCATGATAATTTGGTTGAAATCTAAAAAAGTTTTTTTGATGTAGGTCACTTGTGCAAAGTGAATTGTTAAATGTTGTAATTTTTATGCTTACCATCTCTACATTGTTTCAAGCTGTGTGATCAAAGACATTCCTTTGTCCCCCTCCCCAGCCTATTGAGGGTGTGGGGGAGGCTGTAGTGTTTTATCACAGACACATCCCATGTGAAAGTTCTGTTTGTTGTTTGGTAAACTTATTGCCCTTTTATGGCTTCACCTGTGTTGTGCATGGTGAACCAATACAGGAATTGAGCCATATATTGGGTGTGGGGGAGATTACCGTCTTTTGACCAAGGATGTTGTTAAAAACAGTTGTGATCAAGAAGTCACACACACAGAAACAGAAACAAGACAAAAACAGGAACACGAAAAGTCCAAAAAGTCAAAAGGAACAAGAGTTCGGGCAAACAAAGTCCAGAACCAAAAGTCCATCAAAGGCCCTGAGGCCTGGAAAATAGTCCATAACCAACCCAGCGGCTGATCCAGAGGCCACTGGCCCAATAGTTCCCACTTCAGGAGTTCCGGGGGGTGACTCAGAGGCCAGCAAAAGAGACCAAGCATGTCCGGACGCCGGCCGTGCGGAGGGCAACGGCGGCAACGCAGGCGAAACAGGTCCAGAGGCCGACCGCGTGGAAGGCAGTGGCGACGACCTCGTTCAGGGGGACGACCTCGTTCAGGGGACCTCCCCCGACGGCGAAGACGTCCAGCTAAAGCCCTGGAGAGTGGCCGGCAAAGGCGAGGTGGATCAGGCCGAGCTGGATCGGACAGCGGTGTAGAAGTGGCAGAGGCCGGACCAGGCAAGGATGGTGCGGGACCAGACGGCACTGTGGCAGCTGTGGATGGTGACGCTGCAGGCGGTGGTGTGAAAGCTGCAGGTGATGGAGCAGGTGGTGGCATTGCTGGCAACATTGTGGAAGCCGCTGGCGATGGAGCAGGTGGTGATACTGCTGGCAGCGGAGTTGTAGCTGTTGCCGGAAGCACTGTAGGTGCCGGCGAGGAAACCGTAGGTGATGGAGCAGTTGGTGGCACTGCAGGTGCCGGTGAGGAAACCGTAGGTGATGGAGCAGTTGATGGCTGGACCTGCTCCTCGGGCCATCCAGCGGAAGCAGGCTGCTTAATGGGCCCCTCGGACCCTCCAGCAGAGGCAGACACAGAACCAGCAGGTGCGCAGGCCTCTGGCAGGCTTGACACTGACTGGAGCTGAGCAGCACATAGGTTTGGCTCAGGCACCAACAGCAGGGTGCAGTGCTCTGCTGGCTGACAGAGTTCACAGAAACTCCCAACAGAGGGCGGAGGTGGCTGTGTTAACTCTCCCAGGCTCTCAGCGGAGAATGATTGCTGAGAGGGCTCAGAGTTCTCAGGTAACATGGGATTTGCTAGCTTCCTTGTTTCCAGGGGTCCAGAGTCAGCTGAGGGTTGGAGCTCAGCCTCTGGGGAGGCCCTGGAGAGAGTTACATTCTTTAGAAAGGCCAGCTTTTGAGGGAACAAAACAGTCTTAATGAGTGTGTCTTTTTGTTTAGCATGAGTGAGAAAAGAGGATGGCTCAACAGGAGACGTGAAGTGACGGTTGTGGTGAGAATGAAACTGGTGGTGGAGCAAATGATTGAGCTACAGGTAGCGGGGTAGCTGACTGGACTGCTGACTGAGCTTGTGATGTGAGTCCTGCATTTTGTGTCCTCTCTCCCTGCCTGCCTGCACACAGCCCTGACACTAATAAGCTCCAGTATACAGGCACTCAAATGACACTAGCACAAACCGAGGTTACTTGCTAATACACTATGCATTACTTTACAAAAGGTTTTTGGTAAAATGGAATGTTTCAGTGACATTTTGTACAATAATGTGTGTAAAAACACATATGAAGTAAATGCCATTGATATAGGATTTTTAAAAGTGGTGGGTGTCCCTCTGTTTAGTGCTGTCCTCTTCAAATGCTCATGGTGACCTGGATAAACTAAGGAGACAAAGATAATATGCCAAGTGTTACTCTTACTTTTACCAGGCAACTGTTTCTGTTTGGTTAAGGTGTGTTTTATGTTATTTGCCTTTGCAGTTTCCTGCTGCCACTGTAAGAAACAAAGCTAGAAATCAACTGTGCATTACTTTCTGAACATCAAACAGAGACAGCTAGAAACAAGCTGGTAAAAACAGTGAGGGGATTTAGCATCTTTACCAGAATCAGAATCAGAGAGATTATTAATCCCAGAGGGAAACTGAGTTGTCATTAGGGATGGGTATCGAAAACCGGTTCTTGTTGAGAACCGGTTCCCACTGTTTCAATTCCTTGGAATCGTTTGCCATTTTTACAAACGATTCCCTTATCGATTCCAGTCGCCCCGAATGACGTCACCACGTTGCGGAGCGTCGGAGCGTACCTGGCAGGAAACACGGCGCCTAAGCGGCTCAAACGCTTAAAAGTTTGTTTATACTTTACGAGAACGGATTGTCATCCGTTCAGGGCAACTTGCAATACTTGCAAAGTAGATATTTCATTAAGGGAGAAAACACTACGAATATGCAAAAGCATTTGCTCACAAAACACGCGATGAACTTAAATGAATGTCTTTAATTCCGCTCCGAATCTCAACCCAGCAGCAGCAGCGGTAACGTTTGCACGTCATCTCCCATTAATGCGGCAGGTAAATAATCAACTAACAGTGCATATTATGTTAGCGCGATCTGCTTTATTACAAAACCTGCCATTACTGTGCATTTAGGTGACCATGATGAGACAGACAGACAGAGTGTGGCTGGCGCTCGCTGGCAGTTGTCGCTGCAGTCTACCGGTAGCGTCTCTTTTCAGGCCCGAATGTCACCGAGCAGTGACTAGTTTGTGGTCAAAACCTTGCAGCCATTTGCCACAGCAGATGGTAAGTGAATGTGTTTAATTGTAGGCAGGGACATTACTGGATATTCTTGTGTAATTGCTAGAGAATAATTTATGTTATACTTTGTTATTGCTACAGAAGAATATTGATTTTATTATTTTACGTTTACAATTTTTCCTGGGGACCCTGTGACACCCCATTGAAGAGCCGTAGGCTGTGGATCTCTTAAGATCTCACTGTTGGGTTTGTAAGGCCATGTTACTCCTAAATTTCTATCTTGTTGAAAGAGAAGATATAAAACAGTTCTAAGCTAATCGACCTTAGTGTTCTCCTTTTTAGAAACAAGAATCGATAAAGAATCGAATCGTTAAACAGAATCGAAAATGGAATCGGAATCGTTAAAATCTTATCAATACCCATCCCTAGTTGTCATAGCAGCAAATATATATTTATTTGTGAAACTTTTATGACCCGCTTTGCTAACAATAAAGAGTGAGCCGGAGGCAGAGGAGTTGGAGTTGCTTGGACAGGCGAGTGGCAGCGCTGCTCTCCGACGCTCCCCCTGCAAGTAAAATGTACTGTGGTGTCTGTGTGGTTGTTTTCAGTAACAGTTTCTGTTTACCAGCAGGGTTGACTTAAACCCAACAGACAGTATACTATTTTATGAAAGATTCTGGTGAAATGTACAGTGAACAAACAAGCTGATAAGCAAGATAACCAAAAAAACGTTGGTATAACTGTGTTATAAAAATGTTAAACTGTGTTATAAAAGTGTTAAACTGTGCTGTAGACTCTGACAGCTGCTGTGGGTGTGTGTACATAACTGCCGCCTTTTTTTACAGACAGATATGCCACATAAAGGGGTTGGTCTAAAACTTGATATGATCAGTTCTGTTTTTCTAAATGATATATAAGAAGTTACCGTCCTCTGCCTCATCGGATGAGCTCCACTGAAGAAGGTAAGAACCTATTATTATTCCTATGACTTCTCCAATAGTTGACTCTTTAGCATACCAAAAGTGCCAAAGGAAAAAAACATCCATAATCTCAGCCTGGCCCCCCTTTTTGCCTTTAGAGATGAAAATGTGAAAACCACTAAAATTTGGGTGTTCATAGAAAAACTACAAAATGTCACATCAAATTTGCTTATCTCTGTTTGTCTTTTCATTTTGTCTTTTTTTGGGGGGTTCAGACTGACTATTTCCTGTGGTGTGTGTGTGTGTGTGTGTGTTTTGTTTTGTTTCTCAAATTTTTTCAAAATGTCTTTTCTTAGATCATCAAAACAGTTCTTTCTTCTTTCAAAAATGAGGAATTTTATCCTGGTTGCTTTGACATTTCACCTTCTGGTGATCACAGTAGTTAACAGTGATGTAAGTAACTTCTTACTTGTTCTATTTCTGTTTTGTATAATCTGAATTATATGTCACACTGAAACCATATTTATTTGTGTAAGTCTGCCAGTGTAACATGTAAAATGCTTCTTTTCTTTTTTTTAAAGACAGGCAGAACATTTCTGATGGAACAAAAAAAAGTAATACTTTTGCAAGCTGCATCAGTAGAAAGTATTCACAGTTTTACTTTTGTGAACTTCACTGTGTTTAGATTTTATTTAAAAATTTCCCTTCAATGTGCATTCAGTGTCCCTTAAGGATTTTGTAAATCCATGACTTTAAAAGTTAATAGTAACATCATCTGTTGAGGTGCGTTGTGGCAGTAGGGATAATGGTGACAATTGACCTTGGATAAAAATGCAAATGTCTAAATACTTTAAGAAGTTACTGTATATAGTTGAGAAGTCTTCATATTATGTTTGAGTAAGTATTAAGAAAGTACCAGATCTGGACACCTGCCATTTTATCAGCGATATTCCACAAAAGCTTTGTGGCACATCCAGACCTCTAATCTTTCAGTTTACTATACTGGAATAACAGCAAATACATTTAAACCTAGCCCATGCTATTGTTATTGTATTTTAGTGGATGTATAAAAAATGTATTATTATTTAGCATTTTAAAACATTCATTCAAGTCTTTTATTATTTGTAGAGAAAATATTGCTGTTTTTTTCTGTTTTGCAGTCAGTATCTGGTTGTAAAACAATTTTGTTCTATTTTCAGTACACATTTGGAGATATCATTTCATTTCCAAGGAAATGTGCCAAAATCAGCAAAGCTTACAAACACTTTGCTGTTTATGTGGGTACAGACGATTTATTTGGCCAAGGAAAGGACAAGGACATATTTCACCGCATACGTATGTATTACTTAAACTGAAATTATATGAGAAGTACAGTAATCAGTTAATCCCTGAAACATGCATGTTAAGATAATGTAAAAATTCTTTTGTGAATGTACGTCATTATAATTTTAAATCATAGGGGTTACCTACAGATGAATCAGAATCATAGTAAGGGGGTCTTGTATCTGATGCATATTTTCCTTGTTTTTGTAGAAGTACAGAAATAGCAGTTACATTTATGATACAAATGGATATAGGAAAAAAGGAAATGAAACTAATGAGAAATGGTAACAGGCTTGCTGTCAAATTATTATAAAGTATTTCTAACAGTTTCTTCTAATCATTACAGGTAAGCCCACTGATGGTAAATACTGTGTTTTCGGTTCTCTCAAGAAGGAGCCAAAACATGCAATAGAAAATTATCTGGATAAAAAGTTTACACCATCAAATCGAACTGACATAATTAAACACATCATAGCAATGAACACTACAGAAATCTGTGGAAAATATAATCTCCTGAAAAACAACTGTGAACATCTTGCAACTTGGGTGCGTTATGGAAAAGCATATGTAAAGCAGGTATGTGACAATAATATTGTATTACTGTGTTTGCTCATTAGATGGTTAAAAGATTTCAAACTGATAACCAGAAGGTAAATAACCCTCCTTTTAACAGTGATTTTTCTACTTTTATATTGTTCACAGCCTGGAACCGTGGCAGGGTTTTTTCTCCAACTGATTCCAGGAATAAAATTACATGATGCAGATGAAGCAATAAAAAGCATATCAGATGAAGAACTCTTTAAAATATTGGAAGAACTTAACAAAAATTCAGAAGTTGAGGATCAGTGTAATAATGCTGTAATGCTTAAGAGTGTTTTAAGGAATCCCACACTTTTCACTTGTCTTGCTTTTCTGTGTTCATTCTTTTACATGACATGAGGTCTTCACTGGAAATAAAACACTGAGCAAGATTCTGTTTTGATTGTGTCAAATTAAAGCTTCCATGCAGTTCTTATTTGTCTCATAAATGTGGACCCAATACAGACTGTCTTACTATGCGGTCCTTTGCTTTTTCCCTCAATGCCATGTAGTTCACTACTGTAGACTAAAATGTTATTAACCATTTGGTAGTCAGATACAAGGGGGGGAGTTAAATACATTTCAATAAATGCAGTGCTAAGGCTGCCGCTTTCAGCCTCTACGTGAATATTTTTATATAATTATAATTATATAATTATCAGGTTGCTGGTCACAGCACCACAACACATGACAATGATGTCCACTTGGAACCATATCTTACACAGATTAAACAATTGATCTACGAAGTCAGAAAATTTACTTCCCACTCATTCTCTGTTTACGATACTGACATCTGGGGCAAACAGGAGATAGTTTATAACTGTCTGCAGTTTTGTGGTCTTCTGTTCACAGCCATACAGATAAATTTCCTCTTTAAAGGAAAGAAAAACAAACACAAGAAATTTACTAAAAAGTTGATGATGCTTTTTGGTTTAAACCATGGGGAGATTATCTTAGTCATGGAACCTCGAGGTCAGTAGGGGTCGCCATCCTTCTGAAAAACTTCCATAAGGCGGATAAGTTTGGTCCCAGCTCTTCATGAACAGAAGTTCATGGTAACAACTAGTTCCATATACAACGACAATGGAGAAATTCAAAAATCAATTGTATTATCATATATGAGTAACACTAATAAGCTCCAGTATACAGGCATTCAAATGACACTAGCACAAACTGAGGTTACTTCTTAAGTTTAACATTATGCATTACTTTATAAAAGGTTTTTGGTAAAATGGAATGTTTCAGTGACATTTTGTACAATATTGTGTGTAAAAACACATATGAAGTAAATGCCATTAATATAAGCTTTTAAAAGGTGGTGGGCAATGTTCCCTCTAATTTGAATGTGTCTGAGCAAACACACAAACTCCCTGAGCGTCCCTTGGACCACTGTGAGCAACAGTAGACGTGTGCACTGTGGTCACGCCAGCATCGAATCCATCCAAGTTACATGGTTTATTAAAATAATCAAATTACAGCATTTACATTTATGTTAGACTACTTTTAATTAACTGCTTTAGCCCACTTACAATGAAAATTTAAAAAAAAAAATCTTGTTCATGACCTGTGTAGTATGTTAACACTATTGAAAGTAAAAATAACTTGAACTCCAATTTTGAAAACACAACTTTCTTTCTTTTTTTATGAAGCTCTGACTTGTATTATGAGAATGAGTCTGTGGTCTGGGAGAGAGTCTGTAATTCTGTCTGCAAAATACAGTATATAATGACCAATGTTGGGCAATTAATTATATAGTTACTTCTTCAAAAAAGTAACTGAGTTTTGCAAACAACAAAGTTTTTTGCAGCTGTTTACCTAAAAATGCAGCCAAGGCGTTTTTTTAAATAAACATTTCAAACTATTTACAGAACAATCAGCTGTTCTGCATCAAATTTGATGCCATCCAAACTATTTGTGCCACTCCAAAAAATAATTTCTGTCCACTATGAGATAAAGGAGAACAACAGCCTGATACCTGCAGGCCTGACAACAGGAGATGTATCACTCCTGTAACACCTGTAACATTCAGCAGCCGCCTCATTGTTCTGACACACACAACAAAACTATTGACTACACTACACACTAACTACACACTAACTACACAAGATTTGCGCTAAACATCGCAAATCTCTCACATCTCAAAACACCGCCGTCACTCCTAAAACTTCCCCCTTCCTAAACATCTAAATGCCATTTTTGGGGGGGCGGGTTCTTTTTGCTCACAGGCGGACAGCGCTTTCGAGCGTTTTCCTTATAAAACGCCGTTTTTACCGTTTCTTCCCGCAGTAAATATAAACAACGATAGTATTCAGGAAGAAAACCAAACATTGCATATATTTTCATCATAACTCTGGTTTTACGTGGCCTATCAACACAATTTTAAAACTGGTATAAAGTCCACACTTTTTCCGTCAATTGTTCCGTCTGTCCTGCTCACATCTCCAATGGTTGTACACGTTGTCATTAACGTGGCTTCACTCCACATCAGCCACGCCGCTTTGCTAGCTAAAACACCGGTGTCGGCACATAAGGACACTGTCATAGCCTGTCAGCGAAGTTGATTAGCTGCGTATAGACGAATGTGAATTGCATTATTGGCTGGACTATGGGATAAGGTGGCATCGTTCTAATCCTATACGGGAGCAGCCAGTCATGTATTAATTTCAATCTCAATTCAGGTTAGATTTTTTTTTGTGCGCAACGCAGATTTTCTGTGCGCAGAGACCGTGCCAGCAGTGCGCAATCTCGTGTACTCGTGATACGTCATCAGTCGGAGACCAGGTACTGTTCCAATTCGAAGTACGCATCAAGCCGAGAACGCGAAAAAGTCCCGGATGTGTTCTCGATCCGCCCGTTTTATCGAGCATGCATTGGCGTGGTCTTGGGACAGCTATATATCCCAGAATGCATTTCGTCCAAAACTCAACAGCGGACTCCCGGCACATCGTTTTCAACCCCCCCCCCCGCTCGCGGACTTCTCACTACTCAGGTTAAAGAAACCCCAGCAGCTGTCTATAGTATTGAGTGTCCACTAGAATAGAAATAAAAGCGTTCTAACATCTCACCTGCTTGTTTTTATTAAGGTATACCTGCGTATGTACATGTACACTATTTTTATTAATAGAGGTTTCACTACTGAGGTTAAAAATGATATATAAGTCACTTAGATCACTTCTAAATGTTAATGTTTGGTTTATTTCAGTGTTTTATTTGTTCCTGAGTAAACCGGTTTGGCTGTGATTACAGTTAAGCTTCATAACATGTTACTCACAGTTAAATTAAGAGGGGACGGCAGTAAAACTCCGGACCTGTGACATCATCACGCACGCAGGTGTTCCAATTGTACATATCGCGAGTCCGTGCTCGCGTTCTCGGCGAAATGCATACTCACCGAGAGCGAGTACGCACTCGCGTGCTCGGTGAGTACGTACCCGCCGAGAACGCACGGGAGCACGCACCGCCGAGAACGCGAGCACGGACTCGCGTTGGCCGTTTCTCAATTCTCAAGCACGCGAGCACGGACTCGTGATTTGTACAGTCGGAACACCAGCGTGCGTGATGATGTCACAGGTCCGAGTTTTACTGCCGCCCCTCTTAATGTAACTGTGAGTAACATGTTATGAAGCTTAACTTTAATCACAGCCAAACCGGTTTACTCAGGAACAAATAACACACTGAAATAAACCAAACATTAACATTTAGAAGTGATACGTGACTTATATATCATTTTTAACCTCAGTAGTGAAACCTCTATTAATAAAAATAGTGTACATGTACATACGCGTACATACCTTAATAAAAACAAGCAGGTGAGATGTTAGAACGCTTTTATTTCTATTCTAGTGGACACTCAATACTATAGACAGCTGCTGGGGTTTCTTTAACCTGAGTAGTGAGAAGACCGTGAGCGGGGGGGGGGGCGATGTGCCGGGAGTCCGCTGTTGAGTTTTGGACGAAATGCATTCTGGGATATATAGCTGTCCCAAGTCTACACCGATGCATGCTCGATAAAATGGGCGGATCGAAAACACATCCGGGACTTTTTTCGCGTTCTCGCGTGATGCGATGCTTCGAATTGGAACAGTACTTGGTCTCCGACTGATGACGTATCACGAGTACACGAGAACGCAAGTACGCACAAGTACGCATATTGATAAACGCCCACTAAATACAAGAGGTGAACGGAGCGAAGAGGAAACAGCTGGGAGACACGGCTGACGCTGATTACACTGACGAGACAGGGAGAGCACAAAGCTAAACGCACTGACATAGGACACAGACCTACAAAATAAAACAGGAAGCACACGACAGACAGAGACACAGACGCAGACTCATAAGCAGGCATAATGACATCATGGACAGGCAGGGGGGACATGGAAGGAGGGACCAGGACAGGCACAGAACAGAAACCTAACAACAACGGCGAATAATAATGAAATACCTAATCAGAATAACAAAAGCATAAAAAAAAAAAACACTGAGTCAACAGGCTCAGGACCACGACAAACATTGGTGGTGGGTGTCCCTCTGTTTAGTGCTGTCCTCTTCAAATGCTCATGGTGACCTGGATAAACTAAGGAGACAAAGATAATATGCCAAGTGTTACTCTACAACTCTTACACAGTCATCCAGCAATTCTTTTCTTCACTACATCACATTTTTATTAGGATGTGTAATAACTTTTATAATGTATTTAATTGTTTCTTTTTACCAGGCAACTGTTTCTGTTTGGTTAAGGCGTGTTTTATGTTATTTGCGTTTGCAGCTTCCTGCTGCCACTGTAAGAAACAAAGCTAGAAATCAACTGTGCATTACTTTCTGAACATCAAACAGAGACAGCTAGAAACAAGCTGGTAAAAACAGTGAGGGGATTTAGCATCTTTACCAGGATCAGAATCACAGAGACTTCATTAATCCCAGAGGGAAACTGAGTTGTCATAGCAGCAAACAACAAAAATCAAGCACTCATATAAAATGAGTGTAGAAATAGATAAATATACAGATATAGTAAAAAATATACATATAAATATAAAAGGACAAGTATGTGTGCAAAGTATATCCTACACTTGGAAGTTAGTGGGGACTGAGCACTAATAAAGCAAAGCTAATATGTTACGCTAGACTAGAATGAACCCTTTCCCAGCCAGACCAAAGATTTGTGGACTATAAAATATATTTTGTATTGATGAGTTGCTCCCTGGTGGTCATTTAAAAGAATGCAAGTATGAATCACTTCCATTCTGGCTTTCAGACTGTATATGTAGTCTTTAGGAGATAGAATAGATTGGACTTTAAAAAAAAGAAAGAAAATGAAAAACACACACACACACACTAAAAACATATAAAAAAGCGAGCATAGTTCACGAAAAACATTTTCTGGACAGATGAAAGATCAACCTCTACCAGAATGATGGCAACAAAGAAGCATGGAGAAGGTGTGCAACAGCTCATGATCCAAAGCATACCACATTATCTGTAAACACAGTACAGGCAGTGTGATGGTTTGGGTGTGCATGGCTGCCAGTGGCACTGGGACACTAGTGTTTGTTGATGATGTGACGCAGCTGAATGAATTCTGAGGTGTTCAGAGACATACTGTCTGCTCACATCCAGCTAAATGCAGCCAAATTGATTAGGCAGGGTTTCATATTACAGATGGACAATGACCCTAAACATGCAGGCAAAGGAACCCAGGAGTTTATTAAAGCAAAGAAGTGGAATGTTCTTGAATGGCCAAGTCATTCACCTGATCTTAGTCCAATTGGCGTCTGCATCTGAGTTGTTTTATTTAAAATTCATTGTGGTAATGTACAGAACCAAGATTACAAAAAAAAGTTGTCTCTGTCCAAATATTTATAGCTATAACTATATTTTCTTGAACTGTCTTTATCTCATATAATATAGTAAAAACTATCACTTCAAGTATTTGGCTTTGACTTTTTCCTACATTTCTAAGTACAAATATCCCTTTACAGTTCCCTGAATGATCAAATTCTTAATATTATATATATTATGTATATTCAGTTTCTAAAATGTCCAAAAGAATACCCAATCCCAACCTGATAGAACATTTTCCAAAAATTTTGAGTTGAAAGAGATTTCCACCTTACCTCTCGAGTTCTGCCTGGCTGCCATGTTCCTCATTTGAGTGCAGCAGTCCCTCAGCTTTTTCCTCAGACTGACTCATAGGACAGTTTATACCTTTACAAAAAAACCAAACCCAACATGCTCCATTATTATCAGGACTTGCTTATAACAGGGTTGTTAAATAATTTAAGGAGATTCATAATGAAGTAATGTTCAAAGGACAGAGTCACACAACAGCCTGTTCTTCCAGCTTCTAGCAGGAGATGCAGGATTCACACAGCTGACAAATGAATATTTTTTTTGCAGTTATAAGACAGTTCAATAAACACGCATGAACACATGACAAAACACATACATTAACACTTAAATACACAAGTGCACTTACATAATCACACATTTGTGCACTGTCTTTATTAAATGTTTTCTTCTTGTACTCCTTGTATTTGTTTTGTTATGCCTATGTGCCTTCAGTAATGAATAAACTCAGTAAACTGATCATCAGGGAATACAGTGAGTGGAGTTTGATGTGCTAATGAAGTGTGAGTGTATGTTTCCTGGACCACAATGTGATCATACCTGGCTTTAGGACTTTTTAGGAGAATACAGGAATTAATCTGACATTCTCTTTTTCGTTACATCACTTCCACTTTCCCACACTGTAAAACTCAATGCTGTAGTCCAATCATCTTTCTGCCCACCTTCTTCAAACCAATTACCCTCCAAGCACCATATTTTAAATCACACCGCTCATCTTTGATTTGCCCTTGCATGAACCTATGTGCAACCCACCTCCCCACCACTCGCAAGTCATTTCATCCAAGCCTCCATCTTATTTTCACCACCACCAGAGGGTACCAGAGGGTCCTGCCTCGATTTACGAGCCAAAGAATTTCATTATGAGTAAATGTGGCTACACTGTTTATCTGTACATGACAATAAAACTTGAAACTTGAAACTTGATTCCTATCACCGCTGAGATTTCACTCTGTGACGAGCCATCGGAGTCTAATCAATTCTTTATTCAATTCCTTCTAATTATCTGGCCTTACTGAACTGCCAGCTGCTGGAATCAATATTATTTGCCAGTCAAAGTCGTCATTGTTGCGACTGTTTGAATACAGTTTGAATTAATACGTTTCATTCCATCATCATCTGATTAAGATAGACAGGTATGACTGAGAGATATGATTGTAAATAATCGTGATGCTCAAAAGAGGGAGGTGAAAAGAGAGCAGGATAAGTACAGTGCCAGGGCTTTGGAACTGAGCAGTTGTTACTGACTTTGCTAAGTGCAAAACCTGAAAAATTATGTTCTGATGGGTGAGTAGTTTGTGTTGTTGCTCAGTATTTCATACTCTATTTCAACATTTTATTTCTGTTAAAAGCTGAATTCGTGTAAACTTAGTCATCTAATCGATTTCGGCATCGACGAGAATGAGTAGGCTTTGTATCAAAAGATATTCTGATAAAGCTTTACCCCAAAAATTCAGTTACAGCTATACAAAAATACTTTTTTGTTTTTATCAGTTCAATTTTGTTTCATTTATATAGTGTCAAATCGCAACAACAGTCGCATTAAGACTTTTTTTATTGTAAGGTTAGCGTTGATCTTAGTTTCTAGTGTCCTTCTCCATGGAGTGTACTGCTCCTGCTCCTAATTAAGGTCGTAATACTGCATTCACATTTTCTTGTAGACTTTGTATTTATTTATATAGCACTTTTCAAAACAGATCAAAATAGAGATACAATGTGCTTCACAGTTCAAATAAAAGCCACACATTGAAGGTAAGTGTACATGTTAAAACCATAAAGGCACATAAACAGACACATAATCAGTCATACTGAGGCTTGGTATGACTGATTTAATTAATGTTTGTTTAAGGTCTAAAATCTTCAAAAGTTGATTCTGTTCATCTGGACGTAGCATTTTGTGGGAGAAACGTTTCGTCACTCATCCAAGTGTTCTTTAGGTGGGCTGGTTTAGGTCATTATGCAAATATACTGTTTATAAGATTGGGGAAACCTGCAGTCAGCTGAGACTGAAGAAGTCACTTGGATGAGTGACGAAACGTTTCTCCCACTGAAAACGCTACGTCCAGATAAACAGAATCAGCTTTTGGAGATTTACTTACCCGGATGATTGAGCATGCATAGAGATGAAATTTCTAAAATACACATCATTTTTATTTCCAATTATTTCATTTTAACATATTATATGTTAAATATTTTATATATATATATATATATATATATATATATATATATATATATATATATATATATATATATATATATATATATATATATATATATATATATATATATATATATACATGGGCAGATTATGATACAGCTGACAGTTTTGGAGATGGTGATTGTCATTAATGACAACAATTTATGTGTAAAGAATAAAAATTTAAAACAAGTGCCTATAAACTGTTAACACACAACCTATTGAACCTGCCAGACTGTTTCATGTTGTAACCTTTTAAACTCATAGAGTTCTGCCAGAAAGTGAAACTGAAATCGTGACCGCATTTGCCAGTTCCTATCATCTCACCACAAAGACATGTTCTGCAAGAAAAGAATATGCTGAAGAAGTCACATACTGCTTGAAAAAGTGTACTGTGTAACCAGTCAAGTGTTTGCCTTATATGGGATTATTTTGAAGCTTCTGGAAACTTATGTGACCCCTTCTGCTTATTCTTTATTCTTAATTCTTTAATCTTACAAAGATGAGGAATTTTATCCTGGTTGCTTTGACATTTCACCTTCTGGTGATCACAGTAGTAGAGATTAACGCTGATGTAAGTAACTTCTTACTTTTTTATTTCTGTTTTGTATAAACTGAATCATATGTCACACTGAAACCATATTTATTTGTGTAAGACTGCCAGTGTAACATGTAAAATGCTTTTTTTTAAAAAGACTGGCAGAAAACTTCTGATGGAACAAAAAAACTAATACTTTTGCAAACTGCATCAGTAGAAAGTATTCACAGTTTTACTTTTATAAACTTCACTGTGTTTAAATTTTGTTTTAAAAAAAATCCCTTCAGTGTGCATTCAGTGTCCCTTAAGGATCCTGTAAATCAACAATTTTAAAAATTAATAGTAGCATCATCTGTTGAGGTGCGTTGTGGCAGTAGGGACAATGGTGACAATTGACCTTGGATAAAAATGCAAATGTCTAAATACTTTTAGAAGTCACTGTTTACAGTTGAGAAGTCTTATGTTTGAGTAAGTATTAAGAAAGTACCAGATCTGGACACCTGCCATTTTTTCAGTGATATTCCACAAAAGCTTTGTTGCACATCCTGACCTCTAATCTTTCAGTTTACTTTACTGGAATAACAACAAATAAATGTAAACCTAACCCATGCTATTGTTGCAGTGCTGTTGTTATTGTATTTTACTGGATGTATAAAAAATGTATTATTATTAAGCATTTTAAAACATTCATTCAAGTCTTTTATTATTTGTAGACAAAATATTGCTGTTTTTTGTTGTTATGCCTTCAATATCTGGTGGTAAAACCATTTTTCTATTTTCAGCACACATTTGGAGACATAATTTAATTTCCAAGGGGATGTGCCAGAATGAAAAAAGCTTACAAACACTTTGCTGTTTATGTGGGTACAAAGAATTTATTTGGCCAAGCAGAAGACAAGGACATATTTCACCGCATAAGTATGTATTATTTGAGCTGAAACTATTTGAGAAGTACAGTAATCAGTTGATACTGAAACACATAAATGTTAAGATAATGTAAAAATTCTTTGTGAATGCATGTCATCATATTCTAAATTATTAACTAATACGAATTACTACCAACCAACTATCCGATCATGTTTGGCTGGCTGATTTTGGAGTTTTAGTTGACATAACACGCTGAACATGCTGAACACGAGCCTTCAGGGGCTAAATGCTGTGGTAAGCCAACTGTATTCACACATCAAAGCTTTTGGGACTAAACTGCTACTTTTCCAAAGACACCTGTCACAAACGCAGCCCAATATCACACATTTCCCATCGCTGCAGGAAGTAATGACCAGTTTTTCACAGACCAATATCAGTACACAAATGAGGAGGTATGTAGCAGACATCTCTTCTCTGGCTGAGGAGTTTCAACACCGCTTTCGGGATTTTGCAGCTGTTAGGAGATCATGTTTTTTTCCTCTCCTTTGTCCGTGGACCCTGATGACACTCCTGACCATCTGCAACTGGAGCTCATTGAGCTGCAGTGTGACACCGAGTAACGCAGTCGGAATGCTCGGTGTTTATCCTGCTTGTTGGTTTAAACTTGAAAACACATCCATTTTTGTTTTTGATATCTGATTCAAAATAAAATAACATATTGTAGTTTTTTGGGGATTTTTGATGGTCAATTAAAAAACTAATAAACGAGTGAAAGGAGTTTGCAAAGAAAAGCGTCTGGACTTCTTTAAGTTGCTTGAAGACGTTTCACCTCTCATCCGAGAAGCTTCTTCAGTTCTAAGGTCAAATGGCCGAGAGTCCCAGATTTAAACCCAGTGGGAGTATCCCCCAAGGAGGGACAAAGGACCCCTGGTGATCCTCTAATCACATGCGCCAAGGTGTGAAAGCGGGTGTGGGACCCTAATCAGCCAGGGTTTCGGGTGAGCTCATTGTGAAACCTGGCCCCACCTTGTCATGTGAATTCCTGAGGTCAGATGGCCCAGGATGTGAGTGGGCGTTAAGGCGTCTGGGGAGGGAACTCAAAACTGGATTATAGATGATGGATATAGAGGCCATCTATGTCCACTGTGAGCGACCATCTTTGAACAGAGGCGGTGGTTTACGACACCAACTGTCTGCCATCTATAATCCAGTTTTGAGTTCCCTCCCCAGACGCCTTAACGCCCACTCACATCCTGGGCCATCTGACCTCAGGAATTCACATGACAAGGTGGGGCCAGGTTTCACAATGAGCTCACCCGAAACCCTGGCTGATTAGGTCCCACACCCGCTTTCACACCTTGGCGCAAGTGATTAGAGGATCACCAGGGGGTCCTTTGTCCCTCCTTGGGGGGATACTCCCACTGGGTTTAAATCTGGGACTCTCAGCCATTTGACCTTAGAACTGAAGAAGCTTCTCGGATGAGAGGTGAAACGTCTTCAAACAACTTAAAGAAGTCCAGACGCTTTTCTTTGCAAACTCCTTTGACTACGATGACCCGGATGACTGAGAACCTTCACAGACATAATAAACGAGTGATGTACGGATTTATATGGCCCACAATGTTTTGTACTTTTGAATAAGTTAACTCTTAATGTTATTTTACTGTTCACGTTTTTTGAATTTAGATGTTTATTTTTTCTTCATTTTATATGTTCTTCAAATACATGATTTTGGTGAAAACGTTTAATAATAAATAAATCAGAATAAAATTTGTGTTTGAAAAAAGGAAAAAAATATTGTAAAATCATTCATTTGCATTTAATGTTAATGGTTCAAAATATTTCAGGCTGAATGGTCGGCCCCCACACATTCTCACCTTCCCAATCTGGCCCTCTTTGTGAAAAGTTTGGACACCCCTGGTGCAGAAGTACAGAAATAGCAGTTACATTTATGGTACAAATGGAAATATGAAAAAAAAAATAATGAAACAAATAAGACAAATAAGGCTTGCTGTCAAATTATTATAACGTATTTCTAACAGTTTCTTCTAATCATTACAGATAAGCCCATTGACGGTAAATACTGTGTTTTCGATTCTCTCACAAATGAGAAAGAACATAAAAAAGAAAATTATCTGGATAACAAGTTGACACCATCAAGTCAAGCTGACATAATTAAACACATCGAAGTCATGAAAGCTGAGGAGAACTGTGGAAAATATAAACTCCTGAACAACAACTGTGAACATCTTGCAACTTACGTGCGTTATGGAAAAGCATTTGTAAAGCAGGTGTGTGACAATAATATTGTATTACTGTGTTTGCTCGTTGCATGATTAAAAGATTTCAAACTGATAACCAGAAGGTAAATAACCCTCCTTTTAACAATGTGTTTCCTTCTTTTCTATTGCAGCCTGGAACCGTGGCAGGCTATTTGCTCCAACTGATTCCAGGAAAACATTACATGGTGCAGATGAAGCAATGAAACACATATCAGATGAAGAAGTCTTAAAAAAATTAGAAGAACTTAACAAAAATTCAGAAGTTGAGGATCAGTGTAATAATGCTGTAATGCTTAAGAGTGTTTTAAGGAATCCCACACTTTTAACCTGTCTTACTTTTCTGTGTTCATTCTTTTACATGACATGAAGTCTTCATTGGAAATAAAACAATGAGCAAGATTCTGTTTTGATTGTGTCAAATTAAAGTGCTTCCATGTCGTTCTTATTTGTCTCATAAATGTGGACCCAGCACAGACTTACTTAGTATGCGGTCCTTTGCTCTTTCCCCCAATGCAATATAGTTCACTACTGTAGACTAAAATCTAAAATGTTATTTAAGGGGGGGGTTAAATAACCTATACTCTGGGACTACTTTGTGGTTTTGTGTCCAATAAAATAACTCACAAGCTAATAATATAACAAACAGTGTAATTAACCTGAAGCTTCACTGAATTTATAAGCACCTTTTTGTCCTTTAATTGCATGTCTTGCATGCATTTAAAGGACAAAAAAGATAAACCAAAGATAACACAAGTAAATAGAAGCAAAGTACAAGTAAATTCATATATTTCTTTATTAGTTCCATTAATGTTCACAAGCCACTGACCAGCCTGCAGGTTTACATGGTTACTCTAGTGGTATGAACCCATGCAGATGTAAGAGTGATACTAATAAGCTCCAGTATACAGCCACTCAAATGACACTAGCACAAACCGAGGTTACTTGTTCTGAACTTTAACACTATGCATTACTTGACAAAAGGTTTTTGGTAAAATGGAATGTTTCAGTGACATTTTGTACAACAATGTGTGTAAAAATACATATGAAGAAAATGCCATTAATATAAGATTTTAAAAGGTGGTGGGTGTCCCTCTGTTGAGTGCTGTCCTCTTCAAATGCTCATGGTGACCTGGATAAACTAAGGAGACAAAGATAATATGCCAAGTGTTACTCTACAACTCTTACACAGTTCTCCAGCAATTATTTTCTTCACTACATCACATTATTATTAGGATGTGTAATAACTTTAATAATGTATCTAATTGTTTCAGTTTTCCAGGCAACTGTTTCTGTTTGGTTAAGGCGTGTTTGCAGCTTCCTGTTGCCACTGTAAGAAAAGGAAATCAATCAATTCATATTTGGTGTTAGTATCTTGCCCAAGGATATTTGGCATGCAGACTAGGGGAAGCCAGGAATCAAACCACCAACCCTCCGATCAGTAGATGACCTGCTCTACCACCTGAGCTACAGCTACCCCGTAGTCTTTGTAGTTTTTAGGAGATTTTTTTTTTTTCTGTAGCAAATAAAACACTGTTGCTTACAGGTTTTCTATACAACCTTAAAATGTGCCAAGATATCTATGTATTTCTAAAACATACTAAATATAAAGACAATCAGCATCACAAATCTGTAGAAAGGATGCCAAGACATCTCAGAAACAGGCACTGACATCCTGTTTTGGAACCATAATATGCAGAACAGTTCTGTGGGATTGCTAAACCCATCTATAGTGAAGAAGTAGCTGATATGTTGCTAAAACAACACAGCAAGAAGTTATTAATTATTTCCATTCAAGAAGGAAAGGCTGAGTGTATAACAGGTGTCAACAACAGTACAGTCAGGATTGTGGCAAGAGGGAATTCACATGGAATACTATTTCCAAGCACAGGGTGGCAGCGTTCATTTCCAACATACTTTAGCCTCACTTGTTCAACTTTAATGCGACTTCCAACTCGAGTGTTTTGGCTGGCAAACTAAAGTTCTGTGATGTCATCAAAACACAGTTTTACATTGTTTGAAAAAAATAGTTATCAGATTTTTGTAATTATTTCAAGTGTTTTTAAGTAATCTATCTGCATAAAAGCTGTATTATGGTAAAAAAGCATATTTAGGTTTAATGAACATATTTACTATATAATGAACATCTATTTCCTTAAACACTGACCAAGGCCTTTATCTGAAATTAGTCTCGAGTCTCGGAGTCTTCATTTCTAATTCTCTTTGTATAATTGGGTATAACAGTTCATGAGTCTTGTTTCCAACACAGGAGCTCTGTTTTTGTAAGAAGGCTTGTTTTTTGTCTGCCTTTCAAACTAACAGCATCACACTGTTAATACAAACTCTACACAAATTTCAAATTAAATACCTTCCAGCGTTTAGTGACAAAATTATAAACTCTGTGTTTATTTTGACACAAGAAAACCCGGCATTAAAATGAACTCTTCAGACAAAGAAGAAACACCTCAGCTGTGAAAACTTACATCGTCATACTGAAATGAGGCGTTGCCAGTTTGGGTTGTGTCCCTCCTTCGAAAATGATCTGAAAAACAAAAACACATTAAAAAAACACATGAGTTTTATTACACAATTTATTTCTTTTGCTTTTCTGTCATTGTGGGTATTCTTTTCTTTTATTGTTTTAACAAAGCTGTATGACCATCTATAAAAACCTCATGAAAGAACATAATTTTATGTTGTCTTCTTAATCCTGTTTACAAAAAAATCAGGCAATATTCAAGGAGCCTAAGAAAGGTCCTCTCTCAATAATATTTATTGCTAGTTTGTCCAGTTTAATGCATTTCTTGACCGACTCACCGGTGAGGGCGCGGAGCCTCACAGCGCAGCTCACAAACTCATCAAAGGGGATTCTGCCGTTCAGACTGTAGCGCTTCATGATGCAGTTCATAGCCTGAGGGCTCAGATTGTAACCTAAATGAACACACATACATTATCTAATGGTCATAGCACTTGGCTAACATCTACTTTATTGCCACTCTAAAACCAATGGCAGTCTGTGCATGTATAGTCCATATATACAGAAATATGCAGGACAAAGTTCAAAGTCCTTTTCCCTTAGAGACCTTCTAGGCAGTCTCTACTGTCCAGAGAAGGGTCAGTATGAACTTTTGTAGAATTTTGCACTAAAATATTTTAACTTTAGATAACATCCTTTCTATTTGATGTATAAGGTTTAGAAAAACTTTGACATGTATTTTTACATCGAACCAGGATGATGGATTCTATCCCTCATCACAGCTAAACTGACTTGTACATATACAGCACCTCTTTGAGATTGGTAAGAAAAGTGGGAATAACTCAAGCAAGCAAAACATGCTACAATGCTCCAGTGGACACCTGACTGTTGTCAAAGTCATAACTTAATTTTAATTTGCTCTTACCCATGGAGTTGATGGCCTGCTGCAACTCATGGCCGTCTATTGTCCCACTCTGGTCCCGGTCAAAGGATGCAAAGGTCCCCCTCCAGCCATTCAGAGCCTGCCACAGGTCCTTGAACTCATTGAAGCCCATAGTGCAGGACAGGTCCCTCTGAGATAGCAGAGTCAGTCAAGGACCCTTAACACATCACCCAAGTTATGGTTTCCTTTTATAACGCACTGTGTCACGTAGTGTTTTTCCATTAGCAACTGTCATCATATCAGTTAATCCACTAAACATGTTTTTTGGATGATTATCTGAAGGATACGTCCAACATATTGATCATCAGTCTGCATGTCTCAAGGCTAAAGGCTGTGGAAAGAAACAAAGATCATAAAGATACAACTGACAACTATGTTTCGATTCATATGGGCAAATATACAAATAGCATTAACTGGGTAATAAGGAGATCACCTTTATTAACAGGTATGACAGACCGATACAAACACTGATTTTAATCTGTATACAAGGTGGTTTAAAGATTGAACAATAGCAAACACTAACTGATCCTCATATGTAACCACAGTTGTGAAGTCACGCAGAAAGAAATGTGAACGAAAGTTGACCAACTACAACAAACCACGTTCTCTTACAACACCTACCTCCCCATGTTTCCTGTCTGTATCAACGGTCACGTACAAAAAGACTTCAAAAGCAGAACTATTATGGGCTGTTCTGTGTTTTTAAGCTATCTCGCTGAATTCATTAACAGTGCAAAACAGTTCTCGAGGTCTCGAGGCACTGAACACAATACCAGTGACACTGGTTAGCACTTAAACTGCTGCTTGCCGAAAAGAGAGTTCCCCTTAATGCTAAATGATTTTTAGAGCAAAGGTTTTTATAACTATGACCAAAAGTCACACCGCAGTACTATTTAACAAGAGGCACAGATATAATTTAGATATAAAATGAAATGACCAAAATCTGTATTGTGTTTGAGGTGCTTTTTAAATTCTAAACAGTCTTTTGCTCTTACGTTGGTATGAGCCAGAGATGCCAGATTGCGTGAGGCAGCGCTGCAGCTCGTCTGCTGAGATCTGTCCATCCTGTCGGGGTTTTATAAAAACACGGCAAAGTGAGATACACAACATGGTTAAGTAACTAACAGCTACTTTACAAAGGTTTAAAGAAGCATGAATGGTCACTACATCAACAGTTCATCACGTCCGAAATTAGTGAAGTGATTTGAGACTGACTTTTGTGCGAGTCTCTTACCTGACCCGCAACAGCTGAAAAATAACCATAGAGAGGATCTTGTTGCTGAAAGTTAGAAAGAAAGAAATTAAAGTCAGCGAGATTTAACTGATTCTTCATATTATTCTGTATTTGTAGATACACTTGGCTACTTGTCATTGAGTTCCATAGAACTCTATGTCCTGCTATGTAAATAACAAACTATACTTTATACAAATTTTACTATTTAAAAAAAGTCTCAATATAAATAAACATATTATTTTATGGAGGTAATTTCCTAAATGCTTTTAAATGAAAACCTTTAAATGAAAATAGATGATTTAGATATTTCACGAAAACAACAGGATCCTGAAGGATATCAATATAATATACTAATAATAGTATACTACACTAGTGTATAATAATACACATATAATAGACATTATCTGTCTGTTCATGGGCTTTTTTACCCACCAACTCCTCCTAAACACTTATTTATTTTAAGTTATTAGTTAAGGAACCAAATATGACACTTTTTAGCCTTTAGCATTAAGGCAGGGGTGTCAAACTCAAATACACAGTGGGCCAAAATTCAAAACTGGAACAAAGTCGCGGGCTAACGTTAATATTTATTGAAATATATTTATTCCTCCAGATATAAGAATGAATCTTTTCTTATGGACTCAAACACATTTTGCTGAAAAACTGAATATGGAACAAGCAAAGCTTAATACTAAACAATATATATATTAGCTGTATAATACCAGTAGGCCAGCTCTAATAGTAATTTGGTATGGCTTCGCGGGCCAGAGTTTGACACCTATGCATTAAGGTTATATATAAAGGGCTTTATCAGTTAGTATGACATCATCATGTTGCCTAACAATGGACTAAAATGTTTTTAGCAAAGGAATTTTAGCATAAAGGCAGGTGTGGCTCAGGTGAAGTGGATGGTCTAGCGATCGGAAGGTTGTTGGATTGTTCCTGGCTCCTCTAGTCCATGTGTTGAAAAATCTTGGGGTAATACCCCGAAATGCCCTCAATGTATTGGAGTGTGACTGTGTTAGATAAAAGTGCTGTTTGAATGTGTGTCTGTCAACCAACAGTTCAATCATCTAATTACTTCAGCTGTAAAAGTGACACACCTAACAGGAGTTAGGTTATGTAGGTTACCAACCTCCAGTTTCAGTCATTTTAAATCAGCAGGCAAAATCAATCATGACTGGGTGAAAAGCTTTCTATCAGATCTCCTGAGAGAAACTAAAATGTAACCACAGGGTTTATAAACCAAAACCCATCTAGCTGATCATTTCACAATCCTGTTTGCCACTTAAAAGGCTTGAAATGATTCAGTGTATTTTCTAATTTGCGTGGCTGCTTTCTGAGGCCTCATTGAAGAAGATGTGCCATCCTTCTCCAGCACCATTATTTCTGTCATTAACAGACACTGTAATCTAAATAACAGATGTATAGATAAATATAAGCTGCACAACACATCTGGATGCAATCATTACAAGAGACTGTCAAAGGGTTTGAAGTCCAAATTTGTTATATAATTAGTATAATTATTAGTATAATTCTAACTGCTTTCGACTACACTGTGAACAAACTGCTATCTGCTCTGATGAGGTGTGGCAGCTTCAGATGTGCTATGGTTAGGATTTTAGAAACAATAATCAGGTTAAAATATGATCTACTATGAGCTTATTAAATCCTATTTGATGCTACTTAAAGTAAAATGTGATAATATAAGAATCATGGGTATTTGGGTGATTAACACTGTTGCCTCACATCAAGAACATCCTGAGTTTGACTCCACCACCTGGTGAGGGGCTTTCTGTGTGGGGTTTGCATGTTCTCTCCGTGTTTGCATGTTTTTTTTTTCCGATTTCCTCCCCACAACCCAGAGACATCCAGTTAGTGGGGTTACGTCAAATGGTTAATATAAATTTGCTAATAGGTGTGAATGTGAGTGCGAATGGTTGCCGGCTACTACCCGGACAGGCTGCCGACCTGTCCGGGTAGTAGCCCGCCTCTCGCCTTTGGTACCTGGGATAGGCTCCAGCCCCCCGCGACCCTCATAAGGATAAGCGGAAGCGAATAGATGGCTGTGTATTTGCAACACAAATACCTACATCATCTTATACTCTAAGTACCTTTTAAGTAAAAACACCACTTTTGCTTGACTGCGGAATGCATCCTTTATGCAGTCATTAGTTAGTACGAATATAAAACACACAAATACTGCTCGAGTTTCGTTTTAAAGCCGAAAAAATTCTTTAAGATACTTTGAAGCCAAATATATTGTCAAAATGTTTGCATGTTATTTCAAATGGAAACCTTTATGTAAAGACGGAATTTCTCTCAAACCGTCCAACTTCCGGACTGGTTGGAAAAGATGCCCATCCCGGGACGAAGGTCGGTTGACGGATTATGACTGTAAAACCGTTTCATCACAATTTAGCGGTTTCTTACCATTCCTGGAAATCCACCAGGGCCAGCGCCGTATCCGGGAAAAGCCATCTTATTCCTGTTACAAAACGAAATAAACGTAAGAATAGTAACGACTCAGAGCAAAACAAATCTAGCGACTGAGGGCGTGTCTGGTGATGTACGCAGGAAAACACCGAGAAGTGAGGTTATAAAGTGCCGTGAAGTACAATGAAGCACAGATCTAAATGTGAACTTACCTGATATAAAAAGTACGACCTCGGTGAATAAAACTGTGAAGCCTCGGAGGGGCAAATGTCCACTTTCCTCAGTGCGAGCCACCACATTAAGTTCTGATTGGTAGGGAGAGGACATGTGACCTCTAATTGACCAATATGAGCAAGAGGGCTGGCTGTAAAAGTGAAACCATTCTGCAGTAAATTAATGGATTAAAAAATGTACATCATGTATATCAGTCAATACTTCAGTTTTAAAGCGGTTAACCACCATCCTCGAATTATTTCTAATCATAATTTTCCGGTAAAAGCCTTTAGTCACATTTTACTATCCATGAGCTGCTGTACAAAGCTTTTACGTACATAATATTGCACATTTTATGATGCAAAGTGTCGTGATCTTTGTATTATTTCTGGTTATGTTGTTATTATTCTCTTTCTTCTTTTGTCTGTTTTTGAATGTTGATTGCTGGGGTTTTGTTGTTATTCACACTTCTTGTTTTGCCAGTGGTTTCCTCTCTGCGACTGACTCCTGTGGTCGCCTCTGTCTGCATCTCTTTGTATGTGTTAGTTTCATTCTGGCCCCTCATTCAGTTCACATATTGTTAAATTTTAAAGCTTAAATCGTCATGGATTTTTCTGTGTTGTTATTAATCCCATGTTTTGTTATTTCCCCACCCTCCCTAAGGGTTTTCTCGTTTCTCTTTTTTGTCTCCTCTGTCCTCTGGTCTCATGCTCATGACCCAGAATCAATCATTGAGCTCTGTTTACCAAAATCTTGATTCCTTAAATGCATCTGGAGGACAGAGGAGCAGGAAGAGATATTAAACGGGAAAAAAAAAAATAGGAATGAGGAATGAGAGAAATTAAGTTTAGTTTATCCTCCTGCCCTCCTAGTGTGCTTGCTGTCTTTGTTTTCTGGATTTATCTTTTAGCTTAGCTGACATGATTTGTTTTTGTCTGTTTTTTTTTTGCAGTACTTTGTTCATGAGATTGAAGTGTTTGCATCAGTAAGTATCCTCAAGACCACAAATGAATCAGGAGAAATGTATTGATAGAAAAAGTTGTTAATGGTTTATAAAGTATAAAGCTACCATGATAATGCCCTGGAGATTTTAAATTCCACTTTAAATTGCTTAAGACATACAGAATGATGTTTTTTTCTTTTTACTTATAGTTTTTCCTGTGATAAATCCTTATAATCTTTCCTTATGTTGGCCCTTCCTTAACGATAACCACTTAAGTAAAAATAAATTCTCAGATGTTACTATTTAAAAAATGACTGGATCTGCCAAAAAGAAATAATTTTATTCCTGAAAGCTAGGTACAAAACTAAGAAGTTGATTTTATTTATTCATTTATTTATGCTTTGGCTATTGCAGTCACAGTGATTAAAATACAGGACTGATCCTTTAATGTAAGGCATTACATCAGAGGCAGAAACAAAGAGCCCAATCAGCTTCTTCTCTCAAGGGGCTCATACAGTCATTTCCTCTGCTTCCACCTCCAGTCCAGAGAAAACCCAATCAGAGGCTTCATCGTTTGTTTAGGAGGCAGAAAGGCAATCTGTTTCACCGCTTTAACCACACGCGTCAGTGGACGGTGCTGAAGTTAGAGCTGGGATGCACAGACTTAGTCATGAATGCTGGAATTGGTCACCCAGACCTTCTCTGTGTCTTCATCCTCAGCACTCAGGGAACCTTGTTGCTGTCATGGTGAGCCACCAAGAAGAAGAGGAGGAGGATAAAGAAACAGGAGAACTTCCAGCTGTATGTTGCTATAGTACAGGTAGGTCTGAGATGTCAGGTTTTTGCAGCTGTAAATGCAGCAGGACAGGTTAAAAACGGGAAACATAACAAAAAAGTAGGCACTAAAAAGTGCATAAAAAGCATATCTAATTATTAAATGACATCATACAGAACCTTACTCATTGAGAGCAAATCTACATGGAATGTATGACAAACATAATATTTTTTAAAAAGAAAAAAAAGAAAAAATAGAAAATGCATGTGTGTTCAGTTGATCACAATGCCATTTAAAAAACTGAACGATATCACACATACTGTCTGGCCTAGACTAATAAAAAGGATGTCCTGTTGTGTTTAGATATATGAACTGATAATAAAATAATAGAAATATCAGTAAGGATCCAAATCATCATTGTGTAGGTTTATTTCCCAAGAGGAGAGCTAAACAAGAACACATGCTCAATTTTTTTTCTGTCCTTAGCTGCCACATTATGTAACAAAAGTCACATTTATATCCAAGTAGATCTCAAATCACTTATTTCTGAAGAATGAGTTTGCAAAGACTTACTGTTGGTAGCGTGACTGCTTTCACCACTGGAGTAAATGGTATAAATTACAAATCTTAACAAATTTAATCCTATTTAATGTTGTTTTTTTGTTTGTGAAACCCCACACTCCCTGCTATTTCTGTATATTTGTTGTGTGTGTATGTGTGTGTGGGAATGTGTGCCAGTATACTGATGACTGCTGATGGTTTTAGTCCAAACCCAGCAGGTCTAATCAGCAGGTGGAGGAAACAGATGGTTCAGACATATGATTCAGCCATGACGTGTAACTCTAAGCCACCCCCTGCATTAATCAGCCATGGATATTTTGGTTGTTGTTTAGTGTAATGTATAGCTCGACCTCAGCCACTGATTGGTCAAGTTAACTTTGTATCTCACATATATTCTCACATATATTTCTTCAGGATGTGATGACGTTATCAGTCAGTCTGCTGTTGCTCAGTGGTCCATATACGAGCCTCAGGTCCACTCAGGGATCCCCAGCAGCACAGGCCTGTGTCAGCATGACGTGGGTGCTCCTTTGCAGCAAATAACAGTGATTGAAGCTGAGCAAGGAGATGTATTCCAGCATTTCATGGGTTGTCAGTGCTGGGGAGGTCCAGGGATGGAAACCCAGAGATGTGTTTATAGACAGAGGGAACAAGATGTTTTGGGTCACTGCTCATCAGGATCTCCATTTATCTACTGTGGAGGTGAGACTACACCTAGTTTCTAGGGTCTTTTCTTTAATGATATCCTTTCCTTTACCTTAGCAATTGTGGTATTCAATGTACTGAACTAAGATGTTCCATTGGGGTGTTTAAAGCTGAGATTGCTGTTGTCATTCAGCCAACACACATATATTTATGCAGGCATCCAATTGATACATATCAAAAATGTTCTTGTATTTGATTCAAGCCGTGAGGAGGAACGTGATCGTTGGAGTGGAGGTTGTAGAGGAGGTTGCAGTTGAAGACACTCTGGAAGTAATGTAAGTATTTAATAATTATTATATCATGTACCAACATCATTACCGCAAATAAAGTAACTGTTTCTATATTATTTTGCACAACATATACTTGTACACCTCATAACTTTTTTGTCTAACACATAAATACAGCGCAGTTTGTACAAACATACTACATGTTGTTGAAAACGTTGGTTGCTTGTGTTTCTCTTCCCAGAACAGAGGATATTTATGCAGATGATCTGCTGGATCCAGATACACAAGAAAACCAGCCGTACCCCACATGAAGCCGGAGTGCCTTTCAGTGTTTCTCAGTTTCACTGTACACCCTGTAAATAAAATTTAATTCACAGTCAGACGACAAATTTTAATAAAATGCAGTTGTATGTATTATGAAGATGCAGGGCTGAAAAGCTTACCTGGTGTTAACATGTCTCCAAAGCTTAGGGAGTCAATGGCATTCTTCTAAGAAATGCCATCATTTGGTGTTATAGTAACAAATGCAATAGAAGATGTCCCATAGGTGTTGATTTGGGTTAAAACTTCATCACTTTTCACCACTCACATCATATGACTGAAGTAATTCTTTAAAAAAAAAAAAAAACTGTACAGTGACAGAGTGACACCTCACACCCAATTAAAGTCCTACAAAGCACTAACCCGTTACAACGATCAGAGAATCGGATCAACAATTTTCCATCAGTGTGAAGTGAGTATACCCAAGGGGACAAGAAGAATCAAACTATGCTGCACAGTTCTAAAATCCACTGCATTATGACTGTGTGGTTTAGAGTTATGTATTTATCAGATATGTTTGTATTCTATATGAGTCCTTGTCTTTGATACTTATGTATACAAATAAAAAAGTTACAATTAATTTCTGAATTGCTGTTATTTTTATAATATAATATAATATAATATAATATAATATAATATAATAGGGCTTTGGAGCGTGATGTCACGGGAGCGGGGCCACGCCCCCTCCCGCCATGACAGTAGGCCAAAGAAAGTACACAAGCGTCAGCTATGGTTCATACGTGCTGTGTTGCAACGTTAGATCACACGATAGGGAAGGCAAGAAGCTGGAAAATGGGCTCTCTTTTCATCGTTTCCCCTCCTGGAGGCAACGGAAGGGATCTCATGTATCCGATATTACTAAATGAAGACGTCAGGCTTGGATTGCAGCGCTCACACGAGCGGATATCGAGTTCTCTGCCATTCCCAATTTTTTGTTGGTTTGCTCGCGGCATTTTCTTTCCGGTGAGTTCTAAATAAATTCATATCTCTCTTAATAGGCTTTTAGCATTATTTTGAATGTGCTGAGGTCATAGATAATTAGATAAAACATCCTAATGTGTGATGCTGCAGAACCATGTCATGTTGATGGAGTAGCGTATTATTTGGCATTATTGCAGGCAAACCAGCATATGAAATATGAAACAGAAAAGTATGTTTATTTCTTTTATTCAAGATCTGTTTACATGTACTTAGCAAGTACATACACATGAAATGCAAACTATTTACATGGCAACGCACAGCTGGCAACCTCTGGCTGTATCTTGGTCATATGGTCAACGCACTCACAACGTGGAGGCTTAAAAACGGCCTTGTACCCAACCGTTCGTGAATTAGATGTGCGCCTCCAGGAATTTATAATTCCGAAAATGATTCGCTGTGTATGCATTGACTCCACAAACAAGGTACGCGAAGATATCGGGATAGGACAACGGCGGTAAGCCGTCTGGGTTTCTGCTCCACTGCCTTTTTTCATATGGGTCCACATTACTGATGCACGCTATTTTTTCCAAGTACCATCTCTTGGTGTGTGGGCGCAGTCGTTCACGATACAGCCCTTTGTCTTTTGCGCTGATTTTAAGCATGGTTCTGGCAGTCCTGCTATCAACACAGTATGTTTGTTTTGATTTGTGGCCTTCTGACATGGCGCCGCGATCCCACAATGCACTGCGGCGTGACGTCAACTCAAAGCCCTATATAGCAACTATTGGACTTCAACTACCAGCATGCATCGCTATTGTTCTTCCGTCATCAGTGCGCGCAGGACGTTGCGCTCTCCAGTACAGTGAACGATCCTTGTGATGATTTCAAGGGAAAATCTTTGTTCAATTTGATATAAAAACCCATCATGTCGGATTCATTACCGCCGCTAACTCTCCAGGACCGCATGGAGCGTCTTCAGGAGCTGACGGAATTTACTGAAAAGTGCAAAAAACAGATAAACGACATATTTGAAACGCTGGGATGGTCGCTAGACTACAAGAACTCCAACCAGGTAGCTAGCGTTTGTTTAGCTAATGTTAGCATTTATTGTTTAGTCAAAACAGCAGAAAACCTTCTCGGAATGTCTTGTTTTCCGTAGCAGCGATAGAGCAGCGTCAGATTTAAGCGTTTAACTAAGTTTGAGTCCAGAGAGATTTGCTTAAGTGATTATAATGGAGTTTTTCTCTGCTGCCTAAGCTAAGCTAATCTAAGTTTGGGGTGTTTTCGATGAGTTTCTTATATTTTTTTCTGAAGTCACTCAAGCTTGGTGGTAGATTTGCTGGTTGCTTTCGCCTAATTGGCCCTTTTATTAGCTGTAATGTGGTTCTATATTACCCTTTTTAGTGGTCTACGTCTGATGTAATTAATTTAACTATAATTAATATGTCATGCGTCTTCTAATAGTATTTTTATGTTTTTATCTTATAATATTTACCGGATTTTTTTAAGGCCGCTTTTCTTTTCCTGAGTTTTTTGTTATTTATTTTTTAATGTGCTCTTCTCAAAGGTTTCAACGAGGATGCTTTTGAAGCTACACTTTGGTTCAAATGTCTTTGTTTACATGAAATAGTACAAGTTTTCCTTCTTTTGATTACCACATATATATTTGTATCTTCTTGGCGATCATTTTCTGGTACTGAAGATTAAAAATAGTGACATTTCAAGTCACAATTCCCGCTCTGAGCAGTCAATGACTGGAAGGAAAAACTCCCTTTGAACTTTACTTTAGGAAGATTTCTTGAACAGCATTCAGTAGAACTTGGCAAGGAAAGAAGAACATAGAAAAACAACAACAATACGCAAAGTACGGGAGAGAGCAGACAAAAGTTAATGACATCTAAATCCAATTTTTACAAAGACATTTAATTCTCAGGTTGAATTAGACCCATTTTAACGAGTTTTGATATGGGGTTAATTTGTGGTGCTAGTTGTTACATCATAGAAAAATATGCTTATTGTTAGCTTTCATGCATATTTACACAATACAGATTGTATTGAATTCTGGCCATGAGGTTGTTTAGTCCTTATAAAACAGTTTTAATAAACACTGCAGAAAAAAACCTTTCAGAAGGTAATTGTGTTATAGCAATGGTATATTAACAATGCTTCTGTGTAATTCATACCTGATGTTAATTTAAATTCATTATTTGCTAATGTAATATGCTTGCATTCTCAGGAACCAATGGAGCAGTGTCCCTATGACCCTCACCACAGGGTCCCGGTCCGGACCATGGAGAAGCATAAAATCTCCTGCAAGCTCAAAAAAATGGGCTACTCTGCCGAGGAGCAGGTAACACATGTAGTTACAGATTAATGTGTTGGTGCTGGAATCTGCTGCTGTAGCCTGGCTGTACCAATTGCAGCAGAGACAGCAGGGCAAAAGCAGTAAAGTAGACTACAAAAGCTTCTTGTTATTGTGCAACCGACTACTGAAAACCTCATAACCTCCAGTGTTAATGTAAAGTTGTGTTTAATAATTGAAAGAGCTGTAAAGCTTATCACTACTTTGCAGGCGGAGATGTACGACCCCTCCGTGTGCTATGAGAACACCAGCGTCAGAAGCTTTACAATGGGTAAGTCATCACAGAGGACTTTCTCTGGAAATTATCACCTTTCTTTAGTATAGCCAAAGTTCACCCTATAGAGATTAGATCTTTTCAGAAGACCACCCATTTTCCTTTGAAATTTTGCAACTTGTGTTGTTAAAAGAAGGAAGAAATATTTCATTTTTGAAAAAAATGAAATAAAACAATCTCAACAAGAAGCACTCAGAGTACACACACACCAAGACACCTCACCCTCTGGCCAGTATTTACTTTTAAGGGAAAAGTACAGTTTTTTGTGCATTCATCTTGTTTTCTTTGTTCTTTTTAAATGTACTTTAAAAAGTTTGTAGTGCAGTAAAAAGAAGTATAAGGCTTTTGTTATGTGCCCTGTTGAAAGCCATTTTTATCTAGTTAATTATTTAAATAATTTTGAATATTACTGTTTTTTATTTCTTGGAAAAAGAACATGTCGCCTTCATTTCATTGTTTACTAAATGTTGTTTAAATAACAAGTAATGATGCTTTTGTCTTGGCACGTAGTGAAAGTCTTAAGAGATTTGTTATTGAAAGGAAGGTGAAGCCTGTTTGACGTAATTCTTCAGTCAGGAATGTTTTAGTAATGTTTTTTCTGTTCACATTTATCTTGCAGACAAAACCACCCAGCATCAGGTGATCCTACAGGCGAGATCTGCTGCACCAATGATGAGGATGGAAGGAGTCTTCTGGCAAGGTAGCGGCTCATTTTATTCTGTGTGTTCTTTTTCTAAGTACAACAAACCCACGTACATTTACTAGAAGCAAAGGTACAAAGTTAACTCTGTGAGGACAAAGTCATCATTGGTGATGACTCAACCCTGCCACCAGACCTACATTCAGAATCCAGGCCTGCTGCTGGATGTTGGAAAAAGAAAAAAGTGGTTTTATTTTTCCCCCTTTGACATCGTCAGATAGAATGGTTAGGATTAGGGTCATTCCTCTCTAGCGATGAACATGATTTCACAGGGTTATTCTTGAATATTCAGATGTTTAATTTTATACACCAAGAAAAATCCCATTAGTTTTAAAGTCCTCAATAAACTCATTGTAATTTCATTGTTCACTTTTTTGGCTCTCTGCTTTTTGGCTCCTGCTTTCACCCTCACCAAATAGTAACATTAGTAAAAGAGGAGCTTTTACAATATCAATTTAGGATCCTCACTTCCTTTTCTGGTTGTGCTCCTAACATCCATGTGTTGTTTGTTCTGTTTGCAGCGACTGGGGTGAGTATTAGAGGAGATGGGCTCTAGAGAGGTCTGCCGCTCTGGTTTCATGCCTCATATCCTTTACCATCATATCCTTTCAAACCACAGGGGTTTGGGTGCGGGAAGCTTATCAGTCACATCTGCATCCTTGAACATACAAATACTTTTCCCTTTACGTGATGGGGAAAGTCCATACATGTAGACTCATCAGTCATATTTAGACTGAATGTTTAAAATACTTATGTAGTTTCTGCTTTCTGTCAAATCTTCATTTAAAGTATTCCGGTAGAAGGCCAGAGTTCCTTACTGATGCTGAGTTATCAGCAGAGCTTGGAAGCTGAAAGGAAACGGAAACTAAACAGCAGCAAAACAAAAAAGAAAACCAGTCGTTGATGTTATTAAATAACTAGGGACTTTTATCAGATCTTCTTGAAATAAACGTAATGTATAGTGTCAGCAATAGAAATAAAACGAATACAGCCTAAAACCTAAGTCTGAACTTCAAATTAACTTCTGTCTTTGTTCCTCACCCTAACATTAGCGCTAACAGGTAAATTTTCCCTTTCTAGTGCAGCTAGCAAAAGAACCAATTACTGTTTATTCCTTGATTTTAACATAAAACTCATTGTTACAGCCGGGGCAGCACAAACGTGACCCCCTTAAACCGATTTTTAGTTAAGTCCCCATGTTTTCCCCTCAGTTATTGGTTCTGTTACTAGTTAGCTAACATAAACTAATGTAAGTCTATTGACTGCAGCCAACCGACCCAATGATGTCATGCTCTGTGCTGGCACAAGATGGCGCTAAACATTTTTTAAAAACTTCAAGCACTTATTTCCTGTCAGTGTTAAATCTATGTCACTTTTTGAGAACAGGGGTCTATGGTGTAAATTAGCATTTATGATTTTCCACTTTAACACTTAAAACCAAATTAGTTTTATGTAGAATCCAATTTTGGCTGAATACAGAGCTACTTTGAGAAGTGATCTTAGGAATAATTAACCATTTGACTTGCATTATGTGGACATGTTTTTTTTTTTTTTTTCTAACCTCATTAATGTCTTAAGAGCAAACAGGTTATTGGCGACTCATCTGGGGTTAGAGTTTGGTTTCCTTTTGGCCGCATGCAGAGAAGGTAAATTTAGATTAACTAGAAAGACGAAGGTTTTGTATTTGGGGAATCCAAACAAGCAAAACTTGAGACCATCCCAAACCTCTGACTCTAGATCAGTTGCCAGTGATCAGGTGGCTGTTTCGAGGTTGAACTCCAGGATTTGTAATTAAATAAATGAACTAAAATCTTGTCAGTTTAGTTTGTTTCTCATTCAGCTTGTAAAACATGTCTGATCCTTTATCAGGTCAGTACTCCGGTGAGCCAGTCGACGTGCCTCAGAACCACAAGCGAGCCGTGTGTGATCTCACTGTTGCCGACCGATTGGCTCTGTACAATCATGTGGTCGGCGTCATCAATCAACAGAAGGAAGCATCGTCCTCCAATGACGATCTCTACGTAGATTTGGTGTCCAAACTCCAAAAAGGTGAGATTTAACTCTAAAAAAATAATTTTTGCTGTAATTTTAGTGAAGAAAAAACTTTTTTGGGGGGGGCTTTCTCTGGTGCAGTCCACATAAAATTTGTGTGTGTTTTTGTTCAGATGAAGAACAAAATGAACCAAAGACTAAACTGGAGCTGATGGCAGAAATGAGGGACTACAAGAGGCGGCGTCAGTCCTACAGAGCCAAAAATGTTCACATCACCAAGAAATCCTACACTGAGGTAAATGAGTTGATAAATAATAATAAGTGTTGTCCTGATTCTAATCATTTACCTCATTTATATATAATCCGTGATGAAGGTGAAATAACTTTTTTTTTTTTAATTATGAAGTACAAGAACCGCTTTTCCCATCTTTAGTTGGAAATATCAAAAGTAACAGTTATTTAAAATGGTGAAAACAGCACAGTATAAATGACCAGTGAAGCTAGGCAGGGTTTTTTTTTTCTTTTGTTAATTTATATCATTTGACTGCCACAAAGCAGCAAAAGAACAGACTGTCTTTTGTTGAGTAGCTCTTTTCCTCAGAAAACTCTCAGCCTCTGCTCCACTATCAGTTTTTCTGCTACATCACCCTACGCAACTCCAATGTGGACAGTTTCTCAAAATGCACAGAAACAAAACAGGCTTTATCTTGATGGACAAGAGGGCGAAGAATCCAGTTTAGATTCTACTGAGCAAGGCGCTGATCATCTGACTGTTGACTGACTGCCCAGATCTCAACAATACGTGTGTCTGTTTCACACAGGTAGAGAATTTTCGGTGGGAGCAGTATAGTTTTGAAAGACATGTTAGCTTATTCTGTTGAGCAGGGTGAACATTTATGGGAAGCAAGGCAAATTTTGTTTCATAAATAGTTTTCTTGTTTTCCTTCTCTCATCATAACCGGTCGCGGCAGATGAGATCTTGTTTAATGAGGCATTAATAGACATGTTTATTGAAACTCGGGATTTTAACTGCTTTCAATGTGTTTTTTTCTCTCAATATAATATCTGCTCTGATTTTCCCAACTCTTGGCTCTGATATATTCCCTCCACACAGTAGCAATAAAAAGACTGGAAGAAATAAAACTAAACATTTTTGAACATTAAAAACTAAACTGAAATAAGAGCGTCAACTGGAAACTCAACCAAAATTTTTTTTAAAGTCAAAACGAAATAAAAATAGAAACTAATTAGAAAATACTACACTATGATAACTCTGACTGGAATACTAAATAAACTCTGGCTGGGAATCTCCGAACTGAAAATCCGATGCTAAGCCCAGCGTGTCGGTCCTCAGTGAGACCTGTCCTGTTTAAACCAAGGTTAGAAAACTGTAATGTGGTCTCTATGATCGCCCTGCAGGTGATCAGAGAGGTGATCAGTGTCCATTCTGAGGAACTTGCCAGACAGTGGAAAGAGGAGGAGGACGAAGAGGAGTCGATGAGAGTGGAACAGTCTTCCCATGGGTACACGAAGCACTCCTCATGATCACTTTTATGCTTCATTGACGATTAAGATATTGCATCAGAGGAGTTTATGGGTTAAAGACAATTTTTTTAAAAGTGTTTTGTTTTTCAGGCGGCAAGTGGATGAAAGACGCTCACCATCCTCAGAGTCTCACCACTCCCACAATAAACGCCACCGCAGCCGGGAGCGAAGCCACGAAAGGGAGAGCAAGAAGAAGAAGAGTAGGAGGGAGAGGTGAGAAAGGACTTATCTAAGGGTTGTGGATGTGTATGGGAAGTTGTATGTTCTGTTCTAGCTCTTCTATACCACACACCAATTATAGAAACAACCACATGACATAATTTGCATCATCTTCACAGCTTAATGACTGAAAATATCTTGTTTTGTAAGACCAAACTGTATTGTGCATACTGGGGAGTTAACTTGGACTTTTTGGATCTTCACAGGGATTCCCACTCCCCAGATGACCACCACCACCACCACGATAAAAAGAAGAAGAAGAAGAAGAAGAAAGATGAGAGAGACAGGGAGAAGGAGAAGTGAGAGTGCTGAATCTGCAGTGACTGAAGTCGACTCTGAAGTCGCAGTGTTCGCAAAGACGAGACTAAAAATAGGTTTACATGCTGACACATGTTGTAAAGATTTAAACGCGATAAAGTTTTCAAACCAAACATTCATTGGTTGAGTTTTATTGTGCTTCACTGACACCATTTTCAATCAGCGCTTCAGCGTTTTACAGCACAGCCACGTTACCTCCCTCTGCATGATTGGCTGGGCTTTTTTTTTTTCTTTTTTAATGATAACTTGGAATCTCAGACGGGAGTGTCTTAACTGTCCTACTTTCACCAAAAGGTCAAAGGTTATTTTTTGGCCTTTAGTCTTTGCTGTAAGTTTGGGTGTGTTTACCTGGGAAGTCATTAAGAAAATGGAATAAAGTGGGTTTGTGCGGTCTGTTTATAAACCAAAAAACACTGCAAGTGTAAATGTAGGGTGATCATTTTACAGATATTTAAATCAATAGTCTGATAAAGAGTTCAGACTTCCAGAAAGAACATAAAAACTAAATCTGACTGTTCACTGAAGAATAGTTGCAAAACTATGCACCTGTGATTCTTGTTCCTAGGTTGAAGAAAATAAAAATGACCAGTTTATACAACAAATTATTATTATTATCATTAATTGTCTCTGTAGTCACACAATCTATTTGTGTTGGCATAAATGACATCATTGTTTGAAATTGCAACATTGCAAAACATTTGTTTTTTTGATTTAAGAAATCTTGTTCTGAGGGTAAAATTTGTTGCTCACTAAACTAATTTGAAAAATTTTCACTGAAGCTTGAAAAATCGTTAAATGATACAGTTTAATTTTGAATGTATTTTTTATTTAGCTCATGAGAGGAAGTACAAGGCATGATTATGGGTGCAAATTGTGCTCTAGATGATTACAATCCTCAAAACAGTTTTTTTTTTTTAATCAGATGTTAAAACTGTGTGTTTTGCAACTCCAGACAGAAGCACGTGGAAATGTGATATAGATATTAATATGAAGACACAAAACCCAAAAATCTATTCATCTTCCTTCTGTCCTGGTTTTCCTCTGCTCATGCTGGATTCTGGATCTGGTATTTCTCACCCTTTTGAGAAGCACAGATAGAGGACGAGAAGAACGAAAAAAGTCGAACAGGATCCCGTCCGTGCCTGGGAACCTGACGGATCCTGGAGAGACAAGAGTACAGGGGGAACCGTTGGGGTGATAATAGTGTAAGGGAAACTCCTCAGGGAACGTGAAATCGGGCTGTTTTTGTTCTCATCCATATCCCCAAAGAATCCTTTAGCAGGTCTGGTCTAGAGGGAATCACTGTGCAGCACCATGGGGGCCTCCTGTGATAAGGTAAAATGAGATTATCATCATATGTGGATTTGGTCCTGCACATTTTGAGGAAACTGTTAAATGTTGCTTATGGTAAAATAATCAGGGGAAGGTTTTAGTTTGTCGTTTGTCCACTGGACAGTCTTTAAAGTGCCTCTCAGGCTGTTAGCAGGACCTTAAAATCTTGATATAGGCCTTAAAAATTTCAATAAGGTCTTAATTTCCATATTAAAAATGCAGATCTTCTCTTTTTGTTTGTGTTAGCATCTTAATCAGCAAAATCTGCAGACAGAATTTATCTGAAAAACTTTTTTTGTTGTTTGTTTACTAAAGTATAACTTGTGGTTTTAATTTATTTTCATTTTTAAAGTAATTTTGGTGTAATACATCATAAACTAATTCTGTATTCAGCTGTTCAGTGAGTCATCTGTGTGGGAGTCATTTTGCTGAGCAGACATTTCTGAGTAATATTTGTGGGTGGTTTTTAGGTTCTGGGGAAGCTTTTTAATTCACAGGGGAGGCTTTGTTTAAATTCTTTGCTGATTTTGGATTTTTCTCTAGAATTCACAACAAAGCACAACAAAGGGAAATTTGTACATGGTGTAATGTTTGGCCATGTGACCAAATAGATTTTGCACACATTGAGAATGTTGGAACATCCTTGGTTTCTTTATAGCAAACTACAAATATGAACAAAAAAGTTAAATATGAAATGTGAGAGTATTCACTACCTCACAGCCCCAGAGGTCCAACGGGGCAGAGTTAATTGGGTTTGAATTTGCTTGTTCGGTCTGTTACAGCTGTTCTCTTGAGTTGTTTAAATTCATGCACAAACTAGCCTCTAATAAAGGTTAACAAGGCAACATTTGTCTAGCAGAAATGTGGCAAATGTTCTTGTTAAATTATTGGATAATGAGCTCTTTTTGCTACTTTATTCAGGTTAATATTATGTGAATAAATTGTTACTTGAATAAAGAAATAATACAAGAGTGAGGGATTCTTTAACACCAGAGAAGCTGAGCTCATTTGACCTTTTCAAGGTTTGAATCTTCCCAAAATTCATTTTCAAACAAGTTTGATCTGAGGTTTCAGAAATTATTACAAAAATGTGGTTGTGGTCATTTTTATCCTCCTTTATCCTCAGTTCAATGACCTTGTGTTAAAATCTAATACACAGCCTTCCAGGTACAGAGCAGGTTTTTCCTGTGCTGGTCTGCAGCCTCACAGTGAGGCTTCAGGAATGTCAGATGAGTCTGAGAAGTGCTCAGCAGTCTTCCTCCTGACAAAGAAACCTCAGTCTGTTTAATTCTCAGGCAAACAGCAGCAACTCAAAACCTCAGCAGCCCCATTGCAAATAAAGAGTCCTTTAAAGTCAATCTCCTTTGTTGGTGTAGCCCACCCAAACACTTCTCTGATCATATTTGATGTGTCAAGTTCTGCTCTGAGGTCAGGAGGTTCATCAGTGAAAGCGGTTGCTTCACTTCTGATGTTTTTGGTACTTGTCATTGGTTGTCTAACAAGTGGCAGTGGAGGATCTATGACTGTGAGTTAGAACTTAAAGTAAACTTTAAAAGGTTAAAAAAGACAATCACTTATGCAAAAACTTAGTTATGCCAGTGCAGCTCAGGTAAAACTGGACTTGGTTATTTGTTTTAGTTAATAACCTTTCAGCAGAGATTTGAATAAGCTGAAGCCAGTGATGGTCTTTTTAGGAAGTCCTTCAAAAAGAGCATTTCAGGAATGCAGCCTATAGGTGAATGAATGAAAAAGCACTGTGAGTCAGGAAAGGCTTACAGATAACCCGCCTATTATTCATTCAATCAGACTGACCGTGTGGGTTAAATCAATATTTGCACATAGCATTTACAGTGCTGGAAAAAAATAACATGGAAATAAACAAATGACTTAAAAGATCATCAGAATTAATGATTTTTGTTTTTCTATTAAAAATTTGTTTGGCCAATACAAAAACTGCCATAGGATTGTATTCACCCAGTGTCCTACCAGTAGTTTACTATGCTACCTCCAGAGGGCAGTATAACACCTGTCACTGGTCTAAGCAGAGACAGAACCTGACAGTAATCAGTCACCTGAGCTGAGGCAACAAGACTGAAGACTGGGAATTAGAGCTGAATTATGCTGGATTTCTGTTGCTGGATTTCTGTTGATCATTATACTTAACACTCCCTTTAGGCTGTTTATGCAGCTCATGATTACTTTACGCCTTTTCTTTTTCTGAAATAAAATAAAGTTGGTTGGATCTTATATAAAAGTTTATAATTTAAAAACACATTACACGATGCACTGAGTGAATAGAAGAAAAAATCTGACTTATTGAGTCCCCTGGAACTAAAAAGCCCCCATAAAGTAGTCAAAATGCTCCCAGTGTAAAAAACAATGTGCTAATATTGCAGTGTTTCTGTGTGTCTAGTACACCAGTTTACTCTGAAACAACCAATATGTGAATTGCTAAGTCAAAGTGGTGCAAAACTACATCAGCATGGATGCAATCTTTTTTCTTTTTTTTTTGGTTACCTTGTTTCCCTTCACAGAGAAAGAAGCACTGCTCCAGTCCCTGTAGAATAATTTGTTTGTTTTTAGCCTGTGAATATGATGGATCACGAGATCACGAGATGGAGCTAATTGATTACCTTTTTGTGCATAACATAAAAAAAAAAAAAAACACCAACAAGGGACTGAAGTCTAAAAACATGAGGTTCTGCATGGGCACTCTTCAAAGTAGAATAGTTTGCAACAGTCTTTGTGTAGTTAGGGCTTGTCTGCTATTTAAAACTGCGACCTATCCCTCAAAGGATAGGATACATACCTATACCAATGAGCACCTGCAATGACAGAAATGCAGAAGTCAAGCAGACGAGTGATTCTTGCAGTTGTCAGTGGGGGGATCCGGGGGTTTCTCTGTGAATTTCACATTCCCGTGGCAGAAGGTCAGGTGCTTGCTCAGATGTTGATTTCCACACATCTGTTGCTGCCACGGACGTTGCACGCACTTACACCATTGTCATGAGACACTCTCACAAACAAAATCATGGTTTAGTAATGCAGTAACGCAGCATGCTTACGGTAAAGTAACAGTAATCAAATTACTTTTTTTCAACAGTAATACCTTAATTGACTCGTTACTTGAAAAAAGTAATCAGATTATAGTAACTACTGTAACTTACTGCCCATCTCTGGTGGTCATCAAATGCACTGTTTGTGAGTACAGGAGCCCCACCCACCTGCCGTTCAAATCCTTTGTGTGCAAGAGGCAGCCAATCAAAAGTTAGTTGGTTTAATTTTTTAATTAAACCCAATTTAATTTAATTAATAGAGTCCAATTGAGGGATTTATTTAAATACAGCTGACAGGACCTGTAGTAGGAACAGTGGGTCAGAAAATAAACTCATCCAGCAGTGACATCTTAGTTTACAGTTTAATATTCATTCGGGTTGTGTGAAATGGTGAATTGTGTTGCATGAGTCTATCTGCTGTATTTGATGTGTCCCCTGCAGGCGTCGCTCCTCTCGGGGCTGCTCGTATTCATGCTGTGTGTCGCCTCTTCTCACTGCCAGGAGGAAAATTCTGGATACCACTCAGGTCAGGGCTTCCTCATGCTGACACTGATTTAACTTCAATCTCAGGTGAAACAATAGCTGTTTAGTCTTGTTTTACTAAAGAACAACAGGTGACAGATGACACAATTTTAGAATCCAGCAGAAGAATATTGAAAACCTGTTTCTTCTAGTTAACTAATCAAAAGTTAATTATGATAAACACTGCTTAATTATATAAAAAAGTACCTTTACAAATCATTAGCAACTTTCTTGTTTAATACTCTAGACAAGTAATGGCTCATCTGGGGAAAGAAGGAACAACTTTAAATGAACTGCATTACTCCTGCATTACTTTACGTGAGCACAGAATATACCACATATTCATTACAAAATTTATTCAATTATTAACACAAATTATTGTTTGTTTGTTTGTTTTTTTCAACAAAAAAACCCTTCAGATTGTAACTTCACTTTATTTGTCAACTTTAAAGCACTGACTCAAATCACAGTTTTGCAGGACAGGAGAGATGTTTGTGGAAGTTGTTGATCTGTATGTACAGTATGATGCAGTTTTTATCCCCCCCACACACACACACACATTTTCTGTAAGTTAAGGGCTCACCACCCAAAGCAAGAATCATACCCCTAAAACATCGAGTCACATTTCACCATGTTGGTCTCATACTGAGTTCTCACCTCATGTATTTTGCATGTCTATTCAGGTGAGGAACACACCTATGAAGAGTCTTCTGCAGTTGACCACTATGACAACTTAGCTGCTCCTCAGCCAGGTGAGATCAGTAACACAGTTAGTGTAAACTGTACCAGAGGGCACTCTCTGACTGTTTGAAGTCCTCCGGGCTCCAGACCAGGACTGCTGACTGTAACAATGCACCACAAAGTCCAAACAAAACTGACAAAAATGTCTTAATATTTCTTTAGAATATCCACCAGAGCCAACTCATAGCTATGATGTGGACCAGATATTCGAGGAAGAGGATTATGACACTTATGGCCCAATCCCCACCCAAGTCACCATGATCACTGAGGACACCTTTCCCTACATCACCACCACTGAGTCCCACTATGCCAAAGAGGACACTGAGATCGTGCAGGTGGGACAGCTGTGTGCTGGGAGTGTCAGGGGTAGCTCAACAACAATATTAAACTGCAGCAGGAAGAAATGTAGAGAGAGCTTTAAAAAAAACAAGCCTCTTTCAGTCTCTCTTTGTTCTAAGCCCCTCATACCCTAAAACAATTTCATATCTGCTGAACATAACTAGGAACTGAGTTTTAGTTTCATATAGCATTCATAAAAAACCTGACCACTCTCTCTAGTAAAAAATCTTGTGCTTAGAGGGCATCCAGCCCATTGTTAAGGGTCATTCAGTCCCTGTGCAGTCAAGTGAAAGCTTGGTCTGCATTGCTGGTAATAAGTCACTATCATTCCTTATGGGTTTTGGACTTTGGCAAAAAGCAGAAGGTTTGTACTTTGGTGGTTTCAGGATCTCATCTACGCTTTTTTGCAGATGATGTGGTTCTGTTGGCTCCCTCAGGTGGTAGCCTCCAGCTTTAACTGAGGTGATCTGCAGATGAATGTCTGCATTTCCAGGTCTGAGGTCATGGTTCTCAGCTAGAAACAGGTGGAGTGTCCATTTCAGGTCACAGGCGGGTGGCTGCCCCCTGGAGGCACTTAAATATTATTACCTGTAGTCTTCTGTAATGTGCCAGATTTTCTACCGTTTTTGTTTAGTGATGCTGAAAGCAAACTGCCTACCAGAACCATCAGTCAGTAGTTGCTCCAAAGTAAGAGCGCATCCAGGATTTGAACCTGCGAGAATCATAACCCTACACCATGTCTACAAAACCATGTCTATGCGGGTGCAGGGCATTGAGTGTCGTAAAGATAAATTTGGAGGACACCATAGGTGTGATAATATTTGTTAATGTTGTATTTTAGGTGCCATATGAGTACCCTCCTGACACTGGCTCCTCAGAAGAGTCAGGGGGCGATGCAGAGCTTGGGCAGGTGGGGCCAACAGAGTGTGACTGTGAGCCCGGAGAGCCTGGATTTGCTGGCTTCACAGGACCAAAGGTACAGACACATTGCATCACATCACTGGCTAAATGCAGTCAATGGTCCCTTTGTTTCATTCTTCCACTGCATGGCCTGATCCAAAACTGGGGTCAAATGTAGGCTTGTTCATGTTGTAGTTCTTTTTTTCCACAGTCTGACTCCTTTTCTCTTTCTCTCAGGGATCCAGAGGACTGCAGGGTAAAACTGGTAAACCAGGGTCTCAAGGGAGAGAGGTAAAAGTCTTAAACATGAATAGTGGATGTTTGTTTATGACAAGAACGCCTGATTAAAGTGATACTAAAGCAGCAGCTGCATATTCAAGTAGTGTAATTACTGGTTATTTATCCATTTTGTGTTTTAGGGCTATAAAGGGACCAAAGGTGTTCAGGGAAGGAGAGGAGATACTGGCCCAGTGGTGAGTAAATCATGCTACAGCAGTCACAGTTGATACTACCATGCAAAATAGCTTGTATTTACATTTGTAGCTCCCATAACACTGTGAAAGTAATGACAGCATTGGTGTTGTAACGTAGAGTGAAAGTAAAAAATAAAGAAAAATTAAAATGAAACTGAAAATACTGAGTTTTAATGACCATGAAAGCCAGTCAGCTAAACAGAAAGTAAAAGAGGTATAAGCAGCTGAAGGAAAGTTTGTTAAAACCCCGAAGCCAAACTGAAAGTGAAAGCTCTTCATTTAAACCTTAATTAAATTTAAAGTAATTCTGGTAATTTAAGTAATTAAAGACTAAAGGAGAAAAAAATTTCTTGTTTACGACAGGAAAAGGGAAAAAAAGTGTTTTGTGCTGTTTTAGTGTTATTTTACATAGGAGACACCTTGAGGTGTCCCAACTAAAGTAGGATTAAGATATAATGAGTCATTTCAATAATTTCATTATTTTTATTTTTTAAATTAATTTCATCATATATCAAAAATTCTTCACTGTGTATAAATTTCAGCTGTTGCAATTTTTAAGACTATGAAACTGCTTTGTTGTGTGAGGAGACTAAGTGTTGTGTATAAGCTTTGGAAATGTTTTGGCCCTTGTCTGTTGTAACCTTTGACCTCATCTTGCAGGGTGACCCTGGTCCTGAGGGAGATGAAGGAGCTTCTGGTTTTTCTGGAGCCACCGTGAGTTAACCAGTCCATCCCACACTGAAGTGAAAGTTAACTGGCAGTGTTTACATTTTATTGTGACTATTAAAAGATATAAGTGCAGAGTGTGAGCTGTTAAGTTTCATGTAAAACCTTTTAAACTAATAACTGAAAAACTGTTTCACTAAGGAGTTAAGCTCCGTAAAGCTGCAGCTCCATCTGTGAGGATTTGTAAAACTTTTCTAAGCTTATTCATTGAATCTGTCAGGGAGAACCTGGACTTCCAGGAGAGCCAGGTGAGCCTGGAGATGTGGGTCTAAAGGTAAACACACACACACACACACACACACACACACACACACACACACACACACACACACACACACACACACACACACACACTCTATCCCTCCCACCCCTCTTGCCTCATTGCTTACACTCAGTCATGTGGTTGGAGGGATGTTGATAGATGCATCATTGTTGAGTTAATGCACTGATTACAGTATACATTTAGTATTTCCATAATGTCTGTGAATGTTTCATGGCGTTCTAACTTTTTTTTCATTTATTTATTTGATTAGCATTCAAATCTCTCAGTGAATAGCACAAGATAAGGCAAATCAAAAGGCATTGGCTGTAGCAAATGCTTATTATGCCAACCCTTTTAACAAAAGATCCTTTAGGAAGCAGCTCATTTACATAGGGCTCGAAGCAAAAGAGTAAAACAAAACAAACAAACAAACAAAACAAACTTCCATCTTAGATAAATAAGTACATTAAATATAATTTCATAACGATAATCCACACAAAACAACCAAGAGTTTCAGTATTATTATTGCTCTTCTTCATTCTTGATTTATATATTTTTCTAATACTCTAGTTTTAAACATGTTTTTAAACAAGGAAAATGAACTACACGTTTTTAAGTCACTGTCACAACTATTCCACAAGTTAACTCCTCTAACAGAAACACATGTCTGCTTTATGTTTGATCTTATCTTAGTTTTTAAAAAATCTGTTCTCCTTAAGTCATTATTGACTCTCTTTGACTTCAAACAGCTTCTGAGTACTGCGGCAAAGCAAATTATTTTGTGCTTTATACATTATCTGTGCCATTTTATATTCAACTAAATCATAAAATTTCAGGGTATTCAAATTAATAAACAAAATGTTAGTTAGTTCTATATAGTTTGATTGTTTTATAATTCTTATAGCTCTTTTTTGTAACTTGAAAATAGGGAGAATATTGTTTTATATGCATTACCCCATATCTCTCGACAATAAGTCATATATGGAAGCAACAGAGAACAATAAAGCTGTATAATGATTCCTTGTCCAGGACATCCTTTGTTTTGTAGAGAATAGCAACGGTTTTTGACATTTTTGTTTTCACGTAGTTTATATGAGATTTCCAACTAAGCTTATCGTCAATTATCACTCCAAGAAATTTATTTTTGTACACTATTTCAATTTCAGTTCCATTAACCCTGATTTTAGATACATTTTTCATTTGTCTAGTGCCAAAAATAATACATTTTGTATTGTTTATATTTAACGATAACTTATTTATATGAAACCAGTTTTTTAATATATTTAACTCCCTTTCCACTGTCAGAAGCTGTTCTAGGTTTTTACCTGAGCAATACAGAGTGGTATCATCAGCAAACAAAACACATTTTAACTGTTTGGAAACATTACATATATCATTTATAGATAATATGAATAATTTAGGGCCCAGCACAGAGCCCTGAGGAACCCCACAAGTTACCTTCAACTGATTAGATTTTACATTATTGATTTCGACATATTGATATCTATCATGCCAGTAACTTTTCATCCACTTGTATGCTATCCCTCTTGTACCATAGCTCTTTCATTAATATACTATGATCAATTATATCAAATGCCTTTTTTAACTCTATAAAGACACTAACAGTATACTCCTTATTATCTATTGCAGTAGATATCCCTTCTACAAGTTCCATTACTGCCATCGAAGTGGACCTTTTCGCTCTAAAGCCGTATTGAATATCACTTAGGAGATTATGTTTCTCAATATTTTTATCAAGTCTATTAACAAAAAATTTTCCTGATGATTTTTGTGGGAGTAGTGATATTGGTCTGTAATTGGTAAATTGACATCTCTCTCTATTTTTATTGATGGGAATAACTTTTGCTATTTTCATTTTTGAGGGAAACATACCAGTTCGAAAGGACAGATTACAAATTTATGTGAAAGGTTGCACTATATAATCTATAATACTTTAAACTAATATCATGTCAATACCAAAACAATCAGTGGACTTTTTATTTTTAAGTGTTTTCACAATGTCAGGTATTTCTCTACAAGTTACAGCATCTCTTCCCTTTGGAGCATTTTTTTTCCTGTGCATTATTTATAATATTTTTGTTTGTTTAAATGTCTTCTATGCTCCTGTCAATAAATAAGCAAAATATTTGCATAAAGATAGACAGACAATACCAAAGAGCCTGCAATACCTGCAACAGATACATTTAGAGAACTATATGAAGTGTAATTATCAACTGGACAACCCCATCAGTAAGTTTAAAATTCACTGAAGTGACATGTAACATAATAATAATAACTTAAAGAAAGCTTATTTGACCTGAAATTATGTGATTTTATGCTGAAAGTATAATCAGTTCAGGGTTTCATAATATTTCTTTGTGGTAGACGTCATAATTATTAGATCTATCTATCTATTGCTATTTATATGATTTATTATAATTATATATAATTAATTTAAAAACATTATGGTTTTAAATTACAGATTTACATTGAACCATTGTATTTTTATACTGTTTTGCATTTGTTTAGCCCAGCAGTTATTATGTGTTATTAGCACCTCAATTAGCCAATAATTAGCCAATAATTGCAGCGCCTCTTCTTGTTGACAGGGTGACATGGGATTGGAGGGACCCCGTGGAGGAGTCGGACCTCCTGGTGAGACTGTAAGGAACACAGCTACCTCTCAGCCTCTCTATGTGGGAAAATTTAACATCTAAGCAAAAATGTGTCCTTCAATAAGCTGAATAAGAACAAGCTTTTAGTGAAACATTTGCTTCAGCTCAACTAAATCAGACTAATTCTGATAAAAGTGAAAGTAGGGAAGTCGTGACTCCACGATGAGTCACACTATTTTTAAATTGGCAGATGTTATTTAGTCTACATTGAATCAATGGGTTTCCGTGTTGAAAAAAAAACAATGCGAAAGTTACTACGGCACAGAAAAGTTTTAATAATTGGATTTCAACTGTTGTAGATGCTACGTAAGCATAGCAAGCAAATTATGCAGGCACATTTTTTTTAAAAAAAGATTAAATTAGTTACATTTAAGATATTTCTTTCTGACAAAACATGCACTGACACATTCAGGAAATGAAACTGAAACCACCTCCCACTGCAGACTGAGACAACAGAGGTTGTGTCATTATCCTGGAAATCACCCAGAGTATCAACAAACAGATGGTACATTTAAATAGCAGACTGGGGATTTGGGGATTTTTCTGGCAGTTCCTGATAAACTTTGTGACCCCTAACTGCAGTTACACACACACACACACACACACACACACACACACACACACACACACACACACACACACATATATATATATATATATATATATATATATATATATATATATATATATGTATATATATATATATATATAGATCAAAGTAGCACGGAGGGAGGTTAGCCAACTAACGGAGTTGCAGAAAGGCGCGACAAAGAAGGTGCATAAGAAATACAGCAAGCTGTCCATACCTGAGGCCTTGAAACTGCCAAGCAAAGACTCACAGCCTTGGCCAGCCGCTTGAGGAGGTACACCAGAGAGATAGAAGGCAGGAGAATAAACCAGCTGTTCTCCACAGAACCAGCAAAGGTGTACTCTCAGTGGCAAGGGAACAAAACAGAACAGCACCACCAAGGCTGGAGACGGAGCAATACTGGAAGAGCATATGGGAGAAGGGCGCAACCCATAACGGCAATGCTCAGTGGCTAGTGGATCTGAGGGCAGACCACAGCAACCTCCTGAACAGGGTCCAGTAACCATCACAGTGGCAGACATCCAAGAAAGGGTCTCCAGTATGAAGAGTTGGACAGCACCAGGGCCCGACATGGTTCACGCCTACTGGCTGAAGAAGCTGACTGCACTCCACGAGCGCCTGGCAGCACAAATGAACCAGCTGCTAGTTAACGAGAGACACCGAATGGCTAACTGAAGGTCGGACGGTCCTGATCCCCAAGGACCCCAAGAAGGGACCGGTCCCATCCAACTACCGACCAATAACCTGCCTCAGTACTACATGGAAGCTCCTGTCAGGCATCATATCGGCTAAGATGAAGCGGGCACATGGGTCAATACATGAGCGGGACACAGAAAGGGATTGGCAAGAATACCAGAGGCGCAAAACACCAGCTACTGGTAGACAGAACAGTCAGCCGAGACTGCAAGACCAGACTGACCAACCTGTGCACAGCCTGGATTGATTACAAGAAGGCCTATGACTCAATGCCCCACAGCTGGATACTGGAATGCCTAGAATTGTACAAGATCAACAGGACCCTAAGAGCCTTCATCAGGAACTCAATGGGGATGTGGCGCACAACACCAGAGGCCAACTCAAGCCCATAGCACAAGTCACCATCAAGTGCGGGATCTACCAAGGAGATGCTCTGTCCCCACTGCTGTTCTGCATAGGCCTGAACCCCTCAGTGAGATCATTAACAAGACTGGCTACGGATACCGACTACGAAACGGAGCGGTTGTCAGCCACCTCCTGTACATGGATGACATCAAGCTGTATGCCAAGAGTGAACGAGACATCGATTCACTGATCCACACTACCAGGATATACAGCAATGACATCGGGATGTCATTCGGGCTGGAGAAGTGTAGTCGGATGGTAACAAAGAGAGGAAAGGTAGTCAGAACTGAGGGGATCGAACTACCAGAAGGCAACATTGCAGACATAGAGGACAGTTACAAGTACCTGGGGATCCCGCAGGCGAATGGGAACCATGAAGAGGCCGCTAGAAAAGCTGCAACCACCAAGTACCTGCAGAGGGTCAGGCAAGTCCTGAGGAGTCAGCTGAACGGTAAGAACAAGATCCGGGCCATCAACACCCACGCCCTGCCCGTGATCAGGTACCCTGCTGGGGTAATAGGCTGGCCAAAGGAGGAGATAGAAGCCACTGACATAAAGACAAGAAAGCTCCTTACCATGCATGGAGGGTTTCACCCCAAGTCCAGCACCCTGAGGCTGTACGCTAAGCGGAAGGAAGGGGCCGAGGACTGGTGAGTGTCAGCACCACAGTCCAGGATGAGACAACGAACATCCAAGAATACATTGGGAAGATGGCCCCAACTGACCGAGTGCTCAGTGAATACCTCAGGCAGCAGAAACCCAAGAAAGAGGAGGGAGACGAGGAACCATCATGGAAGGACAGGCCCCTGCACGGTATGTACCACCGGCAGATAGAGGAGGTGGCTGATATCCAGAAATCCTACCAGTGGCTGGACAAAGCTGGACTGAAAGACAGCACAGAGGCACTAATCATGGCAGCACAAGAACAAGCTCTGAGTACAAGATCCATAGAGGCTGGGGTCTATCACACCAGGCAAGACCCCAGGTGCAGGCTGTGTAAAGATGCCCTGAGACAATCCAGCACATAACAGCAGGGTGCAAGATGCTAGCAGGCAAGGCATACATGGAACGCCACAACCAAGTGGCCGGCATAGTGTACAGGAACATCTGTGCCGAGTATAACCTGGAAGTCCCGAGGTCAAAATGGGAGATGCCCCCAAGGGTGGTGGAGAATGACCGAGCTAAGATCCTGTGGGACTTCCAGATACAGACGGACAAAATGGTGGTGGCTAACCAACCGGACATAGTGGTGGTAGACAAACAGGAGAAGACGGCCGTAGTGATCGATGTAGCGGTTCGAATGACAGTAATATCAGGAAGAAGGAACACGAGAAGCTGGAGAAATACCAAGGGCTCAGAGAAGAGCTCGAGAGGATGTGGAGGGTGAAGGTAACGGTGGTCCCGTGGTAATCGGAGCACTAGGTGCGGTGACTCCCAAGCTAGGCGAGTGGCTCCAGCAGATCCCGGGAACAACATCGGAGATCTCTGTCCAGAAGAGCGCAGTCCTGGGAACAGCTAAGATACTGCAAGAGGACCCTCAAGCTCCCAGGCCTCTGGTAGAGGACCCGAGCTTGAAGGATAAAAACCGCCCGTAGGGGCGTGCTGGGTGTTGTTGTATATATATATATGTATATATATATATATGTATATGTATATATATGTATGTATATATATATATGTACATATATATGTATATATATATATACATACATACATACATAGCTAAGATACTGCGCAGGACCCTCAAGCTCCCAGGCCTCTGGTAGAGGACCCGAGCTTGAAGGATAAACCGCCCGCAGGGGCGTGCAGGGTGTTTTTTTTTTTTTGTATATATATATGTATATATATGTATATAGTTATCTGTAATAATGAAAATGGCACAGGAAAAGAATATTGAACACGCTGACTGAAATGTATTTAATACTTCGTAAAAAAGCCTTTGTTGGTGTCAAGACATCTCCTGTACGGAGAAACTAGTCACAAGCATTACTCAGGTGTGATTTTGGCTCATTCTTTTACATAGTTTTCAAATCCTGAATGTTCTGTTGGTTCCTTCTATGAACTCTGAGCTTTAGTTCTTTGCATAGATTTTCCATTGGGTTCAGGTCAGGTCTGAACCATTCTAGTGGCTTTATTTTCTCTCTCTGACACCAACTGAGTTTCCTTGCCCGTGTGTTTGGGATCATTGTCTTGCTGAAACGTTCCACCCTTGTTTCATCCTGGTATATGGCAGCAGATTTGAAACCATGAAATTCTCACTTCCAAACTTCAATGTTGCTCTTGTGTTTTTAGGGTGATATGCAGTGCCTTTTGACTTCCAAACATTATGTGTATTATGAGATCCAAAGAGCCACTCCGTACTGGCCGAAGAATTGTAAAATATTATTACTACCATAGTTAAATAATCTAGTTTCCTTGCTCATGTTTGAAAGGTATTATTAGCACTTTATCACAGCCCATCTCACATGATGGCCAAGATGATTAGCTCATCTGTTATGATGCTTGTCGCTACCCAATCCATACCATGCATGCGAGAATCCTACGTCACTTCCTCTCTTTGCCAACATTGCGACAGTTAATATATTTGAATGACACGGTTAGCGCCCTGTTACCTCCTAGCATTTCTCGACTGCGGGTCTGCGTCCTTTTCGACTGCCCGGGACATTTAAACAATGGATACCTCCGTATACAAGCCTATTGTGTATAAAAATAAAAACTTGTAATATGTCATGTGAAGATTCATCAGCCAAATTAAGTGTTTACTGACAATTGACAGTGATAGCGGACATCATCATCACAATTCCAATCAATCCTCTCCACACAGATAAGCATAAACACACTCGACTATCACTAAATCAAAGTTAACACGCATACACAACGAAACAAAAGAAGAAGAGAACATCTGCACATGTGCGGAAAGATTGGGTAGACCGGATCTGTACGGTCCGACTTTGAACATGTGCAGTAAGGATTGGGGAGTCCTGATCTCTTTTTGTGTGTTTTTGTTTGTTTTTTGTCTACATTGAATTGAAATGTTTCATTATTGCAAACATTTTAACAGATACTTATTATTGTTAACATCTTAACAGATACTCTGACTCGTAACTATCATAAAATGCTTCGAGCGGAAGTAGATGCCTTTGGCACATGCGTGGTATGGATTGGGTTTCCGGTACGGATCGGGTAGTGACAATGATAAATCACTGAAGTGTGTTTGCCTGCAAAAAAATCCTGCTCTTGTAAACACATATTTCTTTCAAACTTCTAGAGTCGTTCTTCATATTAGGCACAAAGTTTCACTTTGATTCAGGAAAGAACATAAATTTTGATGTTCAAATTATGGCAAAAAATAAATGAATAAATTACACAATTAACTAAAATTATAAAGTGATGCAATTTTTATCGAATGAATGAAACAACATTTTCCAGTCAATGTTTTAGTGCCATAATTCACCATAAATCACCACATTTTACATTTGGCTAGACCCTGGATTGGGGGGATTAATATTATAGACATGGATGTAACACTAGAACTTGATGAGCTGATAGAGGCACACGACGGGAAAAGGTGGTAATTAAGTTTTTGGTTATTTCAGGGTCGTCGTGGTGATGCTGGGCCTGCTGGAGGAAGAGGGACTAAAGGTATCAAGGTAAAAGAAAAAAATGAGTGATGACTATGTCCTCATGATAATTACATGACTGAAATACAACAACGCAGCCGTGTTTTATGTTCAGTAACATTCTGATGAGGCAAATGCTGAAATTATTTTATTAATATTTTATTAGTATTAGTATTTATAAACTCAAACGCTAGTGGTTCTTTTCGATTTTTATCTTTATTTATTTATTTGGCCAAGCCAGTAGGCCCATAAAGACATGGAAATAAACAGATTTTTATTGGGGGGGTTTTCTTAACAAATTGTTGAATAAAATACTGGTTTAACAAGTAATAACAGTAACAATCAGTACTTGTTACTAAAGCGTATACAGTATGTATATGATTTTTTTTATTTTAAGTTTCTGTATTTTATTAATTTATTTACACTGAATAATATAATACAGTTTTTAACCATGTGTTTTGAATGTTCTGTCTGGTGGTTTATTAGTTTTTGGCACTTTGGATGGATGTGTTTCTTCTTTTTAGGGCGCTCCTGGTGACAAAGGCGAACAAGGTCCTCAGGGACGAGAAGGACCAAAGGTATACAAGTATCACGTACTTAAATTCTTCAAAAAAGAAAATATTTGGTGATTTCCCCTGGCATACAACTGAAGGTTGTTTAAAATGTCTATGATCAAAGCTGACACAGTTTCTTTGCCTAAAAATAAATAATATTCTTTTTATTCTTCTGCATTATGTCTTCCTGTTTATTGCACAGTTTTTTGCTAACCAGCAGTGGCCGGTTAAAGTCACAGCTGTCTTGGTGTCGATCTAAACATGTTTGTTCTTTGTCAACAGGGTCAAACAGGAGCACCTGGGTTTCCAGGTGATGTTGGCGAGAGAGGCTACACTGTAAGACACATCATTACTGGTCATGGAAACTACCTAAACATCTTAACATTTACTCTATGTGTCATCATTTGATTTGAATTTTAATCTCATTTGACTTCCATAACCTTTCCTTTCTTGGCAACTTTTTTTTAAATCAAAAAATTGATTCAAAAAATTGTATCAAAGGTTTTTAAGAGATCTGATGACACAGTTTCTCTGGTGTATTAATATGTATCTGGGACTGTATTCAATTATGCATTAGTTATGTTATGCAATAGACAAAATATCTTCAAATATCTTGGCATGTTTGTTTTTATCAGCATAAAAGTGTATTAATAACTTCTCTGTCTGTGCAGTCCCAAGTTTACTCAATCTGAGAAGCACAGTAGTTAGTTTTACCTCTGTTAGCAAATGAGCAATTTGATTAAATCTACTCGAAAGGCAGAACGTACAACATTTTTCCTGTGTCCTCCAAACATGCTTTTCGAACTGCCCCATTACACAGAACAGAGTCACAGATATAATTCCATAAACCTTTCCTGGGTTGAGGAGATTCACGTTTCTCTTTTCTTCGGGTTTCCATTACAACAAATACTGACGCATACTATAGCGGTACACATGTGACTCTGTCAAGGGTTGCCTTGTGGTTTAAGCTTCCTTTATTTTTATAGTGTTCCGTCTATGTAGCAACAGATGACATCACTCAGACTCCTCCTTTTAAAGTGACACAAGCTCCTACGCGTCAGGCTCTAATACAAAGCGGCTTATTTAGTGTCTTTATTTCGACAATTTCTAAAATTTCCCGAATTCACTGTTCTATATAATTTTCTTCTTCACATCATATTTGAACTAATTTCTCTTTTTTCTCCTTTGATTTAAAAAAATCTGAGCACAATATTTCTTGTTTATCCTCCTCAGGGTTATCCTGGACAGCCAGGGCCAATCGGAAAGAGCGGTCCAAAGGTACGCAAATAAACTGAGGTTCTTTTATTCTGCTCAAATCTTTTTTAATGCCTGAGTGTCTGTATTTAAGTGCACCCAGTCATCCTTTCAGTTTCCAGATTACGACCTTCATGATCAGCCAGGGAAGAAACATTTGCATTTTATGAGTCTGAGAGTCACTCTGGCTCCTGGCCACATTTCCCAGGAATCTCACATAAATATTATTACTGCCCAGAGGGTACTTTTTTTTTTTCCAGTTTGGATATTTCATTTCTGCCCTTTAGCAAGACCACATCACAAACCAATGAATCAGCCATAAAAATAGCAAAACTGTCTAAAGCCAAGGCACACTGTTAAGAGCTGCTAAAACTCCCTACAAAAAAGCTAAAATAAAGAGAATGATGTTTTCTTGTGAATTACCACATGTTAGACCAGTAAATACGGGCAATTAAAGAATTTAGTATTAATGTAAAACACAAACATATGCAGTGTTAGTTGACTCTAAGTGCACACTTTATTAAGCTGAATAAATGACAAAACACTTTTGTATAATAGTATACATCCCTGGCTCTCAAACTTTTTCTAACATGCTTCAGCCTAGAAGCCAAAATAAGTTATAGCAACACACAATTAAAAAAAACAAAAATAAAAATGGTTGAAGTTGAATTTTACTTAAATGTTGGCCAGCACAAGCCCATGTATGTTTCCTTGCCTTCCCCCCAAAAATATTGTATTGTAATGTATTCATTTGTTTAACTTCATATTTTTCACCTGTTTGTTGGCACCTCACCAGTGGTCCTGCTGAGACTTCAGAGTAGTAGTCAGAAAAACTTCACGACTTGACTGAGAGCTTTCAAAAGCCTACTTCAGGAAAATGTTTTAAATAAATGATTAACAAGGAACAGAAACATTTTTTTATCATATTACAAATAAAATAAAATAAAAATTAAATTAACCACAACAAGAATAAAACATGATTTGCCGGAGATCTTAATTATCACTGTTAATAAACATTGTTTTTGCTCAGTTTTATCAGAAAATTAAAAAAAAAAAAATCTATCAATGGAAATCACTGACTGAAAAAAGTGTATGTATATTAAAAATTCTACCATATTGAGATAAGTGTGGAAATATATGAGAAAAGTGGAGAAAATATATAATAAAAGAAGAGGATGCACAGTTTCCAGTAACAAAATTCCAAATATTTAATGTGTGTCAGCTAGTAACTAAGTGGATCATGTGACAAGTTAGCTTATTAGGCAACACCAAGCCAAAAAATGTGCTATATAAAGCAATTACACTAATTAAATAAAGAACACACACACACCCCAGCCAACATGTATATATGGGCCCCACCTGGTTTTTGCTCGGGCTGGATGGGTACCATGTGGGCATGGGCTCAAACTGGGCTTTTTGTATGGGGCCTACTTGGGTTCTTCACATTAAACCCGTATGGGCAATCCCAAGTGGGCACTTTTAGTAGGTCCTAGCTGGGTCAAACATGGGAAACACTTAACTTGGTGCAAAATGGGAAACACATGTAGGACCCACTTGGGTTTTCCACCTGGGATAGACATGGGCAAACACAGTCATTTAGGATAAGCTGTTCTTGTGTGCCCCGGGTGGGGCAAAGTGAGGTAATCAACATATGTTTTAGTATCGATGACACAGGTGGGGCCCACCTGGTCAAACTATATGGGTCACACATGGGAAAATGCAAGTCAGACCGTGAAAACATGTCTATGTGGGCCCCATATGGGGCAAAGTGAGGTAATCAATATATTTTTTTAGCACTGATGACACAGGTGGGGCCCACCTGGTCATACTATATGGGTCACACATGGGCAAATGCAAGTCAGACCGTGAAAACATGTCTATGTGGGCCCCATATGGGTTATGTTAAGTTAATATGGCATATATTTTATGTGGGCTCAAGATTGTTTAGTATATATGGGACCCACTTGGGTTTCCCACATTAAATCCATATGGGCAAAACCAAGTGGAAACATATAGTAGGTCCTGGCTGGGTCAAACATGGGAAACACTTCACTTGGTTCAAAATGGGAAACTTTGCCCAGCTGGGGCCCATTTGGTTCCCAAATTTTCCTAACATAACACCTATATGGGCATTTAACATGGGGCCATTACGGAACCCGCGGACAATCCTATATGGGGCCCATTTTTCGGCCCATTTCCAAACCATTTGGGGCCCACATATAAATGTTGGCTGGGACATGAGATGAAAGGATGAAGATACCAAAAAATCTGTTTAACGAGTATAAATCAGGAGTGTGGTTAGCTTAGCTTAGCATACAGACTGGAAATGGAGGGAAAGAACTTGTGTGGTTTAGACTAAAGATAACAAAACCACCTACTGGCCCTTACTAAATAAGGAACTCTTTGGCAACCCTTATTTTTCACAATATTTTTTATTGCAACAAACTAAACTTATGACAGATGATCATGTTTGTCAATCAGTCACAAGCAGAAAAAGATCATTTCTTTCTGTGCTTCATATGACCTTCTTTGCAATCTGACTCTAAATGTGACACTGAAAAACGGGAAATATATTTGATCTGATATTACAGATGATAAGCAGATTCCACAAATCAATGTAGATTCTCATTGGTGGCAGGCAAAAGCCCCATAAGCTGTTTTTCTCTCAGTAGGAAAGAAGGTAATTTTCTTGTGAGTCATTTCTACCTCTTATAACTTTAGGTCTGTCCCTGAAACTTTAAGTTCAGAGAGGAAAAAAACACCATATATTACACTTATTGCTATAGGGTTTAAAATATGTTAAAATATGTTTAACTTTTCTGACCATCTATACTTACGTGAGCTAAAGAAGCCAGAAAGAAAGTAGAAAAGTGTCAGTGATGTAATCAAAGTAAAGTAGAAACTGGAAGCACTGGATTAAATCACAGTATTAGCTGTCTTGGCAGGAGAATCAAAAACTTAAACACAGAGTAGTTTCTGAACTTTCCCAAAGAGTTCTCTGTTACTTTGATCTCAGCCATCTGACTTTTTGTTGCATATTTTTACACTTACAGAGATCTTTACTGAAAAGTTTCTGTACAAAATTCTCACTGAAATACTGAGTCAAACTGAGAAATGCATGAACACTTGTGTCAAATAAGAGTGCCAGTATAACAAAACTGAGGGTAAGGTTCTTTGAAGAGCTTTAGTTGAAGGGTAGTAAGTAAAAGTGAAAGTTAGTACAGGAGTTATCTTAACTTGCATTGGTTCCCAGAAAATCTATTTAACCTGTTTAACCAGTTCACAAGAATTTAACAGTGTGCTGCTGCCAGAGTTATTTATAATGTGTAATGTAATGAACAACCCAAGTTTTTGTTTAACTAGTTTCACACACAGCAGCACATCAGTGTGATTTACTGACAGGAACAAACAACTCAAAACTTCATTTTCAGTTTTCTCTTAGGATTTCCTGAAGCTGAAGCGCTTCCGATCATTATATGATTATCAGTTGATTCATTGAGTCGTTAGAAAGTAGATTAGCTAGTTACATTTTCTGGAGCCCGTTATTCCTACCACTCCTTTTTATTTTACTTTTTTAAATTAGAAAATTGCATCTTGATGTATCTTTTACTCTTTTGGAACATTTTTGTAGCATTTTGGCTCACACATAGTTTCCTTGAAGTCCGTGTATAAACAGAAAGGGAATAAAACTGTGTTCAGACTGTTGAGATTCAATCAAGTTTGTTGCTCACAAAGTTTTAAAAGCACATTATGTAATATTTCTGCTGTTCATACACTTTGGGCTTTCAGTGATTTTTTTATTGTGTGATATGTACAACTTCACCAGTAGTATTTCGTTGTTTTTCTTCTTCTTTTGTTCTTATGTATAGTATAGTAGAAAAAGTGCTATATAAGAACCAGTCCATTTAACATTTACCATCCTTTCAATATGCCTTCTGAGTTTTGTAGTTTTAGCAGTCATTAAACATTTTCATTTTTGATGACATTTTGCAATATATTCAAAAAATTTATAGACAATCTTTGCTTTTTGTCTGATTATATCCTTCTCTCCTTCGGTCTCTTTCAGGGGACTAAAGGTTACAGTGGCTTGCCGGGACAAGGTGGTGACCCTGGAGAAGATGTGAGTAGATTAGAAGTAAAAGAAAAACTGTGCACCTGTTTCTATGTCTACAACCATTGACACCTACCTTTTGTTTCCACAGGGTCCTATAGGAGTCCCAGGGTTTATGGGAGAACCGGGGCCATTTGGTGCCAAGGTAACCCCAGGCAGAACAAGGCTTTGTTGTAAACATCCAGTTCGTGTTTCTAAGAAATTGCATGAACCTCAGTAGTCATTTCATTGGAGAACACAGAGCTACGACTTCAGAACATGTAATTCCTACATGAACAAAAACATTCTGCTCTAACTGCTCAAGTACCAAATAAGCAGAAATAATTTGGCTCAAATTGCTGAATTCCTACAATTTCTGCAAACTTCTCATATAGTTATGAGTGAGTATTTACTTCCTGGTATTTTCTGAGTCAGTTTCTCTTTGTTTTATACTAATTGCATAAACAGCAGAATTTTTGTGAGTCATAAAAAGAGTCTGGACTATTCAGTGTCGTCTAATCTAGAAAATATGTTGCAGGGACTCTGAAAAGACCAATTATTCTTCAAAATGACTCATGACATGACTCATTTTCCTGATGAACTACTGCACAATTTGGTGAAAAACAAAATACATGACAACAGATTTTAGAACTACCTTTAGCAGAAATAGCCAGAATTAATGGTTTTCTCTATGACTAGAAGTCTCTCATATCGTTGTGTTTATGTACAGCATTCTTAAGGTCCACATCATTTCAGTCAGGTAAAGCAGCCACACGGATCATATTATTACAGACGAAAGAATTTAGACAGTTTTTCAACTCTCAGTGATGCTGCAGTGTTTGTTTGACATAGCGACTTGCAGCAGAGTGTGGGCACAGACACGGCTAATGACGTCAGACTTAAAGACCGGATAAACTGATCTGCAAGGCAAGTAACATTGTGGGGATGGACTCTCTTTTTTTTTTTTTTTTTTTTGGCCTGTCCCGTTTGGCTCTTTTGCCATCAGAATTATTGTCTAAAGGCGAAGAAAGATGCCCAACGGATTTACTTTACCAAATGGACCATCCCAGCCTTGCCGTAATGGTCTATTTGATTCACCTTTTATTGTTTATTTTATTTTATTTTCACTTGCTAAATACGGGACAGACTTGACTGGGGAAAAGAAAGGGAGAAAGAAAGAGGAAAGAAAAACAGCGGGAAGAGGGACGGGATAAAGGGCAAAAACAAAAACAACAAAATAAGCAGACAAAAATACATATATCGATCACCTGGATCACCTGTTGAGAAAGAAAAAAGAAAACAAGCAGAAGAAAAAAGAGCAACATAATAAACAACATCACGATGATCTATGGGAATATAACAGTAAATACTAAATATTAAACATTATTGTGCAGCACGTAAGATCGACAGCGCACAGTGTGCTTTGAGGTAGGAGCCAAAAAGGGTGTAGTTTGTGTGTGTGATCACCCGTGTGTACACCTGTGAGCATGGACGCGCTTGTATTTAAAAGGTTCCTTCATGTAACGATCTGCTAGAGCAGCGGTCCCCAACCCCCGGGCCTCGGACCGGTACTGGTCCGTGAGTCGTTTGGTACCGGGCCCCGAGAGTTGAGGCTCAGGTGTGAAATGTATGGTTTTCAGGGTTTTTTATCGGTTTTCAGCGTTATTTTGTTATCGTTTTTATCGTTAACTCGGTTTTCCTGGGTCTTTTCACGTGTGTTATGAATAAATCTTCTTTTTTTTGGTACCGGCACTAGTTTTATTTTGTTGTATTTATCCGCGACACCTTATTGCCGGTCCGTGAAAATATTGTCGGGCATAAACCGGTCCGTGGCGCAAAAAAGGTTGGGGACCGCTGTGCTAGAGGGTGTGGGGAGCCACAGCCCCGTCCTCCGGGGCATGAAGCAGGTATGGAGGAGATCAAGACTCCAGACATCCAGAGGCCCCCAGAACACAAGAGACCAAGGAAGACCAACAGAGGGGCAGCCGCGCCACTATCCCAGAAAGAGCTGAGGAGAGCCCCAGATGAGGGCTCACTCAGCAGCCGCAGAGCAGAAGCCAGGGGGGGTTGCAGTGACGTGCCCGTGAGCTCCGCCGGCAGCCAGCTGTGCCAGAGTGACCGAGCCCCAGGCCGAGAGGCTGAGGGCACCCCACCCCCGAAGTGGCCCGAGCGAGCCCCAGGCTCCAGGCCCCGACAAGCAGCCACCAAGGAGTGAGCCGGTGTGTACCTGGACGCCCATCCCTGGACACAAAGAACCACCAACGCACCGATGTCTGAGGGCATCTGCCACTGGCAGGGGAAGTGGTGGGGGGAGATAGACCTCCATACCTTGGAGGGCCTGAGATGTCCTGAGATGGACTCTCTTGAGGTGGTTTCAGAGAGGCGGCTGTTGTCCAAGACAAAGACAATGCTGGACAATACCACCCATACACTCCATGACATCTTGGCCAGTAACAAGAGAGACAAGGAGATTACCCAAGTGCACCACTGAACGACACAGGAAATCATTCCTGCCTGTGCATCTCTGTACAACTCATCCATATAAAGCACAAGTACACACTGCAATAGTTGTACACCCTTTGTACATCCTCTACAAAAACAAAAACAAAGTACAGTGTGATAAGAGGGGCACCTAAATGTCAACCATATATGTTTAATTTGTGTAACATACTGGGATATTTATAATTAGGGCTATTTATATCTATTAGAGCCAGGACTTTAGGATCTCAGATGTAGCTCTTGGGTTTTTTGCAGTTTCTTTGAGCACTGTATGGTATTGTGTTAATACACACCTAAATGCTCCAGAAAAATGTGTGCTTCTTATAAATGTTCACACTTGCTGATGATCAGCTAATCAAGTGGATTTGATTTGGATTTCCATAGTTCATTCCTATGGAAGCAGTAAATGTGTACCTTTTTTCAAAGGACTGTAAAATTCCAGTGAAAACCTTTTTTTCTTGACTGTAGTTGTGCAATACTGTGGCCTTAACAGCAACACACAGCTGTAGCATATACTCTGGACCACCAATGTTTCTTTCACCATATGACTCCTTTTGTAAGTCATCAGAAAAATAGATCCTAAAGCCACCTACTGTACCAGGAATAGCCCCAAAGGTGGTTTCTATACAGACAAATTGTAACTGTGGAAGTTACAGTCATGAAACTTTATAGGTTATTGTCATCCAGACACAAGCTGGGCTCTAGTGTCTGTTTTGTGTTTTCTTCCTCTAACCTCTTATTACCTGCTCTTCCTTGGCAGGGGAGTAAAGGGGATGGTGGCGTCAGAGGACCTCGAGGGAGAGTGGGCGCTGTGGTGAGTCATAATACAATGTGGGAAAGACAAATTGTAAAATTCAGATACCCATAACCACTTAAATTTCTTGAAACACCAATCACAAAAAACAAATACATTTTCAATTGATCACACTTAGGAAAGCCCAGTCAATTAACTCAAAAACTCCACTTTCAGTTTTCCCTTTTTCTCCCACACTCCATTTCCGTGTTCAGTTCTTTTCCTTATTTACAAACATACAACAGTTCTTGTGACAATTCCCACAATAAATCACGTCCATTCCAGTTCCTCCAGTTTAAGGGAACAAAAGAAGATTTTCCCATGAGCAAAAGAGTTACTTTTGCACGTGTGTTTTTACTTACAGGCCAGTCCAGTCTTTCTAGTCCAGTGATCTCAGGTCCCTGGCTGTCAAAAGTGGTTCTCAGACTTTTTCTGGAATGCCCCGCTGCAGGAGCTGAAATACAGTTTATCCCCAATGCCCCACAATTTTTTATCAATCATTAAATATAAGAAAGGATCCAAAATGCACGCTATATGGACAAAAAAAGACCACCTCTGAATTCAGGTATTGTTAGTCCCATTTCCACAAGGTGCACAAAATTTAGCACCAAGCCATGCAGTCTGCGGTACTGGTTAAAAAAAAAGCCATTTTGCGAAAATCTTACCTTCTTGATATTCAATGATAAATTGTAAGTGTTGTTATTGCTTAAGAACGGCAGCAACTCAGACATAGAGTGGAAGATCAATGTTCAAATTACAGAGCAGGGTTTCTGAATACTGAGGCGCATAGTGCGATAAATTGAAGTAAGAGTTCCAAACCCCCTCTGGCTTAAACAGTAGCACAAAAACTGAGCTTCATGGTACGGATTTCGATGGCCAAGCAGTTCCTGCACATCTATTATGCAGCTGCCCCAGTACTTTTGTCCATGTAATGTTAGTGAAATACAACAGATAAGAATAATAAGAACATTGGCAACATATTCCTAAGAACAACTTCTTGTTTTTTTAGAATGTCATGTTGCCAGTGCCAAAGTTCTCATTTTGGAAGGTGGGTGACCATCACTTAACAGAGGTGATGACTTACGACACCAGCTGTCATCCACCTACAGTCCAGTCTTGAGATCCCTCCCCAGGTGTTTCAACCGCAACTCGCACCTTGTCTGGGTGACCTCAAGAGCTCAAACTATGATGGAGTAGGGCAACATCTTACAAAGATTTCACACTTTCACACAACTCAGTGACCGAATGACCCAATGCTGTTTTTACTCCTTGACTCATGTGACAACTCAGATGATTATTAATGTGTCACCAACCCTGAAGACCACTTCCAGTTCCCACTGGAGGTTAATACTGCATACTGTGTTAATTCTAACCCGCTCCTGAATAAGTTGGAAGTCGGGTTAGAATTGTGGAAGAAAGTTCCCAATTGAAAAGATGGAGCATACCAACATGGCAGCACTGAATGTAAACAATAGTAAAACTGCAAAGTTTTATTCTGTACTGCAACTCTTGTGTATTTTTCACTCATTAAATAAGTCCTATGCAGAGCAGTGATCAGGCTCTATCCACAAATGTGTCTTTTTAAGCATAAAGAATAAATATTATGCTTTATTTCTAGTGATACCTGAATGGCTCTAGCTTGCTAACAGTCAAAACAAATTCTGTTTTTCTTGGAACGCGCTAACTCTGGAGCGATGTCACTCCCGACTTCTGAGATATCTGGAATCTGGAATGCGGCATAAATCCCTGGGACTCTCTGCCAGTTGTTTCAGAACTTTAAAACAGCCTCTTGGATGAGAGGAGAAACATCTTCACAAACCTAAAAACGTCCACTTGGTTTCTTTTTAGGCACTCAAGAATACCATGTCCTGGATGACTAAGAACCTACACTGACAATCAGTAAACTAAATACATATAACTTTTCATAAAAAACAAAACACAAATCTTCATGGCCAGTTTGTAAAAGTAGTTTTCCCAATAACATAAACAAATTACTGAGAAAGCACCCTAGTTATGTCCACCTGGGTTATCTGGTCTGAGATCAACAAGCCAAAGTTACACATGGGTTTAAATTGAGTAATAGGGACAGACCCTTTGGTTATCGCGACCTCTGCTGCTTCGTTGTTATTCATTGTCTTACCACTCTTTGGCCAGTCCCATGTAAATGTCAAACTAATGTTGTGTGAAATTTATGGTCTCTGTAGGCTTAGGGGAACTCTGACAGTAGCATTTAGCCTTTATATACCAGTGTTTTTTTTTTCTTTTTAGTTTTCTGGGAGATACCAAAGGGAAGTGAAACATATTGCTAGACATAAACAAGTTCATCTCTGTTTTTATCCATGAAGATAATATGAATAATAGGGCTGCATTTTATTTAAGAGATAGAAATTGAAAGCAGAAAACATCAGTTACAGATGAATGTGGTGAGATTATTTATAATGCTGGGAAATATCAAACCTAACAAATTAGTTACAAAAATATATTGAAACTGAGTACATTCAAACTATTTACTGGATGCACAGAATAGATATTTAGCAGTGGACTGATTTTTTTTAAATGTTTTTTATTCTTTCTCAGTTCAGCTGATCTAAGTTATGGAAACTGTCCATAGATCAGCGAATTGCAAGTCAGGGAAAATCCAGAAGTGGAAGTGAAGATAGCGGTTTTCATTAAAACATAACACTGTACAACTTTAACCAGCTGTTCTACCGAATAAGTAAAGAATTTTCCCAAAGCTCAAATCAGCAGATTTTGGCATGAATACAGTCAATGAAACCCATGTGACCTTAACAGTGAAACTATGAAAAGCGGATATCTCTAATAGTAAAAAAAAACAAATAACACACTGTTAGTTTGGATTCCAGCTAATAGATCCAACAGACAACCTTAATGTATTTTATGTGTCTCTAATATACTTTAATCCAGAGTTACATATCTGGAACATCTGGAGAAGAGGTTGACAGAGAGAGATGAGGAGCTCTGTAAATTGGTGACTGGCCATACAGTGCTTTTACATTTTTTCATTACAGTGGATTCTATCAGTTAAGTCCTGATTAATTATTTCAAAGTCAGTGTTCAGAGAACTTTTCAAAACCAATCATTGCTTTAAGCGCAGCATAACTGATATACATTTTGGCATATAGAAATGTAAGTAGTTGATGGATTTCTTTCAAATGCAGAGAAAACAACAAGTAACCCCAGTACAGACCCTTGTGGCACTTCACAAGATATTTATTCAGAGAAATGCAGATTTTTTCCCCCCATCACTTGTTTTAGTCTTGACATGAATGTCATTTCTAAATGACTGAGTCAGTTTCAGTAAGACTGTTGATTATTCTGATGAAAGACTTTTGACTGATAACTGTAATATAAATAATATCGTAAAGTGACCAATTTTTTGATTTTCATATCTCATCATCGTCTGCTCAAAGTTACCATATAGGCAATACCTCAAGATTTCATTAGCTGTTTTTAATATAATTGTAAAAACAGCAGAAATGATAGATAAAATATTTACACAGTGCAAGCCTATTTAATTTGTAGTTGTTTTTTTTTATTTGTTCAACAGGGAGCCCAAGGAGAACAAGGAGATGCTGGAATACCAGGAAAACCAGGAGCAAAGGGCCTCAAAGGCCCAAAAGTGTGTGCACACAATACTCTGTGTTCAAAAAGTTTTCCCTGTTTTATCTTTCAGTCTTTTGAGAAATATCAAATATTGTATTGTTTTTGCTGCACCGAAAACCTCCTTCCACTTGATTTTGTCATGAGCAAATTACCACAGTTGCCAGTAGTTTGTTTTGAAGACACCAACCTGTCTGCAAACACTTGCCAACTACTCAAGAGAGCAGTAGTGAAACTTAAAAAAAGTGCCACCAAAAGTCGGCAAATAGTGAGTTTTTGCAGACAGTTCTGTGTCTTCCACGCAGTCTGCTAGTGACCAAAACAATGGGTGATTGCCAGGCGGTTTTGCAGTCAGAATTATTGTATTAGCAACTTGTAATAAACTAATAAAAGCAGTTATAGTTTAAATATTAACTTAAATATTGTGCTAATCATTCTACTTGTGTTAGTTTAGTGTTTAGTGATTCTTCCAAACGTCTTCCACGCATTTTGATAATTTTCAGAACTGACCAACAGACCTTTAATATCTAGATATATTATTTAGTTGTGTGTTTAATTGATTTTTTTTAACAGGGGCCCAAAGGTGAGACGGGACCTGATGGGGAGAAGGTGAGTTCTTTAACTACACAGTCAAACTGCATTACAATAGTAAAATAAAATAAGGGTATAGTGACTGTAACTTGTGACCTTTTGTATACCTAAAAGACCAGAGACACTTTCACATGTAAACAAAACACATTAGCTACCAAAGAGTGCTGACTCAAAATTCAAATTTAATTCAGGCTTTGAAGTCCTTCATAAATTGATGAAAAACTCAGTCACTGAAAAAAGACAAACAATCTTTTGTCAGTTGCATGGTCTGAATAAGTAGTTAGTTAAATACTATCCTATTGAGATTCAGTTTCATGTGTCTGTGTGTGGGCGGAGGTGCAGTTTGAATAGCTAAGTTGGGGATTTCCCTTGTGTGTGTTGTCACAGTTTTGTTTGGCAATTGTTGGGTATTATTTAGTGTCAAGGCTCAGGGGCTGCTAGTGTTTGTGTGTGTGTGCTTAAGGCTTAAGGCCTTCTTTTATCCCATGGGTGTAGAAGTTTCTCATTTATGTTGGAGTAGAATAAATGGAGGAAAAAACTACCATAGCAGTCTTAATATTGTTGAGGTCTAATTCAAAAATAAAGTTGGAAGGTTGTCGCTCCACTCGTAAATTTGGCTGAAAGTGAAAAACACTTTTCCTTTTCAACACATCTGCAAACTGCTCAGTCCCCCACCAGATTAACACCCTCTTCCTATGAGGCAGCAACTATAGCACCACCATGATGGGTGGCTGGCCTCTCCCTTAAAGATTGGGTGAGAAGTTCAGTCATCTGGGAGGGGCTCAGAGTAGGGCTGCTGCTCCTCCAGATTAAAAGTAACCAGTTGAGGTGGTTCGGGCATCTGACTTGGATGCCCCCTGGGTGAGGTGTTCTGGGCATGTCCCACCAGGAGGAGGCCCCGAGGCAGACCAAGGACACACTGGCCTGGGAGCGCCTTGGTGTTCCCCTCCCCTTGGCTTCTCTGCTTAACTGCTGACATCTGGTGCTGGTTGTAGAAACATAATCAAAATTTCTTAGTTGGTACTTAACTTTTTATTTCTTTATTTAATATTTGGTATTAAGAGGTGGCAGTAGCATGAAGAAGGTCGGGGAAGGGGGGCACAGACGTGTCAGCATGGGGCCTATCAGTCCATCTTAATCATTTTTAGCCTTCATGTTACCAGCATATTAAACATAAACAGAATACTGGCTGAAGAGTAATTTACTGCAAGAAGCAAAAATAATAGCAAACTAGTGCTATCATTTTTCTGTAAAGCAAATTCACCTACAGGTATAAATAAAGTAACCTTGAACCTTGATGTCCTGGATCTGCCCTGAGACCTCCTCCAGGACATGCCTTAGGAGACATCCAGTAGGCTTCCTGCCCTAACTACTTCAACTGGCTCCTTTTGATGTGAAGGAATACCAGCTGTACTTTGAGTTCTTCCCGAATGGCCAAGCTCAGAACCATCACTCTGAGCATGAGGATAAACATGTTTCGGACAAAGTTGTGCCACAGTCTTATTCTTTCAGTTACTACCCTGAGGTGGTGGCGCAGATGAGAGTGGAGATGTAGAATGAGCTGTAAACTGACAGCTTCACTTTCACCCCCAGCTCTCTCTTCACCACAACAGAACAGTGCAGTCTGTAATGCAACAGATGCCTCACCAATCAGTCTCCCAGTCTCTTGCTCTTTTCTCCCCTCACTCATGAAGCAGATACATAAACTCTTTGGGCAGCAACTTATCCCTGACCCAGACAAATTTCCCTCCACACTTTTCTGGTGGAGTACCATGGCCTCTGGACTTGGAGATGATAATTCTCAAGGTTTTATAGTCAGCTGCAAACCACCCCAGTGCAAGCTGGAGGTTACCACCTGCAGAAAGCAGAGATGATATCCTGACACCACTGAACTGGGTCTCTAAAACATTTGTATTTTTTAGAAAGCACTACTCAAAATAGAAAATAATGGTGTCACATCATTTGGAACAAATTGACTGAAAAGTCATTAAAAAAAAAAAAATGGGAACGACGGGAAAATATATATACTGCAGGAGTCTGCAAGGACCCCTGCCATAGGATGTGGGTTAAGACACACATTTTCTGAAAATGTCTCCTGACCTGATTAAACACAGAAGGGAATTACCCACCATTGGATGAAGCTTTGTTATTCCTGCTTGTCTGTTTAGTTCTGTTATTGGTGACTCAAGAAATAAAGCACCTGCTGTTGTTTATATTTTCATAAATCCTCTGCCAATCATAACAACTTCCTCTTTCATCATATTTGCTTTTCCCTGCAGGGTGCAGCAGGGAAGAAGGGCATGAAGGGCGAGAAAGGACAGAAGGTGATTTTACCTGTTTACAGTTAGATAAAGAAACATCTTCCTACAAACCGTACTCTCCATTTCATTTCCTCTTTCCACCCCCGCTGGGATTTACTCACTGAGTTTGTTCCTTTTTCGTTTTACCTTTCAGGGAAGCGTAGGAGACCGTGGAGACAGAGGACAGGTGCGTACTTGATTTACATTTCTTTATTTTACTCTGACGTCATGGAAATACATGCACATGATGCAGCGTGAGTTTCTGAATCCATAAAAACCCCATTTCATGCCTTTCCTTATTATACTGATTCCAAGTTGTTATCAGTTTTAGTAGAATATCCTACATATATCTGGCAAAAATCAAAACACATTACTCCATATGTAAAAGAAATATATAAATAATCTAAAACCATGAGCATTAAACAGGGCTAATTGGTCTGGATAGCAGTCAGAGTTTTAAGGTCATCCCAAAGGTGCTGGATGTCATTGAACTCAGGACAGGCCAGTCATTTCTTTCCCACACTAACATCAGAAAACCCACTTTTTAGGGAACAGGCTTTATACACAAGGGTATTGTCATGTTAAAGCTGAAAAAGGCAAAGTTATATAGGGACTGGTGTGGAGTACTGCACCAATAAGCTTAGAAGGAGATAAAGTTAATACTGAGTACAACCGAGTTAAGTTTGTTGGTTCAGTCATCCACAACAGCCCCAGTTAGTCACATGGCCCCTTGGGAAAACTGACAGTCCAGCCCTGCTCCAGTATCGTCCTTTGCTTCGCAGCACGAAGTTTGTTCTAAACTATGAAACAGCAACTTCAGAATAAAGATACAAACAGGCATCCAGTGTAACATTGTTTCAAAAGACATTCTGATGCTGCAGCTTTATCATTTGTCTCAAAGCAGAGGTATCTATGATTTTTATGATTTCTCCATACTGACTGCCAGGTTAACAGCTGACAGCTGAGCCAAAGCTTATGTTATTATGATGGGATTTCAAGACAAAACATTCAAATTTTGTTATCATCATCACACATTTTCAAAATCACTTCACTTCACTTCCCCTTTGCCCATGCTGTAATCTGTATAAACATATAATTTGCAAAAACTCAGGCAACTAACTAAAAGTTAGTCACACTAATTACGCTTTTTTGGGTATAAACAGTAGTCTGTTGTAGTGTAAAAGTACTCACATGCCTCTTTCTTCTTCATTTGAAACATCTTCTTTTGACAGCGTGGACCTAAGGGAGCTGTTGGTCCCATTGGGGCTCCAGGCCCGGTTGGACCTCCTGGTATCCCAGGGGTCAGAGGACAACGTGGTCCAGCCGGGGACCCAGGTCTTAAGGGTCGAGCTGGACCTAAAGGAGTGCGAGGTCCATCTGTGAGTAACATCTGCATGGGAGCTGATCTATGCAAACATCACTTATATTGAGATGTTCAAACTGCTTTCAGGCACAAGTTTTTCTGTTTACAAGGTTAGTAAAATATGTTGCTTTTTTCAGTTCAACATTTTTGAATTAACCAAATTGAACATTGAAACAATATTAATTTGCAACTATTGTGAACACCAGTTCATCAGTGTTAATACTTGAAGGTTCATGTGAGAATTTGCTGTTTTTCACCACTAAACTGAAAAATCCCTGTTTTCAGCTTAAGTTAAACTTGAAACACACTCAGTGTGTTCTAAATAATATCTACTGCCTTCTTTTAAAGAGGAACTAAAAGTATCGCTGAAACTTGTTTCCCTGACGTCATTTCCTTCCTGGTTGCATTATTTTCACTTCAGTTAGTCATTTTGAAAAGTCCAAATGTTATATGAAAATATTAATTGGCTTATGTTTTAGCTTTTATACATCTCACAAACAGAAGGCTGATAATATCACAGAAAAAATTACTTTGGAGAAATCACAATAACATGTCTTCTTAAGAGCTGGGCCTCAGTCTACTGAGATCATTAATAATTAGAATGAATTCCCATTATTAATTAATGTGCACAATATTTTCGTGATTAACTTATCATTCATTTTGTATCTTAAACGTCAGAGAAACTTCCAACACCTTCAGTGATCAGCATCAGATGTCTGATTTTGTCTGAACCTGATCAGTTTATTATTTCGTTCACACTTAAAGAGTAAGACGATAGTTTCTTACTGCTGGAGTTTTGCAGCATTGATGCAGAGAATTTGAATTGTTTTTTGTCCTGCAGGGTCCTGGGCTTACTGATGAGCAGGTCTTGCAGCTCTGCAGAGGTGTTGTCACAGCTCAGATCTCTCAGTATGCTTCCTCCATCAGAGCCAAGTGCTCTCAGGGCTGTCCCATCAACAACCGGACACTCATTGGGCCTCCAGGAGCTCAAGGACCACCAGGGGCACCAGGCAAAGCTGCAAGTCCCTCTTCAGTCTTTTTATTATTTATTATTTATTTGTCATTATAATAGCCTCTGTAAGATAAACTAGGGATGTGCTATAAACTCTTGGATGTCCTGCCCTTATACCTATTAGTATTTTAATATCATTTCTGCCTTCATCTACCAGGGTAAAGCAGGAAAACCCGGAGCAAAAGGAGCCAGAGGTGTTCAAGGTGACAGAGGAGTGGAGGGACAAAAGGGAGCACCTGGTGACAGAGGCAAGAGTTTCCCACTCCCTTGATGGATTAAATACCTATGTTATTTTTTATATTTATGTTTTTTATTGAAGGTTTTAGAGTTTAAGAACTTTGAAAGGTTAAGATGGACATATAAGGGCACATAGTGGGGAAAAAAAGTTGGGTAGCTGAAGAACGGCACTAGTGTAAATTAGTGTCAGTATTTCATCAAAAGGAAAAAAAACGTTTGAAAACATAGTTGTGCAGCTTTGTGAGTTGCATCTTTTATCTTTTTTAAAAGGTCAAAAGGGACCCAAAGGCGTTGTAGGAGATCCAGGTATAGGGCTGCCAGGACACGACGGACCACAGGGACCCAGAGGTAGGACACTGGTCGCATCCACACTGTCAAACATCCTGAAAACATTCCTTCAAGACTGTTTAGATAACAGTGAAAGATAACAGTGTATCTCTAATAAACAAGTAGTAATGCCTGATTTTTTTTTTAATAAAAAATAAAAAACACACTAATTTATTTATTTAGTCTGTAGCCAGTTAGCCAGAAACTCAGTACTGTCTTGATATAGTGTAATGAATGTTTGCGCCATGTTTTCTTTTCTGCATAATGAGCCAAACTTTCTGCTAAATTTTGCTTTTTACAGGTTCACCAGGTAACCCAGCAGAACCAAAAGATGGCATGGAGGGTCCCCGTGGGCCTCGTGGCTTCCCTGGTCCCGTGGGTCCACCCGGCATGGTTGGATTTGCAGGTGTACCGGGATTTTGCGAGGCACGGGACTGCAGCATTTATGCACCAGTGATGCGCAAAGAGCAGGGTCTGGTGAAAGGGCCAGTGAGTTAAAAAATCTGAACCCAAACATCAGATATTATGGTGCTTATAGGAATAACTTGGTTTTAACAATGAAATATTTTACATACAATATTGTGACAATAGTCTGTCAAAAGCTGTGATATAAATGTCAGTGGATAAAGTGTAGTATCATGATGCACTTCAAGATTGTGCAGAAATCTCATGCCTCTAGTCAACATCTGATACCACACAGGGATTATACTTCATACGTGTTCAAACTCTGCAGCAGTTTTTACTGCTGTGTATGTTGTGACTTTAGAAAACGATAAATTATTCCAAGCTGATTCCTTATTTCTTCATTTTAGTTTTTTAATTTCTCTGGTACCCAAAGAATAAATAGATAAATCTATGTAAATATTTTGTAAAGACTCTAAAGTACATGTACTGTGCTCTGAAACAAATAAACGGATGTGTTCTTTAGTCAGTCTGAGTCTTCAGTTTTTCTGACTGGGTGCATTTTTATTTTACTTTATTTTACTTTTTGCAAAGTTTTTGCAATGACCCCAGAAATGGCCTGTTTTCAATTTCCTGGATCTTCCCTGACATCATAAACATCTTTTTTCAGTGATTCAAATAAAAATAATAAAGAAAAATAGCATATTACACTCTTATTAACAGGTTTTTTTCACTGGATTTCTTTCAAATATATAAAAAGTACACTTATGGTAATGTGTGCGCTTAAAAATACACATTTACTATGTGACCTAAACAATGTTATAGTTTCAAACTAACATTTCAACAAAAAATGACATAATGAGTAGTACAGAACAATTTTGTGCACAACAAATTGTGCAAAAAAAAAACCAACTTAAAAACTATGATTATCAGTGACATGGACTTTTTGTATAAAACTACATCTGTTACCTCTTCATTAAGAAAACACTCAGCACACACAATAATTGTGTTTTTTTTTTTTTTATTTCATAGCTGTGCAATAATATTTTACAAGCAGCACGGACAGCATTGATTAACATATGATAGCAGCAACGCAAGAAGAAAAGCACATAAGTACCCTATACCGTACTGCATGAAATGACACATGACTGTAAAACTATGGAATTTTACATTCTAATGTTTGGTGCTTCGATAGAACATATCACAACAGCGTGGTTAAAAAAAACAAAACAAACAAACAAACAAATCAAACAAACAAATAAACCCCTATTTGGCAGTAGGATTTTCAAACACAGCAGTTTTTTTTTTTTAATTAATTCTGTTTGGCTCAGTTTTTGTTTTTTTGTTTTTGATGGTTTCACATTTTTTTCAGTCTCTAATAAAAAAACAATACTAAAAGTCCCCCACCCCACATCTCTCTCTCTCACACAGACACACAAACACACACAACAAACAAACAAAAGCACCACTTAATTGGTTGCATAGTTTTTAAATACTCAGCTATCAAGTCTGATATGTCCTTTTTGTATTTCAGCGGGCCAGCTTTTTAGTGCTTTTATTGGAGTGTTTCTATTATTAACTTAATGCCCAATTTTAATGAAATAATCATTTTCAAAAGATAAGAGATAATCAGGAAGCAAAAAAGAGCATCATTGTTTGTTAATTAGAACAAATGTATTGATTTTATTTGATTATTCAAAGGCTAATGATATAATTATAAAACTGATTTAAAAAAAATCACAATTAAAACACGTATTGAAAGTACATGGACTGTCTTGATGATAAAAAATTAGAGAAAATCTAAAGTTTGTATGTTTTTTCACATTTTTTTAATGCATTTTTTAATGGGCAAAAAGAGTTTAAAGTTAATGCCTTATATATAATGTAGCAGATGTGTAGGACATAATTTATTACATATTCATCTGGTCCAAATGAAAACACTTTTAATATTTTATTTTTTAATACTTTACACTTTAAGTTGGTAATAAACTGTAAAATAGTTTCCCTAGTTGGAGGGGAAGTGTCGAATATTTGTAAAACATATGAGAGGTTAATTAAAAAAAACAAAAAAGAAAATAATGTATTCCAGAAAGAAGACACATCTGGGTTTAATCTGGCTATTAAATGGCAACTGGCAAATGGTGCATCTGCCAAACATGGATAAAAGCCACAGAGTGGGCCTAACATTGGTCACAGCTAGTGTTGGGTCAGATGTAGCCTGGTTAAACTTACTCCACCAGTACCACTACAGTACCATTAGTCAAGGCCAGAGTGCCTGTAGAGAAAACTGCAGATATGGGCCACATTTGGGCTAAACAGTTATTGTAGGGAGAAGAGAAATGGAATGGAAAACATTGGTAAAGAAATACTGGCAGTTTATGTCATTTCCACTCCATCTATACAGAGAATGGCTTTGGTTCTGCTTTACTAGGTGTAGCTGTCATTTAAATGTAAAATGTAAAACCTTTACAGTTACTATTCAAATACATATTGTAAACATTCATAGCTGCCATTGCATTAAGAGTTCTGGAGGAAGAGCTGTACATGAGAACTGTCTGATCAGGGAATGTTACTCCTTCCACTGCTGGTGTTGTCCTTCAGCTATTTAACTATGTGCCATATAACTGTATTTATGTCATCTTTTAAAAAGCCACACATAAATGTGGCATTTTGCATCATAAGAGTGGATCACATCATAAATAAAATTCAATAATCTATCAGTATTGTCTTGAATATTGACTGATTCTTTATTAAATCTCAGCTAAAAAGAGTTTACTTTAGCCTGTCAAAAAAGTTGTAAATACCTTATTTTTAGTCACTTAAAATTAATAAAAGCAGCAGATATATTTTTGTAAAAAAAGAAATGTCAATTTCCAATTATGAAATTAAAAATAAAAGTTTTTAAAAATGCCTGATCTCAGTTTCCCAAGGCACCAATCACATAGTTTAAATAGCTTATTTTGTCATAACTTGAAATGTTTATATGGAGCATATTTATTCAAAAATAAAATGATTCAAAGAAAGTAGCTTATTTATTAGCAGCTCAGTTAATGTCAGTATGTGGCTTCAAAACAGATATTACCTGAATATTTGCTTTGTTACTTTGGATAGTGTCAGTGGTAATTGTTTTGACCAGTTTAGATTAGTTTAGTTAGTTTTGAGCAGTTTGTTTAGAGATGCTTGTAAATGTATGAAACACTAAAACAAGCTGTGTTCTGTGCTTGGTCTGGTCCTACAGTAGTATAATACAGTTTTGAGGTCGCTGGTGCAATTCAAGTAAACCAAACAAACACAAGATGCTCTTTTCTGCTTCGACAATCTCTGACCTCCTTTCAAGTGCAGAATATTTTTTTTAAATAAATAAATAATAAATTAGTCAGCACTTCACCGTATTTTTGTTTCCTGAGATTATAACAGTAAAGTGACAAGTGGGACCTGTTTATATTTTCAGTTTGTTGAAATTAGTACCTGGGTATTTACCATCACTGGTTTGTAAACATCAAATTGGCATGTACACATTTTTTAAACCTCTTCCAGTCCTATGACACAACAGAAACCGTCTTCCCTTCATAATACACTAGTCACAATTTCTGAAAGGTTTCTGTGAGCAGCTTTGTTCAGTGAACTCTGGGAGTTGTATTTACCAAGTGTAGCAGCTAAGTACACCTCTGTACTGTCGTTTAGTGTGTTTCAAATAAACTGAATGTTTATCTTCATCAATAAATTTGTCATTTAAATAGCAGCAGGTCGTGTCCATCCACATTCAGTGTCAAAAAATAAATGGTAGTAGCAAATTGTCTCATTAATAAGGAAAATGTTACACTTTTTAAATATTTTGTCACCATTTAACAGTAAACTTAAAAATCTTACCAAAAGGGGCAAAAATTGACTGGTGACTATTATTTTGACTTGTGGAAGAAATTCATGACATTTTTAAAAGGGTCTTTCTTGGTAAATACACCCCTGAGAGAAACACGACTCAAATAAAAAAAAAAAAAGTGAGGTTTTTAGGTTGTACGATATATTCCAATGCTATCTAAATCACGTTCATTTTGTCATTTAACAGTAAAGGATGGAAACTGATGTGCCTGAAGAATTATAAAGTGTTTCAGTGCTGTAAGAAGAAGTGTAAATATAATATTTTTGAGCTTATAGTTGGAAAAGTATAAAATTGCCTTCATGGTAAACACTGTCTGTATGGCACTGCATGACGAGACAGTTATGCAGTGCAAACTGATTCAAGCTGACAGGAAGCAAAAGCATTGTTGTTCCCTTAGCAGAAATACCTTTCACCCCTGCTATTAAAAGCATCTTTTCTTTCTGGCAAAAGCAGACGACTCAGGAGATCATCTGCTTTGCAATCCATCCGGCTGTCAGTACCAATGGCACCAATGCAACGGTGCCTGCAGCAGAAAGAAAATTAGTTATCATGGTTAGATTTTCATGCTCATAAAAAACATTGTTCAGATAGGTGCTAATATAGCATTCACTAGTTTTAATGTATGCATCGTTTGTCTCTATTGTGGAATTAAATATTTTTCAGCTTACTGGATAGACTGCCATAACACAAAGTTTCAGATTCTCCATTGATTTGATTAAATTACTTTGTACTGTGTGCTAATAAGCTGAGCACTGTTTGCACGCAAACCAGAAAAATTTTCCACCCTTATAACAAGATTGTTACCAGGGACATGCGTGTCTGGTTAGTAGCATTGTACTCCTATGTAAGCGTGTGTCATGTTAGACACATGATGGAGAGTTTAAAGAGTATTTTAAGACTGCCGCGTTCTACTAGACAATCTATTTTAGTCCTGTATTGAACATGCTCTGTTCAACATGTTGAACAGCTGCTGATGTTTTGATATTGCTGGTGTTATTGCCCAACAACATCAAAACATTGCAGGAAACAAATCATTTGGCTGTCACCCAGAAGACTGTGAGACTGTGATTCATGTCATGCATGGGAGTATTTTTTATCTTTTTTTTGTACACTGAAAAAATCATGGCCTACAGTTAACTAAACCTATTCAAAATTGTATCATCTTCTTGAAGAGAGAGAAAAATAAGCTTAAACATTGTTTTGGGAGTGGAATCTAGCCGTATGTTTATGTATCTCAAAAATGGAGTTTAAAAACACAGTCAAAAATCTGTCTATCAGTGTATAAAACAAGACTTACTCTGATGCCTACATGCCCCATTGCAATCCTGGGAGCAGGGCTGACTCTGGTAGTGGATGCACTCCTCTTTAACAATACCAGAGCGCTGTAACAGATAAAGTGAAAATAAACCTGAAGAGTTCCTTCTTTGTTGTGTTGACATGACTTTAAGTGGATACTTTTGACTGGCATGCCTTTGGGTCACCACAGCACAGAGATCTACATATTTAGATCTGGCACAGATTTGACACCAGATTCACCTCCTGTGCTCCCATGTACCTGTGCATGGGACCAGCACTGGATATGTATCTCCTCTCAGCGTGGCTTTCCTCTAATCATTACAGGGTCAAAGTTATACATACAGGTTTAAATATGTACATACAGCCCCACTAAAATTTGTTTAAACATCTCTTAGCAAATGGCACCTCAAGCAGATGCTTTTGGTAGCCATCAGCAAACTTCTGGTTGGATCCCAGAAAGCTGAATCTGTTCATCTGGACATAGTGTTTTCAGTTGCGACCTGAGAGATGTTTCTCATCTAATTCATCTAAATGCAGTTTTCCCTAACAGTGCATTTGCATAATGGCCAAACCAGAATTTCATGATTTTTAATATGTAAATTGCCGTGACTACTTCTCAGTGGCCATAAGCACCAGTCATAGAGAGCTGAGGAATGGCTGCAGTCACAATAATGCAAAATGGTGAAAGATGTACTATTAGGCTCCCTCCTCAGTTCAGACATGATCATTTCCTTAAAGATTTATGGTCAGATGACATAAAGATTGAGCTATTTGGCCACAGTGACAAAAGGTATGCTTGTAGGGGTAAAGGTGAGGCTTCCAAACCTAAAAACTCTGTACCAGCTGTAAAGCATGATGGTGGTAGCGTCATGCTATGGGACTGCTTTGCTGCCAGTGGTTCTTGTACACCCACAAAGTGAAGGCAGAAGGCATTTTGGTTGTATGTGTAGACAGATACAAGTTTTAGTTGAGCCTGAAGGTGCTAATTTTGGAGCAGGGATTTCTCTTGGTTGGCACCAAGAAAGAACCTTGAACATCTTAATCAGTTTCCTCCTATCTGAGCGTGACTGTTTGGGTATTCTTCCAGACCTTGGCAAAGTCATGATACATCCCAATAACTTGTAATTATGTACAGTCTGAATTGACTTATGGAGTCTGTACTGTACACTGTTAGAAATGACTCCAAGAAACCATGCTTTCAAAGAAAACCCCTTTTATGTTGACAAAGAGAAACTATCGGTTGCAGTCAATCATGATCACTAACAAGAAGTTAACTGGACATGGTCTTGTCAAGTTAAAATACATTGTCAAACCTTTACCACAAATACCGAATTTATGTATTTGTGCATGTATGCATACTTTCAACCCTGTGTGGATTCGAGAAAATCAAATATAAATTCAAACTTGTGCACCCAATTCTTGTTTTTTAAAGTTGTTTAAGATGTATGGTCTAGAATCATTTCAACCCCAAAAAGGAAAAGTTCAAAGATGAGTGTATGTTAACGTCTGACCACAAGTACCAGACTAATTACCATTTACCAAACAAGGGGTCTTTCACATGCGAGTCAAGTATGTTAACCACTGCATCATACATGACTTTACTCTCTTCCCTCTAGAAAGGGCCTAAGTTAAAACAAATATGAGTGGATAGCGTACCATATGACAAACCGTGGTAACATTTAGATCCACGCATTCTTCCATGACAATTGTTCCACCTTCAATTTTCTGGCATGGAGGTACGCAGTTTTTTTTCTCATGTTTGGAGTAGGCAAAGGTCTGCAGAAAGGAACAAACCCAAAAGCAGAGTTAGTAGGTTGTTTTAGATAAGATAAGATAAGATGGCCTTTATCAGTCCCACAGGTGGGAAATTTGTTTTGTTACAGCAAAAGTGCAAAGTTATGTAGCAGAAATTACAAAACACTGGAATGCAATAAAATACAATAAAATAAAATAAAATACTATATACAATAGAATAAAATAGAATAGAATAATATATACAATAGAATAAAATAGAAATACAAATACTATATACAACTGAGTAGGAAAATACAAAAACACAACTTCGTCAGAAGAAGAATTGCACATATAGCAGTCTTATTGCACATGTGTGGGTTTGTGTGTTTGATCAGCTGCAAAAGTCTTTATTGTAGAGTCTGACAGCAGTGGGGAGGAAAGACCTGCGAAATCTCTCCGTCCCACACCGTGGGTGCCGCAGTCTCCCACTGAAGGAGCTGCTCAGTGCCGTCACAGTCTCATGCATGGGGTGGGAGATGTTGTCCATCAGGGATGACAGCTTAGCCACCATTCTCCTGTCACTCACCACCTTTTGGGGATTTTATACCAGTTGCTAGCTTTAGAATTGTATTCTTGGGCTCTAAAGTGGCTTTGCATGGCTTAATGTTCAAAAGAGTTCTTATTTATGTCATATTGGACTCATTGATCCTCTGAAATAAGGCTGTTGACTGTGCGTGCTTGTCATAGTTGAAAAACTGCTTTCAACAATTGAAGTATCTCTAACCGTGCCTTTTTAATTACTACCCAACTTCAGCTGATGTGTGAAAGAACAGGACCAGGAGTTGAGACTTTATTAGATTTTTGTAACACAGATTTTTGTGTGAACTTGCAGGAATATTTATACCTTGCCATTAACACTCCAGGTGTTCTCACAGTTTTGGTCAAACTCCAGTGCTTTGCAGCAAGAGTAAGGAACGTTTTGCACCTTCACCTCTGAGCTGCTTATGGCCGACCCCACAGCAGCCACTTAACGAAAAAAAGAAGAAAATAAATGCATTAGACTATGAACACTTCTGTGATTCACCGGTTTCGGTTTCATTGTCTCATCATTAATTGAAGACCTTTACAGTGAGTGTTAATTTCTCTCCATTCACCAACTATTAATCTATAGGATATGCAATATGTTTGCATCTTTATTTTTATTTAAACATTCTGACAAAGTAATGAACCCCAAAACACAAATAAAAACATTAACTTCGCATGTACACGACAAAAAATCCAGCGCACATCAAAGAACAACCTGTTATATGGGACGTGTTTCTTGTTTTGTTTATGATACTTCCACGTGTAATAATGGTAGTAAAAAGAAATCACGTGACTCAAAAATGGGAATTTCCTATTTCAATGACATACTCTTTATTTCGCCATACGCACTGGAAAGCACCTCAGGGGAAAGGAGGGGGGAATCCCTAGATGCTTGCGCTTTCATTACAGTGACCGAAAAATTAATCAGAAGATTAAAAAAAAACCAACATTACGTATTCAAAATGGTAAGAACTTTCTTGCAGAATACAATCACAAAAATACGTGTCAGCTAACCTAACCTAACGGGCTATTCTCACAAACATTGCATATAAACGGTAATGCATAACGCCGAATAAGCTTTCAGGCCAGGTGTTACGCTTTATTCATGCAGTATTTACACTACAAAACATTTCAAACCATAAGTTATGAACAAAAAACACTTGAATTTTGCCAACTCTCAGAAAATAATACAAAACTCGATTCAAACTCCCATCGATTTATTTATAGTGCTGCTCGCTGCCATTTTACACGAAAGACAAACGTGTGTTCGATCTATAGAGCAAGGTCTTTAAGTCGGCTCATGCTAAAATGACTTTCACAAACTTTCTCTCCTTTTGCTCCGGTGAAGCGAAACATAAGATTGGGAGACATGGGATGTTGTTTACTTGATTATGCTAATCGAAATCGAAGTTGTTGTTATGCCGATGTTGCAAAATCATCTGAATAAAAAGTCGCTTTAAAAAAAAAATGATATGACATACCGGTACCTCACCGCAACGTACTGAGAACTTGGGTTGGCTTAAACGTACAGTAAAATGCATTACAAGACCATTTCTAATACTTACATAGGACGAGGACAACAACAGCGTTCATAGTTCATAGCTTTACAGAACAAATGAGAGCAGCTATTGTAGAAGAGCTCGCGCTCCTCCGGGCCCCGCCCATTTCGCCCCCCCCACCTCCCCCCGAGTGGTACAAAAGGCTAAGGTCCCCTGTTCTCCTCACTCTCAGTTTCTAAACATTCAGTCAACAAGATGATATCTGCAGATTTCCTGGGCTTTCTTCTGCTCTTCTCGCAGGGTGAGTGTCTTTTATGTTTACTTTAGTCAAACGTTATGTTATTAGAGTTTGTACATTCGAGTAGCTGTATGGTATAGTTTGTAACCAAGAGCGGCATGTTTATATTTACTGAAAAAAATAAATAAATACGTGTATTGAGAAACATCTTATTCTTGTATTCGTCAGGCGTGCGCCTCGCTGTGGGTGCAGCAGTCAAGGAGGACACACCAGAAGTCGTAGTCTTTTCCGGTGAAGACTCTATCCTTCCGTGCAAAGCGAAATTCAAGCCCGGTGTCCAGTACCTTGCAGTGAGATGGTACAAGGTAAAAATAAATTAAATAACCAAATAAATACAAATACAATTTATTTTGATTGTCATGCTGCACATTTAGGAAGAAAAAAACATGTCAGGCTCTACTTGGCAGATTACTGCAAACTAATATCACTTTCGTTTGTTTCGAAAGTCAAAATATTTGTAGTAAATCACATAATGAAAAGGTTATAACAATGAAAACACAAAGTACAGCACTACAACTGGGTAACATTATGAGTATGCTGCAGTAATAACAAGAGCAGCCGTACTTACAACTTAATTCTTTAGTCTATAAAGTCTAATTAGGAATGTTAAAGTAGAATTACCTGCGACTCAAAACGTATTTTTTCTTCTATTTCTGCAGTAATATTAAAAGTAGTAGGGGTAAAGTAAAAAGCAGCAGTGAAAGTAACAGTAAAGGTTTATTCATTCATTTTTTTATACTGTCATAAAGATTATCACTGGTCACAAGACACTGCTCAGCCGTTGTGTATAAAGGTCAGAATGGCAGTACAAACATGTTTGGTGATTATTTTAATCCTTGTTTTTATGAACTGGTTAAATATTTAGGCTTTTGCTTAAAACTACAAGGTTCAACATAAATGTGGGGCATGCAGTAACTGTGGTTAATGGGTTAAAAGTTAAAAAGAAGAAGTGCTATTTATAGTAGTGGCATTTGTTTCCATTAACAGAAGTGATAATGACACTGACATCAGGCGTGTTTGGTTTTGCTGTCTAGTCTCAGATCCTGTTAGGTCATTCATCAGGCACATGACTCTAACACTGGACTGATGCTTTTTCAGGTTTCAGAGAGCCCATCGTCTGCTCGTAATGGCCTTTTGACCAGAGACCTCCCAGATGGTACGACGAGATGGTACGCTGGCGTGGAGAGAGATGTGGCGCTGGTCAACGAGACCCACGACATCCTCCTGGCCGACACAACGTGCAGCGACGCCGGCTTGTACATGTGTCACCTGGCAGCACCTGTGGGAGAGCAGAACCAGGACGGCTACGTTCGCCTGGTGCTGGCAGGTAAAAGTTTGTCCCAGTTGTCTCTGGGTTCTTTAGGTGCTCATGCATATTCAACAAACAGGCTTCCCAAACTTTCCCAAGTTCCCTGAGGCATCCATGACTGAAATTTGAATCAGGGGGAACTTCCAAACTTGAATCAACTGTTATATTTTGAGCATCAGCTTTACAAAACCATCACTCTTTGGCCCAAGGCATAGAGTGTGGGAATCATCTGTCAACCACATGGTTTGGAAAACATCAAGAGCATTAGATTTCCATCAAAAGCTGGTGTAGAAGAAGCTTATTTTGGAAAAGCTTTTAAAGGCTTTTATGGTGGCTAATGCTGATGTTCAGCTTTTACCATGTTCTACATTTTAGCAAAGAAAGACAAAGACAAAGAAAAACTCAGTGGTAAAGTCTGAGCAGATTTATTGGGATACCAAACAAGAGGGGATGTTTCCTTAGATGTCTACAGCAAAGTGCACCTCGTGTTTTCAGATATGAAAGTTTGAAAAATGCACAAAATCCAGTCACACAGGAGTTTCCTTCTGCTAATTGTATGCAGAATAGCCTGACTAGGATCACAACCTGAGCTAGCACAGTGTGGTACAGTTCAAGTGAGTTCAAACTTGAGTAACTTTAATTTGTGTTTTCATTTTCAGATTGTCCAGCTGCTCCCACAGATAGTCTGGAGAGAGATGATTACTTGATTATTTTCGCCTCCATAGTGATAATGATAGCACTTCTGCTGTCTTTCATAAGCTACGTAAGTAATGGAGGATAATTATATATAAACACACTAATATTTAAACAGATTTTCCACAAGAGATTTCTATTATGTGCATCCACTTAGAACCCAACTTACCTAATGATCATTTTGTTGTACTACCAAAAGATTGTAATGAACATCTTTAAACATACTCAAACAATATACATATGCTGTTCATTCTTAATCTAAATGTATTTCCCATATCCCCACCACAGGTTTGTTTGACGAATGGATTGAGAGAAAGAAACAAACAACAACAGCAATATCAAACAACAAAAGAAGAATTTTTCCTGAACAAACCAGTGGAACCAAAGGACTTGAAGTTGATCTACACTTTGGGTCCAAAACCATCCACAAAGACTGTACTCTGTGTGTAAAGATGAGGACTAATGTTGGCCAATAGAATAAGTACACTCTGCCCTGACATGTGGAAACTGATGGAAAAGAGAAACATCAGAAAAGTCAGATATAGAGCTGGATCTCCACAGATGTCAAGATGCTGGAGAAACTGGTGACCTGGTTCAAAGAGCAGGCCCAGTAATCAGAAGTAGGTTGGTCAGTCTGTGGGTCAAATATAAAAGAGCCACTGGTTAAGACAGAAAGACAGTGAGTTTGCATGAGCAATCAGTCAAAGATTTACATTTATTTTGTAAAAACCTGAATTTTGCCGGTGATATCACTTTAATTGCGCCCCATAGCTAAAAGTTTTACAATGAAAATTATGTTTTTCTGCAGGCGGACAAACACAGACACACGAACACTGTACTGTTAAGTCAGGCAAACAATGACTGTGCAGGATGGAGCCAAGAAGCTTCACAGTTGTGTTGTTTGTCCACATGTAGTCATGTAGTGGAAGATGTGTGAGTGCCAGGAGCAAAAGGCACTGATGTTATTCATGAGTGTGAAATGTCACACCATAGTAAGAGGGTCTGTATTTTTATGTGTTTGTCAAGAATTCTAATGTTTACACAGAGGATGGATGCATTCCTACAAGTTTAAAGTGTCCAGACTGAAAATGACTTAAAACTACCTGCTTTAAATGAGCCATGACAGAATCTAGCTTTAACTGCATCACTGAGTTCTGGATTCTGTTAATTGTTTTATGTTCTCATATTTTCTGTTTTTTCCTTTTAAGCAGACCTTTTAATAAGCTATTGTTATATAAATGATTTTCTGGATTAAATATTATTGACTTATTAATGTTGTAACTTGAAAAAACTATTATGTTCAGAGAATTATTCTCAGGAAGTACCACATCTGTAAATGACCTTCAAGAACAACAACACCAAAAAAAGGAGACCTTTGTCACTTGAAATGTTAAAAAATAAAGTGACCTTTTAAAGAAGAAGTGAAACATGATGACATGTAGGAACACCCGTGATCTATTTGCATTTAGTGTGACATTTGTTTTGGGGAAAGTCCTAAGAGTGGGCCAATGTAGTCTGGATTTATTTTTAATGGTCCGCTTCTCTTTTTTTATATCCGCATTTAGATCTTCGCCTGTTCGTGTCAACGTGTTTGGCTACAGACATAATAGTTATTTTGTTGCTGCTCCACAGCAATAGTTATATTGCCCAAATCTTCAACAGAAACAAAGCTTGATAAATCTGCTTTCTTAAACTGAAAACAAAGACAGACAGAAATGGGGACACTGATATTCTTCATTCAGTCAGCGTAATGTGAGAAAATTATTGTTTTATTTTCTGTATCTTAATTAATGATTCATGGATACTTTTTTGATTCAATCATACACGTAACAAATATTTGTTATGTGTATGTGCTTCTCCTAATGTTGTGTTGTTGATATTTTAAAAATGCATAAAAAAACACTATATGGACACAGCTGTAGTACCAGTGATCTCCCAAATATTGCCTGTATATTAAATAAATACATTTTGAGTTTGGATCTGTGTCTCTGCAGCTTTTTTGGGTCTGTTCATCAACTAAAGTGCAGCACATTAGCATCTAATAATATATGTCTGATCGTGCAGAAACCGACTTTGGAAGTCAGAAATTACTCAGAAGCTTCTACCTCTCCTGGACAGACTGTGGGCATTCCTCGTTGCTTTCCAAACTCTCACATAAAATATAAAATGTCCATGAAGGTCTTTAATTATTTGTGGGGTCAGTTGTTCAATCTCCAGTTCCTTGAGTCTCCATGCTAAAGTGTCGTTGGGCAACATGCTTGGTTTGGGATTGGTGGATGGAGTTTGTAGTGTAAAAGTGCTCTTAGAGTTGAAAACCACTCTACCAGTCAGTGCCAGTAAATTTACTACAAACTAAACTAGGTGATAATAGGAGTAGTTAGAAAAGCTAATTTATGAGTTATTTATTTATTAGTTACTTCTAAGATGGCAGCTGTTAAACTGCATCTTGAGCTTCATTGTCAACCTGACTAACTTGAAAGTGTAGTTAGACAAGTTACATGAGCTTGCTAAGAAATGAAGAGAAGAGCTGGGCAGCATGGCACTGCTTCCTCGCAACAGGACAATACTGGAGTTGAACCACCTCTGTCAGGTTGTCCTGGGAATATCTTGTCACTTGCCAAGTGTCAGCTGGAAAAGGCTCATGTGAACTGGATAGGCATTTAAAAATGGATAGATAGATGAATGGCTGCATTTGAAGTGAAGGGAGAGCTGACACAATGGTTAAGGAACCTTCATATAGATTAATATATAAAATTCACTGAATATTATGGAATTCCGCTGGATGAATGCTAAACTTCTAAATATATTTTATGTGCCATAATGGAAATAGGACAATCCCTCAACCTGAAAAGTATTGTATAAAGCTCTTTGAGTGTTCAGGGAGAGTAGTATTCTATTTTATTATTATATTTTTATAAAACTCTGGAACTCCCAAAAGTCTCACACATCGAAAAAAAAAGATATCTATAACTGATGCCTTGTGTGTCCTCCAGTGTCATGTTTCCCATTATGCTGCTCAGCTGAAGTGATTGCAGGGAATTTCGTAGAAAAGCGTTGCACCTGATGGGAAGGCACCTGAACTCATAATACGGGAATACGACCTGGGTTTTCTTTCCTGTTGAATGAGCAGGAAGTCAGACTTGTTCCTTGACCCTAAATAACCCTAAACAACTTCGAGGTTAACCATGTTTTTTCCGCCGTCTTCACACTTCACCGCGTTTGAGCGGTTGGGACTTTTTTCAAAGCAGCACTTCTTGTAGCAATCAGATCTCGCGCCTTTTTATCCGCCTTTGGTGGATATTTTCAGATTCTAATGACCCGGTTTCAAATTAAACTACAGTAACTACTGTAATGTGAGACTACAGCATGTGGGTGTATAGAGCTGTTCAACTAAAAGGAAGTAGGGAAATCGGTTGCAAATACTGTTGTAAATACAGGGTACACCACTGATATCTCCAAATACACCTGTTCCTATATCGTAGATTTGTATATTTGTACATTTTATATATATATTTTTCCCTCTGTTAATACTGTCCATATGTATATAGTGCTGCAGAACTGTGCCCCCCAGCATACTGAGTAGGAGATGCTCTGTATCTCATTGTACAACCGTATAGTGACAATAAAGGCATTGTATTGTATTGTATTGTATTCTATCTATTCTAGTTCTACTGAACTGTACTGTACAGACTCTCCAGTTCGTTTAAATTCTAAACGAACTTCCTTTGGTTCATCTTCTAAACCAAAGGAACTCATTCTGTCGTTCGTGTAAGTTCGTTTAGAATCTAAACGAACTGGAGAGTCTGTACAGTACAGTTCAGTAGAACTACACTATGAACTAAAGGAACTCGTTCGTGTAAGACTAACTTGGCCTGTTAAAAACGTGCAACTGTGTTAAAGAGCTCTATCCGGTTGTCGTGGCCGAGTGGTTAAGGCGATGGACTAGAAATCCATTGGGGTCTCCCCGCGCAGGTTCGAATCCTGCCGACAACGAAGCTTTTTGGCTTATTTAGTTGTTTTTCTTTTTAATGCAATTTGCAGTTTTACATTCTCGAATTTTCAAAGGAAGGATCTATTTTGTTGTTGGCAAACTAGCTTACATTAGCTTAAAAACTGTTGTTCTAATGCTACACGCAAAGAAAGAATAACTAACGGTACATCCTGTCACATTTTCAAAATAAAATTATTAATAAAGTAAGCGCTCTAATTAAACTTAATGAAACATTACAATATATTAAAGACTTACAAAACAGAACAAAATAGTCAATCATGACTGAGATTTATAAACATTTAAAAACAACACAGATGACCAAAGTGCTGTACAACTAAATGAAATAAAACACAGCAAGAAAAATACAAATAGCTCTAATTATAAATATCCCAATATAAATAAACATCCCAATATATAATAGAAGTGGTGCGCCCATCTTGTCAAATGTAATTTTATTTGATAGTTACCTGTAAGATATCAGTATACTTTAACCTGAAAAAAAGGTTTGACATAGACAAAAAATCAATCAGCTGTGCTTCGTTTCTTCTGTTTAAAGTGTGTTTTCCTGTGTTGGTCTAAAATAGCACTTCTAATTTGTTGGACTTCTCGATATATATATATATAGGAGGTGGAGGTGGAGAGTTTCATATGAGAGTTTCATATGAAACTCTCCACCTCCACCTCCTATCTTTTTTTAGTGTCACTGTATCCAAACCGTACACCATAGCAGGTCTCACTGCTATCTTGAGTATTTCTTTCTTCTACTGATTTTTATTCTCAATCTCTCCAGAGAACAATGCCCCCACTTCTCCAGACCCTATTTTATCAGGTCCCTACTCTCACTATAGATCACACTGTTGTCTACAAAGATCATAGTCCAGGAGATTCATGCCTGACCTACATATGTCAGGTAGACACAAACATTTGCAAACAACTAGAGGCTCTGGGGGAAATCCCTAATGTAATACCTAATGTCAAGTAGAAATTAAAACTTTCTTTGAGCTCGATTCAATTTAGACTTTTATTTTGAAGACACCGTAGCTCGGCTTCCGCTATGTCCCACTGTTGCTTAGCAACGACGAACGCTGTCATGATGTCAGCCGCTAGCTTGTGCTGATTAGCTGGGGTGGGGGTACAGCATTCGGTGGGAGGAACTCTTTACGATGGATGATGAAGATTTGGACCAATTGCTGGATGAAGTCGAGAAAAAGTTTTGTCGCAACGTTTCAATTGCGTCCTCAGCGGCTCGCACCAACTCAAATGTGGTTGGAAAACACGAGAAAGACAAAGACGGACAGAAAAAGCACGGGTAAACAAAGCTAACTTGGCTAGCACATGTCAGGTATAAGTTAGCTGAGCATTACTTCAGGTTCCAGGCATTGCTGCTATTTAATAAACTTAATGATTAGTTCAGTTTATATTTAAATCGCTTCAGTGTTTTCAAATTATACTACAAACTGCCGAAATATGCAGAATATAGGGTTATTGTAGATACAGATGTTTGCTCTTTAAAAACAGTCATTAATATCTGTCACCAGCACCTGCTACAACCCCAAGACACTAATCCATATATGTGTTTCTGATTTAGTGCCACAAAACCTAAAGGGTCAGTGAACAGTGTCACTGAGGATATTGACGCCCTGCTGGAGGAATTACAGGAGGAAGACTGCAGTCATTTCCCGCAGCCAAAGGTAAGATTGACCTCTCTGAATTCTGGAAAGAGAACTGTGAATTACAAGAATGCACGGCATATAGAAAAGCTTGCTAAGTACACCTTAAAACATTTTTTAAGTCTTGCATGTGTTTGAGGGGCACACTGCTGTCATATACTTTAGGTTTTTAACTGATGCTGAGCTGCCACTGCTTGTATCTGAATTTGTTAGGAAGGCTTAGTCTTCTGTTGTGGTCCCATAATCTTATTTTGTACTGCTGTATCATGTATGAAGTGAACTGTGGATGAATGAAATGCACAGTTGTGCTTTCTTCCTTTTCAGGCTTATGATCCTCATCAAATCTTACCAAGAGCTGCTGTTGGCCCTCTGGCCAGCATGCTCTAGAGATTTTGTCAAGCCTTAGCAATAAGTATATCTATTCAACTAGTTTCACTTCACTTGTTTGTTTTTATGTAGGACCTCTACTACAGAGTAAGTTCAAAATGTCAAGATTCATTTATCCCAGTATTGGCGTTCAGGTTAAGCACTTACACAATTACTTATTACCCTGATAAGTCAACCCAGTGTTTGCCAGCAGAATATGTGTGGTTTAGTGCTTTAGTCGGTAAGCCTTGAAAAGCCCTAAATACATTCACCAGCCATTTCATTAGGTATACACCAGTCAACTGTTTGTTAATGCAAATATAATCTAAATAGCCAATCACATGGCATAAAGTCAATGCATTTAAGGATGCTGATGGTCTAGACAAGCTCCTTATATTCAAGCAGAGAATCAGAATGAGGAAGAAAGGTGACTTAAGTCATTTTTGAATGTGGCATGGTCATTGGTGACATGGCTGGGTCTGGCTGGTCTGTGTATTTCATAAAACGCTGATCTGCTAGGATTTTCTCACACAACCATCTTTACAGAGAATTGTCTGGAAAAGAGAAAATATCCAGAGAGCAGCAGTTCTTGGGGTCAAAATGCCTTGACCCAGAGAGGTCCGAGGATTAAGGCTGTGGGCTGAATGGAAGGCAACAGTTACTCAAATAACCCCTTGCGACAGACCAGGAATGCAGATGAACATCTCTAAATGCACAAAACATCAAACTTTGAAGCAGATGAGCTACAGCTGCAGAAGAGCACACCAGGTGCTACTCCTCTGTGGTCGCTGCTATTTAGAAAACTGATTGGTCAGCAAAAAGTGATTTTTGTACGTGTTGATTTGCAGCACAAATTACCATTGGAGTGTATTCTTATAAGAAGTGAACCACCTTTTAGGGTAAAACCTTAAGTTACTTTGATAAATCTCTAATCTTGCTTGAAAGTACGGTCCTCTGGTTGTTCATGAGCCACAGTTTGAGCACCACAGTCTTACAGTACCCAATGAATGAAGCAGGTAGTAGCCTTAACTTGGATAATTAAGCTGACAGACAGGTATACTGAGGGGGAAAAAAACGAAAATTATTGTTTGAAACTATTCTCAAAGGAGTTGCATTAGCTAATCGTGATAATGGTGCATAAAGTGAGGGAAAATATATAATTAAAGAAGAGGATACACAGTTTCCAGTAACAAAATTCCAAATATTTAATGTGTGTCAGCTATTAACTAAATGGATGATGTGATAAACTGACTTATTAGGCGAGACCAAGCCAAAAAATGTGCTATATAAAACAATTACACTAATTAAATAAATTGCTGCTACAAATAACCCCAAAACACACACTAATACACACACACACTAATACACACACACACTAATACACACACACACACACACACACACACACACACACACACACACACAGGAAATATCTGTTCCTAATACAATGCAGTTCCCTGCGAATGTAATTTGTTACATTTTTTCCTCTGTTTTGCTTTTGTGCCTTAGAAATTGTTTTTCAGTTCAGCATCAATTTAACAGAAAAGCTATGATCAACCAATTTGACCAATAAAGAGAAAGTTAGTGACCAGCAGGTAAACACAGCGGAGCATTTCAAGCTGGAGAACCAGATACTCCTAGGATTTTTTTCAAGTGGGGGCAAAATCTATTAATTTAGGTACTGTTCAAATTCTTATGTTCAAAATTATTTTTCAGATCCTCCAAATAACACATGACTCAGCCACTCTGGTCCTCTGACAGAGGGAAACTCGGTCACTCTGACCCACAACACTAAAACTGCCTGTGACCAGCTACGTTTGGTACAAAAGAGGATGCAGCTCAGGCAGCAGGAGCGGGTTCTAAGAAGAGGCAGATGGAAGAATACAATTATGTGAAACACTTAAAGTGAAGTGCCAATATCTAGGTTCAGCTTCTGCCTTCACAGTCAGACATTATTATGATGCATCTGTCTCATCTCCAAGTCTTCACGTGCATTATGAATAACCAGTTAGAGCCATAAACATACACCTGGGTTTTCAAATGTGACTAAGTCCTCTTTGTGACAGCTCTACTTGATTATAACTACACATACACAAGAGGGATGGGGAGGAGCAGGTGGCGATAAATGTAGGTTTTAATTGGTTTTATTCTATTCACAGTTTAAGAAAGAAATAACTCTTTTTTTAACCTTTCATTTCAGGCTGAGCAGTTTCCTAAAGGACCACATGTGGAAAAGACGCTTCCATCTCAGTCGGGAGGAAGAAAGTAAGTCTTTTAGTTTATTCAAAATTTAAAAAAAAAACATGCAGGCATGTAATAATCACAGGATGCAAGGAAGTTAAACTGCATTTGTCTCTGAGTTAGTATTTCTACATATGCCATAAGTTTGGATATTTACTAAATTAGTGTATGAAGGATAGTTAACCAAGATAAAAGTCAGTAACATATTATATGGAAGCGTATCAGTGGCCAGATAAAAGTCTTTATATTATATATAAAAGTAACGACTAGGTTGTGTGTTTGTTCAAGCTGTGTATCCTGTTTATGCAGGATTTTGATTTTCTTGCTCTTTCTGTTTGTCTGGACACGATCTGCACTGCGTGTTCTGCATCCAGGTGCTGTCCTGTTTTTATTGGCGGGAGCTCTGTCGCAAATGGTGTCGGAACAGCCGCATCCAAGAGGTGTGAAAAAATAATTTCATACTGAAGAGCGTCTGTCAGGTCTTGTCTGGTCCTGGTTTATAAAGATGTAGAACTCTAGTATCCAAAACATATTTTCGATTAGTTTAAATAAATTATACCATGGTGCATTTTCAAATGATTATAGACCAATGAGTGATTACCTATAGTGTGTATTCATTGCCTATTGCAAATAATAACTGACTGTATACCAATAGATCATGTGACCAGCTGAGGTGTATATCCTGCGACTTTCGGGTGCTGATGTTTGATGACTGTGAGTGGGATTCAAGCTGTGATTACCTGTTCCTCAGGTGAGTCTGCAGGCTCGATGCCATGTTTTTCTCATCTTGACAAGAAAATGTGTGATTAAAGAAGTTTTAAAGAGGAACGTGAGCAGCAGATTTAAATTGGTACCTTATGTATGCCGTTAGGGGTCACATTTTGTGTTTTACATATGGTGTGTCTATGGGAATGTATTTAAGGTAGACACACGAACACCTCACTGGCTTCAAGCGTAGGCTTAGCCTCTACAGACTGTATATGCAGTTCAGTGTGCTCTGCTAGTACTCCTTAAAAACTTTGGTTTTTGGTCACCCTATAACCTTCAAGTGATTGATTGGGATAATTTATGAGCCCAGCAGTGATTATTTTTAATCCTAAATATCTGAACTTTATCTACAACTTTTCCTTGAAACTTTCATAGTTTTTTACAGGAATTATGATGACCTAGAATAGTAAGATGTGCTGCTGCATAAGGCATTTTGGCAAAATTGATGATGAAAATGTTTTGATTACTTCTTACATAATTCTAGTTCTCAGTCACATTTAAGTCTATTACAACATTTTAGAATATCTGCCACATATAAATGAAACACTAAAGGTGAGATAAACACGAGTAAAGCCATCAGAAAAAGTATTCCTTTATAAAGTATGATAAAATGACCCCACTCTGGCATTTTAGTCTCTAGAAAAGCTTGGTCTCTTGAGACTCAAAACATCTCTCCACTCCTTTCATCAGTTTCAAATGTTTCCCAGCTGTGAACCTTTCAGATAAAACTGATTTTTTTTCTGCTCCGCTTTTCTTCTTGAATACATAAAAACAAAGCACAAAAACTTGAGAGGAAAAGGATATATTTGAAACAAGATAACTATATTTGTCTATAAATTTGTCTTGCATATTTTTAAACCTGCTACTGTTTGTATCTTGTGGAGCCCCCCGCCCACATTTTTTGTGATCCTTACTGGGGATCCTAGCTTACAAACCAGTGTGCTGTACAGAAGTGAACTTCCACAGCATTTCATTGTTCTCGCCACTTTTTGACTTATGTGGCATCAATTTGATGATCCATAACACGCACACTGAGATCTCCTGTGTGAGTTTCAACTATATTCACTCCACCTTTCCCACAAAGCCAGGGAGCAGTGATAAAGTAGTCTGTTACACATAAGTGCATATCAGTTGTTGTGGACTTTAGCTGTTTGTTGTGAGCTTGCTGAGTAGTGCAGCATGTTTTGACAGGTAACAATGCTGTGTGAAACTGAATGAGGCCACTGTTGATCCAGCAGAGGGACCAATGTGTTTAAAAAAAACAAAACAAAAAACCCTGAACATGACATCATCATCTCAACGAAGCTTTACTGGCCAATCCAGTATGAGCAAACACATTTGTCCAGCATTTGTCCCCAAATAACATAAAAAAGAATGAGTCATGAAATCCTATTTTACAGCATTAAAAGCCTCTGTGCTGCCTTTTATTATTTTATAAGGAATTTCCTGGATGTTTATCTTAATGCCAACCTTGTTAAGTGTGAGACCCCAAATTATCCACAACTCTTACTCACACATAATGTCAGGAAGGCTGGATTGTTTGGGGATATTTAATGAATCTTCTAATTATTATAGTCTACTCACATTGTAAGTATGTAAGTGAATTATAAAAGTCTTTCATTGCTTGTGCTCTAGTACAGAACCCTTTCAGTATCTCAGTATTTCAGTCTTACTGCCTGGAATGGCTACATTGACCAAAACAGTGTGTTTTTCACTTGTTCCCATATTTGGTACAGTGAAATTGTTGGGGTCATTACCTTTACCATATGAAGCACCTTAAGGTGACCATTTTTGAATTGGCGCAATATAAAAATGAATCACATGGCATAAAAATTGAATTTAAATGTTTATGTGTTTTAAGATAATTAAATTATTATTTTTTCTTAAGATTTGTTGGGTTTTATTGCTTGACCAGACGGGGGCAATATTGTTCTGTGGAGCTGCTTTTAAATGTATATGTTTTTGTTTTTTTTCTTTCTAGACAAGCTGAACTCTGAGTAAAGTAGAACAGGGCACATTGTAAAACATGTTCAGCCCTCATTAATCCACCCACAGTCCTAATGACCGATAAGAGCAGTTACCTTTCCCCAATGGAAACAATTCAGCATCTGCAGATCTTTGTGACTAGAATATAAACAACCACACTATCCTACTCCCACACCCTTGTTAAGCCTCTCCAGAAAACTATAAACTAAGTAGACTGCTGGTACAAACTTACAGACTGAGTATCACAGTTATATAAATGTCAGCATATTAGGTTCTCTTTCTGTAAACTTTCTCTTGACAGAATTCACATAATGTCTTAGTTATCTGTGAGTCGTGCTACTTGTCAGACAAGCAGCAGTCTTTTTTTGCTCTTGTTGCTTGTGTTTATAACCCAGTTGATAGATTTCTTTCTGTTGCTAAGAAAAATGTTCATAAAAAAAGTTCATAATGACATAAATAATTAGTAGGTAACATTTGACTTTATGCAAATTAAGTGCAGTATATATAAGCTTTTATCCCTGAAGTGCTTTGAAGAATCAAGACTCTTTGGGGTCCACTGTTGTCATATGGACTGAAGGAGCCTTTTAATAAGTATACCTCCTGATCAACAGCTGCTCCACATGCATGTGATATTGTGAATGCAGTTTGAACTACACAAACAGGTTCAGCCTCATGATTTTATCTAGTTATGATAATGCAAGAAATGAGCTTTCCATAATTTTAACACTAAAGCAGTAGAATATCATTCAGATAACACCACACAGGTGACCTCCATTCATGTTACAACGGTTAATGGTGTCGTTTTGTCCAGACATGCAGCTGCAGGAGGGAGAAAGGTTGACTTCTGGTGACGCTGTCACTCGTTATAGCAGCGGTTCTTAGACTATGGCGGGTCACACTAATGGGCCACAGATAATCAGGTGACAAGTATGAAGTGAGACTAAGGTGTCTGACCATTATTTAAGTAAGTATTTGAGGAAAAGGGAGAGCTACTGTTAAGATAAAAATAAATAAATAAAAGAACCGAGGGTTTAACTGAACACTGAGGCTGATTAACTTCTGTGTTGAATGTATGGAGAGCCTACAGTGTGGCTGATGTTGTTGCCAGCATTTGTACCTGCGCATGGTGTGACTGCGTTGTTCTACTGTTGACAGGGGACTTTCTTTTTTCAAGTTGACCCATTCTCTTCCAGTCGATTCGAAAAGCTGGAAATACGTAGGTGTAAATGATGGTGCTAAGACACTGATTCATGATCAATTCTACATTTCTTTTAATCTTATTGGAGATTTGATTGAAGTCAAATTTGTTGTTTGGGCATGTTTGTATTTAATACATTATGAAACAAAATCTCACTGTTAAACTCCAGTAATATCCCAGTGTGAGCAGGTAAATGTGCCAGTTGACAGATTGTTCTCTTTAAGCTGTAGTAATTGTCAGCATGTGCTAAGTGAGTGCTTAGTTTCAAACATGTGACTATAATAGGAATTTTATCAGTTTTACAACTCTGCAGCTTTTCTACATCAACTCAGGGCTTTTGAGCTTCTTTTAACTTCCACTTTCTGACTAGTTCAGTCTCTGTTTCCAGCAATAGATACATAAAAACGTTTTAGATAATGAATAAAAGGAACCAAATAGGAAAAATAACCACTAATTGAAAGAGCTCATTATTCAGAAAAAGTAGGGAGAAGAAAGTAAAAGAACGGTTTAACTGTTATTTTCATTAATTGCCTTAATTCCTCAAAAACAGAATTTATTTGCATCAGTTGGCAATGTGAGCTTAAAGCGTTCTGTCTGATCCTTACCAAATAAGGAAAACTCAGTCTAGACATATTTTTCATTTTGACAATGGAAACAAAATTAACCTCATTACTGAACAAAAATTGCTCCCCCATGTACCAGATGTCTATGGACGTTATTTTGTGGATTAAGTCTCTCTTAAAAATAAATCTGAATTGAGTTGAAAAGAGACAGGTTGTCATTTCAGGCCTTTACACTAACATGAATTCAACCTAATTTCAGCCATTCATCCATATCCCACTGAACAATTTTCTGTTGATTATGGGTCTGAAAGGGCGTGTAAATGGTACAGAGCTGTCAAGATTAAAATCATGTTAATTGTGGTTCAGAGGTGAAAGTTTAGTAGATGTCTAGATCACACTTTCAGGTGCTCCTTATTCACAATGGGTCACCGCACGCTTAATCTGGCAGATTTTTACAGCAGATGCCCTTCCTGACACAGCTGCACAAGAGGTTGGTGTTTCATATGAGGGGTCTTTCACCTGTTAGGCAAATATGTAACTACAGTTTTAAATTTAGTCTTTGTCCAAAGCAAACCATGTTTCCCATGGGGTTATGCATATACTGCATGATGAGCTTATTTGTATGGAAGTCTGGAAAATCAAAACTTGTGGTCCCCACAATAGTAAGCATGGTAAGCCTGTGGTTAGATCTGCTGCCTTGTAGTCTTGAAGACTGCAGAGAAAATGTTTCCTTCGATTTTTTTAAAATAAAAAGGCGTTTCAGCCTTTACTTTTAACAAATGCTTAATGCTGTTTAGATGCCCATCAAAGTTGTCTTCTGCATCTTTTCTGCTAAGTAGGAAGGAGATATTTTCCATCTCGTGACATAAAATGCAAGTTGTAATAGAGGAGCTGTTTGGTGCTTGGGTCTATATAGTTTCCTTCTGAAAGACAACACAGATATGCATGTACGATAGATAGATAGAAAGATAGGTGATGATTTATGAGTAATATCTGAATTAATATATAAGTACAAAAGATCTAATACATCTAAATGAGTTGTTGTTAGTGTGTGGGTAAAACACCAGAAATAAACCAGAAATCTCCTGATTATGAAAGGTTTCCCGAGTATATAGAAGCGGTAAAGCTGGCTCTGTGAAGCTTAAGATGGTCTTAAAGTGTTTTTCACTGGTAAGTGCAGGAAACTTAAATGTATGTGTCCAGAAGGCTTTTAGTGCTTGGAAAGACATTATGAGATGTTAAGAAGGCTGTACATGTGTCAAGTTTTCACACACCAGCATAAAAGATATACATCCACACCAATGACATGTTAGCACTTAGCAATGTTTTTACTCCACAAGTGTGCAATTTACTTTTAGTGTGACTTTAAGTTCAGAGCACTTTGAAGCACTCAGGAGCACTCAGGATGATGAGTTTGCCCTTCATGTCATCACGTCAGTGTTATCCTCAATAAAGCTTCAGTCCTTTAGGAGTAGAGCTTCGACCTTTCAGCTACAAAAGGTGAAATTAAAAAAAACAAAACATCACATTGGAGGCAGTTACATATGCACTTCATAGCCTCTAAATCTAAATGAAAAACATATTCACATGCAAATTTACTTTTCTTTTTTACCGACCTGGTGACAAATTTGAAAAAAGTTATGTTATAATCTATTCACACAATTTACTGGAGGGTTAAGCTGCTGAGCTGTAATTTAATCTCACACTTGATCTGTGTTGAACGAATTAACTTCATTGTTTTTGTCAGAATAGTACATTAAGTAGTTTACCCATAATTTGTTAATAAAGAATATGGTGTTTTCTCTCCTCAGTGGTCTGAGAAGGCTTTCTTAAACAGGCGATTTTCCTTTCACACTAATTTGACATTTGCCTGGTCATGTGTAGCTTATGCATCCATTACTACCCACACGGTTGTTGTTTCTTCTTAATTAAGAGGCTTACACGAGGACATTAACAGTGATAGAAGTGCATGTGTGCTGTGCCTATAATTTTAAAAGCAAAAGTGAGTGGCACAGTATGCAAATTTAGAATTGTTTGCATAATTTTCTACTCATACATTATTATGGGGTGACACAGTTTTTATTTCAAGCATAAAGGAGAAGTTAAAAAAACATCAGCCTCAAACAGCACAAAGCTGAGAGGAAAATACATGTTAAGTACACTTGAGCTTAATGTTAATGACTGTCTGTATTCATTTGTCATGCATAATCATGCATTTTAATTTAGCGAAGATTAGGGTACTGTTATGGATGAATCTAGGTCAGTGGGTCAAGATTATTCATATTGGACTATTACTGGTGTAAACTTGAAATATGTTTGATTTTACAATGTTTTCATGTCTAAATCAAATGTTTCATATTTAATTACAGTGTTTAACGCGGTGCTTAACACATTTATTAGACCACCTGTCATAAAAACAAAGATATACAAAAAATTCAGAAATCTGTCAAAAACCTGTTTAAACCTAAAAATGACATTTGCACTTTTAAGCAAATAACAAACCAAATTCATGTTTTTCTACCCAAATTTAGACCTCTAAGAAAGTAATCAAGCCCGACATTCAACAACTAAAACTAATTTTTCTATTCATGATGCAAGCAAATAACTATAATTTAGCATCTTCATCAAAAAGTAATCATCCATGCATCCATCTATTTAAACAAATAATGATAATGTGCTTTACTATTTTTTTTACCTTTTTTGTAAAACAATAAATTTATAAATTCATGCAAAACATGGACAGGTTTGATTAAAGAGTTTATGTGTACTGGTGGTTGTTAATCACTGCATATTTAAAAGATAAAAAAATAAGTCATTATATAGTTATGATTCCTTTATCTAGGCCATTCAATATCATGATGTTACTCTACTTTTAAAATTCACAGGTTTTCTCTCCTCATGCTAAAGGCAGGACTCAGGGTTTCCTAAGTTGCAGAGTTTCAGTACCAACTGATATAAAATCTGCGATGCGAACTAATCATGAAAAGACCTGCATTGAATCCATTAACCCAAAGTGACACAGTATAGGTTGGTATTATTGTTTTGTGTTTTTGGAACGGTTACTATATGGAGGATATTTGTCATGGGCGAGATTTAGGAAAACAAGAATCGATATGAGCATAAACACAACACTGTGTAAAGGCAGTTGACTCACAGTCGTGTAGACGTCCTAATAAATGTGCAGCAAATTCCACCTAATGGACAGAGACTAAAACTAAAGTTCCCATGTGCATTTATATTTTAGTTTGCTTTCATTTTTTGTAATCTTAGTTAGAAAAAGGAGCCATACATCATTGTAACAGTGTATACATGATAGAAAACAAAGAAGTAGAAGTGTACTTTAACTTATATCTACTTTTAATTAATTACTGGAATGCTGCAGCCGGTTTATTGTCATCGATCATGTTCATTCTTTTAGGGAAACAATTTTCCATGTTTAGTGGCTGCTTCCAGCATGAGCAAAAGTCATGTCAGACTGGTTTCTTGAAACATAACAAAGAGCTCTGGTGATGTGGTAAAACAGGCAATTGTATCAAATCTGAAGAAATTATGTGATGGCATTGTGTCAAACTCAAAGGATTTTTTCCAACATCCTGTGGAATCCATGACTGCACAAATTGAGGTTGTTTTGAGAGCAAACTGAGGTACTGAGTGTACCCATCTACCAGTTACAGAGCAACACTGACATCAGTTTAAAGTGGTGTTTGTGTCCAAAGAACATTTTTTTAAAATTACAAACTTCCGAGAAAAAATAGTTGTCTCTTAAGCTGCTAGATTTTCCCCTTACTTCACCATCTAGTCTCTAACTGTGTCCATCTGCTGTTTGGTGAAGTCTGTCACAGGCTGTGTGATGAAAACACTGCCTGAGCTGCTGGAAACACAGAAATGGAACCAGTCGGTCAGTGTGTTTCATAAGATAAAGATTCCTTTATTGTTGCTATACTTTGGCATCATACAGTGAAATTGGAGCAGAGCTTACGTTTCAGCAGACTAGCCTACATACATTCTTACATGCTTTTCACTCATGCATAGTTGTGGTGTATGTTTTTTTTTTTTTTTTTTTTTTTTTTTTTAGAAATCTAACAAGACAGTTACTCTGAATATGGAACAAAATATATGGAATTATTTTTCTGTCAAAAGTCTGCGAAATGAAGTTGTTGGGTTGCATTGTCTTTTTTTCTCGCGCGCAACTTTTGATAAAAAAATAATTCCATTAAAAATGCTCACTTAAAACAACATTGGCAGCTAAATGTGCCATTCGAAACACTTTATCAGCACTGGATAACACAAAGTCATTTAAACTTCAAACAATCTGCCCAGATAAGACCCATAAACCACTGTGAATCCATTTCACCTGATTTGATTCAAATGAAAGTGACAAAAGGTGCACTGGAGAGGAAGCGTATTGTCAAAAAGCAGGCCCAGATGTTGTCTCATGCTACCAGTAGTGACAGGGACACAAACACAAAGGAAAAGTAGAGGAAAGTCAGTCAGAAGTAATAATGACAGAGCAGTGGTTTGTGGCTACCACCAGCAAAACCATTCCCCTGTGGGGTCTTGTTGTTGCCTCTCCAGTGCACCTGAGTCACTTTTGTTTACACCAAAGCAGGTGAAATGGATTTACAATGATTTATGCTTCATAATTGGACACTTTGTGTTGTAATGTGATTACTGAGTGTTTCCTTGATTTCTGGGAGCCGTGTGGTTGTCTCTATATACTGTGAAGCTTCATTTCTATATGGCACATTAGAAACAGTTGGTGAAAGTTACAAGGAGGAAGCAAAGTATTACTGATCAGTAATTTACAGAGAAGTTTCTCACAGGGTTGACTGATCAGTGATTCAGATTAATGTAACTTTAAGTAGAGTAGCAAATGCTGATATAAAAACATGGGCACGGCATGAACTGAGCTTTATTTCCTGAGCCAGATGACTTTCTGTAAAATTGCAAAATTATGGCTTTGGTCATTCTACGTATCTATCATGTAACAGATATAAAAATATACACATCTGTTCATAGCTAAAAAGTTCCTTAAGGGTAAGAATCCTTTTTTTCCTCTCTCTCTTTCATCTGTGCATGTCAGATATTTTGTCCTTCCAGCAGATTGCTCTGCACACATTATTTAATTTATCTCTTATTGAGTTTGAAATGGAAAAGTTAATACGGAGCTGCGCAGTAGGATTACAGAGGAGCTGTCTGCAGGGCTGCAGCTGGAAGGGTAAGGTCTTATCCTGTCTTTCTCTGCCGGCAGGAACAACATGCCGGAACGTCAGAAGCTCAGAACCAAGCTGAAGAAGAGGAGAGGCTTGCGGGCGTACGCCTGCCAGTGCAGCTGGATCTCCACGTTAGAGCCGACAGACCTCAGGGACCAACCTCAGCTCAGATGGGTCTGTGGCAAACACCAAGACTGATTTTCCCTAACCCCTAACCCTCACTGCTAGAAAGACTGTCATCTCATTGGACGGCCACTGTATTGTTCAAGTAGTACAAAAAAACCCCCCAAATTTCTGAAAATCTAGGGTGTTTTTTAAAAAAAATTCAAATATTATATAACAGGACAAAACTGCAAACATGAATGCATTTTTTTTTTCTCACTCTTAACTGAAGTCTTTCATTGAACTACCAAATAAACAAATTGGTACTCTTTCTCTGGCCAGACACGTGGCAGCACTTCTGTTATAATTTTGTTTGTATTTAACAAAATAAAAATGCAGACATAAGTGTACACATTAGTTTTTGACTGCCAGTGAAAACTGTTCTCTTTACAAATAACTCTTGCTGAGCTAACGCAGCCAATCCCTCAGCATGTTTGTGCTCTCTGCTCATATTACCGTCATATTAAATAAATTTTTGGCTTTTTAAATAAATTGTTTTAACATTGCACTCAACAACAAACAAATCCTCCCTAACAAAAAAGTAACTTCAAGGGCCAAATTGCATCATATTTCTTCAGATCAATATACGAGCCACAAGTAGGGGTGACATGGGCCGCAAGTGGCCCCCCGGGCCGTGAGTTTGAGACCCCTGCTCTACACAGAGGGGCCCAGACTAGATTAAAATCCAGGTCCTTCTTATCTCCAAATGTGTACCTGTAAAATTATTGAAATTATCAATAAAATGAAAATTTTGATTGATAATTGATCTATGAAATGTATCTTTGTATTTGAAGAGTTTGTTAACTTCTAGTTTGATAGCTGGCATCAAAATTTGCACCCAAGCGCAGAGTTTCGCCGTTTTTAAAAACAGTAATGTCAACATAATAATGTGTCTTTTTTTAAAAATGTCAGATGGCCTTAAAAGGCTTTGACTGCCAGAAGGCAGAGGAGTTCAAAATGAAAGTTCTGCAGTAAAAGGAGGAAAAACATCTGCAGCACAACAGAGCAAATGGCACTTGTGATGTAACGGCTATATTTATTTTTTGACCTGCTTGGTTGTTTGCTGTCCCAGTGAATTAGAAAATCTGAGATAAACTCTGTAGCTCTGTTGCTCAGCTGCTGCGTTTTTTTGGGGGGAGATTGCTTATTGGAACATTTTCAGCAAACATCTTCTTCCTTTATTTCTCCCAATTTCTGAGTTGTGCTCATCTGAATGTAAACATGTTTAGCATTAACCTCTTTTCAGAGTTATCACAACTCATTTGAGTGTGTGGATAGAAAATCCAGAGGAGATTGAGAAAACAATGGGATATGAAACAAAAACAATTACAAAGAATATTAGGCATCTGAAAATTATTTAGGGACCACCAAATGAAGCGCCGTGTCAAAGTAAGTATTTATTTCCTGTCGACTCCTCATAGCTGCTAAATCCTCCACAGGCTGGGCTCACAAGCTTTTTTTTTTCTTGCAGAGCGCTTCTGCTTGCAATCAAAGGCAACTGTGGGAGTTCTCAACAATGAGGCCAAAACCTGATATAAACTTGCAAAACCAGGTGATGCTGCAGATTCAGCTCATAATTCTCTGTGGTATAATTTCCAAAGTGACTTTATAAATGTTGGATGTTAATATTTGATTCTGATAGGCCACAGCAGATCCTGGGATTTTAGTGAGTAATAATTCTGACATTATATCTGCTGTTAATCTTTATAGTTAATTAAATTATGGCATCACTGTTTTTTCACCAGCAATGCATTTTACAAACTGTAAAGACGACACTTGTCACCTCCTCCTCTCAGCTGTGAGTAGCTGCATGTAAACTGACTTTAGAGGCGCTCTGTTGGACAGACAGTGTAATGGCACCATTTCCAAATCACCCCATGGGTCTTTTTATGCATTATGTTGTCTATAAAAAAACTGCAAAGAAAAAGAAAAGTTTGCATGTTGATAAATGTCTGGAAACATTTCCTGATGCCTGTTTGTCTTTCTGAAGCCAGCATCTGGCTCCACACCAGTGTATTTGCTGTAATAAGCAAATGCATATTACAAGCTATTCAGTAATAGCAATGTGTAAAAAGTGGGGTTAAGTATTAAAAACTTTTTAAATATTAAAAAAATGCTGTGTGAATATGTGTGCACTCAAAGCGCTTTGACTGGAAAAGTGGTAAAACTGTTAGAAAAGGTTATTTAAATCAAGAAGAGTAAGTCAGACAAACATCTTACCCTGTAAGTTAAGACAAACGTAAAGTCATTCTATCTTTAAGATCTGATTGTGATTAGTTTTGTATTGCGTCAAACGTATGTGTTGCTTAGATGTTTTCTTATAACATGCAAGAGAGTTTCTGCTCTATTCTTTTACCTGCAGCGTTGGTGGTGTTAATCCATGTGAGAGCAAGAAAATATGACAGATTTTATGTAAGGTCAATAAATATAATAGTTGATTTACCTGTTTTAAGAATTGTCACTATTAAGACTTATTGGGGGTTTTTTAAGTTTTAAATTTGTTCCTAAGGATCTGTATTTCTTGTGGATGTTCATCAAGAAAATAAAAAATTGGTAGGTCAGTGATAATTTTCTGCATGTTGATCTTGAACGTAACCTGAGGGCTGCACTGCAAAGCAAGTGCAACATAGCCAAGCTCTCTTTACTTAAGCTGACTTGACAAAACCTAAAACCTTAGTCGAAGAAAGAGGGGTATCACAGCGGTGGTGGTTATCGCCTTTCTCAGTTAACCCAGGCATTAAAATGTGTAACGAACCTGAAACGTCTTACAGCAAATCGCAACACTGCTGTGACAAAGAGAGAAACATTTATTCATTCTCAGTATCACAACAAAGCTTTAGAGCACAGCTTCATTTAGTCGATTTTATAAAATGTGGCAAGACATGTTGATCAATACAGAACATATTTCTTCAGCAAACAATCTGTTCAACACTTAACACATAGTGTAAATTAAATGCTGAGTGAAAATATGACACCTCGAGACGGTCTTACACTGAAACTGAAATCTTAGCCACTAAAAAACTCGAAGTCCAACACACCTCATACCTGAAGTATCTTTGCAACCCTGAAAATGCAGGGTCACACCTGAATTTACTCTTAATAAGCTCCTAATCCTGCTTTATAGTGAAGACCTCAAATCAAACTGATCTAATAATAAAACACAAATTCAAATCCTTTAAAAAAAAATTTTTTTTTAAAAATTACATAAATGTAAATGTTCTCTGTTATATACCGATTTTTAGTCAGGACTTAAGCCAAGTCGTAGTCAGTTTGGAGATTGTACACATCTTTTTTTCTTCTATCGATGTGACATTAATGCTGTAACGTTTTCCACAATACTGTTTTATATTATATAAATGACTAACTGAACTAAAGCAGCAAAGAGCCGTGCTGTGAAACAGTGTATTAGCCACCTCAGCTCGTCTCATTACTGATGATTAAAGTTTCGAGGAGGCTGCGTTTCCTCCGTGTTTTGATGTTGTGACTTGAAAACCTGCAGTTTTCTGCACCGTCGAGCTTCAGTAATGGCTTTTGAAGTGATGACAGTCTGGTGCGTCCGGGAGAATTTTTATGCAGCGCTTTAAAGTCGAGTCACAGTTTAATGAGATTAAGTCTTGCTGTTTAGCTGTAAACACAGATAAAGCCACATCGAGTCACATCAGCGGTGTAATTAGTGAGCAAATGGGAAAAAGGTGAGTTTCCCTGACATGCGCTGAGAGTCGCTAACACGGCCGATTAAAAGTCTCATAAATCAATTACTGATGATTTAGATTGTTTGTTTTTAATTTTTTTTAGATTTTGGTCCACAAAATCTGGCAGATGTGGTGGTTTGAAGTAAACAGTAGATCATCAGGTTTATTTAAACTTTAGATTATAGTTCCCACTGCCAAAGTATAGGACATTATTCTTTATTCATAGAAACCCTCATCTTATCTCAGATTGAAGCTTTAAATCTGGACCTATTTAGCAAATTCTTATTGCCAACAAATCCAGTAAAACGAAACACATCAACACTGGTTTCTCAGCATTGTGCCCTTTGCTTCCCCCTAAAGAAGCCAGCTCATTAAAACACTAAAATAGCTACACTGTAGATTACAGCCACAGCTTCTCTAAAAGAAAACAAATCATGAATTTCTCAGGGACTGGTCTTATGCACATTGGGTGCCTTGCAGGATGGTGCAGGTGAAAATGAGCCAAAGCTACATTGTGTGTGTTTTAGTAGTAATAAAGGTTAAGTGTTGGTTTGGTTAAATGCAAGAAAAATTTACAGTGTTGTGCAAAAGTTTCCTCCTCCCCTTCCTAAGTTATATTTCTTTGTATTTGTGGGTGCATGGATTTATTGAAACGTGCAAACTTTCATGGAAATATAGTTTAAAGGCCAAGAAAAAGATTCTACAAATTTTAATGTGCCTGAATGGGAGGCTTCAGTTTTCAGGCCCCTCTTCTATGGAACCAGTTTCCAGTTTGGATTCAGGAGACAGACACCATTTCTTCTTTTAAGATTAGGCTTCAAACTTTCCTTTTTGCTAAAGCATATAGTTAGGGCTGGATGCTGCAATAGGTGTAGGCTGCTGGGGGATTCCCATGATGCACTGAGTTTTTCCTTTTCAGTCACCTTTCTCAGTCACTATGTGTTAATAGACCTCTGTGCTTGCTCATAGGGGGTCATATAATTGTTGGGTTTTTCTTAGTATGTATTATTGTAGGGTCTGCCTTACACTATATAGCGCCTTGAGGTGACTGTTGTTGTGATTTGGCGCTGTATAAATAAAATTGAATTGAATTGAATTGAATTGAAAGTCAGTAATTAATATTATCACCTTTATTCTTCAACACAGCCAGTCTTATGTAAACTTTCTTGTAATAGCTGTCCAGGCTTCTTGAAGAACATTGAAAACTCTTCTTTGGATGTTGGCTGCCTTTTGTTCAGTTCTCTGTCAAGACAATCCCACACTGCTTCAATAATATTAAGGTCGGGGCCCTGTGTGTTTTTCCATCCAGTTATGCTTTTATTGCATTGACTCTGTGTTTGTCATCTCTGTTGTGCTGAAAAATAAAGCTGTTGCTTAGTAAAAAAAAACACCCCAAAACATTCCTCCTAAAAAGATGGAGGTACATGGGCTGGACTGAAAATGAGTGAAAAAACAGCCATTTCCCCCCAAAATTTGAAAGACCTTCAGAAAACCTAGAGAATTATTTCTCAAGACCAATTTAAAAAGTATGAAAGCAAAATGTGAAGAAATGCATGGTGGCTCTAGGCTTTTGCACAGTACCCTAGTTGAATACTAAATTTTACAACATGTCTTTAGTTATAAATAAAAAAAATAAAAACATACAATTAGATTTCATTCTTTTTCCTCCTCATATTGTTTTCTATGAAGTCCAATATACAAAGGATGAAGGCTCGAATCAGCATGTACATATATATATAAGGTGTTGAATAACACCATATATTATGGTGCCATCATGCCGCGCAGCAAATGTCAGGGTAGAGCGCATATCGGTGGTTATATAATACGAGTCATACATAAATAATCATGGAGACTTTTACAGAAAGATTTTGTGTTTTTCAGTAAACAACTAGAACGCATCACGTCTGCCACGGGATGAGTGGTGGATAAATGTTCTTCAGTCTTCTCCAGCTCTCCATAATCACACATATTGTGTTTAATGCCGGCAAAATCATTGCTGAGTTGTTCATAATGATAGTTTTTGCTTTCTTCCTTTAAGTGGGAAATAATGATTTGATCATGACTCACACATGAGTCATGAGCAGCGATGGGTAAGACAACACCGCGTTACCCATTGCTACACCTGCATCCATTGTTTTCTCTTGTATGTAAGTGTGCACACCAGCAGTGTATTGATGTGCATCAATACACTGTGCATCTCATCAGGAGATGTCCTATTTCCAAGCATTAACATTCATGAGCGTGCGCTGCAGCTTTCAGCCCATGTCGGGCACTTCGCTTTGCTGCCAGTGAATCATTTTTCCTAGCTGAGATGTCAGTGAAATAGTTGCTGTGATTGCAAAGTCATCAGACAAAATAAGAAGTGATCACAGCAAAAGCTTTGCACTCAAAAACACAAAACCAGTATTTTCAGAATTATTTTCTGCGGACTATTTTAAAAGGCTTCACTTTGGAGTGTAAAAAGCTTCTTTGAGTGAATGAAGAGTGAAAGCTTACTGTGACGTGATGCAACACAGACGCAACCAAACCCTGTAATTTTTCTTTAGCATGACAAGCTTCTAAAAGCAAAGCAAGGACTGACGTGAAAACTTAGAAGGTTGTAAAGCTGCTGGATACTAAAAGACTAATAATGTACAACTGATTAGTCTGATGACTGTGATTGAATATCTTTACACGAGATCTTCGTTGTGGTTTATGCAATTAGAGCATGTTATGATCTTTCCACTCCTCAGAATAGCACTCTATCTGCCTCTTCATGCATCCAATCTGCAGTATGATCTGTTTCTTGTGAGTGAGACGATGGAACATCGGGTCCGTAGGCAGAAACAACTTGTCTGGTAGTTGAAGTTTTCACACAGTTAATTGCCTAAATGTTTCCAGTTGGTTGGTATCTTGTTTTTCCATCCACACTTTGAAAAGATGACTGCATGCACTCTGAGCACAGATGTTATGGTCCTACATTGTTGCACATAGCTAGGCATTGAGGAGCTGTGGATAGAATTTGGGCCTGACAAGAACATAAGACATGTACTAGGCCATGAAATTGCAGTGTTTCTGGGCCCTCAAGGTGTCTTAACACATTAGTTTGGGGCTCTAAATTTTGAAGCCTCAGCGTTAGTGTTTTGGCTGCCACCAGAAATAAGTGCAAAGTTATCAGCTAAGGCCAAATCGAAAAACAACACAAATCAAAATTGAAGTAATGGACCAAGAGGATTTGGTTGGTGCTAAATTTTCTCAAAGCAGGTATTTCTTTCATAGGAGGAGATCCAGAGGGGATTTGTTCTTCAGGGAGCTGGCTGACAAATGGCTGACGCACCAAGAAGAGTCTAACAGAAGAGAGATGAGAGTAAGTTCACCCAGGAAAGCATGAACAAGACACTAAAATGTGCTAAAACGACTGAAGCTGTACGAGTTGGTGAAGAGTGGGTGACTGAGACGGTCCTTAAATACACAGGTGGGTGATGAGCCGAGCGAGTGCAAAAGCTAGATATCCAGTGGGAATCTGCAGGAAGAGCTCACAGGAGCAGTAAAGCCCGCTGACTCACAACCGCACACAAACACTATCATCTGGGAGAAAGAGAAAAATAAAAGTACAGAAAAAATTAAGTAGGCCAACCTGTCGGCAACAAAAATAGCATTCCTCAGATTTTTCCTTTAAAAAAAACTGCTGAAGAGGTCCAAGGTGATATGTAACACACAGCTCTCTATGCTGGTATACCTGTCAGTCAAAAAAGCCACACACTTATGTGTAAGCCTTAATAGTGTCCAGATGGATGGATTTAACCAAAGAAACTACAACTAAATAGTTGCAGTGAGGGGAGAAACTAACCATAGATACCTGGCTGTAAACATGGTTTTTAATGCTGTTAACTTGGGCTCGACTCACTTTTGGAGCCAACCTCAAGCCATCAAGCACTTGACTTGCAAACAAGAGCAATAAGACAGGATTGAGATACCTGCAACAGAGTCCTTCATGATTTTGCAAAGGCCTCTAGAAAGTATCAGAAAGGAGATCACTTTTATTTTGGAGTATTTCACAGTTCTTATGTGGATCCCACCTCCAGCAGACTCAAAAAGCTCAACAAGCTGGAAGAGTTCTTCACAAGCAGGAAGGAAAATGGAGCAAATCCCCCATAAACTAAGGAATCACTGCATGTAAGATGGCATCAAATACAGAATACCATCTGGGACAGAGTTGGCTGGAAACTAAAAATGCCCCTTTTCTCATTCAAAATATTTAATCAAATAAGGACTTAAATCAATATCACAGAAGTAAATAAATAGTTTTATTTATTTGTGTAATGCATCATTCTTTTGTCAGAGGAACAATCACATTGGTAGACAACTGAAAAACTCTTGTTCTTCGCTTTCTTGCACGCTGTCACTGAGTATTGCCAAACCTCTTTGTTTGTGAACCAATGTTGGTAAAGCAGTCTTCCTCACATCACAGACTGTGAAGAAATTCTGCACACTGTTTATTGTCTTTGCTTATTGGCAGAAAGCATTAGGACCTGCTGGGATCCTTTTGACGCTCAGCCGGAGGCAGTTATCCGGCTCGTCTGATAGATAGTCCAACAATTATCGTATCTGAGGAAAACCCAGGCTCTCCTGCTGCGAGTGTGAAACAACAGCTTTGGGACAGAGGCCATTCACATCTCTGTGGTGTGATAGACTCAGCAGTGACAGCTAATGTGAAACAGGCTGCTCTTTGTTGAAAGCATGTGGCTGCTGGTTTTGTAATATGTTAAATGTGTTTAGCGATGTGTGACTGTTTTACTGACTCATGAAACTCAGTGTTCAGTCGCTGCTGCTGAGTAAAATTTAGAAGCTTAAAAAATGAAAAGAATTTTAACAGGTGACGTCAGATATACACCCCAGATTTTAAATTTGTTTCCCGCAGCTTCCCACTGTCCAATCAATACATTTTATCAGATGCCCTTTTAATGATTCCTGGAGTCAGAATTTATACCACCTACACCATCTCCAGGAGGCTTGAGTGCCTTTCTTCTAAATAAACAATTGGATATGCAAAGGAGGATTCTTGAGTACTGCTCCACAAAATATCAACAGGGAGGTGCAAAAAGCCTTTAAAGCCACTCAGGCTGAAAATTGCCAATTAAAAGAGGGAAGAAAAGAAGCCATGCAGCGCATCAAAGAGATGTTGGCCAGAAACTTCACAATGTGCAGCAGCCTGTGTGAGTATGAACTGAAAACAGAAAAAAAGCAAGATGTTATCATTGTACAAAGAGGAGTGTGGCGCTGACCACATTGCTTGAGGTGGATGGAAAGGAAAAAGTTGCTGGACAACCAGCAGGAGGGCCAGTTCAGAGGCTGATAATCCATTTAGCGATTGCCAGGAGGAGGTAAAAAGTGGCAGTGAAATACTGGACCTGGACACATGGGCTTATTGTAAATGTTCAAAAAAGACAAAACCTTGATCAGGCGAAATCCAGGATGCCACAGAAGAGCCTGAGTGGGGGTGACAGAAAGAGAAAAGAAAAGAAATGCTTGCATAGAAGCTATAAGAAACATGGCCTGGATAAAGAAAGTCACGAAAAGAAATAACCTAAAGGAAAGCAGCTGAGAAAGAGAAAGAAGAAAGAATGGAAGAAGGACAAGAAACAACTGACAAAAGTCAAAGTAAGCAGTAAAAGAAGAAAAGAAACAGCTGAAAAAGCAAGAAAAAGAGGCGAAGAAGACAAAAGGGGCAGGGGGAGAAAGGGAAGAGTGGCAACTGGATTTGAAAGAAAAGCATGTGATGTCTACAGGAAAGTGAAAGCTGCTGATTCAGCTCGGGCTGAACAGGGCGTTCCTTCTCCTTTTCCTTTCTCCATTCTCCCAGCTTCATCTTCTTCACCCTCACCTCTTCAGCTTTAATGCACTGCCAGCTCTGTCTTTCCTCGCTATCTGTCAGCAGCATCTTGTTTGTTAAAAAACACATGTTATCGTATCTAAAGCACTGACAGACCAATATTTTAGTGTCTTACTAAATGAGGATTCAGACATGATAACCTCAAATCTTTGAAATAACTGTCACTGATTATTTTGTTAGAGCAAACAGTTCCTGCAGCCCTGTACGCAGGCACACACGTCTTCACTGTCCTGTACAGACTCTGATTTGGACTCACTTGTTTCTGAAGGAGTAACAGGAGAAATGGAAGGTTGAAATGTGACTCAGATTCTCTGCTGTGAGACAGTCGGAGGAACAGAACGACAGGACTGCTGCTGAGGAGGAGGAGGAGGAGAAGAAAGCGGCAAACAACAGCCGGAGAGATGAAGCTTTGAGCATGGTGGGATTGACGAGGTTTCAGCTGTTGTCCTGGAGAAAATTGAGGACAAATATAAGCTGCACTCATGGCTTGAATATTTTATCATTTAACTAGAAACGCCCAGCATCCCAAACATAACATCTGTTTTAGGTTTGTTTTCCTTCTGGCAGCTTCATTTAATCACATTATCAAAATAAACTTTTACTCTGTTGCTCTGCTAAAGGGGGAAATATTCCCTCAGTACACCATGCTTTATTTACAAAATTCAAAATCTGTTAATCGCTCTCAACTATTTTGCATTCGTTAGACTGATAGAGACAACCGGAAGCACAGCTTAAAGGCTGGAGGAGGGTAAACATCCCAAAAGTTGTCTTGAAAATATTCTTCTGAGACTCTTGGTAATTTCCTGTGCTTCCTTGTTACGCACTGTTGGCATTTTTATGACTTCCAATTCACTCATCTGTGTGGTATTTTATAATGAAGGCAGCTACAACAGGGCGTCTGTTGATGACAGCTGCTTTGTACTGTTTGGAAAAAAAATGCTGCGTCTTCAGTTCATTAAGCCTCTGTGGCCATCTGAAGGCAGCAAACCATAAATGTGCTGTCAGAGTGCCGTAATATTAAGCACGACCTTCCACTGCGTTTGTCTTCAAACACTCGTTTTGGCCTCCTTGAGATGACTGTTGTGAACTGGCACCGTGTACATGAAACTGAACAACTATACACGCATTAGACCGGTGGCTCGAAATCCTTCTAGTTATGCTGGAGACTTTGAGTTGTGTTAATAAATGGAAAATAGGCTGATATATATTCACCCCTTTATTAGTTAAGCAAAGAACTTTTTACTGCAAGCTGCATCAGCTCATCCCCACAGCACTTTATTCTGCAGCTTTAAGCTCCTCAAGGATGCTTCAACACGCAGACTGGATGAGCTGGGAATCAAACCACCAACCTCATGATCACGCCGTCCCGTTTTAACCTCATCTCTCTATGCTCACCTTCTTCTCTCTTCTTTTGCCGCCCCACACAGAACCTGGTTCCTCCAAGTGCTTACCCGTGGGAGATCGATTGTTGTGGTTTTCTCACTAACACTGTAGGGTCTTTACCTCACAACATCAGCCACCTTGCTGTGAACTGGCACTATATAAATACAAGTGATTTGAGACTAAAAAGCAGTCTCAGAGCTACGTTCTCATGCTGGGATGCAAAATTCAGAACTTACTGTAAGTTCATCGTCAAATATCTAAAATTACTATTTTCTATTGAATCAGTTTAACAAGCGAATATCATGTGATTCGAATTTATTCCTGTATGCTGTTTTATCTTTTAATTGTATGTATGTAGATACCATCTGCTGTAAAGCCTGAAACCAATAATGAGAGTCTTGATATTTTAGGCCGCCTCTGGCTGTGTTGGCCTAAAATATGAAATTAAAAGTTAAAGAAGCTGTGCTGTGTTAGCTATGCCAGGGTTACCAAGAGAATACATTTGCAAATCATCTTGCAGTGACTTGTGTTCTTCAGGCTGTAGAAAGCTGCATATGGAATCAAGCAAATTAGTGCTTTTGAATATCAGCTCATTCAGATATTTGTTTATTGCTTATTTTTGTCAGGGGGTCAAAAAACAAAAAAACAAAACAAAAACAATACAAAAACAGCTCATATGGAGTCCATGCCAGCATCTGAACAGGGACTCAAACCAGCAACCTTTAGGCTACTAGTCAGCTGCACGGGCCTCTGTACTTGATTATCTGCTTCTTGCATCTGTTTAACGGATTAAGCTAGAACAGACCCTGCTGTTATTTTTGTTTCTATCTAAACTTTAATCCCTATATGTGATTTTAGATTGAGGCTCGCTTCCTCCAGACCAGCAGGTGGCGGTGTAGTTTTCATGAAGCCAAGAAGCAGTAGAATAAAAAGCAGAGGGAAATAAACAGGAAGTGGTGGATGAGCAGCAGCACCCATGCCTGCAGGAGCTGTTGGGAGAGATGGAAGATGCGGAGTTTGATGATATTTTAGATGACTGGTTTATCGAGTCACTGAAAACGTGAGTAAACTTTTTACTTTGTTAGAACCGTCAAGTTTATATTTTTATTACTACTTGCTAACTAACATTACCAGCTTTGCAAAGCAAACTCTAACTTTAAGGCATTTTATCCTCCAGCAGCTTTAGATTGTTAATAAACACCGCAACAAAACGTTATTTAAATGTACTTATTTTTATATTGAATTTATTTAAATTCGGCTTACGGATATCTCATCTAAAATTTAAATAAGCTCCAAATTGTCACCTTGTATTAGTTTATCTCCTACACTTAGCTTATTATTCGTGGTTTAAGATGTGTTATATGTGTGAATAGATTCATTTTCAAAATAAATTTAGTGAATTCGAGTTTTATAATCAAGACGAATTATATGATATGGTCTCTCGACTGTAGGAATCAAGTTGTAGGTAAAAAGAAAAATGTTCGCGTTGATTTTGTAGACAGAAAATATTAAATATCATAAATTGTGAATGGAGTCTGGTGTCGCGGTTAAAAGGCATTTGAAACAATGGGATAGTGTATCCCTTTATTGTCATTGTACATGTTCAACGACATGCTGGGTGCTCCACAGAGGCAGTGCAGGAAATCTAAATAGTTAGACAACAGGAATAAATACCAAACAGCACTACATACAAAGAAGAAGGTGCACAATAAAATGGACAATTTGCAAGGAGACACCAAACAACTTGAAATAAACATCAGGAATGCAGCTGTAGGGCTATTTTTGAAAGGTTTGCATAAGGCAGAGTGAATTTATATTTTTCTGAATTCCTTTAAAAAAAACCTTTTTAACTCAATATACTTTTTTAATCTTATAGAGTCACTACAACAAACATAAAGTGGGCTCACCTTCACTTTTGACTGTAGCGCTCAGCCATATATAAGTTCTGTCAAAATTGAGTTTCACTGTGTTTTATGTTAAACTCTATACAAAAATTTGCAAGCTATTTTCCTTTAGGTACAAAGACCTTCATGTGTATCAGCTTGAACATCCCACCCAGGTCCTCGAGTGGACGTCAGGGAAGAGTAAGTTGATCTAATATTTTAAAATATGATGATGTGGGTTGAAAAACATGGTTCTGATTTTGCTGTTATAGAAGACAGCTTTTCAGCTCTTTTATTTATCAGCCAAATAATTTGTATTAATCAGTGTTTTTTGGTGTGTTTGTAGCTGTCTGTGTCGCAGGCTATAGTCAGTCCAAAAATGAAATTTTAGAACTTCGCTTGCCGCTGAAACTTCTTGCTGATGAAAATAAGGTAAAAATCAGGACATTAGTCCAAACTTTGAGTTTATTTTTCTCTAGGAGGCGATTCAGATGTTACTCTGAACTTTTCCTGTTTGCTGTTGTGTTCAGAGTCTCTGCGCAGAGCGGGATTTTAAAGTTTCCCATGGTGGTTTCACAGATGGCCCGGTTCGCTGCCTCATACACATCCCTGGAACAAGGTGAGTTCAGACCAGTGCTGGATAAATTACCCTTATAAGTAACGTGTTACATTAAAGGTAAGGCCAGTCATTTTTGAGGCTATTTAATAGAAACAACTTCCAACAGGAGTATTTTGCAGCTTGTGGAGACCGCCACGTTCCTCCCCTGTATTTGTATTAGCAGCCGCTAAACTGCAAAATCAGCAGTAATTGGAGTACTGTTACTTTGTTTCATCAAACACTGGTTGTGACCCACTTCAGGGAGAGAAACTTGCTTTACTCTTTCCAAGGTTCTCTAATCCATGTGATGCCTTTTCCTGCACCAAACTTTGGTTTCAAAGCAATGAATGAAAAGAGTTCTCCTTCAAAAAAGGCATACTGAAAAGCACCCAGCAAGGCTAGAGCACAGAAATTATTTCATTCAGGTACTCTTTATATTTTCTACAGTTCAGTTTATTATTACTTGTCACGTACTTAACATATTAACATACTTTTACACATTAGCAGATTTATAAAAGTACACAAGGTCAGTCAAGAGCAATTTAGACTATTGATGAACGGTTTTAAGCCTAAATGCTAAACGTACAATTCTTCAGTTGTCTAAAAGTCATCATAATTGTATTAAACTTGTTTAGACTAAGGAATTACTGAAAACAGTCACTAGATGAGCTGATAATGACAATAATTAACTTTAACAACTCATTGCACCAGAAGAGGTGACATATCGTACATCACAGTGCGATGCACAGTGTGGAGGGTCTGTGTTTTTTAGTTGTTGTAGGTGGTGTGAGTCAGTGCTTGCGTAGATCTTTAGATCTGATGGGAAATGTGAGGGGACGATATAATCAGTAGCTTCGTAGCTTTTTAATTTAATGTTCTGTTATTTCGGCAGGTGTGCTGTGACCAACGACGGGCTGAGCTCCGACCTGCAGGTGTGGGACCTTGGAGGAGAAGAGAGCGGTGAGTTTGATTTCCCTGAAGCTCTCCTGCAAGACTGCATGTTTAAAATGCGTGTGATTGCACTCGGGGTCATTTCTAAGTACAAAAGTTAGGTACTTGCCTAAAAAATGTTATATAAGAGGAAAATAATGACAAAGAGAAATTTAGTAAGACAGGTCAGATAACCAACAATAAACCAGAAGAAAGCATAAAAAATATGAAATTAAACCCAAGAAAAAGAAATGGAATCAGATAAAATTAGAAGCTTAACAGCAGTCCAGTAAAATAAATTAAGACCAAGAACTAATTATGAATAAAAGATCACTTAAAACCTACAGAGTAGAATTTACTATCAGTCAAAAACTCGTGAATCATCGCTGTGATTAATGGCGATTTTCAGTGATATGAATTTAAAGTGACATGATCTGAGTACAAAAAGCACCAAATTTTCTGGGCATTCTGAGCTGAACATAGTCATGTAAATGCAAAAAGGTTCTCACTTATGGTAATGTTTCACAGAGCGCAATAAAAAATATTCAAGGCCTTTTTAAATGTAACTTATCTACAGAAGCTGTTTTGAGACAATTCATTGAATGGATGAACCTTTTTTATTCAAGGTTAATGATTTAACTAGTAAAAATCACTAAATCATAACAGACTAGATCATAAAAGAAACTTTTCCTATTGAATTCAATATTTATTTATACTATTTTGGGGAGAAATTTTTTTTTTGCTGAAATGGATTGAAGTTAAAAATTGTTTCTGTTGTAGCCCAAAGAAGACAAAATAGGAGGGAATCTAACCTGAGAGAAGAGCATTTGTATCATTTCGTGCACATTTCCTGTGTTGAATTGTTCGCCAATAATAATTGAGACCAACTCTTGGACATCAGAAAGGTGGTCAGACGTCGACTGTTACAGGGTTCGCATTGATTCCTGACACCTGATACTTAGTGTGTCTGACTGTGTTAATTTAAATGAAAGTAACGTTTAGACATAGTTTATCTCCACCAATTAATGCAAGTTAAAAAAAGATTTTTAACGTGATTAGAGCAGTGAAGCCTGGTCTTGTGGGGTTTCACTTCATGTACGCTTTCAATTTCTGGCCTGTAATCATGTTTAATATGAGAGTTTGCTATTGTAATAGCATATATAGGAAGAAAATAAAGTAAGGAATAATGGGTCCCCTTTCCTGGTTTACAGCAAACAAGGTAAAGGGAATAATTATAAAATGTGGTGAGGCACTTCTCACAGTGTGACTGGTTTTCTTTTCCTTCTCGTCATCCATGACAGATGTGATCAGGAGAACAGGAAGTATTAAGGGAAAAAAGAGTGCTCCAGAGAGAGGCAGCAGGATCGCAGCTCGACCCTCGTCAGCACCACAAGTTCTTCACGGAGCTCAGATCAGCGACGTCCAGCTGACTGAACTCGCATCAGGAGAGTCTCTCTATAAACTGGGTAACCCCACATTTACAGTTATCAGTTTATCTTCATGCTCAGCTGTGAGCATGGAGACTATAAGATTGGTTTAGTTAGAGGTGAAAACTTAGGTAGAGGTGGTGCTTTATGCAGTTTTGTTAGACTGTTCATCTCACTGTTGTGAGATGTTTAAATTTGAGAAATTTCACAAATGCTTAAAAAAATTGGAACAAGAAAAATTGGGAGATATAGTCTTGCTTTTTCTCAAGAAAATATAATGTAGATTCAGATATCCTTCAGCATCCAGGGACTCTAATCGTGAATGGTGAGGAGGAAGATAAACACCATCAGCAGCAGTGCGAAAGAATTAAAGTGACTTTGTGTGGTTTGTTTTATGCTCAAAATCTAACTGTATTCTTACTTTTGGTAAACTGGTTGTCTGTCCTACTAATACTATAGTAATATAAATCATATTTCTAGTAAAGTTTTTATAATGAAAAGATAAAGTGTTCTTTGCATATCGTTTTTCTTAAAACCGTGTAAGTATTGAGCTTACAGTTGGACTGGGATACAATCACTGTTTGTGAAGGACATCTAAGATTTAGTTTCACATGAAAATGAAAAAAAGCTGCATGTGTTCCTGAGGAGAGCGAGGACAAAAGCTTTCTGTGCAGCCAGGAGATGTTTTCCTGCTATTCTTTTGTGCCCCCCATAGTAAGTTTGATCTAGTAAGAAAGGCTGAGCTGTGTTATGATGTAGTATTGTGTTGTAGGCCGCCCACTGTAACCCCTAGGAAGATCTGTAACTTCCCATTTCTTTTCCCTGCTTATTTTATTTATTTTTCACACAAAAATAGTTTGCTGAAGCTCTGAGTGGAGGTCAGACTGTGGCTTTAAGGCCTGGGAAGACAGTTAATACAAGTAATGTGAGCAAACAATAATTAATGTTCCATGGTTCCCAAAAATTAAAACATAGTTGGCATTAAAGAGAGAGCGTGCATCCATCCACCTGTCTGCTCCTGCGGTAGAGCATCAGAAGTCCATCCCAGCTTCCGTAGGCTGATAGGCAGAGTGCATGCTGGGCAGGTTGCCAGTCTATCACAAAAACCTTTCATACTCATTCACATCTGTGGCCAATTTAGAATCACCAGTCACCCTAACATGTATGTCTTTGACTGTGGGATGAAGCTGCAGTATGTGGAGAGGCAGAGAGCACATGCAAAGGCCAGTGGATTCAAACCCAGGACCTCGTCACTGTGAGGCTGTACGGCGTGGAACGGTTCACAAAACAGAAATTGTTTTCATTGTTTTGCCAAAGTAATGTTTAAATTTCTTTCCTTAAATTCGTGCCAAATACATAAATAGTTATTCTCTGTCACATCTTAACTAAAAGAGTATTTTTTCTCTCCCTCCATGAAGCGTTCAATCCATAGACGCTAAAGTAGCAACCACTGCTTCACTGCATGCTGCATATTATCAAATGTTAGCAGTTTCCTCACCACAGTCCTTTCTCTGCTTGTTTCTGTTCATTATGCACAGCCAGTGCACCAAAACAAGGCCATCAAACGACCAGCCTGATGTTTTTGTTTCTGAGCACTTTGCCTGTAATTGTTGCAGCAGGAGGGCCATTAAATGCTCTTTCAGCTGGGGGTTTCCTCAGCTGTTCAGTTTCAAAACACTGATGTTCTAGTCATAAAACCATCTCTGCAGCAGACTGCAGAATGTAATCCCTCTGTAATGTGTTTTGAGACATTTTGCATTGTTTTGTCCCGACAGAGACCGACTCAGCAGATCCTCTGAGTTCCTTACAGTTCGTGAGTGACACGGTTTTCCTCGCTGGCTGCTGTAACGGGAGTGTTTACGTTGCCGATACTCGGACGTCTGCTCCTCCTCAGCTTTCACATTCACCATCTTCGGACAAGTCTGTCATCTGGTGGACGGACGGTGCTGCACGTCCACATCCATCCAGCTGCAGGGTCATCAGAGTCTCCTCGTCTGGACAGGTGGTGATTTCAGACTTGAGAAATCTGGGAGGGGTGGGGTGTCAGGCTCAGCTAGACGTCCAAACACCAGGCCGCTGCAGCCAGGTCGATGTCAAAGTGTCGTGGGCTCCAACACTGGATGACTGTGTCTCAGTGTCAGGTCAGTCTATATGAACACAGTTTTTTCAGATGTTGATGTATTCTGTAAATTATCATGCTGAAAAACCCTGTTTTATCTGCATGCTGATTAACTAACTAATACTGAGTAATCTGTCACACTTCTTGCACAGATGTATATTATATGATGTTTCTGTACTAATCTCTGGATCTGCAGAAACTTCAATTTTTAGGAAAACTACATTGGCTTAGCTCAGCTAAACAGTGATGAGCAGCATACTTGGCTCTGTTCAAACTAATACAAATTTAATTAGTGAGCTTTAGATTTGATAAATTTGATAAATACAAAAAATGACATAACTTACAATTTAATTTCTTGACATCCTATTAATCGGGGTGTTTTTCATTGCTCACCTTGGGCTGCTGAATCAGCTTCTCCTTTTCCTCCACCTTTCTTTTCTTATTTTCTTTTTTTTTGTGTTCACCCCTCAGCTGTAAAAGGCTGATGGGGTATTGCTGTCACCCTAGTACGCGGGCAGGTGGACGGGCAACAACTCAAGAGTGAAGCTATGTAGTCATTCCAAATTCTGATAAACCTGTCTCTATTATTGTTGTTATTATTATTGTTATTATTAGTAGTATTATTATTAGTAGTATTGTTACCTTTTATCTCAAAAAGATTTGAAAGAGTAGTTGTAAAACTGCTAACTAATCATCCTCAGAGGAATGGCTAATTTGAAGAGTCAGGCTTCAGAGTTCATAATAGCACAAAAACAGCTTTATTGAAGGTTACAAATGATCTTCTTATAGTCTTTGACAGTGACTTAACTCTGTGCTTGCCCTGTTAGAACCTCAGTGCAGCGTTCGATACTGTTGACCATAATATTCTATTAGAGCGATTAGAACATGCTGTAGGTATTACAGGTACTGTGCTGCAGTGGTTTGTATCATATCTATCTAATAGACTCCAATTTGTGCATATAAATGGAGAGTCCTCTCCACACACTAAGGTCAATTATGGTGTTCCACAGGGTTCCGTGCTAGGACCAATTATTTTTTTGCATTATACGCACTTCCTTTAGGCAGTGTCACTAGAAGGTATAGCATACATTTTCACTGCTATGCAGATGACACACAACATTATAAAACACACCAATTAGACATAAAGACCTGGATGACATCTAATTTTCCGCTCCTTAATTAAGAAAAAACTGAGGTTATTGTACTCGGGCCTAGAAATATTTGTAATATGGTATCTAACCTGACACTTACTCTAGATTGCATTACCTTGGCCTGCAGTAACACTGTGAGGAATCTTGGAGTTGTTTTTGACCAGGATGTCCTTCAACACACATATTAAACAAATAAATAGAACTGCTTTCTTCTATTTGCACAATATCTCTAAAATTAGAAATATCCTGTCTCAGAGTGATGTTGTGAAACTAGTTAATGCATTTATTACTTCTAGGCTGGACTACTGTAATTTGTTATTATCAGGATGCCTGGGCTTACTTGTGGTTCCTAGGGTAGAATGGGAGGCAGAGGCTTCAGCTTTCAGGACCCTCTTTTGTGGAACCAGTTCAGAGTTTGGATTTGCTTTTAAGAGAAGGAACGATATGAAGAACTCTGGTTAGAGTAGTGGTGCTGTGACAAAGACCTGGATAAGAAGCAGAAAATAGATAGCTGTCCAATTTGGGTAGATTATTTTGTGGAATGAGTTTAATTGGGACCTCTGCCCAGAAGTAATTTGTTGTTAACATTATAAAGACCCAACCGTAACCCTGTGAAGCTGTGATATCAAATACTCATCTTAAAATTTAGCTTATGTTGATATTCATTATGCACTCTTCTATTAGTGGGGCTAAATAGAAGAGTGTCAAGTTTGAGAAACGGGCTTAGGGCAAAGAATTCAATTAAAATGTATCCAGTAATTACATCTTGCAGACTGAACTGACCAACTTAAAACAAAAGATGAAGAAAACTCTAATTTCGTACTATTTTTTTTTCCTTTTTCTTTTGATGAACAGCTTTGGCTGATTTTTCTGCAGGTATTCGTAGAGAAGGAACCTTTTTGATATTAAAGAGACCCTGTGACCTTTACTGTAATGCCACCTTCAGGACAAACTTGACATTTTCAGCCTCACTCATGGGGAAAATGAATCACCGTAGCCTTTCAAGGCCACTAGTTGGCCTTTGCAATATTAAAAGTACTATAGTGATGGGTGTAAATAAACCAGGCGTGGACACTGGCTCGTGCAGAAAATAATAGGGGGAAAAAAATGTGTGTCACGCTTCAAAGAGCAGAAAATAACCAACATGTGTCACAATGTGGTGTGTAGGATAACATGGCCTTACCTCATTTAAGAAAGGAAAAACAGCCAAAGCAGCATCTATTTCTAGACTGTTGCTGCTAATGTAAACATTGTCTGATATGAGTACGTTCAATTTCAATGAGATCTGCCTTGTTAACTGCTCATTTAATGTTTGGATAAAGAATTTTTAAATTGTCTGTTAGGGTTCTCAGTCATCCAGGTCATCGTAGTCTAAGGAGCTTGGAAAGAAAGGCGTGTGGACTTCTTTAAGTTTTCTTGAAGACATTTCACCTCTCATCCGAGATGATTCTTCAGTTCTAAGAGCAAATGGTGGAGAGACCCAGATTTTAAGCCTTATGGGAGTGTCCGCAAGAGGGTCATGGACCCCCTATTGATCCTCTATCTAATCACACGAGCCAAGGTATAAAAACAGGTGTGGGTCACAAATCAGCCAAGGTTTCCATAGTGAAAACCTAGCCCATGTGAAATCATGTGATTTCAAATGGTCAAATGGCCCAGGACATGAGTGGGCGTTAAGGCGTCTGGGAAGGGATCTCAAAACTGGATTATAGATGGCAGACAGCTGGTGTCGTAAGCCACCGCCTCTGTTCAAAGATGGTCGCTCACAGTGGACATAAATGGCTTCTTTCACTCCTCTTTCAAACAATCTGTCTTCTCTGTCCAAAATGTGAACACTGGCATCCTCAAAGAGTGACCTTTGTCCTTTAGATGCAGATGGACAGCCGAGTCTTGCCCCGTGGAGGTGGCTCTTCTATGTTGTGCCATGTGTTTATGAAGTGGCTGTTTGGTCTCTCCAATGTAGAGGTCTAGGCATTCCTTGCTGTGCAGTGCAGCGAGGAAAGCTCAGACCTCTGTATTTGCATCACGTCACAGTGGAGCCCCCAGCATGACTCAGGATGGATTTACGGTTCTGTGTAGGATTATGGAGGTGCATGTGCGTACAGTCTTCCATGTGCGGAGGTTAAATGCTGACTGGTTGAAATGATTTGAACAGTCATATAAAAGCAAAGAAGACACGGAGGAAGTGAAGTGTTTTACAAACATGGCCTCTGAAATTACTAACAGAAACATCCAAGGATTGAAAGGATGTACTGGCAGATTTAATTACTCATAAATTTCAATCAGGGTAGCGTTATTGAATTCTTCCAGCAGCAAAGCGCTGTGAAATGTTTTCATCACGGAGCATCAACGAGAGAATGAGAAATCTGTCATCGCTCTTTTGTAAAGGCTTCTGCTTGTGAAGGTCTTGTTTTCATACTTTTGAAGACGTTGCCACAGTGACCTCAGCCTTATAACAAATTAATTATGGACCTTTTCTAGCATTTCTGACCCTGCATGAGAGGCAGTGACATTAATACTGGTTTACAGCTCTCTTTAAAAATACAAATTAAATCTGTGAATCTGACGTGCAGCACAGTCGTGCAGACTATATGATTACCAATAGAAAAACATTTCATTAGGTAAGCGACTGCAGTAGAGGCCTTCATTTGTGTGCTAATTGTAATTATCAACTCTGTTTATTGCAGTCATATGTAAGTATAGTAATTTGTCACAAAAAGGCAAAAAACAAGAAGATTAAGGGGCTTAAAGTCTACATTCAACATGTGGGTGTCTGCAGAAACAAACGTTGTGTTCACAGTTTGTTAACAAACTAATACTAGCATTTCAAAGCATGTGGATAAGCTAGTCATCAGTTTCTTGACTTCATAGTTGTTGAATGATTTGAAATTTTAGCACAATATTATCCTAATGAATATAAATGTGGGTCAAAAAGAAGCCTTTTAAAGTTTCTGCCTTCATCCTCATCAGGTTTCAGTGGCGTTGTTCAGATCTACAACACCCGTCTCTGGGGGGCGGAGCCGCAGGAGGCTCGACCGCTGTTTGAGCATCGCGGACATGCAGTTTCATCACAGCAGACTGATGACAGTGTCCCCACCTTCGTCACCTCCCACATCTGGCATCCCGAGCGGCCGCGGACACTGCTGTCTGCAGCCTCGGATGGCTCCGTCCACGTCTGGGACTGGGTGGACCCGGATCGACAGGGTGGCAGCCCAACACCATGAACAAAGTGAAGATCCGGATCGCCTGGGACGAATAAGATGATAGAGCCATGTTGTAAATTACTGAGGCACTGCTCCACAAACTAATGTGGATCAGTAAAAAGGATCAATTGCTGATGCCGTGACTTTAAAACTTTCCCGTGAAGATGACATTACTTCTCGCCTTTTTCATGATCAAACTGGAATATGGTTAAAGAAACAATTTAGAAGGAAAACAAACTGATGGAAATGTGGAACTTGTTTCATGAGAATCAAACTGATCTTTGCCTTTAAATTACAGAAAAATTGCTGTTGGAATGAAGTCACAGCTGTTCGCGGTGACTGCTCTCATTTAGAAACAAATTAAAGCAGATGACTGTCGGTTTCGATTACACAACATATTTGTACTGCAGTTTTTATAAGGTGATAAATGTTTGTACCTTGGATGGCTGGGTAACATTGTAAGTGTAAGGATCGGTTAACCTAAGACACAAAGCAGTAGTGCTGCCGTGTTGGGAGAAACAAGTGACTCAGAACTACAAAACGTGAAATATGTTTTTATTGCATTAACTGTGTTGATGCTGTGAAAGTGACACTTTGTTTACTTATCAGTGCAAATGTAACCAACAATCTGCTGTTTAGAGTCTGTCTTTTGGCCTTACTTTAACCCTGATACTGAGCAGCAGGGCCCCTGCTTTTATAAGCACTTAGAGCCCAGCACATGAGTACCGCAGGCCACCGATAGCTCTCAAGATGGACGACTGAAACAGTTTAAAGCTTTCTGCATAGATGTCTAAAGGTTGGCACTGACTCAGGACCAAAATTTGGATTTTGATGGCTATTTTTAAAACACTTTTTCACTTAAATAGTTCTTGCAGATAAACAGTGTTTAAAGATCATGAAAAACTATAACCTCTTTCCCTTTTTGCTCAGTCCTCATTTTGGTTAGACGATTTTACAGTTTGATTATTTCCGATTTTAGTGAACTGACACTTGAAACGCAAGGTGGAGACCATTTCCTCTGCAGACGGTGCCTCTGTTCAAGTTTCACTTCTGTTTTGCATTTTGTTTAGTCTCTCTTAATGACATTTATCTCAGCTACAACTTTCTGCATTTGCTGGAAAATACTGAGACTACATGGGCAAAAAAAAAACATTTTGGAAAGTGCATCTCCCTTTTTATAAATAGTTCCAAAATCTGAAAACATCTGTTGCGAGACGCCACATCCGTGACGCAGCGATGTAGCAATAACAGTGAGTGTGAACCGCTGAGCACAGATGAGGATCCTGAGGCCAGATTTTAGTTGAGTGAAGCAACTACAGCTCAAGTCAGGAGGGTTTTTCAGAGTTATTCCTGACTCACGTTTGTTTTCATTTGCAGAAAAATCGCAATTTCCTGTTCAGAATCAAGGCCAACCTTTTTATTTAATACATTTTGTTAAAATTATAATATCATTACAGCAGGACAAATGCTCTTTAAACCTTTAATAGGAGGCATTTCAGTACTTAAGCTGGCATTAAACTGAATATGAATGTGGTAAAGGTAATATATCAAGGCAGAAACAACTAATTGACTAGAAGTATCAGACAAATTGAGGTTGCAGTTGCTGAACTATAAATTAGTTTCTAAATTTAGATGAATTCCTAAAACCTTTTTCCTCCTGACTGCTCTGAAACCCACATACCTGCTGAGCTCTCATCATTTGTTCCCCACTGAAGAGTCCACTGTCTTTGTCTCTTTGTACACAGAGTAATAAATCCTCAAAAATGAAAGAACACTGAACTAAATGCTGTATCAGTCTGTGTGCAAGTATGTGGTTTTTACTACCGTTTGATTAACGATGCCACGACTTTCAGGACCAGCTGTGACAGGCACTGTATAGCTGCCATTTTCAGCATTTGTGTTCATTTGTACCGATCCAGCAGAAACTGCTGGTAATAATAAGTCAAAGCGGGATATCAAAACAACAAGCTGACAAAACCAAAGACCTCTCAGAGAACTGCGCTGACATTTTGAGTGGCTTTTCCATTCTGACCTTTGTTCCTTTTCAGCCTCCAAAAAAAGCATAGCAGGTGATTATTAAAAGCCCAATAAAACACATTCGCAAACATCACTCACTGCTGCTGCTTCCAAGGCCTCTGATGTCAAAAATGTAATTACTTCTTCTCTTGACTCTTTACTCCAGTGTCCACATCGCATTTAAAGGATGTCTTAATGTCTTGCAACAGCAGTGTTGCTTTGGCCTTTAGCTTTCCACAATTTACTGCCTCCCCTTTAATGTATCATGTAATGTTTGTAGCTTTAATGTGAAACATAAGTTCTCCTTCAGAGCTTTGAGTCTGAAATTACCTTTCTGACTCACCGAGCAAAGGGAAAATGATCCACTGGCCAAGTATATTTGTTACTTGGCCTAAATAATAAATGACCTTTCTGTGTCACATGTACATTTGTTTCAGTGTGTTTCATTGGGATATTAAAGTGTTATGCTCAATAAAAACAGATTTTTTTGGTACTTCAAAGGCTGATGAGGGTAGTGTCGTCACCATGTCAGGCAGGCGCGCAGGGAGTGTGGAGACCTACGTGTGTGAATGAGATAACTTGAGAACGAGGGGACATAACACCTTCAAATTGATACCACAGGTGCATCTACAGTACAAAACATTACAGATCGTTTGAATCTCTGTGACCTTGAGCACAAGGTCAGTAAGTTTTCTGAAAATCTTAACTTGAACAAGGCGATATAGGATTTTGAAATTGACACCATATATAAGTGTCCAGTAGGAGGCTGAAGGGTAGCACTTGGGGTTTCCAGTATGTTTAAAGTGGTTTTGACCAACAGTTCCCCTGTGGACCACTTAACACTGAGCTATGAATCGTTCAAGTGTACAAAAGCACTTAACTCACAAGATAAACTCCACGTTGTCTATGAAAAGAGTACCCAAGGTAACAGTTTGGAATCAACTTGTTGGTGCAAAAATACAGTTTCTGTCAAAAAGCTAATAGCCAAAAATTTGGTTTATCAGTGTGTCCTTAAAATCATTTGAGGAAATTGGACAAGTGGAGGACAATAATTATCTGCATCAGATGAACAGTTTGAACATCATGTCCTAAAATCCAGCAAAGACCTGAGAGATGTGTGTACTCTTCATCAAAGCCTCATCACAAATGCTTTCAGGGGAAGTGCGGCTCTCAAGAAGCTACTCCTAATGAACGGAAACTGGGAGAAAAGACCGAGGTGCCAAATTGCAAAAGAACTGGACTGAGAATCAGTGGCAAAAGGACATTTTTGGTTCAAATGCTTATCAATATGTACAGAGGTGGTCAGGAGAGCAAGTGTCTGCAGCTATCTGTAAAACACAGTTAAGGCTCTGTCGTGAGCTGGGTCTGCTTTTTAGCCACTGGTGTTGGTGATCTTGTCAAAATTGATGGAATTATAACACCAGATTGTAATGCACCATCAAATAAAATCAATTTTTCAGCATGAAAATGACCCCAAACACACTGCTAGTGCAGTAAAAGCATAACTGGATAGAGAACACAGTGGATTCACATCCTCAGCATTATTGAAGCAGTGTGGGAGAAGAAAAAAGGGCAGCTAACATCTACCAAAGAGCTTTTAATGTCATTTAAGAAGCCTGGAGAACTGTTCCTGAAGACTACTTAAAGAAATTACGAGAAAGCTTGCCCAGGGAGATTCAGATACCATTTATTTCAAAAGCCTGCTGAGAGAAAATGCACAAAACTCACAAATATTTTTCCAGAATGTTGGAAAACTTTTTCTCTTGCAGCGTTACAAACTGATTAATGAGAAAACCTCAGAGTAAACAACATGCCCTGAGCTAATAGTCATGGGAGTCAGTCTCAGTCTTTTAAGAACTTCTGACTTTAGAAATTTGCCTAAAGATAACTTTTGATCATTAGATTATTTTTATGACTAGATTATTTATCTAAGGCAATGGTCCTAGAAAATTTCCCCATCTGACTCCTCAGAGCTACAATTCCCTGATGCTCTCCCACAGGCAATAAAATGGTTTTTCCCTTTCCTTTTCCTTCTTTTCACCAGTGAACATCAAAGAAATGGATACAAAAGCAGGCAAAACTTAATTTCATACTTTACTGCCTTCTTTCTTGGCTGTTGAACGCATCATTAGACTCCCCTCGGACACCAACGTCACCAAATAATGAAAAATTGGAGCTCTGCCTCGAAGCGAACTCCAATTTCCTCCTAAACCTTCGTGCCTTCCATCAGTGCACTACTCACCTCAGTCCCAGCTGAACAAAAATCCAGTTTAAAACGCTACCAGTCTTTCAGTTCAATCTTAAGCATTAGTCAAACTATTTTTTTTGTCCAGCTACTTTCTTTGCCCTTTACAACAACTTAGAAATGCCCTCTTACCCAACAGATGGCTCGTTCAAAGACAGCCGGCATCAAAATAAACCACGGAGCTGGCAGACGATTCATAAAGGATTCATCTCCACTTCACTGATTGCTTTCTGCCTCCAAAGTTGTACCATACACTTGTCTCTTCTGGTATCTTAGTGCCCCTGCTAAAGGTTTCATTTCACAACTTTCTCTACTTGACAGCATGTGAGAGTAAAGCGTTTGTCTCTCCCTGTAAGCGGCAGATCTCAGTGTCTCTGCTGCTCGACATCCAAATTCCTGTTAATACTTTTCCCCAGCAGCTCTCGAGCATATCGCAGTTTCATAACCCAGAGGCATGCTCTTTTTTTTTTTTTTTTAACTTCTATCACTACACTGATAATAACAGCACTACCCACCCGAGGCTTTGGAGTGTGAAGAATCACAATTAACACTGAGGCTGTGGGACAGATTTTTTTTTTTTTTAAATTCTCCTTTGATGTATCTACTGAATATATGACAGTCCTAACTGATCATTTGTCATTCATCAAGAAAAAAAAACAAATTCTCGTTCCAGCTTTTAAAATATGGTAATTGCTTCTGGATTAAGATGTCATCTTGAGATCCGGGATGTGCGATTGGTGTTTTTCTGACATTTGAAGCGCTTATTTGTCACAAACATGGAATAGCTTTATCAAAATTGAAATCACTCATTTCTTGCAGCCCTAAAATTATTCTCAAATGTCACTTGAAGGATAAAATAATAAAGATTTCCCTTTAACACCAAATGCCTTATAAATATAGTTGTAAATGCCTTGGCCAAACTAAATATCTTAAAATTACAGGTATAAACAGAATGACACACAACGAAAATTTTGTCAGAAGATTTGAGAAATGCAGTTGTGAAGGTCTGAGAAAGTGAATGAATCTGCATTACAGCTATGTTCATCATTGTTTCCAAGGATACCATGACTAAATAATGCTGAACAGATGCTCTAAAAAATATTCATTCTCATTTCTTTCATGTTTAAAAAAAACAAACAAACTAATACATCGGGCAATAATATTATACTGAAATAATAATATACTGAATAACACTGGTAGCAACAGCTACTCCTTTCTATGGCTTACTTCACCTGCGTGTGGTATTTATGTCGGCTGTTCATCCGATAGCTGTTCATTATATTCAGTTCGTTATACAGCACCAAACTATACAACATCAGCTGCCTTGGGGCACTTTGTTTTGAAAGGCCCTATAATAATATTGGGAAAAACCCTAAAAATCAAACTACCCTCTTAGAGCAAGCACTTGGGAACAGTGGGAAGGAAAACCCCCGTTTAACAGGAAGAAACCTCCGGCAGAATCAGGCTCAGAGAGGGGCAGCCGTCTGCTGCAACCAGTTGAGGGTGAAGCTAGGAAGACAGGACAAGACAAAAACACAATTAAGCGCACAGTGGCGTGTAAATACACAGAGAGTGAACAAGAGTGCATCATGGGAAGCCCTCAGCAGCCTAAGCCTATTGCAGTGGAGCTTAGGGAGGATTCAGGGTCACCTGATCAAGCCCCAAAACTAGATGCTTTAGCCATAAAAACGTCTTTTTTGATAATCTTAAAAGTAGAGCTACAGACGGGGCCTGAAAGCTAAACGTTCTGCATCCAGTTGAACTTTTTCTATGTTGGTAAATTTCATGTAAATCCATCCATTTTCTTACCTGCTTATCAAATTCAAGGTCACTGGTGGCTTGAGCCAATCCCACCTGAGAGAGGGCAAGAACACAGGTCTACGTTAGACAGGCTGCCCACTCATCACGGAGCTAACATGATCAACATCATCCAACCCTAGTTAACCTAACATGCATGTCTTTGGACTGTGTGGGAAAGCTCGATTGTCTAAAGTGATCCATGCAGCCACAGGGAGAACATGCAATTTGTAAAATGATGATAATAGTAATAATAAAATTATCATAATCCCAAATATTCTGAATGCTCCAGCTTGGTGACAAGCGTGATCAATGTTTGAAATTTCTGCTCAAAATATGGATATCTACTATAAAAGGCCGGGTTTTTTTTCAATACAAACCCAAACACAGCCAGCTGACACACAACAGATGCACACGCTTGGGATATGAAGTATTTCTTAAGTAGAGTGAATTTATTCCAGTGCAGCAGATGCTGAGGAGCTGTGGGGAGGAAGCTGGAGACTCAAAAATAACAGCGTGGAAGAGAGAAGAGCACAGACATAGAAAAATATAAACATATAAGAGTAGGAACAGACCAGCCGTAAGACTGAGCACGCTCTGTTCAACCATTTAATTAAACCTGAACATGTTTGTTTGGCGGCAGCCCGCTGAAAGCTTCTCTTCATTACATCATCAGACAACTCAGTTTTTCAGAAAATACAGAGGAAATTACACGGTTAAAAAGGTACACAAAAGGTTCAACAAGGTGTTGTAGGGATATTTCCTTCTATTGCTTCATATAGTTACATTTTCATTCAATGCTTTCTTGGGGAAAAAGTGTTTATTGAACCTTCTGAGAAAAATATGAGTTTTAATTTGTATAATATTTGCTACAGCCAACGTTTTTCTAGATCACACTGATGCAGAAGCCTTGAAACCCCTTGAAAACTTGGATATCAAATATGATAAACTTGGTGTTACAGGATTAATAACAGATCACAGATTTATTCCATTTACATACACTCACCAGCCACTTTATTAGTTACATGTTCCTGAAGCGGACTGCCTTAATTCTTCAACAAAGGTGCTGGAAACATTACTCAGAGATGTTTGTCCATATTGAAAAAAAAAAAAAAAAAAAATAGCACCACACAGTTGCTGCGGATTCGTTGGCTGCACATCCATGATGTGAATCTCTCGTTCCACTACATCCCCAAAGTGCTCTATTGAGTACATTGAACTCATTGTCATGTTTAAGACACCAGTTTGAGATGATGTGAGCTTTGCAACATGGTGCATTATCCTGCTGGAAGCTGCCATCACAAGATATGGTCATACCTTTATGTGTGCCTAATGGTCAACAGCAATACTCAGGCAGGCTGTGGTGGTTAAATACCACCACATCTGAATGTCGCAGCAGGAACTGAAACTTATGAGACCAGGCAATCTTCCACCGTCTAGTTTTGCTAAGCTTGTAGATTCAGTTTCCTGTTCTTAGCTGAGAGAAGTGACACCCTAACTGATTGTTCTGCTGCTGTAGCCAATCTGCTTCAGGGTTTGACTTGTTGTGCTTTCAGAAATGCTCTTCTGCATACCTGTTAGCTCAAAATCCTCTGACATCAACAGAACTGCTGTTTACTGGGACCATTAATCCCAGAGATGGCGGTGTGGGGGAAAAAAATCCCAGCAGCTCGGCAGTTTGTGAAACAACCTCACCATTTACAGAGTCACCTAAACATGTAGTAATGCTACAATCCATGTAGTTGCTGCATTGTGGCTAATTAGATAGTCACATTACCGAACAGTTTGGAAGTAGGTGTAAAGCTACGTGGAAGTTTGGCCTAATTTGCTGCATAGTGAATTTTCATGCCTGGACTCTTGTAGCCATCACCTCTCTGCCCTCTGATGTCACCGTTGAGAACCAATGATGCGGACTAGTCAGTTTCTATTAGTTCATTTTGGTAAGACATGAGTACAGGATGTGAGGTCTCAGCCCTTTCTTCTCACAAGCACCGAAGTTTTCTTTTATTTTGTTCTAACAGTTAACGAATAACAGAGTTTGTGTACAATTTTTGAGCATGACATTTTGTCAGACATACACACTGAAGCGAGATCGATCAACTGCAGACCAGACAACAAACGACGGAGGCACCAGACAAGTGCAATCAAACGATGAGTTTGTTAACACAGGAGAGGAAACATCAGCATATGGTTTCCTCTGACAAAAATACATTGAATGCTGGTTTTATAGCATAGAAAATTAACGCCCACACATACACGTCAATACAGGTCAAAAATACATTGTTTACAGACATGAGCACATCTCGTACATCTTAATAACTATAAACAGACATGTAACTTCTCTTTTCTATAACACCTGCCTTTTAAGGTAATAAACTTCAAGCTTCGGGATCGTTAAGAGCTAATAATTGACCCTCATCACCAATCACTAAGTAAACAGAATTGGCGCAGGTCTCAAAAAGAAGCAGAAGACACTGGGGCCTTCGCTCAGGCCTGTTGCTAGATTTAATGTGTATTGTAATCATGCATGCAATTAACCTGCTATGTTCTCATCTTCCCTCAACATGTATCACCTGGACACTCTCACCAGTGAAGCTTAAAACCCTCTTGGATGGAACATCAACTCTAAACAAGCACAGATATGCAATGTGTATGAACTGAACTCAACCTGTGAACAAACATATTCAATGCAATATGAACCCTATAAGAAATATTACTGATAAAATAATGCTGTAAAACATGTTATTAATGCATTTATCATAAGGCAGGTTATATGGCAGCAATAAAAGAATCTCTGAACCCCAACAACACACACACAAACAAGTTTTTCCAAAAGGTTACATACATTTATTATTGTCCTGACTGCAAGATTTAATGAAGAGACAAAAACAATGTAGGAAAAACTAACCAGTTTTCTGAGTGACCTTAAACTTAATTTGAAATTTTTGTACCCTTCAGCCGTTGCTCACTTGCACTGATCTGCTGACCGGGCTGCTGGGAATGAAGTGTCAGGGATGGGCCCTCAGTGTCCACCCACTCAGAAACTGCCACTAAGAAAACATCAAAATGAGGGGTGCTGTCATGACCTTCATTTTGTCAATTACAATTTAGACAAAGGAAAATAGTGACCTCCCACACAGCCTCTTTGCATTTCCATAAATGGGACTAAGTTTATATTTACTGAGTTTACAAGCTTGTTGTTTCCATGACTTCCTTGTCCTATACACATGTCAGCCAGATGTGCTTTGGACAGTCTCTCTGAATGACAGTTTTGACTACATGGGTACCACAGAGAGTCTCTCTTTCAGTCAAAACAAACTTCTGTGTTCCCCAGTTTCTATTAATGGCAAAAAAGAAAAGTATAATGAAAACTTCTGAAAGAAATTTTGACTCTTGACTCTGTGTTTGTGTGTGTGAAGGCTAAACTATACAGGCAGACGGTGAGGAGGCTTTTGAAAGGACCCAGGAGACGGTAATTATACTGACTGACAGAAGAGTGTGCCGTGAGCCTGAACTCTCTCATGGCCTAATGACGCCACAGCCATTATAACATCTTCACCGAGCGATCCCAATGAGTCACGCCTATTCTCTGACACCGGAACATCGCAACGCCCGTGTGTGAAATCGAGTTTAAATGGAAATCTGCCTGCATTTAAGAGGACACTTGTGGCCCCCTGAGAATGACTGACAACTGGCAATTTAGACTTAATGGACCATAAAGCTGCTACCTACCTGTGTTTTATACCTCATATCACTGTTGAACATAATCTGAATCATTTCAGCTGTTAGTTTATTCCCCTGACAAAGGCCCAGAAAAATAAACCAGCATATTTACACAAATTTAAATCATTTTCCTGCAACAAGAATGTGTTTCCAGAGCTTTTCCTGTATACCAAAAGGAAGTTATCTTTGTTTAGTTTTAGTTTCTTTTTCTTTTTTTAAATTTCTTTGAAAAAAAACAAAAACCACTCATCATTAGAGCCGTTTTCATCTTTGCATTGATACTTTAGGTTGTACATAAATGTCATCTTTTAGTCCTCATTTAAAGAAAAACAGTAAAGTGAACAAAATCTCATCTTAATTAAATCTGTAATTATCTCATTAAAGAATAAACAATTTCCTGTCCCACCAGTCAGCAAACACTATGATGATGTTTTACACCAAAGACAGTGTATACCCGCTGCAATTAAAAAAATATTTATCCAGGTACGCCTGCAGCCAGCAGAGAAGTCTACATTAAGTAAAGGGAGCTTCATGGAAGTGCACAAATTTTGGACTGAGACCTGACTGAACAGCATCTTCAATACACACGTTCTTTAAATCCTAGGACAGCTAATCAAAAGGCATCTAGCCGTCTGGTTGTGGGCACCCCCACCCCCCTTACTTTAATATTCCCGGTCACAATGGAGCGGTCAGTTTTTTTTTTTTTTTTTTTTTTTTTTTAACCTGTCCCGTTTGGTTCTTTTGCCATCAGAATTATTGTCTAAAGGCGAAGAAAGATGCCCAACGGATTTACTTTACCAAATGGACCATCCCAGCCTTGCCGTAATGGTCCATTTGATTCAGCTTTATTGTTTATTTTATTTTCACTTGCTGAATACGGGACAGACTTGACTGGTGGAAAGAAAGGGAGAAAGAAAGAGGAAAAAAAAAAAAAAAAAAAAAAAAAAAAAAACCTGAGAAGAGGGACGGGGAAAAGGGCAAAAAACAAAACCAACAGAATAAGCAGACAAAAATACATATATCGATCACCTGGATCACCTGTTGAGAAAGAAAAAGAAAGCAAGCAGAAAAAAACGAGAGTAATAAACAAGATCACAATGATATATGGGAATATGACAGTAAATACTAAATATTAAACATTATTGTGCAGCACGTGAGATCGACAGCGCACAGTGTGCTTTGAGGTAGGAGCCAAAAAGGGTGTAGTTTGTGTGTGTGACCACCCGTGTGTGCACCTGTGAGCATGAACGCGCTTGTTTTTAAAAGGTTCCTTCATGTAATGATCTGCTAGAGGGTGTGGGGGCCACTGGCCCGTCCTCCAGGGCATGAAGCAGGTATGGAGGAGATCAAAACTCCAGACATCCAGAGGCCCCCAGAACACAAGAGACCAAGGAAGACCAACAGAGGGCAGCAGCGCCACTATACCAGAAAGAGCTGAGGAGAGTCCCAGATGAGGGGTCACTCAGCAGCCGCGGAGCAGAAGCCAGGGGGTTGCAGTGACGTGCCCGTGAGCTCCGCCCGGCAGCCAGCTGTGCCTGAGTGACCGAGCCCGGGCCGAGGCCAAGGGCACCCCATCCCGAAGTGGCCCGAGCGAGCCCCAGGCTCCATGCCCCGATAAGCAGCCGCCAAGGAGTGGGCGGTGGGTACCTGGGCGCCCACCCCCGGACACAAAGAACCACCAACGCACCGATGTCTGAGGGCGTCTGCCACCGGCAGAGCGGTCAGTTTTAACAGCTCTTAAATTAACATAACAAACATTTTTCATCACCAAATTCAGTTCAGTGGGTAGTTCAATTGGTTGTTCACTGAGTTGTTTACTGAGTGGTTCAGTGGTCATTCAGTGGGCCATTCAATGGGTCAGAGGCAAAAGGGGGTGGATTCCAATTCATTTCCTATGGCGGTCACTTTTGAATGGGAACACCACAGATGTAACAAAGTTGATTAAAACACTCAAAATTCAATGAAAGAGCTGCTCATCACTTTTATATGTTCAAGTGCATAGTGTGGAGGATGTCATAAGGCCTTGAGGCAATCGGATGTAAAACACAATATTTATTAGTGTTTTAATTTGTAAATCGGTCAGATTTGACCCGAACACAAGAGGAAGGCTAGAAAGACCATAAGGTTGCAGGTACAATTGTGCAAAACAGGAAGTTCTCACAGGACTCTATTCTTGAGCTGTCAAAGAGATGGCCGGATATCTGAATCTAGAATGCTTTTAGTTGACCACGAACTCTTCTGCATACCAAAGGCTACAAGGTTCCCAGGTCCTGTGGCTGCAACAACCCAAATCTTCACCCCTCTGCTACCATGCTTGTCAATTAGCATGAAGCGTTTGTCTTGATATGCTGTGTTTAATTTTTGCTTTGCATGATGACAAAACATCTGTCCAAAGCAGATCTCTAATCAGACCAAGTCTTGTCTTTGCACCACTTCCAAGCACTTTGCAACTTGTTCTCTGATGTGCGCTTTTCTCTTATTTTTGTATACATTTCTCGTTTCGACATATCCCTCTTGGTTGTGTACATTTCTCCTGTTTGCCATTTATTCCTGCTGTACAATGACAATAAAGGGCTATTCTATCTTCTATTCTGTTATATCATTCCAGTAGTCTTGTGGTTTGCAAAACCAAGCCATGCTGCCATGTTATATTAGGGATTCCAACTTTTTTCCCAGCAGTGCTTTCAAACAAGCTGTACTTGTTCAATCTTTATCTAATTGTATTATCATAAAAGTCTGAGCTATAGCTCTTGGGGTTTTTTTGCAGTTCCTCTGAGCATTGCATGGTCTGACTTTAGTCCATTCCTGAACAGACACCTGAACGCTCCAAACCACGAAAACTTCTGGTTTTATAGAAGTGATCACACTTGCTGATCAAGTATACTTGCTTAGCAGGTTAGCTGTTACTTACCTCTTAATTCCTACAGAAGCAATAAGAGTGTATTTAGTCTTTCAAAAGACATTAAAGAGTCCTGTTAAATCCTTTTTTGCTCCTCCACCACAGGACTGTATAGCTCAGAAAGAAAGATAAGGACAACTACTTCTACTGTGCCACAGTGTGCCAGCAAGTTTCTGTGACCGTGCCAAGTTTCACTTTTTTCTTTTCTTAACATGAAAGTCACCTTTAGTTAGTGTTATAATACACTGGCAGAGATCAGTGTGCACTGCAGAATAACAAGTGCACCATGAACCAAAAAGTACTTCAAATTCAGCTCCATATGATAATTTTTACAGACAGGGAAGGTGAGAGGATGATTGAGATGATGGAACAGCAAAATATTTGGTTCAACTTTGGTTAAAAGGGGGGGGTTGAGAGTTTTTTTTTTTTGTTGTTGTTGTTAAAGAAACCATAGTTCAACCACTCAGCCTTACCAGGACACAGAGAAAGCCTTTAATGCAGTCAAAACCATAACAAAAGAACATTTTCTGTGTCGGTGTGAATCCGGCCCGTCTCTGAATGAGCTCCTGATTGGACTCTGTTCTGCAGAGTGTGCCGTGGAGAGCTAAGCCGTGTGGCTAATAAGTGGTTATCAAACAGCCATTATACTAGAAGTAATTTCAGCCCAGCGTCATCAAGCTTTAATATGAAAATGCTGCTAAAAGAAATCACAGCCAACCACCAGTAACGATTCATTATTCACCCATCAGCCTCACTGTTCTCCAACAAGGATGATCTCCAGCATTCGCAAGGATTTTTTTTTCCTTTTTAAAATCATTTGTTGGCAGGAGTGGGTACCAATTTACATTCAAATTTTAGATGAATATTATGTTTCATTCAATGGAGAGTTAAATATTACTTTAAATTCCAGTTTTCTATGCATATTGATTTTTCTTGGAGAGATGAAGGCCTTTCAGTTTTGTTTCTGCACTTGATCTTTGCAAAGTTTCATACCCGTGGGCAACTCGTACCTCAGAAAACAACCAAAATGAAATGCAATGACTTCAGTGTGGAGTACGTGCCTACAGAAAAGGACAAAGTAATCTTAAAACTTTTAAACGAATGCAAATCAATAAAGTCATCAAATAGTTAAGATCTCCAATCTATTGATTCGTACTGCTGAATATGAAATTTTCATCACTTTGGTCTCATATCTACTGCTTCCTCCAGCTGGCACAGTTAATAAAGGGTCAGTACGCCTTTTTCAACCACATTTACTGAACAGTCAAATGTTAAGCAGGATGGTGCACACGATAACATTAGGCGGAGCAGTGTGGAGGGTGGATCTAAGAGAGGTTGCAGTGGAGGCAGGACGAATGATTCATTATAATTTCTCTACTTTTACAGTAATTCAACTTATTTCTCATTTTGTTATGAGGTCAGTTTTATATTGCAGTTTTTTATATATATACCTTATTTGTTTTAGCATAACTAATACCACATTATCCAAATTTCATTTGAACTTAATTTAACATAATATTTTTTTTCTATTAAATATAAATTATTGAGATGTTAGGTAATGTGTTGTGCGCCCTTTATTTAGATTTAGATTCTAAAATATATTATACCTCTATGAGATGTAAGGAAATGATCTAAGTCATTTGTAAAATAAATAAAAAGCCCTAACATGTAATCTTAAATACTTATTTTGTTAAATCTAACCAACTGGGAAAATTAGTTGAAAAATAATGAGTTAACTTTTTCACTAAACGACTTATTTTCCATGACTTTAGTGGTTGCAGGATGAGGTCAAACTTTTTCTGTGGTATTGAAAATGGTACTGAATATTTTCCTGGGTATTGTTATCGAGTCTGAATCTCTAGCATTGTGACAACTATAGTACCCATATACACAAAACGAATACTTTCAAATTTCAAAGGGAAAAAAAAAGTCTGGGTTGGTGGTGGAGTGAATCATTTAAGTGCTTTTACCACAGACCCAAATTTGTGTTTTCAGTGTCACAAAGTTTCAGGTTACTTTGGTTAGTTTTATGCGTTCAACCCAACGTGTTTAGAGTTTTATTAAAAAAAGAAAATAGTGTATTCCCAGACTGGTTGACAAGTGGCCACTAGAGGTTTCTGGATGTTGTTAGTTGCAGAGAAGATTGTAAGTAGTTTTTTGATGCACAATTACTTTGGCTGCAGGTTGCTGCAGTTGCCCATAGTTTGCATGGAAATGCTTATCTGCAAACACTCCTCAACCACTCAGTGAAACTTGAAAAATTGCAAGAGAAACTGAAAACTGTGAAGATTTGCCTTCAAAGTAAAAGATAGTGAGTTCCATTAAAACCAATTTCACATAGTGAAATTACCAAATTTGAAATTAAATGTTTGTCACACTGACATTAGTTGTTCAACCTCGCCAATCTTAGTTCCACTTTCTGCGGGAGAGGCACTGCATAAACCCACAGTCTTCACACAAGGCAGACGCTTCATAAGGAGCTGATTTTATTACAGCAACGTCTTCTACTGCAGGTTTAACAGGTAGTCACTGAAGGTTCAAAACATGTCAGTGGGTTGTGGCGTGAAAAGCACACTTATTTTATCAGGTACTTGATCTGCCAGTTGAAAGTCATGCTGGCTGTTTGTTGGATGGTTAATAAGGATATAAGGATGCTCCAGTGTATCCATAGCTTAACTATAGCCCCAGAACTTATAGACCATAACAGTAAGAACAATGGTAGTCTTTTTAAGAAAAAATAAGAATTTCTCGAGCTTTAATATAAGGCATTTATCTTCTAAAAGATGTTTTTTAGAAATAGGAAATAGGATACTGCTTTTAGTCTTTTAGTCTTTAGCTGTCAGATTTGTGAATTAACATTCAGCAGCTGCAGCTTCACAATCAGACCTCAGAGTCATAGCTGTCACAAAGTGGTGATAGCATCCAAATAAATAAATGAACCAACAGTACACAACTGTGATAAAAACAACTTTGGCTGAGCAGGAATGTACACACAGTATGAGGACACTGCAGTCTGGGTCTGGCTTCCCAGAGGACTGGAGACTGCTACAGCTTCATATTGATGTTAATGGTTACTAATGACAGGCCTGAATTTATTGGTTTAAAGTCTGAAGGACTTTCAAACTTTATGATAAATTACCACTTGTTCTGGTTTTATAATACATCTATTAAAAAACCCAGAAAATCTTCTATTTAATTTTTGATTGTTTTGAACTGAACATCTCTGGTGGGACATTGTGATGATCATTTAGTTAAAGTACCAATAAAATTCAGCCAATAAAAAAAAAAAGAAACACACTCAGATGAGCTTAGAGCACTTCATTTCCAATTTTCATTCGAGCTGCCATTCTGGTTTTCAATTTCAAAAACTGTGTCAACATTTAATAAAATCATTTCCAAGCCAATTTAATTTAAGGCCTCGCACTAGAGACATCTGTACAGCTGTGGGAACATGTCTACTCTAAAAAAAAACTGATGATCAATATTGACTTGAGTAGAACTCATGTACAAGTTATTTAGAAATGGAAATGATCTTATCTTCTAGAAAAGTCGTCTTTGCACTGATGCAATTTCCACTGCAAGACTGCAAACTTCTCCTGAGCTTTATGAACAATGTGATAGGAATGATAAATTAAATAGACCCTTTTCTGCTCATTTCTAGCCCCCCATTTTTTATTCATGGACTCCACTGCAGTAGTACTGCATGACTTACAAGTCAAAATAATCCCTGTATAGGTCAAACGAGGACTCAGTTCATCCAGTTTGTGAAATAAGTTGCTTAACAAACTTTCTTCTGATTGGCTGCCCCTGAGAAGAGCACGTGAGCGGGGCTTTTTCGCTCAAAACTCAAGCTGTATGCCTGAGATTGCAGCAACTCATTGCATTTATGCATGTAGACATGGTCAAAGCATCACAATGGGGTAAAAAAGCGATTGAAATGACTGAGTGAGGCATGGTTGTTGGAGCTAGACTAGATGGTCTGAGTATTTTTAGAAACTGCTCACCTACTGGAATTTTTCCCCATATAACCATCTCTACAATTTACAGCAAATAGACCAAAATGGAGAAAATATCCAGTTTTTAAAGTGGGAGAGGAGAATGGTCAGACTGGTCAAACAAAGGCTTCATCCTGTTTAAAGGGGTTTTTCCTTCCCACTGCTGCAAAGGCCTCAAAAGGGTTTTAGATTGTTGGAGTTTTCCATTTAACTTCGTAGAAGCCTCACTCTGCAGTATAAGGTGCCTTGAGATTACTGTTGTTGTGAATTGGCGCTACATAAATGAAACTGAAATCACCAGTTTTATTTATTCATCATGTTTTGTATCAAGAGTTCAGGCTGCTGGTGTTTGTGTAGTGGTCTGGTGGACCCTTCACTGTCACACTTTGAGCCCTTCAACACCAGCCGAGTATGAATAATACAGCCTACAAGAGTATTATTACTATTATCTATATATAATAGAAAATAAGGAAAAGTATGTTAAGTCTCCTTTAATATATTTTTAATACAAAACTTAATGAAGACTTTCACCATGAGGTGGCAGTATTTTACCAAAACGTATCCACCTCAACCAACATTAACTTCTTCGGTGTACTTGTGAAGTTTTCGCGTTGCCATCTTGAAACTAATTCCTAAACTTTTGACTAATTTGATGTTTCTGTGTTGAAGATTTTACAAAGTGTCTCATTTGTGCTCTTCTGCTTATCAAAATAGGTTGGTTGATCTTTACTGCCATTGTTTTAATGTTGAGCTAACACTAGCTTCAGTAAGGCTGCTATGCCTCATGTTAGACTCATTGGATGCTACACTAAAAATGTACATTTAAACATGCAAGAGGTGACTGCCAGATAAATGAGTATTAGTATTGGGGTGTGTGTGTGTGTGTGTCTGGGGATTTGTCATAATTCATTATTTGTACATCAAATTAGAGGTTGAGCTAAATAATTTGCTGCCTAGCTTCAATTACCTCGACCATCGCTGTGATCTTGTCTTTCTGAATCTCTACTTTAGTGTTTTGTTCCCTAATTATGCATAAAACCTCATTTGTTCTGGGAAGGGGAAACAAGGAACATAGATCACAGCTCCATGAGATTTCTGGCCCAGGTTTGTGTTTTTAATTTAATGCTCAGCATCTTTCCCAATAGACATAAGCATACTGTTTGGAAGGATTAATTTTAGAATATTTTTGTAAATGATGTCTTTGAAGATTTAATAATTCCTCAGAGGAATTTAAATTAAATACTGTAATCATGCTGCTCATGCTGCCATTTTACCCAAAGCGTCAAATTCTCCCTTTGTGGCGCTTTGTTTATTTAACAGTTACACAGATATTAAAGTGTAGCATCATTTTAATTCATTTGAGGAATATTGAGTAAGCAAAAAGCAAGAAAAGCAGACAAAACTGCAGTGTCCCAACAATTATTGTCAAATAACAGAAAAAAAAACATCCTCAAAATGGCCATAAAAAACAGAATCACACTATCACCATGAATAAAGTCAATATGATGATTTCTTTCACGTGGTGCCACCTTATCGTTTATCTCAAGCTGCGTCCACAAACAGGCAAGATACCTGCAACTTAGTGCTCAGTAACAAACTAATCAAATGCAAGAATTTCCCTCCCCAAAACTGATGCACAGACTTATTGGATGGTATAGAATCACACATCAGACCATATCATTTGTCTGACAATCCATTAAAAATGCTCCAAATGGCACAAACAGCATGAAAACAGTGTAGAGGTCCAGTTCAGTGACTCCAATTAGCAGAGGTGAAGCCAACAGTGATTGGCTACAGTCCAGAAACCTGCCAATCAAAGCAGCCACACTGCTAACTCCACTGCCCAGGTGTACGAGTCAGAAAATATTAGCTCCCTATACAGTGGTTACGAAGGGGGGAAACTATCATTAGAGGCCTAATATGCATTGGACCTGGGTTTTTTATGCCCTAAGGTTGGCTATTTTAACCGGGAAGTCTCTGGGGATGGATTTGCTTTTGGAGCCAGCCTGAAGTGGCCACTGAGTGCAGTTTTTGGCTCTTTTGCTTTCGCTCCATTTTTCAGTTTGGGGGGTTTTTCACTTGGTCAGATCAGACCCATCTCTGAAGCCTTCATTTTCATTTCAACAACATGCCTGTGAATTTATTCTGATCTTCCGCAGCTGTGATGCTGTCACTGTACAAGATTTTCAAGGTGCTATAATGTCTCATCATCTACAATGACCCTTAAGAAAGCAAAACAAATTGGATATTTGTTGAAGAGGTGCAAAAAAGGAGGATAGATAATGATGTAGCAAATTTCCAGATGCATTATTTATTATAACCACTGTGCTCAAAAATGGTAAGGATGAGAAATGCGTCCAGTTTCAGACTCCATCCAGTGTTAAGTGAATCGTTACTGGCTGAGCCTGCGGCCTCAGTCTGACCTGGAGTTATATCACCCAGCACCGGTGTAACACAGGATTGATATCTCTTTAAAAATAACCATCATGATTACTGCTATTACGCTCCATTATCAGCTTACTAATAGCTACTGCTTGCTTTGATTACTTATCACTCACAGGGATGCTGCAGACAGTGCGATCTTTAAGGCAGACCTAAGCTCAGTGTAAGGTGATCAACTCTCTCATGACTTTCATCTGGAGAGAAATAAATATCACATCGGGAGGGATCATCCAAGGGTGCAGTGTTTGTCTCATAGATGAGGTGAGAGGAAGAGAGAGAGAAACCAGACACTCGTGTCTGGTTTCAGTCTGATACTCATCCATCACTTCTTCTTTAAATAATCCTCTCACACAATGTTAAATTCTTTCTCTTTAGAACTTTCAAAAATAAAAAGCACCTTTATGGCCTCATGCAGCTCTCCTGACTATTAGAGGAGTTTGTAAAACAATATTTCTATTTTGTGAAAAGTTTCTACTCCACCACATCTCTGTAGTGCATCCCAGCTGTCCGAAAGCTTTAGATACTTCATGTACAAAGAATGCTTAAAAAACATAGCGCTGGTTATCATTGTATATATGGTACTGAAAAACTGGCATTTTTAGTGTGCTAATGCACCTGCTACCATTTGTTAGCTACAGCAAACAGGAAACATGGGCTAAACACAGGCACAGCCGGGCCTACTATATTTATTTGATCACTTTAAAAAGACCGCTCTGAAACAAGAAGATGTTTTCTTGTTTAATACCTCCACTCCTCTGTCCTCAGGTCAATCAATTTTCCACCACTAGCTGTCCAGTTTCCTCATATTCTTTAAGTTCACACGACACATCATGCTGCAATATAATAGCCAATAAAGGCTTGTTTTCCCACTCATGCTTATGCTATCAGAGTAATGAAAATAAAAAAAATCACTGTTTGTATTAGGAATGTATACATATTGGTAAGATGTTAATGTTCCCTTTCTGTTCTTTATTTTTATTTTAAATCAGAGTCTGAGCTCATACAGAGTTTAAAAATGCTTTACATGTGACTTGGATAGTGTCAGGAAAAAAAAGAAAGAAAAAAGTCAGAACCAAAGAACTGAATAAATAACAGAGTGGACCACTTGGCAGGTTCTTGATTTTCATGTACTTTGTACGTTGCTGTCATTTCAGAAACATGTTTCACTCTTTAGTCTCTGGACACTAAATAGTTAAAAAAAAAAAAAAAAAAAAAAAAAAAAATCAGAATCCCGTCACAAGTGCAGCTCATATGAAATCTTAGATAAATATCAAATATGCCCCTATAACCTACTTGTGCAATTTCTTTTACGCATGGTGGACTTGCGTAAATCTTCCCGTGTCTGTATTTATGGTTTTAAATCATTTTTAATGCAAAGCAGGAGTTCTGGCATCACAATTTGTCCAGGACTTTATGCCACACTTGGCTTGGTTTAGAAGAGAGACACTGCGTGAAACTGTAGCTGGCACTGAAAGCTACCAGCTGTTAATCTACACAGAGATCAATAGCAGGAAGGTAATAGGAGATAGTATTCAGATAACCTGGCTACAAACACATTGCAAATAAAACTCTGACAGCAGCAGGTTTGTTCACAGCCTGTCTGTGAACCAGAGTTCCCTACAAAACAATATATTACACAAAATTACAATAAAATCTGTCTACAAGCCAAAAATGTTTAAAACACATGAAACGGTGTAGTAGCCACTGACAAATTCATAGCAGGAAGCTGCCATTTAAAAAAAAAAATATTGTAATGGCACACAAAAACAACAAATGACAGGTGGTATTAGCACAATGTAGCACTTAATAAAATGTTAAACCTCATCCTGTCCATTTGAAACTTTTCTTCAACCACACAACACATAAAAAAGCCCCAAGAGGTGGTCACACAAAACAGCCACCTTACCTTAGGCCAGGTCAATGCTGCTTTCACATGAGCAAGCTGAGGGGGAATCCATGGCAGGTGTCATTTAACTGCAGTAATTGTTTACCTGGCGCCAGGCCTGGTGACGTAGAGCTTTGTTGAACAGGTGAGTGGACTGAGGCTTCTGCCAGCTCTGCTTTGCGATCACACTCCACTATGTGACCTTAAAATCCACCTTTTCGATGCTGCCGCTGTCGATTTCTGCATTTTGTGTTAAATCTGTCGTGTAGCATATCATATACTGTCTATAGTCAAGCAGTCTACAGCCCCTTGTGGTGGCCCGTGTAAACGCAAGTGAAACGAACGTTGCATTCAATGCAGCACGTAAATTAGGGAACGAGTAGCAGAGCGTTTAACTTGTAATTAAACTTGTTATTTAACTTTCTTCAGATGGTGAACTGCATGAAATGACTCAAGAAAAATGTGAAATTTCAAAAATCTTTTACTTTTTCCACATCAGTGCAATCTGCTGTTGTAAATTACAGATGCGGGCTCAGCGCTTTGATTCAGACAGCTGCAAAAGTGACAGTTGTTCAGACTTCTGCCTCAGAAAAAATGAGCAGTTTGGACAACCACTCTGACATGATCCATTAATAATGACTTGCTGCAGAGTGCTCTCCAGGTGCAAAGTACAGTCCAAAAATTATGCCCTCTTTCTCTGTAATTTTCACTCTTTGCAAAGGCATCCGATGGACCATAATGGACCCTTTGGCAGACAGGCTCTGGCACCCCTGCTGCATGAGCATTAGTTTCCTTTTGATCCTCAGTTTAATCATGTTTTAGATGAGATATGAATATGACCGTGTTTGATTCTAAAAATATCTTGTGTCTCATCATCCTAATCATTGGCTCTACCTTTCACATAGTGCATGTCATTTCTATGCAGAGATGCAGGTGCCATTTAATATAATTAATGTAGGTTCTGATAAAATAATTATTTATTTATATTATATATCTTACAGTGCAGAGTTTACATAAAAAATGTGTTGGTGTGGTAGTTTTGAGTATGCACATCAGCAAAAATCATTGTCATGGTGATTAAAGTTGGGCAGGTTCCCTTTTCAGAAACAGTCAGTGCATTTTCTGTCACCTTCTGCTGTTTCATTTTCATTTTTGCCTGTAAAGTGTACTTAATGCACAAACTTGCTTTTCATGTAGGGCTTTGTCCATACTGGAATACCTTCAATTTCGTTTATTGCAGTTCTAGCAACACTGAGTTATTATAATTTTCATATTATGCACATTATATTTTACTGTAGTGAGTATTTCATTCTAAAAAATCAACAACTAAATTATACTTAAATCTATTAAATGTGAATTATTTACTTTATTATTTTCAAATAATGTAAATAGTATTACTTAAACACAGATAAGGTTTATCATTTAAAAAAAATCTAAACTCTTAAGGGTATTTAATCGGAAAAAAGAATATTATACTCACGAGTATACAAAAAACATACATAATACAAGTCAACAGATATCTCCTCACAACAAGCCCCATCTTCTGAACTGAAATCAGGGGTCTAATGCATGAAAACACGCATAAACATGCTCACTTATTCCTGATATTGTTGCAGTTGCATATTGTCAGCAGATTAATATGCAACCCTTTCTTTCTCGAACAGCAGGGAAGAAAATATAAATTAATATTATGGGAGCTAATGTTTTCTCATGTGTCCTAAAAACAACACCTTTGATAAACAGTTTTATCACATTCTCACATCATATGACACAAAAATATTACAGCCACTACAAAGAATGTTTCAGTAATGCTAACAGCAGCTAACAGAGGCTAACAGCAGCTAACAGTAGCAAAAACTGCAGCAATTAAAGACAGACAATTTCAGAATATTCTCAACAGCTCACCTCAGTATCACTGTCATCGAGCACATGTTAGCGTCACTGACTCATTGACTCGTATTGAACTCTTTTTACAGTTTTACAGCCTCCTTCAGAGTAAACAGAAAAGGAGACCGACTTAGGTAAACACAGAGTGATAGCTTACACTCAATACAGATAATGGTCAGCCAGAGTTGTGTATCTTACAGAAGCCACCACAGCTAGGCTTATGCTCAAAATGGGAGGAGTAAGAAAACAGTACTCAGTTGATTGTAATCTGCAACCTACTCACATCTAGTGATGATATTTTACACACTATCTTTGAGTTTCCACATTTCAAATATGTGGACTTTTTTCTGCTGATCAAATTTTATCATATAGATATAACATTTTTCTTTGAGTAATCTCATCCTGTGCTTTACTTTTCACCTGTGTGCCATCTTCATTAACATATTACGCATCCAGCAGTGGCAGTGCTGAAAACATCTGATACCTTTGACTGTATTATATAAATATTAAACACCTGAACTCTGTGTTTTGGTACTTCTGAGATTTGCTTTGATAAAGAAGTCGTGTGTGTTTGACACATATTTTAACATATCATGATTTATTCATTATTCCTTCACACACTTACATCTCCTATAGCATCATGGGATTAATGACTTTTTTTTAACTGTATGAATCCTGCAAACTACGTTCCTTTAAAATTTAACATAAAGCTGCTGATTGGCTCCTGCTGTGGCTTTAGTGTATATGAAGACTGTAAAACAGACAACCCTAATAAGAAAGCTTTGAAAATGATATTCTACATGTTCAATATTTGAAATATCATCAGTATATACATGCTTTTTTTAATTACTTATCTAATATGGGTAACAGAGTGCTGGCGCCTTTCACAGCTAATTTAGGAAGAGAGGTGAGGTACACCCTGGACAATCACAGTCACATCACAGGGCTAACACAGAGGGAGAAATAATCAGTCCCACACTAAAATAATATCAGATATTGAAATCTGATCACATCTGAAATTTTGGCCTACGTCATAACAAGCTTAAGTTCCTGAAAATATGCAATATGCTATTAGTGTAGTACTAAGCTCCAAACCCTAACCCTGTGCTTTGGAGAAAAGTAAAAATTACTTATTTGAAAAAAAAAAAAAAAATGTTGTCAGTTAAAATAGTGACTGTATTTACATTCTGAATGTTAAGACAAAAACAGCATATTCTGATAGCTCTGGGTAACAATTTGATATAACTTCACTGTGTTAAAAATAACTAATGTCCGCAACTCATATTTAGACTGCTGCAGGTACTTTTTACAAAATAAGCTGTTTATATTCTCCACCAGAACATTTGCAAACCATCCTCAGAAGGCTTCAGTGACAACAAGATGTCTTAGTCAAGGTCTTTAAGCACACAATTGAAAAATGTCATTACAACTTGCAAGCATTGTGGGAAGGTTCCCTGCTGTGTTCCCCCTGTCCTTTCCTTAGTAGAGATTTTCAAGACTTCAAACAGCTCCTGTTATTGTCTATTATCTCTTCTTATCTCTCTTCTCCTGCCCCACTGTTTTCACATGATCCTTTCAGAGTTATACAGGCAGTGACAGAAGCAGTGACAGCGATGGATGGCCTGTGAGCATAAATCAGATCAGTAATTGCTTCATCTAACTGTAACCAAATTTGGACTAAGTGTACAGACTGAGGCCATAAATAAGAACTGCGCTATAATTAAACAGTAAAAAACTAAAAAGTTCACTCAGAACAGCACTGGAAAAGCTGTTCTGAGTGAACTTGCATACAAATCGCTAAAACTAAAGGACGGAAACATGTCAAACATTGTTAGATCATTATAACTTATAAACAGCTTGTTGTTACTGTCACAATTTGTGCGAGGACTGCATGAAATCACAAATCTCTCAAAACAGTGGAAGTTGTGGAACAACATTCCTGTTGTCCTGCAGGCTTTCAGATTCACAATGCCAACTGTCAGCTGCTTGGCAAGTTACACTTAAAAGCCACTGCCAACTGTGATTTAGACTTCGAACAATCAATCTTTACTTTTAAGCACAGGCCACCTCCAGAGCTGAGAGATGAAGTCTATGCAAAGTGACAACAACTGCAGTTCCTCTATCAGCCACTAGAGGAAAGCCCCAAAAGGGAGTCGATCACAATAGGCTCCTGTGTTAAAATGTCCAACTGTACAGCATTAAAAAGTTAAGCAAAAAGTTAAATGTGTTTTGGCTTCTATGGATTACAACTCTGCCTGGGGTGATTACTTTTGACAGCTCATCCAGTGGGTAATTGCATCAGGGGTGTGGACCGACAGGCATCCAAACAGACATCTGGAGTCAATCAGCTTTTGCTAGGCTTCATCCACTACCCTCAGTCATTAAACTGTATGATGTGTGTGCTGCTGGGAGCCTTTCAGTGCAATTTTTAATGTATTATCTGACTTACACTACAGCACGCTGTATAGTAAACACCATCCAGGATTTAGTGAGTTAAAAACTAGCATTTTATTAGTCTGTCAGATTAAACTCTGCTGCACTGATATAATTTGTGAATGCAGCTTGTCAACCGAGGCAGTGGCCAAATATGGTATCTAAAGTCAATAGGTGACATCACAATGGCTGTGGCCATTTTTATGTTACCCATGCTTTTAAATTAGACTAAAAGTAACAAGTGTCCACATGTTACCCACAAGTTGCCAGTTTGTTTCCACTACCGACCCACAGAAATATATTTATTTTTAGATTACCGCATGACATTTGTACTAAACACTATAGTGTTATAAGGCTATAAGGCATTTTACATACATATTGATGTAATATTTCTACAATATCTAGTGAATAATCTATAAATATTTCATTTGACTACATTAAAGTATTATAGTGTAATTAAAATTTCATACCAACTTACTTAGTCTATAGTGTTTATATGTTGCTATAAGAGCTAATTAAAGGGGTTACACAATGAAGCTACTTTGGGTGCTAGTTTATACACAAGGTGTTGCCACGGTGGCTCCAGATGTTTGGTTTGGCATATTGTTTTTTTTAAGCCCTTCCTATTCGAGTCATAGAATATGAGATAAATGTGTCTTCAGCTCTTCTTTCTGACTTAATTTGGGCACTTTTACTCAGCCCTTTAGTCTCCAGGAGTGTATAGGGTGTTTGATTTCTCCGTGCAGCTTCTGATCTTAATCAGGAACTCAGTCAACCACAGTACACTTAGTTCGAGCTGTTTACGTTTCTTTGGTTTTCCTGTTTGTCATGACTGTGAAGACGAGCTTTTATTTCTTACTGCTGGGATTTTCATACCAACTTTTCTTTAATTACTACATAACTAAAAAAAAAAAAGACACACTCAACAGTAACACACTTTTAAAGATGAGGTCAACCTCAGTTGCATTTGTTAGTGCAAAAATCAGGTTTAATAATCATGAAATCTATTTTCACAAGATGACCCTCTTATTTTTTCCCAGAAAGAGGTCAAATAAAGACAACACAGGACAATATTTGAATTTTAACCAATACATCATTTATATAAGAGGTACTAAAGCAATTCTGAAAGAATTAGTATGAAGAAGATATGCTGGGTTACATTCTGATTTAAGCCCTTTTTAGAGAATTAAGATTACCCGCAAAACTAGGAAATAAAACAAACAATAAGATCAAACAGCAACAGAAAACATTTGTACAACAAAACCTAAATCACAAGAAGCAATGAGATCTCTTTCAGCTGTCCCAAGTCGGCTCCTAAGGAAAATGTGTGAAAAGCTCAGGATCTGCAGCTCTTCTCCGATTCACTTCAGGTGTGGGATATCCACACCTGAAGACATCATCACCCTCACCCAAGTGGTTCATACTGTGAGCGACATGAGCTGAATTTAGCAGCATTCAACCACCACGTGTTAGTTTACTGGCTGAATATAAAAATAATTGGCCCATATTTTCAAAATAAAAGCATTCACTTTTCTCCTTTTTATATCTTTATAGCCTTAGTATTTTACCTCTGGACTCAAAGACTGTCTTTCTGTTACATTTGGTGCTTAAGTCTGGACATATGTATACAGTGAGTCCACACTATCCTGATGGACCTGTACGTGTCAGACTCACAGCAAATTGTCCAAAAAAGCAGATTTTGAGCTTTAATTATCCCTGCAGTGTTGTTGCTGGCTCAGCTGTTCTTACAGCCACTGAAGGCTGAAATGTGTGCTGGGAAAAGGCGAGAAAAATCATGATAACGAATCAATTTTCTGCACAGCTTCCAGCTGCAAATCCACGCTACTAACAAGAACAAATACTAGATGTTAAATTTAGATTATTTACAGCCTCTGGTGACTTTTCCACTGCTTGGCCAGTTCATGACCTATAAACACAACATAAAGGTCACATGCTTGAGATAATTTTAGAGTTTTGAATACAAGCGCATCGCCAGAATGCAGCAGAGGAGTGATCAGCTTAAAAAAAAAAGTCACAAGTAACAAACATTATATTCACTCTTTCATTTGAAGGTTTAATTTTATTTCATTTATTTGTTATTAACGTGCCCTTCCTAGTTTCACTAATGGGCCATTTAAGAGAAAAAAATCCTCCAAAAATCAAAAACAATTACATGTGCGATTTCTTTACATGTGACATTTTCTTAATCAATGCTTGGAGAAGTAATCAGAACCCTCAATCTACAATCAACACAAACAGCGCCACGTGTCAGACATGTTGCTCACAGCGTGAACACACAAACAGCTGGACACTGTAATTTACAGTACAAAAGTTCTGGCCAGAAGGAAAAGTGGGGAAAAAAATAAAAGCCAGTTAAGTGTAACATTCTCAATCAGCCAAGATTTAGATGCTGTTTTTATGTTCATGGTTCAGTCTGCAGCAGGATCACACTGTACAGACAATCTTGTGGGGGGAGTAATTACTCATCAGGTTTTTGTACGTCTGCATCAGACTGTGTCATTTCTCTTGGTCAATATGTCTGGGAGGTTGGGAGGTGGAAAAAAATCTAATCTGGCTGGAGTTTGATTCAATTTTAGTCAAACTGTGGAATGAAATATTTAAATACAAATACAAAGACACACTGCAATCTTTAGTCTTTGTACTGTACACTAGAAGTTTTATTACCGAGAAATCAGAGTTGTGACCAGTTTAAGTGCATACCCCCCCCCCAAAAAAAACCCAAAACAGAGGAACTAGGTGTCTTTGAAACAGGCATTTAATATTTGCCGGCTGCTGTTGCCTTTCCTGAGGAGCAGGATCTCTTAAAACACACGTGGCTGCATGGTGGCCATCAAAACGTTCCCATCTGTTTTTTAACCGTATTGCAAAGCTACAGATGCTGATGACATGTGACAGTCAGGACGAAGAGGAGGGCTGAGCACAAGGAGACTTGAGACAGCGTCATTTCAGACACTGATGAGAACTGTACAACAAAAACATTACAACCCAAAGAACCCAAATCTGTACAAATGTACAAAAATCAACAGGCTTAAAACAACATGAGGATTCATTTGAAAATGTCCAGTCGCTGTGGATCTGACAGTATATGGTAACAACCTGGATCAGAGTCCATGTGCCGACTTTGTTGAGTGCAATCCACAGCAAACCTGAGGCCGGACTTTGTGCTTCTGGATTCGACTGTGACGTCATTGTCTCTCCGTGAGCACCACCGCCACAGTGAGTATAAAGGACAGCTGGTTAGTGATCATTAACATGGTCATTTCTCTTATCGCTATAACAATACCAGAAAGTTTAACCTGTAAGATCATAACAAGAAAATGATCCCTTTCTTCTTCCTGTTCTGCTGGTTTACTGAGATGCTTAATGCTGTACTGTTACCGTATAACTGTGTAGAAAGAAAGTCAAAATGAAGGAAATCGTCTGTAGACACAGAGGTGTTGCACATAAAGGTAAAGGTTCAGCTTTTGTTAGAAGCAACGCAAACTTGTTTTCCCATTCCCGTTTGATCTCAGATAAAAGCAAAATCACTTATGTGGCTTCTGTTTCTAGTCCTGACTGCAGTGCGCTCACGTACATCTTATCCCACGCCTTTAAATGTTTTAAACAAACACCTATGAGGAGCTTCATTCCAAAAAACCTGAAGCAGTTAGTGTGCTCTATTTAACAAGAAGAAAACTTCCAAAAAACAAGTTCACACTTTCACCCCGTCTGTGAAAATGAAGTTTCACGTGAGTGAGAGTCTGCTTGGATGGAGCTGGGTGTGACAGGCTGTCCCCGTAGGAGGTGTCTTGACTTTTTCAGTTGGCCGATCAAACAGATGCACTTTAGTGAAATCAATGCAGCAGTCTAGCTGACTTTATGGTGACCTTTACACTCTCTGTAGCTCATTTAAATCACAAACAAAAAAAGTCTCATCCATGCTGCTGACAGGTTAATGCAAAATGTTAAGATTACTCGTTCAGTCGAGTTGTCAATAGGTAAAATGGCTGGCATTCTATGCATTCCTGGCAGATGACATGACTGTCATGTACTGCATGTCTTCTATTTCTCACGTGACTGGAAAAAATTCCCGTCAATATTCCAGAGTTGCAAAATCTTTTCTTGAGAATATTGTGAACGCCCGTAAATGTGAAGCGTGATGCGTCAATCTGATAAAAATGTTGGATTTTCTGAGCCGACATGCAGTGACGCAGGGAAACAGGACAGACGAGAATCCTAACTCAGTCTTGGTTTAGATGGTACAAGTGCACTTTTACAAATAGTGACAATTCTGAGACCTCCAACAGCACAGAATGAGCCAGCAGAGTGAATATAGCAGAGATGCAGACTGACGAGTATCTGTATCTGAGTATCATTACTCAGATACATGAGTATCATTAATTTCTCGGTATTTATGACCCAAGGGTCATAAATACCGAGAAATTAATGATCCTGGGGAGTTCAGAGTCAACTTTGAGTGCTGTTTATTTGGAAAATGTCGGTCTGAGGAATGAAACTCTTCACAGGACTCACTGAGAACAGAAACTCGCACTGAAACTGATAACATGAACATCTGGTAAGCTAACTGAACCTGAGTTTTCTGCAGGCTGTAGAAGGTAGTCAATTCCCCAAAGGAGGTTTTTTTTTTTCAGTTCCTCGTTCAGTACCCAATCACATGACTTAATTCACACACTGTGTCACATGATCTACAAGCTGTGGTTTCCATGGAGAAGTGATGGTACTGAAAAAGGAAGCAAGTACACAAGGAAGGAAGGAAGGAAAGAAAGATGGACAGACTGTTATGGTAGCTTGTGTTGCCAGAGGGGCAGAGTTCAAAAGAGGTGTGTTTGTTTTATGACACAGTATTTCCCTCTGACCTAAAAGAGCAGCACAGTAAAGGGCAAGTGACAGGAAGACAACATGCCGATTTCCTGATGTTCATTCCAGAAAACCTGCTAAGCTGCTGAGCAGGGAGGAATTTCACAACCTATGGTGCACTCACAGTCGTGCAAAAAAAGGAAAACACACACCAGGCCCTAAAACTTCCTTATTACTGCATTTCATTTAATTTCATTCATTCAGTCATTCACTGGAGGCATTAGCTCAGTGTTAAACAATCGCATCGCAAACAGAATCCAAACTGCTGCTTGCTGCTACCTCTCTGTGAGGTATTACATTACATTAATTGGATCCGTTTGTATAACACAAAGATAAAAATAACCTACAGCTAACAAAACCCATCCAGGTGCAAAAAACTTCAATTCTTTGTCTTTACCCACTCTAGCAACTTCATGTTTTACCACTTTTTGTCTTTTGTCATAATGTGACATTAAAGTTATAGCAGAGACTTAACAGCCCCACAAGAATATTTTCCAACTTGCTTTAGCAATTTTATTTTTGCAGTCTGTTTGAAGGAACACCACCATCCATGACTGATTTGGTAGCAGATAACACCCTGACCTTATTTTAAGTTCAGTCCCAAAGGCCTTCTAATCTCATGTTACTCAAGACGCTATTTTAGCCATTTTGGCATTGTGTTGGACTTTGAGGTCATTACTCTGTTTGAGTTCTTGTTTCATTGGATTCTAGCACCACTGTCCTGTACTCCATCTGCCAACTGGAGTCCTGATTCTACTCTGAAGATCTGCTGCAACCCCTAGAACTACTGTGGCTAGAAGCTGTAAAGCTTTTTGTGTCTCAAATTCTGAGCTCAGCTGCAGAGCAGAACAAGGCCTACCAGCTGAAGAGGATGAAAGACTCATTGGAGATGAAGCTGATTGTAATACTCAATTACTTATGTATCACAGCGTACTTGCTGATTAAAATATTTCCAAAAGAGCCCTTTATGAAGGGTATTGTTTAGCATGGATGGACAATAGAGCCAAAATGGAATTCAAATATGTGAGATTCACAGGAGGGGTCAGTGCAACAGCTTTTTGGGAACACATTAACATATCAGCCCAGCACTGCAAAGTAATATGTGCTTTATTCAAACAATATTCAGAATCAGAGTATATTTGGCTGGCTAGTTATTTATTTCTGAAGGTAAACTTTAGATTGTTTGATCAGCAATGGGGTGTTTGATAGAAGTCTAACTAGATTTCCCAGCCATGGTCAGCTACGAAAAATGTTCACAAGGTCTAAAGCAACCTCTCAACTAGATTTCAATCAGCCACAGTCCACACAAGCCATCTGTTGAAAGTTGAAAGGGGTGTGTGTGTGTGTGTGTGTGTGTGTGTGTGTGTGTGTGAATGTTGATCACCAATACTTTCCATTCATCCTCTGGTTTTTAACACAATGGAAACAAGGCAATTAGGTTCCTCTAGTGAAAAATTGCCCACTAGCAGCTAAATGGAAAAAGCCGGCGCCTGCCTTTACAAGATTGGATGGCTGGTTTAAGAGACTTTCAAGTGTTTCTAGGAACAAATTGAACCGTTCCCATCTGATCCCTGGTATATAATCGCCCTGGTCTTCACACAAAACCAAACAACAACTCCACCCTCTATAATGTGTTTCAGAGTCAACCTATCATGAAGTCGCTGTTTTTTGCAGTCTTGTTTTATTATCTAATAACCTTTCTGCTTGCTGAAGGCTAAGCTGAGTTTTCTACAAGGCACTATGTGAGGGTATAGGAGAAGGCAGAGTAAGTAAGGGGGCAGCCTCTAAGAAAACTCATACGTGGTTGTTAAAAGACAAACACTCACTCACCGTGAGACAAGCTTTAGTTGATTTGTCAAAAGCAGCTATAGTAGATCTATTAGAAAAAGCTCTGGGTTTAGTACAATATATATTTATAAAAGGGAAATTTTTCATTTTGCTGGAGTCCAATTTACAAAAATAGTGCAGAATTCTGTTATAATAATGTCCTGTTTGGTGAAATCCCTGAAAGAAAACCAAAGACAGAGGCTACAGCCCAAACATTTGCTTTTCCCTGCAGAAATTACAAGCAGTTACCTTGTTTAGGTCCATGGAGAGAGAGTAAGGACAAAAAAAGAAAAAGACAAAAAGAAAGAGAAGAAATTAACTTAAGCTGAGTATAGAGCAGAGGGCAAGTCTCTCATTAGCACCTTTGTTTTCTGTAGTGACTAACTGAAGCTAATTAAGATGGAAGGGAGAAGGGCTGTGATGAACAGTCAAGACTTTATCTCAAAGTGCTGCTGGTCACCCAGGCAGTTTCTCAAGTGACTGATTAATCACTGTGTTCAGGAAAGTATTTATCCCTGCTGGATTCAGAGAAAGGGGTAAAACATTTTGGTTTGTAGATGAGACCAGAACTCCGAAGTGAATTAATTAATTAATCCAGAAAAGGTGGAATTCCTCTCTCGGTGGATCATGATTCAATCACAAGGATGGAAAACAAAAAAATTTAATCAGCAGAGTACTTCCTTCACGGCACAGAGATGGACAGACCGTTGGGAGGATCAGACCTTCCTCAGTCACTGCTGTCATCATCGTCATCATCGTCCGAGAGGTTGTTGCTGTGGAACTTTGACCCCGGCCGAGTGATGGAGTCTGAGCGCGCCTGGAGGTTTACGGACGTCAGCTGCTCGTAGCAGTGCTCGCAGACGCGAACCGGTTTGGACGACTGGCTAGGAAGGAGGTACTTCTTCTCTGAGCACGGCCCACAGACCACAAATCCACATTTCCTGCAGTGGTGGCGGCGGCTGACTGGCGTGAACTTCACCTTCTTGCAGCGCATGCACACAGAGGCCTCTGAGTCGGGCACCCATACGGCCGCGTGCTCTCCTGTAGGGGACTTGCCACTTTTCTGCAGCAAGTCTCCGACACATTTCCCTATGTGGTTCATCCATTCGGACTTCTCGGTGGCAGTAGCAGCATACACAGCGAAAGACTTGGTGGGCGTCTTGATGAGCCAGCCATTGCGCAGGTCGCCTTCATCTGGTACTGTGTCGATGGTGACGCTCTCCAGAGGGATGATGTGCTGCTTATTGTACTTCTTCTTCTGAATGACGATGTTACCATAAACCAGGATGTCGTTGAAGAGGAAGAACTGCCGTGCCTTTGGCTTCTTGCGGCACAGTTTGGTGAGAACACCCTCACCAATCAGCACACGGCCTGGGATGGCCAGCGGCTGACCTGCAGCGCCGAAGCAGCTCTCAACCACCGCAATCCGCTTGGAGTTGGCCTCGCTGTTCGCAAGCCGGTCCACCATCTTCACCTCACCTGGAGGAAGACACAAACAGAAGAAAGTTCAGAACAAATATTGGGGATTTTTTTGTTTTGTTTTTTAATCGAGCAACAGTCAAATAAGCAATTTTGAAAGTTTGTAGTTTGAGAACAAATGAATGACCAGCGAGCCTTGACTAATTACATTTTTATCAACATCTTATTAAAATATAGCAGACTTGCAACAAAAGTAATATTTTCAAGACTTATTTTTAATGCCCATATGAGTCACTGCAGAGCAGATAAAGCCAGACAGAGAACACTCTACCAACAGTGACCCTGACATTTTTATGACAGAACTGCACTCTCTCTTCTTCACCATCAACTATTTGGTTGTCTCTCATTTTACATGCTTTTTTTAAAAATATTTAACTAAATTGTGCCAAGTCCATTACTGTGAGCAGTACCTTACGTAGTTCCTTTAGAGTAACTTCACATACGTCACAGTAATTCATTCATCACATGATTTCACAATTCTGATTTTCCCACTTCCCACATATCAGTTTAACATTTTGAAAAAAACAAAACAAAAAAGGAGAGTCACTAGAGTTCTTCCCGTGTTTAACTTTCACTTTGTTATGCCATAAACTAATTATACTGATTCTGTTTACTGACAGCATAATGCTGTAAATACAGACAGCAGTAGAAACCATTAAAACAATCTCTCTCACACTGTTCTTAAGTTATACTGGCATAACTGTGTTTGTAGTAGCGCACTTCCCGCCAGTGTCTGTATTTCTTTCTAATGAAGAGCCACAGTGCAATGAATCACTGTTCCACTTTTCCTTGTAACTTCACTGATCTCATCTGTCACGTGTTGGCTTAGTGCCACATGATCTGATACACTTAAGCTGTGTGTGCTTAAGACTGGCGTCTATATTGTGAAATGTGACTTCGAGTAGCAATGCGATAATCACATTGGCTGAAAAACGTATAATCTTTAGCACAAGTTAGATTTAATTGGCAGTGACATTTGCCAAATACAAAAATCATGTAAAATCCAATTTTCCATACTGCCAGACTCCCATGACTTCATCTCGTACAGCAAGAGATAACACCTCATTCATTAACAAATCAAACAGATTGATCAGTCACACTTCATCTGTCAGCAATAAATACTAAATATCCAATTTATTTGTCACGACTTCTGGTGATTGTGGCATAAAAAATAATTAGCCACTAGGCGTAGCAAACAACCCACTGGACATTAACACTACAAAAACAAATAAATAAATGAAAGAAAGAAAAGCTTGTAAATCCCCAAATACAAACTGAATAACACTGAATAACTGAATGTGCAGGAAATGTCTTCACATAAAACATTTATGTTTTATGTGAAGACATTTCTAAATGTAATATTCTGTACATTTAGCCTACAGAATATTATCCCACAATCAAAATGTAGGTAAAAACGAGCCATCTCTCCCGCAGGGTGACACATAAATAGTTTACCAGAGGTGCACCTTTTTTGCCTCCTCTTAACTCTGCAGTCAGTTAATGCTAGCACATTGCATGTGTCCCCAAAACTATTGACGGTTATTCACGTGGGGTGGAGAAAGTGTGATACCAGAAGGTTATCCACAGGAAACTACTCAGACAGTAATATTGCTGAAATTTCTGTAACAGATGCCAAGCATCTGTTTTGTCTTGGTATCTGAATTTTAGTGAAAAATGACACGACTCTGTATAGTAACATATGACGGGGGTAAAAAAATAGGCAAAGAAAAATAGCTGAAAAGTTAATATTTCTTCTACGATGGATTGCAAGCACTCCACGTGTCAGATAAATTCCTGAACATGAACCAGCATTTTTGAACACTCTTTTATCTCATTTTTATTTTTTCTTGTGTGTCCTTTGTAAGTAAAGGTTACAGTCTGAATGGATCCGTTCCTCAAGCTTTCAAGAGAGAATTCAATCGAGACTCAATACCAAACATCAGCAGGTCTCTCTTCTCTGATGTTACCCAGATAACAGCATAGTGCAGCTTATGGGTCTCCCTTTGGCTTTTCTGAAAGTGCAGTGAAAGAGGTCAAAGGTCACTGGTGATAGAAACAAAAGGATACTGGCACTCTCTCGGCGAGCCCTAGGGGTTGAGTGCAGAGTCGATCTTATCTCAAAAAAGATAAGATGAAGTACACACTATAGTACAGACATGAAGCCATGCACAAGCAGCATGGATACTGTGAAACCAGAGAGATAAACTTCTGAAGTCTTATTTACTGAGACGAAGCCTGCTGAGGTTCATTCATCTTAAGATCTTGACTTGTGGATGCTGTTTCCTTTTTAATCAATCCCAATGCTGTGAACACCCATACTTGTATATTTTGTTCTGTTTTTTCCTGGTGCTTTCCAATCGGCCTTATTAAACCTGACTAAAAAATGTAAAGAAAATTATTTGCTCCAACCCTCTGGTTATTCTTACCATTTTTTTTTTTTATAATGTTTTGTTTTTAAAATGGAGAAATTAGCAAGTTTCTCAGAGACTAAAGGTTCAGTGATGAAATGGTCAGTAATATTACATTAACATTCATACAAAACAAAAGTAAAAAAAAAAAAAAAAAAATCACCACTTTTTAAAAATTATTTTGGGCCTTTCTGGTTTTATTGGGTAGATATAGCGAAGACTGACAGGAAAGCGGAAGAAGAGAGAGGGACAGGAGAAGACATGCGGCAAAGGGGCTGCGGGTCGGACAGGAACCCGCTCTCAGCCATGTGGCATATGGTCGCCTGCTCATCCCAATGAGCTAAACTGGCGCCCAACTTCACCACATTTGAGGGTCTAAAACCAACATGTCTTAAAATATTCCTGAAATTTGATCATTTTTAAACACAGGCAAAGCTACACAATGTCCCTTCTAAACTTCCCAAACTTCATTATTTGAAAGTTTCTGTAACTCTGTAACAAATAAGCTCCTAGCCACTTGTTTGTTGGTAAGTGGGTGGACTGTGCTTGAACAAACTGCATAACTAAACTAACTGTAACATATAGAAAACAAAGTTTAGGTGTGACTGCACTCTTGATTTCAGACTTTTAAAAAAAGAAAAAAAATACAAACAACCAAACAAAACCACAGTACAAGAAACGATGCTAATTAGCCAGCAGATGCCAGTGCAGCTTGGGCCGGGCTCCCTAGTGATCTGCACACTAATAACCCTGAGTGAGGGAGTGAACTGCGACAGAAAAGCCCCGTAGAGGACAGAGGGGTTGCTGAAACGTCAACCCTGTTAGCGAGGGCTCATTGCCCACTGCCGAGGCAACCCGGCGACCAACTCCCATCAGCAGATAGTTGAAGGCACGAAGAGCAAAAGGGTCTGGTGAGAGATAGCGGCATAAATACAGGCTGCAGGCTCCCAACCCAGTAATCAAAGTGAGACAGAGTGGGATGAAACAGACTGAAAAATGCACAGAAAATGCTACAAGAAGAAAGAGCTTTCTTTGCTCTGCAGTAATAAATGACAGCTTTCATGAGCAAAGACAGAAACACAGCTGGGAGCAAACAAAAGAACTCTGAGGGCATAATCAGTCATGACGGTTTAATGGTATGGTCAATATAATGATTTAATATGATGAGACATTTCAGTTTCAGTTATTTTTCATTTAAGTGAAATTTTATCATCTTGGAAACAGGTCAAGATTCTTCTAATGATTTTTCTCTTTTCTTTATCTTCAGCTCAAAATGCTATCATTTGTAAATGCTTCAATTTAAAAATAATGAAAACAAATATAATTATCTTTTTAAAAAGTGGTTAAAGTACAGCAAAACAGTTATGTCTGATCTCTGTGGGATTTAAAACAAATAAAATAAATGATGAATTACAGCAAAAAAAAAACCTTGTCATTTGTTTCAGGAATACAATTAACAGATGAGTGCTTCTGCTGGCAGACACATTCTTTAATGTAGCTTAAGAAAGCAGACTTTAATATGCCAAAGCAAATAAAAAAAATAATAATCTGGAAACAGAAATGCCTTGGTGTAAATGTAATAGGGCTGGGCCATATTATACCATTCATGGTAATACTGGTACAATGTTAGGCAATGATACGAAAATAAAACATCGCGATAGAATATGGGTAAAACGCACATGTGCTGTACCTTTGTTTTCATACACACATGGTAGAAAGAGCATGGCGGTGACGGAGAATGAAAAGGGCAAAAGCAGATTGTTGAATGAAACAGATGAACCAGGATTGGTTTGTAAAAATGGTGCAACTTCAGTGATGTGGAACTGGTTCGGCTTGTGTCCATGTTTTAGTAAGACTTTGGTGAGCTATGAAGCCGCAGCACTTGATGGATTGTCGGAGCATTACCGCTACCATAGTCAGGAGCCTCGTAGAGTAACACGTAATTGCCTTAAACATAATATTAACGTATTGTGTGTGTATAAGGACCCCAAATTTTTAGTATTTGACCCATTTATTTGGCATACTGCAGTTTCATGTTGCAAAGTACCTCTTTTTAACTTTTGTGGATATTATACATGGTTATGGTCAGGATAGGACAGCCCATTTCCACTGGAAATGGTTAAACTGTCAGCAGGGAATTTGCATTTGCACTGTTACATTTTTATATAGCTTTAATACACATTAAAAAAAAAAACAGCTGCCTGTTTAAGTGAAAATAAATTTTTGCACTAATAAAGTTGTGGAGTTGTAAAGTATTTTGTCTCACATCAATTATATCGTCAGTTATATCGTTAGCGCAAATTTTCAAATATATATCGTGATAAATATTTTTTGGGCATATTGCCCTACCCTAAAATGTAATCAATTTAATCTTTTAATTTAATCACTCAAAATATGTTTTATTGATGAAAGTAAAGTAACAGTTTAATTGATTAAGTAGTTTTTGGTGAAAGTGTATTTAAATCAATAAAAAACAAATGTGACTGAGATTATTAGTGAAGGATAAAAAGTAAATGCACTCTGTTACATTCATTTGCCACTGTGGCTCGTAAAAGAAATAAACGTCACAGCCAGAGCCAATTATCCATCTCTGTTATGTTGGTATTTAGTGTCAGTTTCCCTTAGGGATAGATTGGGTTCGTCAGCCAGCTGGAGATTGGCGAACTGAACTCTTTGTGCTAGCGCTGCCCTCTGTGGAGCTCAACTTTACCAGATGCTGATTCTCATTTGTGAAAATGAATACATCAATCATCCATCTGTGCTCCCCTGGACAGAGAGAGGTAGACGAAACTGAGCCAGGTTGGAGCAAATTATTTAGTGCATCAACCACCCTGACACCAGATTACAGCTGCCTGACCAAGGTGTGAATACTGCCAAGGTTACAGGTTTGAATATCCCTAGAGACCCTTGCAGCAGTGCACCCACAGAAAATTTGTTTTATGAGTTTGCATTTCCTATGTAAATTGCTTCTAATTATAGGGAAAACAGACGAAAGTTCAGAGGTGGTAATTTCAGCTCAGTTAGTTGTGATGTATATAAATGCAGTTGCCGATTTCCAGAAGGCTCTGAAGCTTACCAAGTTTTTTTCCTCTAACCAACTCAGCATCTTTGTTATCTTTAATTTCCATTTATATCAGATATCAGATATTGTTCCCTCTTAACTCCACACCTGGGTAATAAAATAGTAACAGTTGGCAATGATGTTGAAATAAAGGGGTAGTAACCACACTGTATGATGCAATTTGCATGTAAATTAGAGCAATAACCCAGTTATAGTTTGTAACAATCTTGATTTTTATCTGAAATTAATATAATATGGCAATTAGGGTTAAGAATGCGAAAACAAATGTAACAATACGTATGATGAAAAAATGACTTTGGTCTTACTTAATTAAATGTTATTTAAAGTGCATTAATTGGTTATTACTTCTCTAGAGCCCACATTACACCAGTATTTCCATGTTATTACCAAGCTGTAATAAAAGTAACTTTTCCCTAAAACCCAGAGGTTTTTGGCAAATTGTTTAATCATTTGCCCGCATGGTCTTTCACTAGTTTTACCTAAAGATAATATATTTTATTTACTCCAAACTAGTGCAAATCACATACCATCTCAACTTTTTGTAAACAGGGCTGTTCATGGGTAGTTTTGGTTTCTTAGCTGGAGTCTGGTGTTTTGAATGTCAATGACGACTGGCTGTGCTACCTAGGGTTACGGGAACAGCAGTGGCTTTAGATAAGCCCAATGATTAATTCATTAGAGCCGCTGACCTCTCTCTCAGTTTACAAGAAGTGTTCATTTATTGCCAGCACACAAAAACATTAAACCTCCATGAAAAAGCAATAAATAAATAAATAAATATTAAAAATAAAAATAATTAAAAAGTAGGGCACTTTGTTCTCTTTAACAAGTGGGAAAAAAAAAGACAACAGTAAGGCACAGATTATGGTTGGTCACAGCTATTATCCTTTATGAGAGATGCAAGATGTTTTAACCCCAACAATACCCTGAAAAGGAAAAAAACAAAACAAAAAACCCCACCTTACCTTACATTTTTAGTCCCATCTTATTGTGTTGAATACAAAACACCTTGCCCGTTTTCCATCTAAAATTCACTAATTCTATGCTTTATATGGTGACATCTGTGTGTGTTCTCAAACTGTGATAAGCAGAGTTAAAATAAGTTGAATAAATATGATTCTTGCAGAAAAAATACACAAAGAAGACACTGCTGTTGATGCTGTGCTTAGGGATATTTCACGAAGATTCATCTCCAATCCTTCATTACTCTAACAGTTACTAAAAGTTTTAGGATATGTGGTGTGAACTGTTTTGCTTTCTAAAGTGGGTCATCTAATAAAAAATTTACAAACAAATAAGCAAAAAAAGGTTTTACTTTAAAGTTGCAAAGGTGATGCCAGTGTAAAACAATCTCACACTTCATTATAAATAACCACCTATGTTAAGTGTTTCTACTGCAGGTGAACCTTTTCGTTAGAGTTGTTATTACATGGCACTTGTTAACTTTGAACTTCAGAATTAAATTCAACTTTCATTTAATATTTTCAAGTGGTGTAAAATGGCCTTGAAAAGTCTTGAGATTTTCTTGAGTATAGCATGTATTCTCAAAATTACATAGATAATAGCATGAATATCCCAACTCGGGGGAATTGCCAGAGGTAATTAGAAGAGAAACTGACTTTTCTGTAATTTGGTTGTGGTTTGGAAATAAGATGTTTGAGATACTTGTGAAACAAGACTTCACTGGAATATGCGAAAAGATGACGTGGGGTGATTCAAGACTTTAGTATGACCTGCAATTAAACCACCAGTGGACACCGCACTGGGAAGTCTGAGAAGAAAGAGAAGCAGTGACGGCAATGAGTCAGACGCTAAAGGGAGAGAGTGAAGATGGTGAAAGCAGGGCAGGGCAGGGCAGAGAGAAGGAGCCATTCTGTAGACTGTACACAGCAAATGCGGACACAAGGGCACCCATTTATCCAGAGGAGAGAATGTGAGGGTGGAGGCCATCAATGATGAGGCAGTGTCTTTGTTCTTGCCTTTTCCATTCTACATCTCTTTAAGCTGCTGCTCTTATTACAAATGATAAAGCATTAAAACATACTCTTTAGAACTGATCAGTACAAAGGTGTGATCATTTTAAAAGCAGCAAATGTGATCTAAAAGCATATGGTACAGCCAGTGTTGTGACGCTGAATGTAAATGGAAGATTTATATCAACATTACATTTAGTAAGACAGAAACTAACATTTCCCAACTCAGTTTTCTCCTTTGCAAAGCTTAAATTCTGTCCATGTATACAAGAGTTCAACAGATCTGACATGTTGGACCTCATATCACCTGTAGGAAAACCACACAAATTTAGCTGCATTAATTTAATTATGCATGATGATAAACTTCATCCAAAGTGAGACAAAAACCAAATCATTCCCAGTTTAAATAGATCTGAGGTAGGGCTGTGGGATATGACAAAATATATGGATGATATGAAAACATCTATCGTTTCAAATTATACGCTATCGTTTGCTTCGTGGTGTTGCAAAATACACTGTTTAGGCAATATTTTTTCATCGGGGCACAGAGAATACCAGCATAGCCAGTGGAAATGAGGCAGGCACAGGTAGCTCCAAATAAAAGGACCAGTCAAAACAAATCGAGGACCTTATTCCTAAACGAGGGGGTACCTCTATAGCACGGACATTGTTTGGTTATGAAAAGTCTGACACAGACCAGAAAACTGTACTACGCAAATTCTGCTGCAAACGAGTCCCCACCACATACTCAAACACGACAAACCTCTTCTACCACTTATGCAAGAATCAGGGGAAAGAGTATGGACAGAGTTTACGAATGAGAAGAGCTGTCAGGTGCTCAAAATAAAGCTTAGACTCAAACAGGCTATTCCCAGCAGCACGCCATGTAAATACTCGCACAGAAAATGGTGGCCGTTACAACTTCTATCTCATATTTTGGGTGTCCAAATTAATAGGCTGCATCCTCCTGAGGCCGCATTTGTAGGCCAATTACATCACAGCGACGTGACGAAGGCTGTCCAAATTCGTAGACGCCTCCAAATTAGAGATGGACCGATCCGATATTACGTATCGGTATCGGTCCGATACTGACGTAAATTACTGGATCGGATATCGGTGAGAAATTAAAAATGTAATCCGATACATTAAATATAAAAAAAACACCTCACAAAACTTGCGACACGGTGTAACTCGGCTCATAACCGTAGCACGCCCGAGCAGTGTGCTCACGTGATAGAGCCTTGCTACCAAACCAGCATTTCATCTCCGAGGAAGTTATCCCAGAGAGAAGTAAAGCAAGTGTGTAAGTTCATCTCTGAGTGTTTGTAAAGCGTTCCCATGTTAAGCTTAACAACCGATATATGGAGCGACTGCCTCTCTCTCTCTCTCCCTCACCTTCCTGCAGCTACTTCAATCGTGAAACTGCTTAACGATCAGCTGATCGGCTTTTCTGTCGTGAGTCCGTCTCTCTTCTTTGTTTTTGGCCCACTTTGCACCAGAAAGAGAAACCAGCGGCGAACAACAGCAGCACCTTTAACCTTGATAAGCTGTTGTTAGAATTTATTTAATATTACTTTCTACACCAGGATCCTTTTCTCACGTAGCTGACTGCTGGTAACTGTGCAGGGGCGGATCTAGCAAAGTTTAGCCAGGGGGCCGATAGGGCATTAACAGGAAAAGGGGCACAAAGACATACTTTTCTTTCTTATTCTCATTTAAAATGTCTAGCTTTTAATAAATAATTATCTGAATCTTACACCCAAAGTTTTAATCTGATGTAAAATGTATAGAAGTCCATTACTGTATATAGTAACTGTTAAGTCTAATATACCCTAGTAAGCTATAGTACTTTTTCCTTTGGGAAGATACCATCTGTGCAGTCTGCAATTCTGTTGAAGAAAGATGTTGAATCTATTTAATTATTCTTGAAAAATAATTTAATTCTGTGCATTTTTTCACCCTGCATCAAATTAAAGTTGATTACATCGATTAAGCATCATGACGTGGAGGGTGGGGGTGGTTCCCCTTTTTTTTGCTGGGAGTTTGCAACCCTATTAGTTAGGTTGCTTAATATTTCTGCTAAGTACTCTTTAAAATACCAGAATATGGAGGCTGGAGTAGGTTTAAGTTTATTAGATTGATCAGTGTTGCTGAACTATAAAATATTTTGGGTGCAGTGTATTTTTTACATACAGGTATAACAGAATAGCTTTAGTGTTATTGTTTATTTAAACTTGAGTATGAACTTATACAAAATGCAGCAAGATATTAAAAAAACAGTTTTATTGATTAAAAAACACACTATATCGGATTCATATCGGTATCGGCAGATATCCAAATTTATGATATCGGTATCGGTATCGGACATAAAAAAGTGGTATCGTGCCATCTCTACTCCAAATGCAGCTGACAAATGTGTCCTCCTTTTCCCTGAATGTGAAGTATGGGTCGGGTGTATCCTTCGTGGCCCACCATATGCTCCCACATTTTCGGAGATGTCTGTTACCCACCAGCTCGACAGCTAGCCGGGGCGATAACAGCGAACTCCGCGCACATCTTTTTTTTTTTTTGCGGTCTTTCACTACTCAGGTTAAAGATGATATATAAGTCACTTAGATAAATTAAAAATGTTATTGTTTGGCTTTTTTCAGTGTTTTATTTGTTTGTGAGTAAATCGGTTTGGCTGAGATTAAAGTTCTAGTTTTCACACAGCTGAATAAACTTCAAAGGGAAAACTGATTAAACAGAAGTGAGATGGTCGAGAATTTACGCCAGTGTCCTATTATATTTTATATAGCAAGGAGCAGACGGCCCGAGTTTATTAAACTCCACCGAGACAGCTGGTGATACAAAACTGAAGGCTAGACCGTCCAATTTCACAGCCGCTCACTTCCGGCCTGCCCCGCCTTCGGAGGACCCGGCCCACAAAAACCACGAAGGCCGGTTCCTCAGGAGGATGAAGCCTATCCAGTTTGGACACCCCCAATATATTGTTTCATGCATTGGTCAAAGCACTCAACGCCCAGCTGAAAACAGTTCACACAATATGAGTTGCCCGAGATTGACAGAATTTACAGAAAAAGCACTATTTTGTGATACACATTTCGTTGTAGGGATGACAAATGTCCTATATCGGGTTATGAGATTTTGGTCATATCGCACAGCCCTACTCTGAGGACAATAAGAAGCACTGACTGCCACTGTATCTCTAAATTGCTGCAGGGAATCTCTGTAGGGCCAACGTAACCTCAGAAAGTTGCTGATGTCTTATGCTTGTGTGTAGTGCATTATGTGTTAATTACCATGTGGTCGTGTCCCAGTGTTTCACATGCGGTGCGATCCAATAGAAACAAATAAAATGCTGGGACTTTTTTCCCATCTTTGGTCCCCCACTGATAACCACCTTTACAGAAATCTGGTTTAAATTATGATAGTGATAGTGTCAGTTTCTGGAATCTGAAAATTCATTTTACTACTTTTGTCTATTATGAAAAAAAGCACACAGAGGAGTTATTCTTCCACCGTAAGAGATCATTTTTTTTCTTGTAGTTCCTAATGAAATACTAAACACATGTATTGCATTCAGATAGACCCAGTCTGACTGAAACGTAACAGGACAGCTCCTTGACCACGGTCTCCTTCATAGACCCCTTATTTGCTTGTTCCTGACCTGAATGCAGCACCCTGCTGCTATGTGTCAACAACATCCTGTCATGTCATTACAAAGGATTACAGAACTGCCATGTGAGAATGAACACCAGATAAAGGGATTGGAGGCTAGTCTGTAGTAGAGGTGATGCTATGAAAACTGAAATACTATTTGTGTCTGTCAAGTAACCTGAAAACAACTTTTGGAACAGTATGATTCTACTGTGATTTTACACAACAAATGCCACATGACACTAGATATTTGCTGCTTCGATATAGAATGAACAAAAAAGTGCGTGGATCACAAACAGCATTGCCATTATTTAATATTTATTACAGTAATGTGGTGGTTAACAAATTTGTTTTACATTTGAAAGATCCCTGGTTTGATTCTGGGAGAAGACACAAACTTGACCTCAAGGGGTTACAAGCTTGTGTACTCCTAATGTTTGTCCCAAGCCGGGGTAAATAGGAGGGCTCAGTCAGGAAATGGATCTGGCATAAAATCTGTGTGATTAAAAAACATCTGGATCCACCCGCTGTGGTCCTTTGGGAAATAAGGGAGGAGCCGAAAGTACCTTCTTCACAGCATGACACACATAACTGGTAGACTTTGCTCGCTTAGTAAATCAACAGGCGTTCTTATCAATCTAGTATCAGGCTGACTTGCAGTGTTTTTAAAAAAAACAGAGTTATTGCTTTATGTCTTCCTGTAAGTTGACATAAATTATTTATTAATCATGAATTTGATGATATGCATGGCTACATTCCCCATCATTAACTGGAAAAGGATTCATACCTTCTCTACACACAGGCTTGAATCCGTTTCAGTTAGGGGATCTTAGGCTATAAGTAAGTTTGGGAAACTTCTGAGAAATATATCTAGACAGGATATCATTATCGAGATCATGTAGATACACAGTAAAATTCACTAGTTAACATCAGCACTAAAAATAATATCAATAAACCTGCAGATTATTATCTCTCTCTCTTTTTTTTTTTAATTTAGTCTAGTTGGTCAGAAAGTTTCTATGGATAGGGCTATAACTAACTGTACTTCACTTTAAATATAAAATCTTCAGAGCCACTCTTCACTCCCACAGAAGGTGAAATGTTTCTCTAAAGAATTATAGAATAAATATCAGTTAAACAACATTCACCAGTTTTTCTACTTGCTGTTTTTTTTTTCTTTCGTAAAAAGTTTTGAGTGTTCCTTGAGTCTTTAGCTCATTGAAATTAAAAATTTAAAGTACTTTTCTATTCTCTCAATAAATGTCTTTTTCTGAAACAATACACTCTATATAACAATATTCCATAATAAACCAAAGAAAGGACACTGTTTATTTCTAATGGGACAAAGAAAAAGTCCTGCGTCTTGTACCTCAGCATGTAAATTAGTCCATTTTAAATTAAAGACAGCAGAAAGCATGTCATCCTCACGCCTAATCCCGTTCTTTATCACATCAACTGTGTGAAAGAAACTCTTGGCCAGTATTTCCTCAAACTTACTGAGCTAACTAGACAACTAGGTCAGCCCTAACTCATCCTCCCAAGATTAATTACCACAGCTTTGCTTTTCAAAACACTTCCTATATATATTAACACACTGTGTATTTAAATATGATAAAGAGCTGTAATACATATTATTATCGTTAACTTAAAATAAGGATGGGAACATTCACTATCATGACCTCTATGCCAATGCTAATTACTCAAGCAAGCATCTACATTACCATAACGCATCCCACTGTGACAGTATCGATCTAACCTACCCCAATGACTGATGTTGTCACCATAGTAAACATAATTCTCACTTGGTGAATTACTGTTAAAAGAGCTATACTGCACCTTCAAGAAGAACTGCCTCATGTCATATCTAAGAGCAAATTCTCACACTTCATGCAAATGAAATTGACACAGGGCTTCCCCTTAAGACTACCCAAACCAGAGAAGACTAATATTTCCATCCTACTCTAGTTCACTCATTAGCGTGCAAGAACAGTGGAAACAGTTTACTAAGGTCAAGACAACTGCCTCCAGTCCTATAAACACTCTGTTCTTCAGAGGCCATGAAGTGGGGAAAAAAACTCACTCTTTTCTAAATGAGAGGGTTAAAATCAGACTAATAACAGGTCGGCTTCTCTGAGACATCAGTTTCTGCCAAACAGTCAACACTCTTTTACTCGTAAATGTCACGCTAATAATCACCATTTAATTTATACCGTTTTAATGGGCCCAAGAACATTACACAAACATTTACAGAAAAAAACTACAATAAAATTTCCCAGAGGCCAGGAGCAATTATCACTAACTACATAATGAAGCTTCATAGTCTTCATCATAGCCCCCAGAACTTAAAAAAAGTGAATCATCTAAACAGTCATTTCCACTTGTCCGACTCTGACTTTAGCTGTCTTCAAACATTGACCAGCAGAGTGATTAAATCCCTTCCCAAATGAAACCGTTTCCCTTTTAGGGTCACTGAGATCAGCAGATATTTAACTTCCAGGAGCCACAAGGAAACTTTCAAAGTAAAAGTTAAAACTAGATATCTTTTACCACAGATTATAAAACTATGGTGTCACCATTTCAATATCATTAAGCTGTTTATGGCTTTATTACTGTGCAGTAACCTCTTGGGAAATATCCTAAATTACATTCACACATTCCTTTAAAGAATCTTATTTTTATTTACAAAAAAAGCAAATCCCAAAGCAAGCCCTTTACTAAAATTTAAATAACATTCATTTTAATAAACTCATCATTTCACCTCTATTGAAAATCACACATTTAAAAACAAATCAACATGTGCTTCAATATTTCTTTTGTTTGTTACACAAGCAACTTGGGGATTTTCTAAATTCACTGGGGTCTTTATTATTTATTATGTTCAACTGCTTGTTAATGCAAATGTCTAACCACTTAATAATATGACAGCAACTCAAAGCATGAAGACAGTCCAAACAGCAAGCTGAAATTTAAACCCAGCTTCAGAATGGTGAGCGGCAGTTCTCGCTGAAAACACCCTGTGTATGTCAGAGGTCAGAGGAAAACAGTCAGGTTGCTCTGAACTGAAAGCAGGGCAACAGTAACTTCAATAGCCGCTTGCTGCGAGGCATGCAGAAGAGCATCTCTGAATACACAACACATTATTATACCTTAACACAGTATTCTTGTTGACCACAGCGTCCAAAGTGTACCCTTCTTCTATTGCTGCTTCCAGCAGGATAACATTCTCAGACCGATTTTTATAACATGACATTAACTTCACTGTCCTCAAATAGCCTCCACAGTCACCAGATCTCAATCCAGTAGAGCACTTTTGCAATGTGTTGGAACGGGAGATGTGCAGCTGAAAAACTACTGTTTGATGCTATCATATCAATGTGACCAAAATCTCTGAGGTATGTTTATGTAACCTTGTTGAAACTTTGCAATGAAGATTTCAGGTAGTTTTGATAGCAAAAGGGTGTCTATCCCAGTACTACAAGCAATAATAATAATAATAATAATAATAACAATAATAATAATAATAATAATGATGATGATAATGTTATTTTCTGTCAAACTATATTTTATGTAAGTGACATTGGTGTCTTTGAAAGAATACCACATGAAGATATAAAAAAAGTACAAAAATCTAACACAGAAAATACTGGAAAAAAATCCTTAAAAAATAATTAATATAAAAAAAATCCAAGTTTAGCTGTCAAAGTCATTTAAGACCATCAATATAATACGAATATATTAGACATAATTATCAGTCTTGTTGAGTACTGAAAGACTGAACACTGCAGATGTTTGAGTTAGACAAAAGGGGAAAATAAACAGAAAAAAATATATAATTGTATCAACTATTGACTAGATTTCACAATGGGTGCATCCCTATTAAGCTTGTTGACAGGGAATTACAAACATCGGAATTGGGCCACTTCAGTGAGTTTCAGTCTGGGATGCCAAAGTAAATACTCGCTGGACATCTTATCACTATAAAAACTTTACTCCAGCGCAAGCATGGGGAGGTTCAGTGTGTAACAGAGTGGTAGTATCACTGTTTTGTTTTGCTGAGATCTTTGCTTTGCCTGGGAAAGCCTCAACACGGGAAGGAAATCGTTTCATCGCACCTCCCTTCTGTCATTACAGTCAGCAGCTTTGCAAGTTTAATCTGTCACCCATACAGGTTCAAACAGATTTAATGCACAACCAGGCAATCTAGCAAGCTGGTGAGTCAAATACATGCTGAAACGTGCTGCGGATTCCCAAGAAGATCGACTGGCTGAAATCTATCAAAAGTCTAGCACTCATAAAACTTCACATTGATTGTTTGTGTTCTTTCTTGCACTTGCGTCTTCAGAACATAAAACCAGTGCTGGTTTCATAATTTTAGAATCACATACACATCACTTGAAATACACAGTAGGCATAGAATGCAAAGGAAGAGAGGGCCAAAAAGGCACCTAAAAGTTATCCCTGCCCATGTTTGCTTTAGATTTTGCACAAGACTTAAGTCCTCCACGCCCATATACTGTGGAACATAGTCATCCTAGTCATCTAATTTATACAGGTTATGCATAAAGACATTTTGTGAATATTTAAGTGGTTAGGTATTTGGTTTCCTGTTTTGTAACTGTGTTATGACATTTTTATAACTTGTGGGATTGGGCTTTGTGTTTTCCAACAGACATTTCTGATACTGCATTGCACATTATGCATATAAAACCAGTTAAAAATAACTATAAAGAAGTTTTAAAAGGATAAAGAACCAGGTACATGATATAATCCAATATCATTTAACCCACCGTACATCCAAGTCTATCTACAAATTACATATTAAAGTAAACTAAGTTATTCTTTGTCATATGTGAACAAAGTGAACAATTATGTTTTGCTCTCTGGCTAATTTAAGTGCTTAATAAAACTGCACACTTTTAATGTTTTTCCTGTAACTTACTGAATGTAAAAAGGCCAGCACAGCTCAACTGTTAGAGCTGTGCGACATAATTAGTATTATCATGGGTTGGTAGCACTACAATAATTTAGTGCAACATTACATGCACAATGCAAAAATTTCACATGTCTATTTATTTTCATAGACACACTTTTGTATTTACACACTGTTTCTTCTTTTGTGGTTTTTTCGGGGGGGGATTCTTGAAAGAAGCAGAACTTGAACTTGGCTTGCTTAGTGCATTTGTATACTGGTATAAAACACTCTCAGTGACATAGTTTGAATACAGGTTTCTAGTGTTAATGTGTTAAAAATGATACTGGCAGAACAGAGCTTCTCAGGAATGTGCTTTCAGCACAACAGCCCTCCATCTGTTCATCTCATTCTGTGGAACTCATATGTGCAGCACATCAACCTTTGAGCTTTTCCAGTGTAAATAAACCCAACAGGTAACAGCAAGTTGTGACCCAAGTGTTGGCTTGGCTGTACAGTTTCCATTTCTTTATCGTTAATTCAGGGTGCTTCTGTATGCACCATGAAAATAATTTGTTATATGTCCCCCAAATCTCTGAGGCCCATTCACTCCCACTCTATCCAGATAGCAGAGAAAACAACTGGAGGCTGCCAATTCAGTCCTAAGGGTAAAGTAAAACTGGAAAGAAGCTACTAGAACAGTCCTGGATATTATAATATAAACTTTTACAAATATCTGTGTTTTGTAATGGCTACAATTAAGAACAGTACTGTTCTTTTTTAATACAATAGTATTTATCTGTTACTTAACAGCAAGTAATTGTTTTATTTTTTAGTATCTACTGTGTACAACTGAACAACTATGCAAAACGTGCCAGTGCCGTTCGAATCACAAGTCTTATCACTACATCTACCTCTGATTTTAGTACCCTGAAAGTGAAACTAAACTAAACCCTGTCACTAACTGTTCATGTTTGCAATATTGTAAATGGCTTTTCTATTCTGAGCACTCGAAGCGCTTTATACAACTAATTCATTCACTCAATCACACCCATTTACACAGATACTTTTTCTAAGCTGTTAAGTGCTAACTATCTAACATTCATACACATTCACACTCCGATGGAGTGTACGAGGGAGTATCTTGGGGTTAGTAACATGGGGTTAGTATCTTGCATGCAGACTGGAGCAGACTGGGATCGAGTAGCTGACCTGCTCTACCACCTGAGCTGCAGCTACCCCTCTTGTCCATATCCAACTAACTTCTCTGTGCTAAAGTGAGGACAAGCAAAATTAATTTTTCATTTCATCTATTATTAAACTCAATTGGCTTCTCTGAAAATGTAAAAGAACCCACCCACCATTTTAATCACACTCTAGATCTTGTTCTGACATATGGAATGGAAACTGAACATTTAACAGTATTTCCTGAAAACCTATTTTTTTCTGATCATGTCCTAATAACATCTAAATTTACAATAATAGATTACACTGCAGTGGGGAATAGATTCCATCACAGTAGATGTATTTATGAAAGTGCTATACCAATGTTTAGGGAAATAATTCATCCACTGTTATCTTCTTTTATGCCTTGTGCCATCAGAGAGCACAGCAGCTACCTGAACGCTAATTCCTCAGAGGTCGATTATCTGGTTAATAATTTTACTTCTTCACTATGTATGACTGTAGATAATGGAGCTCCTTTGAAAAAGAAAGCTTCAAATCAGAAGTACTTGACTTCCTCGTATAACTCTAAAATGCACACCTTAAAGCAGATAACTCATAAGGTGGAGAGGAAATGGCGTCTCACTATTTTATAAGATTATCACTTACGTGGAAAAAAAAGAGTTTGCTGCTTTAAAAAAAGCCTTCTGTAAAGCTCAAAAATCTTCCTATTTATCACTGATTGGAGAAAATAAGAACACCCTTAGGTTTCTCTTCGGCACTGTAGCCAGACTGACAAAAAGCCAGAGCCCCAGTGAGCCAAACATTGTTTTAACATTAACTTACAATGACTCCATGAGTTACTTTACAAATAAAATATTAATCATTAGAGAAAAAAAAATTACTCATAATCATCCCACAGAAGTAACATTATATACAGCTACTTTTGTACAGCTACCGATGATATTTATTTAGAGTCTTTTTCTACAAACTGAGTAATTACTGAAGTTACTGAGTAACTTCAGTAATTAATTCCTCCAAACCATCAATGTGTCACTTAGACTACATTCCTACAAGACTGCTTAAAGAAGTCCCACCATTAGTTAATGCTTCATTCTTAAAAATGATCAACCTATCTCAATTAAGCTGTGTACCACAGGCCTTGAAGCTGGCAGTAGTTAACCCTTTAAAACCGGTCGGAGCGGGAACGCTCTGTTTTGCGCAACTATTTTTAAATCCCTGTAGAACCAGAACCACGTAAGGTAGCGCAATAATTTTTTTTGCATATGAAACCGGAGGAGTTGTACTTACATCTTATGCCACCAGCTTGCCCTAGGTCCCGGTTTCCTTCCACATATAGCTTTGCAAAAATAGCATAAAAAGCACTTGCAGCATCAAAAACATAATATTCCAGAAACACGCTTTGCCGATCGGATCAGCTGGTCAAAGGTTCCTACGTTGGAATAGACATCAGCGCGAACTATCGCATGTCCACCATTACTTGCCCAAAACCGGAAGTGACGTCATTTCGTGGAAAAGTTTTTTACCTTCGGGGCCTTATAAGCCTATACTGGTGTTTTTAAAAGTCATATTTGGCTTTATGCTTTTCTGAATAGTTTCTGGGATGCTTAGAACTAAAACTGCACTGCTGGAAATAGTTTATTTTGCTGCACATGCTGGTTTTTTTGCAATTGCAATGGATTAGAATATTTATTTTCGTTTTTCCTGCAGTATATAAAAATTGGTGTATCTCAAAAATAAAACTATGAAGACACTCAGAATAAATTTCCTGTTGTTGGAAACTATTTTGTGCAACTTTTTTGTATTTACAGTTTTGAGGGATAAACCTCTTAAATTTCTCTAACTAGAAATATATGTAAAAAAAACAACAACCCACAAACGATTTTCATTTTTTTTTGTAGTTTATTGCACTTTTTTGCAATTTATGTAGTTACAATGGACTTGATGCATACATATTATTACAATTTGGGCTATAACGGTTGTATTGATGTATAGCAACTTGAAATGCTCCCAAAAATGGGACTACAGCATGTAAAAATGTAAAGATAAGCTCTGGTGGACTTGGTTCTATGGTAGGTCTTAAAGGGTTAAACTGTTACTTAAAAAGCCATCACAGCCCCAGCTGTCTTAGCTAATTATTGGCCAATCTCAAAAATTCCTGAAAGAGTACTTGACAAACAGCAAACAGATCATCTGCAGAGGAACAGCTTATTTGAAAATTTCCAGTCAAGTTTCAGAGCTCATCACAGTACAGAAAGAGCTTTAGCGAAGGTCACAAATAATCTTCTTATGGCCTCTGACAGTGGACTCATCTCTGTACCTCAGTTACCTCGACCTCAATGCAGCATTTGACACATAATATTTCATTACAGCGATTACAGTATGCTGTAGGTATTAAAGGTACTGTGCTGCAGTGGTTCAATTCATATCTATCTAATAGACTCCATTTTTTTCATATAAATGGAGAGTCCTCTTCACACACCAAGGTTAATTATAGAGTTCCACAGGGTTCCGTGCTAGGACCAATTCTTTTTATCTTATACACGCTTCCTTTAGGCAGTATCATTAGAAGGTATAGCATACATTTTCACTGCTATGGAGATGACAACCAAATTTATCTATCCATGAAGCCAGATAAAAGAGTCAATTAGTTAAACTGCAGGAATGCCTTAAAAATATAAAGAACTGGATGACATCTAATTTTTTGCCCCTAAATTCAGATAACACTGAGGTTATTGTACTCGATCCTACAAATCTTAGAAATATGGTATCTAACCAGATACTTACACTGGATGACATTACCTTGGCCTCCAGTAACACTGTGAGGAATCTTGGAGTCATTTTTGACCAGGATATTTCCTTCAATGTACATATTAAACAAATATATAGGATTGATTTCTTACATTTGCACAATGTCTCTAAAATGAGAAACATCCTGTCTCAGAGTGATGTTGAAAAAGTAGTTCTTGTATTTATTACTTCTAGACTGGACTACTGCAATCCGTCATTATCAGGATGTCCTAAAAACTCAGTGAAAAGTCTTCAATTGATCCAAAATGCTACAGCAAGAATACTGACGGGGACTACCGTATCACTCCATGAGAGCACTTCGCTGTAGCACTGCAGACTTACTTGCAGTTCTTAGAATATTTAAAAGTAGAATGGAAGGCAGAGCCTTCAGCTTTCAGGCCCCTCTTCTAGGGAACCGGCTTCAAATTTGGATTCAGGGGACAGACAGTCTCTCTACTTTTAAAATTAGGCTTAAAACTTTCCTTTTTGCTAGAGCATATAAAGCCTGGATCAGGTTGCCCTGAATCCTGCCTTAGTTATGCAGCAATAGGCCAGGATGCTGGGGGATTCCCATAATGCATTCCCTGTTTCTTCTTCAGTCACTTTTCTCACTCATGTGTCAATTCACCTCTCTGCATTTAATCATTACTTATTATTCATCTCTGGCTCTTTTCCACAGCACGTCTTTTGTCCTTTTATCCTCCCCTCCCCTCCCCTCCCCTGTCAAGAGGGAGTTTTTCTTTCCCACTGTCGCCAAAGCACTTGTATATAGGGGATCATATGATTATTGCCGTTTACTTGGTTTTCTTTGAATTATTGTAAGTAGCACCTTGAGGAAACTTTTGTGATTTAGGGCTGTATGAATAAAAATGAAAGAAACTGAATTTAATTACTGCCTCATAATTTACACCTAATATCTAGGTGGTAAACCAACTATATTTCAAGCCAGTTAACTATCAGATTTATTACAGTACTTTGAGATACTCAAGTTCTTAAAGTGTTTTATTGGCTGAAGGATCCCCTTAATTTCAGAGAGCTATGAAAACACCATAAAGTGTACTTACACATGAATTTGCTACTTTAGCAGAAGATTAATGTAGCAATCTTGTTTTTCTTGGAAAAACAAAGGTGTGAAAAAAAGTTTCAATGTTGAGGCACTTCTAAAATACATGACGTTACTATTTTTTAGTATGCAGCATATAAACAGAAAAATATGTACAATGTGAAATTATAATTGTAAATATAGCTGTCTTGAATGTCTTTAGTTGGGCTTTGGCGCTTTGTAGTAATCTATAGTGGCAGCTGCAGCAATACTGCAGCAACAAAAATCACCACACAGGTTCGAGACATTGTTTCATGAGGAACTGCAACAGAAATCATAGCACAGTAATTTGAAAGAAAGTTAAAAGCAGCAAAAGCTCTAATACTTTTTCCCTCCCACTGTGCACCAGACTAACTGTCACACTCTGAAGCCTCGCTGCTTACTCAACCAATGAACACAGCAGAGAGTAAGAGCTGTTCCTATGCCAGGAAAACAAGATATTGTTGTGAAGCACTTGGATACTGTGCATATTTTTTTTGTTTTGTTTTTTATTTCCTTCTGTGCAAACAATGAAAAAAATCTGCTATGGCAGTATGAAAGACAGCTAAATCTACCAGCAAGTTTGAGCCAGCAACAATGAGGTGAACTGAAGCTTAACTACTGCTGTGACTGATGTCAGGTGGACAAGAAGAAACGGTATATATTTAGATTTTTTTAAGAAAAAGAAAAAAGAAAATATGAATCCCCCGAACAGAAACAGATATCTACACAACAAATGAATACCTGATAACATGCTGGATGACATCATGAAAATGATACCCTATAGAATAGTTACCTAAGAAATAGAAATATTCATCAATTGATGAATTTAAAATTGATCAATTTGACAACTGAAAATTATCCCAACAACAAAATAATTTCTCTTACTACATTTCTGAGTTGCTGAGCTTTATTAATTTCCCTCTCTCTCTTAGGGTCAATACAAACTTAATGAAAGACAACCAAAACAAACACACTGAGATGCACAAGTGATAAGATTTTAAAAAAGTAAAAACAGCAAAGTAAGACTGATGGGTTAGTAAAATGTCACTCGCCCCTTTTAGGTGAGCATTCACTTGAAGAATAGCGCCTGGGTTTTCAGAGAAACTAATCATCATTGTGATACCCATTATTTCTGACTGTGATTGTAGGTTATGTCAAGCAGGTTAATACAAGAAAGCCTGGCTTTGTTTTAAACCCCTGAGCATCTGTAGGAAGGAAAAATTATATTCTGAGAAATATCAAGATTATAACCATGTTACTTCTTGTCACTGCACAGGCTGGATATATTCAGTAGACTGCTTGCCTAACACTAAAAAGCTTTCCAGTGTTCAATAATAATACTTTAAATCTAACAGGAATAAGCACTGACATGGAATCTGAAATAATCTGGACATGGTCCATGAGCACATATGACACAGACAAGCCAAATCAGAGTAACAAAAGTAAAACATGCTCTGCTGGGGCCACATAAAAAAAACGAAGTGAAACTGTGACTTACTATGGAAGACCTTTAAGTGTTGAGTAATGATGTGGCCTGATATGAAAATGAGAAGTACTAATGTTGAAAGTAGATGCTTACAGGGCATGCTCTTCTTCTTAGTTTTGTACTGTTACTTTAGTCCCCTATTTGTCTCATAGAAAAGCTGTTGTATGTGACTTGTGCAAATATTTAATGCTTTTTATAATTAAAATGATATTCAAAGTACTGACCTACATGATCAAAAGGCTTGTTGTACAATTTATTCAATTGTACAACACTTCTATTGAATTGTCACCGGTAAGTGCATTAAGTCTAATCTCCTGTATTCTAGTACGAGTTAAAATAAACTATTGAAATGCAGCATTTTCCCCACACAGAGTATATTTTACAATTCACTTTTTCACCCATCTAAAACAAAAGCTTGAGTGATTTACTATTGGACAATGCACTCGATTTAGCACCGGACTTTCAAGTCTAGTGTTTCCCTATGAGCAAACTGGTCAGGTTACTCTTGGTGTGGCAGTCCTTGATGATTCAGCTGTCTTCAGTTTCTTGTTCTGTGGTTCGAGAGACAGCATTGGGTGACCATAGAATTTATAATGTTCTGTAGTTTTAGCCACTCTAACCAGAACCGAGTTTTAGAGCTGGTGCCACTATGCTGCAGCTCACCAGTGCTGGAGAGCAGAACTGGGGCTACTTAACTCCAGCTGCACTCGCACTATCTGATGCTGGTGTTGATGTCATCATAATGTTTGTCTAGGATCAACATTGCAACTGACCAGTCACTTTATTGTGATGCCATATGTAGAGGAAAAAGAAAATTTCCTGTTACTCTCTAACAAATGGTAAGAATCCCAGGTGTTTTCTTTAATAATTTATACAATATAATAAATACAGCATCAGGTTAGCTTTCTTGTTATCCAAAGATAGCTTAGCCATGCTGGTTTGCTAGTGATAATTTTAAAAATTGCTGAATGTTCAGACAACGTGACTGGTCAATTGATCCTGGACCATCACTGTCATGATAATACAGAACACTACCAACATGGGGATATCACATTGCACACTGCAATCCAGGTGGTGGAGCTGAAGAAAAAAATGGGTGTGCCTCCACACTCCGGTAACAAAAGTTACAAGAGGCCTACAAATAATTATAAAATGCGCACCACTAGAATAATTATGTGTAGTTCTTATTTATTAAATACTATTGAATGCAGTGTCATCTACTAGTTGAAATCAGGTGCTACTATGTACAAGTATCTACTCTCAAGCAGGACTAAATTTGAAAGGCTACTTGTAATTAATCTGCTCTGCTCAGCCTTATATTAGCACACTGTAGCTAATGTTAGCTATGTAGCAGAGAGAGACTAAATCAAGTAGGATACATAGTGTCCATTCATTTTTTTAATGGGTTAATATCTTGCATCAGTAGATAATGACTCAATAACAAACACAAACAGAGATAACATTCATATGACAGAGAAACTGAACGAAGATGATCTGAGAACTGATATAACATCTACATCCTGAGTTACAAGAATCCCTTAAACTGAGGCTGATAGGCAGACAATGCCTAGAAGGGCAGTTGGAGAGCCACGAAGTATAATCCCCTATTTTGCAAATTTAAAGAGTATCAGTTTTGCTTTTTGCTCCCTCTTTCATACATTTATATATAAATGATTGGTTATTAATGTGAGCATCAGCCAAAGTTCACAATAATGAGTTCTGTGTATGCTTACATAATATCTATGACCCAAAAACTCAGGTTTCAGACAGTTTCCAACTGCTTTTTTTTCTTAGATCTGTATGATGTCATGATAGCAGATACATAGATAAACAACTCTAGCTCTGAGCATAGAACGCCCTCCTAATTTGGCCTAGTAGTTTTTGCAGAATTTTACAGGAGGACAAAAAGCCAAGGAGCTGTAATTAAAAAGCTTGGTTCTGTCTTGGCAGATAAACTATTCCCAGCAACTTTTCAATTTATAGCATTTTGTTATTCGATTTCCACAAAACTCACATTTTACACATTATACAACTCAAACTAAACCACTCACAAGAAGCAGTCTAACATATTACTAATATTAGGAACAAGTGTAACATGAAACAAGGCACAAATGCAGAGTCAGATTAAAGAAGTCTTCATATAAATAGCAGGATTAATCTGAGGCCTCGTGAATATGCATTCAAACATCCTCCATAACTAAATAATATTAGGGTTGTGCTGGTGATCGCCAACAATCTGCCAGTCATGGCAATATTTAGGGGTTTTTTTCTTCCCACTAAAGCATAATAGCAATATTACCTTCTTTAAATTCATATCAAATTTAACTTCCCTCACTATCCTGCCACATCACCATGCCGGCATATATCACACACAACAAGCGTGAGAGTGTGCATACAGAAACCTCTGGACTCCTTAAAATGAACAGGGATGTGGCGTGCAGCTACAATGGCCTATCGTAAACAAAACCACACAGAGGGTATTTTTGTCTGTTTTAATTTAAAGCTTGCTAGTTTAGCTCATTTCTTCATTTTTGTTTTTGTTTTAGTGGGATGAATAGGGAGACCATGGTGCAGAAAAGATGAGGTAGGTGCACCAATTTTACACACTAACAGCCTGAAAGACAAAACCATAAAGGGAAATGTTATGAGTTAACAGCATGCTGGCTGTGCACTTCTGTCTGCAAATCACATGAATGATGCGCTTCCCTACTATCTTTGCACCATTTTGTCTGTGTGCTACCAAGTATACAGGAGGAAAATGCTTAAAAATGTGTATTTTTAAAAATGTGCTTTGCATGTGCAGATTTCTACAGATTCCAAAGGATACTCATCCTCACAAACAGTAAACCAAGCATTCACTGTTTAGATAATCTGTTTTTGTTTACCTGTGACCTGCTTGAGGTGTCAGTCAGGAAGTGACCTGCTGTCCTTATCTGCATCCATTTATAAATGACACGTTGGATTATGTACAGGATATTGGATTACACATAGAGCCAGATCTGACTACTTCCAAAGTGAGAGGAGGGGTAAAGGTGTTCCTGGTTCCTCGGGTAGTTGAGTGTACTGTACATTGCTCAGAAGTTCTGGAAGAACTAGTTTAAACCACATTAAAACACGAAAAGGAAGAAGATATCTTGGCTGACTGATTTGCCACTAGGAAACTTAGAAGATCGTCCAAAAGCTGCAGCGTTGGATAAATCACAATAAATGGATGATTACCTCCTAAGAGGAGGGTGCTGCAATTTACCAGGTGCATTGTTTGGGGTATAGAAACCGAAAGTCACAATTTCTCTTCCAGGGAGTCATTAATCAGGTCCCATTTTTCTCATTACATAATGACTGCTGGTAATTTCCCACCCAGCCTTCTACTTTCAGCCATCTAAGGAAGTAGTCAACGACAAACTCCCAAAAGCACATGACACTTCAGAAGCATGCCGGGTTCTTTTATTTCCCTAGTTTTGGTATTAAAGCTGAATAAGCTGCCCAGTTTCAAAAGTCTCTACATTTTTCCAATTAAAAGGTACATGTTTGCAGCTCTTATACTCAACAATAGTTAACTTGTTTTTTTGTATTTTGGAAAACTTTTTTAATACTCATTAATAACCCTACTCCAGGAAGGTCACAAAGAACTATACTCCTCAGAGGGTTGTTTCAGGAAGGGCTTCCGGTGTAAAATATTTGCCAAATGAAGCAGTCAGCTCAGAAGCAAAGGAGGCAGATCATTTTCGGTGAACCAAAAAGGCAGAAACCAAAAAAGAACAAGAAGCTGGCTAGGTACAAGTTTAGAGTTTCTTATATAGAGACTATTTAGAAGATTAATACTGGATTACTAGTGGATAATCTCCTCACTCTTATAGTGAAAGTGCTGCATATAGACCAGTCCAGTATATTCCTGTCTTGTTCTTTCCCTACAGCTGGTCTTCTATACAGGTTGCTTGTGTGACGCTCAACATTCACCTGCTTGAGTCTCTTGTCCCATGGTCCAATAGATCCCAAATGCCTTAAATCTGTGTCATGGTAGGTACGTATTTTTTATACTGTCTATGGTTTCAAGGTGAAGGGGCTGCAGGTGGAGAAATACTTCATGTTCTAAACCCAAGGATTGTGATTCACTGGAGAGGCAGCTGACTATAAGGATTTAGGGTTAATGACTTTTTTTGAGTAGCAATTTTTTGGACAAGCTCTTAAGGAACTTTTATATACTTGTCACAATATAGTTGGCATTTTAAATATTTCCAAGGAAGAATGTTAAAAACTGTATTTTTTGCGCAGTGAGTGTCTAATTTTTATCCCAGAAATGGAACCTAAATCTATGTAAATACAGCTGCTTTCTTCTACTTTACATTAGTCTACATTGTAGGCCCTTAGGCTTTTGGGTACCATTTGGCTAAAGCATGACAAGTGAAAATATACCTTGGGTTCATTTAATGTATGAAATTATGAAATACTACTGAACTTAAAAAAAGAAGACCATATTAAATTATGAAAGGCCTGACACTCAGCTATGGGTGACATTTCAGTTTTATTATGAAAAAAAGGTCTCACACATTTATTACCAATAATTAGGCAAAGAGGCAGTCAAACTCTAAAACCGTGAAACACAGTTTTAAGCAAAAATGTAACTTTATCCAAATGCAACCATTAGACTACAAGACATATCATGTTGGAACATAAGATAACTACCAACCTACGCAGCTATAGGGGTTAATGAAACATCTGATAAAAAAAAAAAAAAACACATTTTAATAACAGGATCTTCTCTCGCCCACAGTTTCCTTTAACCTTTTGTTCCCACAGAGATACTCAGTCTAATAATGCAATACAGCAGAGTTTTTCCTATAGTAGAACAGGATTATTAGAGTACTTTTTTGTTTAACCTTCTTCCTACAGAAATTCCAAAAGTGATCGCTACAAAAACGCTCCATATAGGTAAGTTTATTAAGCCCAGCTGTTCCTGTCACCGCAAAGTATTTTAGAAAGCATCCTTATCAATATGTAAATCTCTTCCTGCTCTTCACACTCAGTCATCACAGATGTTTGCTTACAGACTGTATTTGTTTCCCCAGACCTATTTAGTTAGAATTAGAGAATCACTGTTTTATTTCAAGTTACAGTTGAACAGTTGCAGCTAATTATCGTTTTTTTTAATAAAATTAATATATGTCCAAAAAAACCAAAAATATTTTGTTAACCGTAACCATTGTACTATACAATATTCAGAAATCTTTACATTAGAAGAAATTCCTAGTGAGTACTTTGCTTAAGAGTTGAAAGATTTCATTACTAAATTTAAACCACCAGCTGATCCAGCATTATTTTTGTAAGTGTGAGTGACAAATGAGAAAAGGTGAAGACAGTGGGGTGGTTTAATACTACTTAATAATACTTTCTTTAAACATTTAAACAATAGCCTTTGCCAAAGGTAAATGTCATCCTGTTTCCTTGACAGCCACTCAAGTCAACACTGACAGCTATCGAGTCACAATGTAGCACCCACAATGCATAGGGAACAAGGGGATACTCTTTACTCTTTTGTTCAAGTGTACATGTGGGAGTTTGATCAACCAGGCTAAAGGATTTTGAGAAGGCATTTGAATGCATCCCTCGGTGTGTCACGTACATCCCTTGGGTGCTTCAGAATTAAGAAGTACCAGGCGTGTTGTTACAGGCTAATCAGTCCATGCAGATGCATAGTGAGAGCTTAGTCAGCATTGGCAGCTATAAGTCACATTCATCCCCAGTGGGTGTTGCACTCTGCCAGAGGTGCCCTTTGTCACAGATTCTGCTCATAACTTTTAAAGACAGAATTTCAGGTTCAGCCAAGAGGCGGAGAGTTTCACGCTTGGTAGTCTAAGAATCACGTCTCTGCTTTTTGCAGATGATCCTGTCAGATACATCAAGTGATTACCACTGTCTCACACTGGAGTGATTTGTTGTCAAAGCACCAGTATTGCAGCCATATCCAAAGCCAGAGTGCCCACCCCAACATGGGAACAAGTTTCTGCCTCAAATGGAGGACTATTCCAACGCAGATTTTGTTCACTAGTGAGAGGAGAATTGAGAATGGAGTGAGAGCTTGACAGACACAGTGGTAGTGTTACAAACATTGTACCAGTCTGCTGTGATGAAAAGAGAGCTAAGTGTTAAGGCACAGCTGTCAACATCTGGGAAGTGACAGGAAGAATGAGTCTGTGGGTATAAACAGTGGAAATTAACTTCCTCCATAGGGTCTCTGGGCTCTCCCTTACAGGAGGGGTGAGGGGCTTATAACCACTGCTCCTCTATATCAAAAGGAGCCAGCTGAGGTTACTAGGATGCCTCCTAGATACCTCCTATGTGTGGTGCTTTGGGAACATCCGACTGGGAGGAGACCCGAGGACAAGCCTAGTACATGCTGTAGAGATTATGTCATTCAGCTGGTTTGGGAATGTCTCCATGTCCCACCAGAAGAGCTACGGGCAGTTGATGTGGATAGTGAGATCTGGTTATCTCTGCTTAGACTGCCACCCCTCCGATTCATACCCAGATAAACAGCAGAGAGTGGATGTCATTTCTTTAATTATTTCGTTTTAATTATTCTAATTATTTGGGGCGGCTTAAACTGGAAAGTGGACAAAGAAGAAAACCTTAAAACCGTGAATTAGGGATTTTATAATTAAAAATAACAAAAATCTTCTTCTAACTGAAAATGAATCAGTGGGAGGAGAGAAAGCGAATACTGGCCATGGAAGACATGTGATCGTCCTCTAACCTTAAGTTCAAAGACTCCGTGTAGTGGAAAAAGAAGTCAAGTGAAAATAATGGGCAACCTGACTAAGGCAGAGGCAAGGCGTTGCAGACTTCCCATTTTGTGGTAGACAGGTTTCACCAGCAATCAGATTCGCACATTCGCTTCCACAAGAGCTGTAATAACAGAGCCTGGACCTCTAACTGATTGTAGGTTACCTGCACAGTGAGGCAAAGGTGGGTGAAGTTGGCCCAGAGAAATATTAAACTTTACACTAGGTGGAAAAGTCAGTTTCCTTAACCACGCATCAGGCTAACATTACCTACGCTGATAAATGGTCCGTTTTCAGCCTGTCCTGACCTGCTAAAAATAAATAAACCGCAATGACTTTTCCTCGCAGTACTCAAAAAGCCACCACTGGCGAGGCAAACTGAAACCGTCACCCTCACTTTATAGTTTCTTTACAATGAACCACCTTAACCACGATATGACTAAAAGTTTCTGTGACTTTTCAAGTTATTGCCCCGCAAGTTTTCCAAGCTGGTGTCAGTTGGCAGCGTTAGCCAGCTAGCTCCCAAGTTAGCTTCCCAAACAATACTCACCTCTTACTGCTTGTGTCAAACAAAAATCAACTCCGCTTTTTCGACTTTAAGACTACAAAAAACTTCTCGATTTTATGTCCCTGTCTGGAACTCAGAGGAAAGAAGGATAGCTGCTCAACTGCGCTAAGCTACCGCCTGTTAGCATGAATGGGAAAAAGTAGAAGCAAACCACAGAGCAAGCCGTAGCTCCCCTTAGCAAAGAGTGACAGGACACCGACGGAGACAAGTTTAAAAACGGGGAAAAACTACATACCCGACGGCAGCTCCCGTTGTCCGGCAACTTTTGCTGTGACTTGAAGCTCGGTAGTAATCCAAATAGAGTGATTAAAGCAGTGCCTTCCCCACCGAAACTACCCACCGCGTCCGCAGACAGCGACAGCAGCTGGAAACTCTGCCGCTGCCCAGAAAATACAACAACAACATGGCAGCGCCGCGCCGCGTTCACGGCGCGCTGGACAGCCGGCAAATACAAAACTAAAACGTGCTGTCTCTGACCTGCAGACATGTAACAAACTTCAAACAAAGCTGAAATGCGAATGAACTCGTTTATTCTGGCACAACGTTGATGCAAACATTACGAAAAATGCCCATCATCATTACTTAGCGGAAGTTTATAACTTCACATGTTTTGTCTCGTCCAGCAAACAACTGACAATTATTTAAATATTAAGTTTTTACAGTTATGTTAAGTACAGTCGTGTACGTCTGTATGTATTACTTCAGCTGTTTTTTTTGGGTCACCACAGCGACTTATCTGCCTCCATCTCATCCTAGTCCTCTGTCCCACCAGCCATTTGCATGTGACCATCAGTATCAATGGAAATCGCATCATCTCATTATCATCAGTATTATTGTTAATATTATTATTAGTAGTAGCATGCATGCTTAATTGTCAGATAACCTAGTTGTTTTACCTTTACTCTCTTGGTCTCCATTCATTCTTCCGCCTTTAACTATAAAATTAGTGTTGGAACAATTTGTGAGTTAGTTTTAATATTTCTTCTTTTGAAATAAACTTTTATCTCCTTTTACAACAAAAACATAAACAATAATAATCTTCATTTTTATGATATCTGTTGCTGCTTTGTGCAATACTGTATATCACTGTTTACCCACCTTGAGTACTTTGTTGATATTCTTCAGTACAAAGGTTCACATACATTTATAGTGTCATGTCATGCATGCAGCGTTACCGCGTATGTCTAATTACTTCTTGGAATTATATTTATGTATATGTAACATCCCTGTATTATGTCTATGCTGTGCATTGAGATACAAGCAGTGCAATAATATTACTCTACTATGAACTCCTTATTGCCTTTAACTCCTTATTGAAGTTTACAAAATGACTTGACAAACAGGTAACAACATAATAAGGGTAAATTCAAACATTAAAAACAGACAAAACAGAAAGAATTAGTAAAGTAACCCCCAAAACCACAGGGTGCAAGACAAGAATCAATAATAAAATAGAACAAAAGATGAAAGACTAACTAAGAAAAGAGGTGAAAGATTAATCAGGTAAAAGGAAGGGTATAAAACTTCAATTCAATTCAGTTTAATTCAGTTTTATTTATACAGCACCAAATCACAACAACAGTTGCCTCAAGTTACTTTATATTGTAAGGCAGGCCCTGCAATAATACATACAGAGAAAAACCCAACAATCATATGACCATCTATGAGCAAGCACTTTGGCGACAGTGGGAAAGAAAAACGTTTTTAACAGGAAGAAACTTCCAGCAAAATCAGGCTCAGGGAGGGGCGGCCATCTAAGGCCTTCTTAAAGTGATTTAAGAAATTATTTTAAGTGAATTTTGGACTGCACAATAATAATAACAATAATTCTGTCTACTTAGTACTTTTTCACACCATGTTATTCAATTTAACTAATGCTTGCTTTTTAATTAGAATGTCACATAAAAAATATGATGTATTTATAAAATAACAGATTTATCCATCAATTCACAAAATTTTTTTGGGGCCTCTTTAAATACTTGTTAGTAATCTTAAAAAACTAATTTCCTTTCAAATATTTTTATTTAAATGTATTTGGACTTATCAAGATATTCCGTATTATTAATATCTGGTAGACAAATAAATTAAATGAGAATAGATTAGTGTATTACTTGAATTCCTTTCACATTAATTGATGGGAAAAGGAATGCTATAATGTTGTTAAAACAAGCTGCATATTAATAAACAAAACCTTACAAAGTTCTGTAGACTTTCTTCCTACACTGTGATGCATCAAAATGAATAATGTAATCGGTCACAATAGTCTGTTTGCAGCACAAATACTTTTGATTTTAATCCTTAAGTAAATTTAGGTGATAACAGCTGTTAAACACACCCGATTAAACAAAAACACCAGCAAGTCCTTTAATCAGCTTACAGTGAAACCTAAAAAAAACTTTTATGACTTTTATGACTAACTGGTTTTCAAGACTTGTTAAACGCACCAAATTTTAGTTTACTTTAAATGTCATGCCAGATCAGAAATCATGCAAGATTTCTTAGTTGTGTTTGTTATTGCGGTGTTTTATTCGATGTCAAAGAACAATACTAGGTTGGATCTCCTTTAGCCTTAAGAACTGCCTCAGTTCTTTGTAGCTCAGATTCAATAAAGTGCTGAAAACAGTCCTCACAGATTTGGTCCATATTGACATGATAGCATCATTCAGTTGCTGTAGATTTGTCAGCTACACATCCATGAAATAAACTTTTACCACATCCTAAACGTGCACTGTTGGACTGAGATCTGGTGTCACATGAGTACTCATTGTCACATTTGACAAACCAGTTTAAGTTGATTTCGACATTGTGCCATATGTCATCCTTCTCGAAGCAGCCATCAGCAGATGACTACGACTACACTGCAGTCCTAAAGTGGCAACCACTGTTTAAACAATGGTTAGTTGATACTAAGGAAACCGAACTGTGCCAAGAAAATATCCCCAACATACCACCAACACCAATTTGGACCGTGTGATGCAAGTTTACATGGATGGTTATAGGTCATCTATGTCACAATACAAAAATCAAGGCTAATCACACCTGTCAGCATGTTTTCTGATCTCCTACTGGCCAGTTTTGGTGAGCTTGCATGAACTGTAGCCTCAGTTCCTTGTTCTTAGCTGACAGAAGTGGGACCTAGTGCAGACGCCTGCTGCTGATTCAAAGTTTGACATGTTCTTTGTTTGGAGATGCTCCTCTGCATACCATGGTTTTAACAGTTGTTATAACAGGTTATTTGACTAACTGTTGCCTCCCTATAAGCTTGAAGCACTCTGGCCATTCTTCATCAACCTGACATCAACAAGGCATTTTACCTATAGAACTGCTGCTCACTGAATATTATCTCTTTTTTTGAGAGATGATTGTGTGGGAAAATCCCAGTAGATCGCCATATTCAAAAGTCACTGAAATCACCTTTTGTCACCATTCTGATGTTTTTCTTGACCTTTAGCTGTCTCATTGTTCACATCTACATGCCAAACAAGTTTCAGCAAGTAAGGATGCAGTTGATTTGTTTATTCCCACATGCAGTGAAAGCAGCATGAGCAGGGCCAGAAGTTGTGGTATTAGAAGGAGACCTGCTTTTGGTCCAGAGCAGAAACCAGGACAGGACATGCTGCGGCTTACTGGGCAAAAATGGTGTCACCCAAACTAAAGTTAAAAAAATAAAATCAGTGGGAAGTGTTTCCTTTAGTGAGAATAACTTTTTAACAAGTTTCCTCTGGCATTATGAAATGTGTTAAAAAGATTTTTGTTGCCCGAGGCAGTGGAGATGCTGTTGCTGCATGCCCTTAAGCAAGACAATAGAATTGCTGCAGCTGAAGCCCCACATCACCCTGGCAGGGAGTCAGAATTGATCCAACGCTACTACTGTTTGGGTGTTCAAAGAAGGTTTTCAATTTGAACCCCACCCTCCCGGTAGCAGTAAACCTTTGCCCTCCTTGTCTATAATTACTATTTTTTTCCCCATACCCTGTCACAGGTATCACATGGGCTTCTTCAGCATATCACTGTTGCTCAGTTGTTAATGATTTGTTACCATTTGGATCCTTTCAGGATAATTTAAAAGTGAAGCATCAAAATTAATTTTTGATCTTGAACATTGTCATTTGTATGTCCAAACTCAAAGACCACTTAGGTGCTTTCCCCAGAGCCTTTAGCTGTTTGCTGTTATGTTATTTTAGGCTAACACAACATCTCTGGACAAAGCTGCTAAGCTCACATGCCAACTATTTATCTCTGTCATGATAAAATAAATTCATCAGTCATGGTGGAAAGCTGCAGGTGAAAAAGCAATGAAAAAGATGGGTAACAAAGTGTTTACTTCAAGGTTTTGAAATTAACTTTAAGTTATACTAACTGAGTCTGAATTTATTTTACTAGCATTATTTAATAGAAATGTAGGTGACAGAAGATTTGTTTATATCAAACTGACTAAGATTTCTTTTCTTTTTGGTGGAGTTTCAAACTTCCGGCTAAAAATGGTGAACGAACCTTGGACCTTTGGAGATTATTTTTCCCTACAAACAGACAAAACATGGATGGAATGAGCAAGTTCAGATCAGCAAGTGCAAAACTGATTTCGTTTTTTATTCTAGTGGAGTTTGCATAAGGAAGATGGATTTTGTTGGGGCTGATGTTAGGAGGTGAAATAAGGAAAAACAAGGAAGAAAAGTAAATGAAAATCAAAGCAATCAATGAGGGGAAATACACTGAAGAGAGATTAATGTTTCCCTGATGAAAATAATGGAGGTACTCTATGTTTTTAATTAGAAACCAGAAATTTGTTTAAGTTATTTTAGTATTTGAAGATTGAGGAAAATGAAATGCTAAGGACTAAGATTTGACCCCTGGTACTACTCGGTGGCCAATCTGCTACAAGGCCATTTTGCATCACACTAAGAAAAAATATAAAAGAGAAAAAAGCACAAACTTAAAAGCCAAAAAACCCTGATAAAATAGTAATTATAAAAAATGAGAAGAAAGACAAAAATAGTTAGAGGTGTTGACTTCCGAATTCCACAGGTCTTAATCCAATCGAGCATCTATGGGATGTGCTGGACAAACAATCCAACGATCCATGGAGGCCCCACATCACAATTTACAGGACTTACAGGATCTGTTGCTAACATCTTGATGCCAGATACCACAGCACACCTTCAGGAATTTAGTGGAGTCCATGCCTTCAAGGGTCAGGGCTGTTGTGGCAGCATGAGCAGCGCCAACACAGTATTAGGCAGGTGGTCATAATGTTGTGCGTGGTCAGTGTATAATCTATATTTGTAATAAAAGAATCTTTTTCCTAGTTTACATTACAAGACATTAAGTGAAACAGGAAACTCACTGATCACAGTCACTTCTTCAGTCTATCTATAGAGCTCTGACTGAGGTGATTACAAACCTTTACAGATCTTGATGCTCAATGAGGGACTAGAACAGACGAGATTAGTGAACAGCAGTTACAGCAACACTAATCACCCGTGACCTAACCGGGTTGTTCTCAGTTTGAATCATCTGACTGCTGAGTGAAAAAAGAAATCCATTATCCAGTTAGGTTCACCTAACGAAATGAGCTTTCAAAGCTTTCATAACACCAGCTTTAAGATAATGTCCACTGTCATTCAACACTAGATTACCAGCCAGGTGAGGTGGCCCAGGGGTCGCAGACTTTAAGAAGCTTTTCCACTACTTAATTGTCCGTAACCTGGAGCTTCCAATTACCTCACCCTTATGAGAACTTGTAGGGCAAAGGCGGCCAGTTTAACTTGGCCTTTCTTCTCCGTCTTATCATCAAAGGTTTTAACTTTTCTCTTTGGGTCCATTTTATTCATTACACATCAACTTGTGTCACTTTTCCTTCCTTCCAGCTGATTGTTTAACGTGTCTCACCCTTCTCTGTAGGTAGTTTTCATTCCAAATGTGGTAAAAATGAAAGAAACTGTGAAACACTGCATATGTTTTAACATAAATGCCTGTGGCATGTACTTCTGTCCCACAGCAGGCTTTTTTAGAATCTATTGAAACAAAATTTGGATTATTCATGACCACCTACGCCTGTTGGCTAGACGTTTGACCTCAGTTTCACCTGCAGGTAAATGGAATGAATAATGTAAATGTCCTTAAACATTGTCTTTAATGGCTGCTGTTAGAGAGTGTCTGTGAACCCGATCTGATCATCACTGGGATCTTAATGATCCAAAGGTGATCTGCTTTAGCTGAGTTTTAGCTTCACATAAGATTAATTATACTGTAATTAACTGTCCCCCTCATTCCCAGTCACTCACAGTATTGCATTTGCATTTGCTATACCATGAAGCACACAGCTGTTTTTACATTTCAGACTTGATGCACCAATGCTATGTAATTATGTACTTGATACTCCTAATTATCTCTGTCACCAAAACAATGGAGGGATGCATGAGGCCATAGACACTGCAGTGTTGCTATCTTTAGATTAGTACATATTGTATCGTCTAATTGACATCTAGCTCTCCATAACTTTTAAATCAACTTTGATGACATTTCTCTGTTTACCTAACTTTATTTTCATCAGGGGCATAATTTCCAGGGGGTTTAGGGGGGTTATGACCCCCCCAATAATCAGACCCAACCAATATAACCCCCCAATAAAATTATGAATTAACTTGCATAAATAGGCTGTTGATTTTCTTTACTCATTTCAGTTATTACCAGCAAAATAGCTGCATGTTTGATCATCTGGGAATTTACCCAGATTTATTTATTTATTTAGACAGAGATCTTGACCCCCCCAATGTTCAGCACAAAGTTACGCTGATGAATTTTCATCTTAGGCCAGGGGTGTCCAACTCCAGGCCTCAAGGGCTGGTGTCCTGCAGGTTTTAAATGTGTCCTTGATCCAACACAGCTGATTTAAATGGCTAAATTACCTCCTCAACAAGTCATGAAGTTCTCCAGAGGCCTGGTAATGAAATCATTATTTGATTCAGGTGTGTTGACCCAGGGTGAGATCTAAAACCTGCAGGACACTGGCCCATGAGGCCTGGAGTTGGTCACCCCTGTCTTAGGCTACTTTAGCTAAACAAATGCAGCATGGAAACTGTGGCTGTATCTGTGCTGTGCATTACTTATGTCAGCCTAAACAATTGTGCTGTTTGAATGAAAAAAGGGACATCGGACATGGACATCAGGTATCTCCTTCTGAGCCTGAACAGCAAAAGAAAATGTCTGTTTATAGAAATGCTCAGTCCAGACTGTGACATTAGTAGACTCCTAGTAGATTATGAAAAATTTGCACATGAGCCAACGTGTAACATGTGCAACTGTTAATTCCCCATAAATATACTCAAGAGTTCAAGCCGACTAATATGTTTGACAAGAAAGAGGAAAATACAAAAAGAACCAGTTTGTTCAGGGAGAGCAGCAAATGTTGATGTATTGTTCATGTGAAGGACACTTTCACCACAAACGACACAACAATATTCTGGTTTGATGAAGCAACAGGTGCTTCAAACATGCAGAGAAGACTGCAGGAGCTCAGAAATCAGCTACAGATATATTGTGTTTTTATTTTCGTTTTGTTTTCTGTAATTTCACATTCTATTCAAACTGCAGATACAAACTACCTCAATTTCTCTGCATGTTTATTATTTTATTTGTTTTTTAAAAATTATTATTTGGGTATTTATTTGCGTAAAATCTTTCAGCAGCATGACCCTTTACAGGTATAAAATAAAATGGGATAACAGGCAGCTCTATAATTTATTTTTTCTGAAGGCTTTGGTATGTTTGTGGGGTCCGTAAGGACAGCCAGCAGTAAGAGAGCCAATAACAGGAACTTGTTGGAAACAATTAAAAGAGGCTGGGGTAGTGAAGGGAGATATTCAGTTCAAGGAGAAAAAAACATAAAAACAACAACAGGCACTTTAAAAATTTAGGGTTAAGAAAAAAAGGAAAACTGCTTACACTTATACTGAAATAAATGGACAATAAATGACAGGTGGAACATCAAAAAGTGAGAATGAGAAAGGTTTTGTTTACTTAAAGCTCTCCAACAAGCGTTATGTTGGTTAGTGTGGCAATTTTATCTTGATAAATATATAACACAATAGCACTGTCACAGTCGTTCCTTTGAGTTTCTTTCTTGGTCTAGTATCACTTCGACCGGGGTTTGACATCGTAGTCACATACAGGCCACTTTGATCTCAAGTGAGCCAGACCAGATATCTTAATATAAGACAAAGAAGTGCAACAGTGTGTCTAACTTTTTTCACGTGATAATGAAATGCTGCTGTAGTAAATGAAAGAAATCTGTCTGCGTGACTCTTCTCAACCACACAGATTTTTTCTGTCATTTAGCCATTTATCTATTACCTAAGTGTTTTGGTGTAGTATGGCTGGTCATGGGGGAGTTTTTTTTAATCAAAAAAAGCTGTAAAACTCAAGAAAATAGAGTTAAAAGTCAAAAGTTTATGCCGTTATTCACATTTTCCAAAGCTGATCCAGTTGGATGGATTGGAGTCTTTGCCAGGCCAATTCTGAACCTCGAGCCTCATCTTTGACATGAATTTGGCTAATTCTGACTAATCATAAATTTTTAAACACTTCCATTTAGAACAGATCAAGAGTAGTTAAAATGTTGTTTAAGTGTAGTTAAAAGGAGGGATGAACACTGTATTCTTTGCCTTCCAAATTTGCTCCACTTCTCCATGATTTCTGTCATTTCTGCATGTCTCTACGAGTACCTGTCTTGTCTTCAGTTACCCGCTATAGCTCAGAGAAGGCAGTGCACTTTTGATTATACCTTTTTGAGCTTTTGACACTGTATGTCTGGTAAAAGCTGAAAGACTGTAGCTTATACTGACTCCAATGCATTGGCTTTTTTGATGTATATAGAAATAGTTTGTGTACTCCATAATTTAGTTGCTACATGGTAATGGGAGGTAGGAGCAGGTCTTTTGAAAAACAAGAGCCGCAGAGAGCTGAGCCAGGATCTTATCTGAGGCAGATTTAATTGGGGGCAGGATGGCCTGGTGATCTGAGAAGCATTTGCTGTAGCAGGTTACAGGTTCAACGACCGTGGCAGCTGATGTGTCTATCAATGACTCTATGACCATGAGTAGGGCTCCGACTTCATATCTGCTCACCCTAATATGGATGTCATGTCATCTAAATGCAAATTAAGTTTTGGTGAACTGGAAATGAACACAGCATGTCCTTAAATTAATGGATCAGCGCAGCAGTTCTGTGTTTCAGAGAAAATTGTTCCTTTACTTTGTGACCCAGAGCCTCACTTGAGACATCTGACATCTCTGGTGATGCTAAGTGGAGCCTCGTTTACCGTGGTCCCCATAAAATGGGAATGAACTGCTGATTATCTGGTTCATGACTCTGAAAATGAAAACTTGAGTTCATTAGTTGGAGTGATGTCTCGAAAGAACTGACAATTAGTTCGAAATTACGAAGAAATTTGTTTCTTATTTTTCACTACCAAAGAGCACGAGGAGTCCATCAGCTTCTTCTTTTCAACATTAACCTTCACACCTACAGATAATATTTATCATTTCATATCAGTCATCTATATTTTTGCTATTCCCAAACACTTCAAGTCTATTTTATCAGTTAGTGAAGTGAGTAAATAAAATATAGGCATTATGTCATATTTAACTATGCTGACTTAAAAGGCATGCAGCTGAAACGGTTGTCATGTCGGTTCATTTTAAAATGTTTTTGTCCTTTGTTAGCTCCAAAATGAAGGTCTGAGTCAAATAAATCCAATAAAGTCATCGTTCAGCTTTCCCCATTTCATTAAAGAACAGAAAAAGAGATCATGGCACACTTTTCTTTTGGGGAAATATACAGAACATTAATAATTGTAACTTTTTTCAGGCTCATGAAGAAGAAGATTCTTTCCATTACAAAGATTTCATAGTTAATATAATAAAAATCATCTCTAGTTTGGATGTCTAATGCAAGCTAAGCAATTCTGATTGTTTTTACAGCAACTGATCTAAACTTTGCACATTTCTTCTAATATTTCTAGATGTTGAATAGTGACGCCTAAAATTTTTCTCCTCAATACATGGAATTCAGTTTTGTGTAAATCTTATACTTTATATTTACTTTGTGATGGGCCCAAAGCAAGTTGTAATAAATAGCCTGGAAACAACCGGAAGAGCCTTTCACTTCTGAACAGGTGTGACCAAGTATTTAACATTCCTCAGGCAAACGTCTCCTTGATGTTCGATTTCATTTTCCTTTTGCTGTTAATGGATCAGAGATCAAATCTCAGGGACTGATCTCTCAAATCTTACAGGTCTACACCCCTACAATGTATAACAATATAAAAACAAATGAAGTGTTTTGCCAGTGTTAATTTGTAATATTTTGTCATAAAAAACACTTTATATGCACAAAGCCAATATCAGAATTAGAACACTACTTTATTAATCCCAAGAGAAATTATGTGGTTACAGAACAAAACTGGAATATGAAACAAAGCCAAGGATCTGCTTGTGTATGTAGAGTAAGAACATCGAACACGATGAATAAATGCGAGATGGCAATAGCGCTCATCGGTCTCACAGTACAGCTGCACATTAATATTGTATGAGCATCTGATTATGAACACGACACAAGCATGGGAAAGCCACAAAGTGCAACCAAACCTCCAACTTCTCAGTCATCTTTTGTGAGATCAGTTACCTTTCTGCTTGTTGCAGTTTAATTGCATCTTCAGGAGTCAGATTAGTAAAGCATTCTGCAAACATACGAAACTAGCTGACAAGTTGATAACGTGATAATATGAGGATACGTGGACAAGGAAGAACTTTTACCAACATTGAAGAGGAAGCAAAAGTATGGTAACAAGTGCGAGGGTTCACTGCAATGTGACAGATCACTGTTGGGGTTTTTTTTCACTTCTTGCTTTGTGCTACACATTCAACACCCTTTTGCTCCCTGCGACAGTTTCATAGCTCCTCAGCAAGATAAGCAGCGGCTTTGTCTATCGCTTACAACACACGATGTGACATTAAGTATGTACACATGCAGGCTAAAAATACCTTGTGGAAGCTGCAGTTGTTGACCTCATTGCTTCATCTTGACCGAGATGACACCTTGCTCATCGTTTACCAAGATTTTCTTTGGATCCATATCACACATTATATTTGGAAATATAATTTGAATCATGTAGGATTATTCAAACTTGGGAAGATAGAATAAGAACAATTTTTTCCCTCATTGAGGTCTTACTCAGTTGTAACCTTTAAGATTCGTAGGTGGCTTTGCTTTCTCTGTGGAATATGTAGTTTCACCTGCTGAAACACCTGCTGAGAATCTTTACACTTGATGTTGCAGCTCCTGGCAGGAGGTGTCTGTGTGGAAGCAGCTCTCGGCTTCCTCTGTCATTTCTGGAAACAATCACTGTGTGATTACACTGACACACAGTCTGTTTCCATTAGTTCCTTGAACGTCACACAATCATGATGCCAGCTATCATACTCAGGTGCCATCTGATAGTAAATGGGTAAGATTGACCTGATTCTATATTTTTGTCTTGATGAACAAATGCCTTAAAAGAAAAAGAGTCAAAACAAGTACGTGTTAGTCCACATCACACTACTCCTGATTAAACTCCAAGAGCATACATTTCTACTGATTTACTTTAGTTTATTGCGATCCAGCTATTTTTCCTGAGGCCACAAATCTTTACATTTTGACAGTGCACTATAGAACATACACACCTATACAACAAAACACATATAGAAGCAACAACGACAGCTCTTTACAACACAAACTATGCCTCAGGGTAAGCACTGATAATATAACAGAAAATTTCATTACAGCACACAAACAAAAAGTTCATGGTTCAACAATTTCAACTGTGATCAAAAGTCAGACCAAAAAAATATTGTTTTAAATGTTTTATAAATACAGTGTTACTGGTTTCTGTTGTTATCTGTATTAGTGGTAAACTCCATGTTTATAAAACTGTTCTTTTAATGGAATTGGTTGTTGCTTTGTTTAATAAAAAATGTCTTCCTGTAGCCTGTCGGGTAGACTATTCATGTCTATCTGCAATGAAGTGCAAATTTTTATACAAAATGGACTCTTTGTAATAATAATAATTCTAATAGATACTAGTAAAGAATGAAGTAATCAATATATAACAGTGAACCAATAAATACATTTATGATTTTGTTAAAATATTTGTTCTATACCCACAACAAAGAATCATTCCTGCTGCTCAGTTTTGTACCATTTAAAGACTCTTAATCTAATCCACTGTACCACCAGACCATACTATTGAGCAATATCGATGCCTGGATTAATGGCCTAATCAATTCTGGTGTCAAAGCTTGGCATTTTAACAACTATTTTATTAATATGTTCTGTTTAGGATAGATGGCTGTCTAAGATTACACCCAGGGGCTTTGTCTCATGGATCTGATCAACAGGTATAGTTTATATAAATAAATAAGTATATATAACATATAAATAACTGTTTGTGGGACAGATGAAGACCTGAAGACCTTCCATCTCATGTAGGGGTCAGTAGCCTTTAGCACCAAAAAGCAATTTTGATTTATATATTATTACTAAGTATTGCTATTAGCAGTGGCGGTCCTAGCCTGTTTGGCGCCTGGGGTGAACACTCCCTCTGGCGCCCCCCCACACACACACACACAAAACATGTTAAGGATTTAACATAAAACTGTTGTCCACACACACATGAAGAGAGAGAGAGAGTATGCATAGTATGCAAAGCGGCTACCAAACAGCCATCATAATTCGTCATACAATGAGAACAGGACAAATCAACAATTGACACTGACTAATTAATATTAAAATCTGTAACATAATGTATTGTTTGGAGTTTAGTCTGTTACTGTTACTATTTTTTTTACCATTTCTTCTTGGGGCAACTGTAACCCACATTATTTCCTTAGGGATTAATAAAGTATTCTGATTCTGATTGTTTCAGGATGACCTGCCATTATCCAATCACACATCTGCTTACCTGCATCTTTTGCTCGTTTCTCCTCCGCTTCTTTTCTCTTTTTTCTAAACTGAGCACCTGATGGCTTTGAACTTTTCTTGTCCATCTTCCATTCGTTTTAATTTTGCACTCCAGTATGAACACCCATCCCTCAACCAGAGGATCACCACAACATAACCTAATAGACCTACACCTTAGTTCACAGATTAACTTTGTCTAGGGTGTATTTCTGGGATTTCACACAACCCAGGATTCAAATCGTGAATACATAATGGGCTTGGATTTACAACATTATGAATGAAATGTGCTCTATTTGGAAGCAGCAGGTCTCCTCCCTTTCGACGGGTTATGTGTGAGACTTTAAATCATCAAACTGTAAATTATAAATTTTAAATTGTTATTGATCCCTTTACCCCGAGTCCTAAAGTGTATATTAATTTTCTTACTCTACTATATATATTGTTTGTTTACTTGCACTGCTGTAACTGGAGCCTCGTCGTCTCGTCTCTCTATATACTGGACTGTATGTAGCGGAGGTGACAATAAAGTTTACTTTGACTTCAGCAGCAGCGCAGGCGCTTCGAGGGCTCTCGCGCTCAGTTTTCGTGTATAGCATTTCGAAAAAAAAACATCGGTGCAAATTATAAGTCTGTATCATAATGTCCGGTGTTTTCGTGTTTGTTGTTTTGTTTTTATTTTGTTTTATTTTGCGAGTTGGTTATTAGATGCTGCTCCAGCCGGTCAGAGAATCCCCGCCACCCCGCCCTCTCCTCCCTGTGCATAAGCAGCAGGCGCACCTCGCATAACGGAGGGCGCCCTTACTCCCAGCAAATGGGCGATAGAAAACCGATTGGTGCCTATGACATTCCCAATATCGCGCTGGCTGCCGTCGGGCAGCATGAGTACGACATTTATTTATTTATTTACTTTTTTTTTTTTTTTTTTGCCGATGCCCGTGATGCCGCCCCCCATCACGATGCCGCCCCGGGCAACCGCCCGTGTCTAAAACCGCTACTGGCTATTAGGCGAGAAATACAGGCATACAAATTAACAGGAAAATTCAGTTTTCTTCTAATTATTAATTCAGGTAGAACTAAAATAACAAACCTTTTAAAAATCATTTATTATTACTAAGTAAACTGAACAATTCTCAACAAGTTGAGGAAAAGTTCATCCTACAGCAGCAAGGCATCTCTGCAGCTTTGGGGGCCTTTTCTCTCTATTTTTCTTTTTGTTTTTTTTTCCTCCTTGGATTACAGTGCATCTGGGAAGTATTCACAGCTTCACACTTCACTTGTTCCACATTTTCTCATGTTACAGCTTCATTCCTAGATTCATTTTTTCACCTCAAAATTCTACACACAATACTCAACAATGGAAAAGTAAAGTTTGCTTGAAATTATCACATATTGATTAAAAACAAAAAACAGAAATATAGCAGGTACATAATTATAAGGTCCCACAGTTGACAGTCACACCACAAACCAAGCCAAGAAATCCAAGGTATTGTCTGTAGACCTCAGAGACAGGACTGTGTGCAGATTTCTGAGGTGAAAACTGTAACATGATAAAATGTGGAATAAGTGAAGCACTGTGAATACTTTCTGGATGCACTTTACTGCTCGTAAATAAAGTGGAACATAAAAAGCTTATCTTAGAAGTTGGTGAAGCTTAAATCTCAGCTGAAAGAAATGTGAGTATTTGACAAATGTGATGTGGCATTCTGCCACCAGTCAGAAAAATAGATACAGCTTTAAGCTTTAAACAAACTAGTTATAGTCAGAGATTTTCAGTGTGCAAGTATCTGAAACTTGAGTTAAATCTTGAGTTTAAGGACTGTATGACCCTTTACCTTTGCTCTCTTTATCTTACAGTAGACTGCTGGACAGGCCGACGGCAGCTCCTCCTCTTCGTGCTCTGCTTTTGTCTCTGTCAGACCGGAGATTAGAGCTGACTCAGTATCAACCATCAGTGCAGCTGTCACTCAGTCTTGTTTGAGTGATGGGCGGAAGGCCATGTGTACTGCTGACGGAGGAAAACGGGCATCTCTGGCTGTTTATGTGGCAGCTGAATATCGCCGAATGTGCTTCCTCACAAGAAAAAAACAAAACAAAACATGCCACTACATCTCATTATTACTTTTGAAATGTATTTGAATAAATTTCACTGAAAGGCACATCTCATAGAGCACTGGCTGCATGCGTGCAGAGTGAAAAATGATCAATGGACGGTTTGTGCAATTTTCTGAAGGCCAGGTGAACCTGTTATACGACATAGAATAAACATGGCTCATTTGCACTCAACCACATCAAAGTGATTTTTAGCAGTTTCCAAGCACTGAAATCTAATAATGGCAATATTACCAGAATCTATCACCCAGCAGGAAATCAATTTCACATCATCAGCATAAAAAATGTAAAAACTGCTCTCCAAATACTTTCGGTAGAGAAAAACTTCGTGAAAGAAAAATGACTTGGAAGAAGATGCTAAGCTTGATATAAACATATGGAAAAAGATTTGGCTCTGTCAGGAGTTTTCTAAGTCCTAGTCATTTTCACTCAGTATTGCTGGTGTTTAACCTTTATAATGACCAAGTCAGGATAAAAGAGGCAGGTATTTGAGCAGAAGCTGCAGAGGAACCAGGTGAGATGGAAGGTGCAGCGACCAAGGATAAATCACCTGTGGTAACTGTGGGAAAAGATAAACAGTAATTAAACTAGGAGGAGAGGAGACAGAGTCAAGTATTTGATCTGACTGTAGGAGTGGCCGCATAAGGTTGGGCTCCATTCGGCAACTGTCTCTAGTCCTATAATCAAGCACACGATATTTAAAAATATAAGAAAGCCGATGCCAAGGAGGAGACAGAAACAGAACATGACACCATATGTCAGGATCTGTGCCTGCAGACCATGCGGAGGAGGAGAGGAACCAAATGCAGAGCCGTGGACACAGGGGCTAACTGAAGGTGAGCTGGTTAGATAAATAAATATAATACAAATGTGAGAAAACCAAATTAGTAAGTAAACTGGGAAACTAAACTGGGAAACTAAACAATAGAAAACCTACTGGGAAAACTGTAACACAGGGATGAGCAAAGAGATGCTCTAACACTCTAAGAACTGAGGAAAACTAAGACAATAAATACACTGAGGCATGACAGGGAAGTGGAAACACATGGGATCACAGCAGGAACAAATTTGCACATAGCGACAGGGGAAGCAAAACTGAACACAATGCACATGAGACGAGGGACTGACAAAATAAAATAGGAAGCATCACGCACACCAAGACTCAGACAAGGACACGCAACCTTCACACCAGGACGGTGTTAAACAAAAATGGGAGTGCTTGACAAACTGGGGAGACAAGGATGAAACATGGAGAAGAACATGGGAAAAGGTAAGGGAGACAGAACACCGAGACATGACTGGGGTGAGAGAGAGGGCGTGACACACTGGGAGAGGGAGAGCGAGGAACAGAGAGAGAGGCAGAAAGGGCGAGAGACACAGAAAGTAAAAAACATGGAAACAGGACAGACCTAACATGGAAAGCCCAACATAATCCTTCAACATCTGTCGGACAATGCTCAGGATTTTCTATGAGTCTGTTGTGGCCAGTGCTGTCCTCTATGCTGTTGCATGCTGGGGCAGCAGGTTGAGGGTTGCTGAGGCTAACAGACTCAATAGAGTAGGCCAGTAATGTTGTGGGTATGGAGCTGGACTCTCTTAAGGTGGTGTCAGAGAGAAGGATGTTGTCCAAGACAAAGACAATGTTGGACAATACCTCCCACCCACTCCATGACATGCTAGCTAGCCACAGGCGTACGTTCAGTGAGAGACTAAGATTACCAAAAAGCACCATTGAATGACACAGGAAGTCATTCCTGCCCGTGGCCATCTCCCTGTACAACTCCTCCATCTAATACACTGTAAACACTGCAATAGTTACATCCTTTTGCACATGCTGTTTTCTTACTCATTAACGTTGCTGTCTGTTTTCTTGATGTTTTTTTTATAACCACATCTGTCAACCCTGGATATTTATTATTTGGTGATTTGTATATATTGTGTTATTCCTTATATCTTAACATATTGTGTTGCTAATAGTCTAGTCTGTTTTTGTTTTTGTTTCTCTTAATGTTACTGTACTGGAGCAACCGTAACCCACATAATTTCCCTAGGGAGTAATAAAGTATTCTGATATTGATTCTGATTCTGAATAACATCCAGAAATGTGCTCAGTTACAGTTTCTGTCTCCACCTTCAGGTTTTCCTGGCACCCACATCTCCACCGATCTCACTTGGACCCACAACACCAACACCCTGGTAAAGAAGGCGCAGCAGTGGCTGCACTTCCGGCATGTCCTGAGGGACATTAACCTGGACCAAACAGCAGTGCCTTGCTCTTGTCACATCTCATTTAGATTATTTTAATTCTCCTCTCTATGGTTTACCTCATAAATTTCTCCATAAACTGCAGGAAGTTCAGAATTCAGCTGCTCGTGTTACATTCAGAGTCAGATCCACTGAACATATAACACGTAACAATTGAAAGACCTGCTTCTCACTTTCAAAGCCCTTTCTAAACTTGCTCCTCAGTATTTATCTGATCATCTCCATACATACTCACCCTCTCGTACACCCCGCTTCCCTTCTGTCTGTTCCATCTGCTCACCTGACTACCGTGGGACTTTACTTGTTCTGCCCCGAGACTTTGGAATGCACTTCCACCAAACGTTCGGATTATAAACTCTCTTTCTTCTTTTATATCACGTTTCAAAACCCATCTGTTCAGAAAGCATGCCCTTCATTATAATTTGGTCTATTGTTACCTATATTAGTTTTATAGTTAAGCTTTTATTTGTTTACCTTATGTTTTTATTTTGTCGTACTATTGTAAGGTGACCTTGAGGTTCTGTAAGGGCCCCTATAAATAAAATGTATCATTATTATTGTTATTATTCCTGCTGTCTTATGTAATATTTAAGTCTTTACAATGACAATAAAGGTATATTCTATTGTATTCTACTAAACCCTCTGTAAGAGCAAAACAATGCTAATTCAAAACCAGTATTCTGCTCTTTCCCCTCCCTGTCCTGTCTGGCAGTGTAGCAATCAGAACTGTTGTCTGAAGGCCAAAAAATGCCAAACAGATTTACTTTCACAAGTGGAGCATTACGGCATTTAATATAATTGTCCAACTGATAGTCATATTTTATTAGAACTTTATTAGACATATAGACAAGACTGGGGGACAGAAAAGAAAAAAGAAAGAAAGTGAAGAAGGGGAGAGAAAATAGAGGAGAGGGAGAGGGAGAGAGATAGAAAACAAGTGAAAAGCTGCTTCAACACCAGTTGTGAAAAAAAAAAAAAAAACACCGGTGGAACCACAGCAACAACCAACATATGCATAAATAACAATGACAATGTTACTGAACATCACAAAGTAATAATAATATGTCTAAAAATAATGCCTCTAAAAATATATTATTTTTAGCAGCAGCCCAGTATAGTGTGTGTCTGTGAGTATCTGTGTGTACACCTCTGTGAACACTTGTGTGCACCAGCGCTTGTGTTCATAAGGTTTCTCCATGCAAGTGTCTAACAGTGGGCGTGGGGAACCACAGCCCCAGACCTCCAGGACCTGAAGCAGGCATGGAGGAGAACTGGGCCCCAGACATCCAACCGCCCCCCAGAGCATGGCAGCCCCAGGAGGACCACCACAGGGCCAACAGGAGCGAGCCAGTACACACCTGAGCACCCAGCCCCGGACACCGAAAACCACCACGGTTGGGGGACCAGCCACAAGCAAGGAGTGTGGTGGGGGGAAGTAGGCCCCACACCAGGAAGGAGCCTGAAATGTTCTAAGAGAGAGGGAGAGTCTAAGACCCGACCTGTTGCATAGACACAAATGCACAGGCACAAGCATACGTTACCACTATCACACACAAACACTTACACACACACACCCAAAACGATATACTATCACGACCGAGGGGTCAGAGCTGATGCAAGGACTCAAATGCAGACACAGACAGAGGCACTAGTCGACGTGAAACCAATGCTTTATTTATAAAGTGAAACAAGACCTTAAGCTGACAACTAGAAGCTGTGAACTATGACTATACATTTTAAGGTATCAACTACCAACTGTGAACTATGAGACTAAACCAGAAATGAGAAACCTAATCTGTGAATTATTGTTAAATTCAAAAGTCCATGAACTGGTCCAAGGGGGGGAAGAAGGTGCGGTGGCGGCGGAGGAGGAGTGCAGAGTCAATGTTGCAGGTGGAGTACGACGTGGAAGGAGGACAGTTCAAAGGTCCTGGTGAGGTTTCAGTCCTGGGTGAATCCAAAATGTACTGCTCCAGAAGCTGTGGCAGGGAGGCAGGCAGGTGGAGTGCAGCGGGGAATTGAGTGTAACCAGACTGTGTACTCTTGACATGTAACCAAACATGTACTCTTCTAAAGGTCAGATTTCTTATTGGTTAGATTCAACAAACAACATGAACTTCACGAAGCTCACGTGCTGGTAGAATTACTGGTAACAAATAACTTTTACAATTAATTGGTCACACTACATTTATAGAAACTAATGGGTAACACCTAATGCATTAAAATGAAATAGTAGCAAAAACAGAAATATGTGCAGTATGTTATTCATAACTCATCTTTTCAGATTTCAGAACTCTAAACTCTGAATTTCCATCTTATTTTTCCAAGTTGAGTGAACATTCAAGAGAATTTCTTCAGGTTTTTTTGTTTAAGACAGAGAATGAGAATGTTTATTATAACAAACTGTTACCATCAGTTGCTTCAGGTGTAATGCCCAAGTGTCTAAATGGGATCAAATCAGCCAACATGTGCTGGAAAGCTTGGAACTAGAAGAAGAGTGAAGAGTGAAAGCTGATAATACTCAAAGCAACACAACACATTCAAGTGGATAAAATATTAATAATGACAGTATATTTATTTATTTTTAAGTTCTTGTTTTCATTTTATTGTAGAAATCTTTCAACTTCACTTCTCTGATTGGTGATATTATGGAAATTTCAGGGTGTGCAGCTTTACTCCAGTTTCAGCAAGTCTAATCAACCGCACAGTGTGGTTGTGGGTGTGTGGGACCTTTAATCTACAATTATGCATCATTTTTATGAGCTGATTATATGTTTTATGTGCAGAATCAAAGTAGCTATTATCTATATTCAGCAGATAAATAAATCCAAAATGTTTCCCTCTTGGATGTAGTAGATCAAGATTTAACATACTTTAAAAGAGCATTCTGTAAGTAAAATTGCGAGAAGTTGTACTTTAATCTTCGGGTGGACATATTCTTTATATATGCTTTATTTTATTTTTGTATTTTAATATTTTTTTCTCTTTGTTGGCTGCTGGCACATAGCTTACTACAGCGGCCATAGTTTATGTACTGCATATAAAAAAGGGTCATAGTTTCCTAAAGCTAAAGAGCCCTAAATGTATATTCAGTCTAACGGTGAGTAGGGAGTGACTCTTCTGGCTGAAAAAAAAGGAGTGCACAAGAAAACAAGAAACAAACAAGAAAGCAAAAAGCAAAAATACCTTTTGGCTTCCTTGTTTTGTGATCTCAGTAAACACTTTGCTAATTAGTTTATGATCTCCGTCTCTGTGCATGCAGAAAGCTGCAGACTCATATTAAAGATGCAAGAGGTAGAAGTAAAGAAGTAAAAGCAAGCATTTAATGCTGAAGTCCAGAGATAAGAAAGGTACGAACTCCGGAGAATAACCATGAGTGAAGCATGAGAAAATACAGAAAAATGCTAGGAATACAAAACTGCGAAAACAGAGCTAGGGAATGATGTAGATGATAAGATGAAGGACAGGGAAAGATGGAGTTATGTTTCACTAGCTACACCCAGATCTGATTACTGCCAGACCTGCTGAATTGAGAAATTGCTTAAACACAACCTGTCTGACAAAGAAAACTCGGAACAGTGGTAAACCTTCCCAGAAGTGTCCAGCCTAACAGAATCACTCCAAGAGCACATCAACAACTTACCCAGGAGGTCACAAAAGAACTAAGAACAACATCTAAAGAACAGCAGGCCTCACTTGCCTCAGTCAAAATTAAGTTTGGACTGACCTTAAATCAGATTAAAATGTTTTGGCAGAACCTTAAACATGTCATTCATGATCAAAAACAATCCAGTCTGGCTGAATTAAAACAATTCTGTAAAGAGTGGGCCAAAACTCCTCCACAGCAAAGAGAAAGACTTATTCCAACTATCATAAATGCACTTCCTGCTGCCCACGGTGACACAGCCTGCTGTTAGGTTTAGTGGGTAATCAGTTCCTCACACAGGGACGGATATTTTTGAACTTTTTTCCCCGTAATAAAATCATAATGTTGTATTTACTTGGGTTACCTTTGTCAAATATTAAAATATGTTTGATGATCTAAACCATTACAGTGTGACAAATATGAAAAAACCCTTTCATGTCACAACTGAGATTGTGAATAATAGAAGCAATGCTACCTATATTACGAAAGAAACAAAACTCCAACATAAATAATTCTCATTTGAAAAATCACAAAAAGTCACAAGCCTTGGTCCAAGACCTGAGGACCATGACAATCGCAATCATGAATTTCTTTTTGATGCTCATTTCCTAAACTATGGCTTAGTGAAAGAAAACATAAGACAGTGTGTGCTTCAGGGTGAGGTTACCTTATTGACAAGCGTGCAGCGTCTCCAGGTCTCTTGGCTAAATTCACTTTTTGCTCGTCAGTCTAGTTTCCAAACAACATAATGGCGATGGTCAAAAGAAGTCAGCTTTATGTTGGGACACTGATAACAAATAGGTGATGTCAAGGGCCCCAAGTCGATCTAATGTACAGTCCTTGACTTTGGCAGGTGTTGTCTCTAGACTGATTTTGTTAATGCAAACAAGTGACTGCGATTAAACTTTACAGATGTCTAAGAACTGGGTGCTATGATCCAGGTACCCACACCCCACTTTTCTTTAAGATTTCTGATCTATATGTACTTCCCCTTATGAAGAACCATTTCTTATATAAACATAATATTCTGTTGGACTCTGGTTCAGGTTGCTGTCATCAGGTCTATCAATATAAAGTCTAATCTTTGTCATAAAACATCACATCGCTGCAAAAATTCAGACCCGAGTATGTTGAGACTCAGCTGTGTCTGCTGAAAAGATGCTTTAGCAGCAGCTGAGGAGGTTTCTCACAAAACTCGCTCCTTTACTCCACCTCCTTCCATTCACTTTGACATGCGAGTCCAAACAATGATGACATCACAGCACGCACATGCATGACTCAGAGTGGCCGGCCAAGCCAGCGGGCCACGAAGCTCAGCTGCCTTCAAACTCTCCCATCTGTCACCTCAAATCCACAGCATCAGCCCCCAGCCGAGCTTCATCAGCGCTCCAGAGATTGACCCAGCAGGAGTGGGGAGGGAAGGCCGAGCCCTGAGTAAGGGGAGCCATGATATAAAGGGGGAGGGAAGGGAGAGAGGGGGTCCTCATCTTTCCCCACAGACAACAGAGCGCGTCACAGTGAATTAATCCAACCCTTGGTGGTGGCATGCAGGCTGCCGGCTACAGCCGTGGGATTGGACGCCCTTGTCTTGTTAGCTGCTGTGTCACCCTGCCCCTCCCCAACTCCACAGCAATGATCTCCATCTCTCTTTATACTGTATAATTCCCCTCCTGGCTTGCTCTCTTCTGTTGTTGTTCCGCCGCTGTGACTCCAGCTATTTGAACTCATGTAACAACAGAGAAATGCAGTTAATGAATCAGAAACCTAAGTGAACTCATTGGTTTTAATGCTGACATCATCTAAGTAAACAACCTTGACCTTAACAAAAAAAATTAACTTCCCAGTTGGAAAAACTTACCTTTATATAGGAGGATGGTTAGCATATGTACACACATATAGTGGGGAAAATGTGTAATTGATCTCATACAACCCAGCCAGAATTAAATGTTATTGTCACAGTCACCGGACTACTCTGCCACAAAGTGCTTAAACCGTTCATCTCACATCAATCTAGAAACAATCAGAGAGCTGTGCCATACATACCGGGTACAAAATATTAGCCATGCAAAGAAGTGTGGGCTTACTCCTGTCTTATTTGGCAACAACTCTTACTGTGAACTCATGAATGTCCAGCTTCCCCTCACCCAGTTTTTACTCTGGAGGCTTGGGCCAGCTCACGCAATCCATCAGTTTTGAGTCGTGGTTCCTCAGCTCAGACAGTTCCATGTTTCATTGGTGAGACATAAAAAAAGTAACAGTGTCTTCCAAATAAACCAAAAGTGGGGGAAAAAGCAAAGCCTGGAGGTGCTTGAGTAGCTTCTGCTTAATACAGCATCTCACACCTTCCCATTTCAGTTCAGTGACGGCAATGTAGTACATCTGCAGGCCTTCAGTCCCACTCTTTCACATCCAGATCATTGGGTGTGGTACTGTGAACCTATAAAACACACCTCTCCACCTTTTCACCACCAAGAAGCCTTCAAAGGACATCAGGGACAAGGCTTTAGACGTGCACATGAAAGGAATGGGCTACAAGATCATAATCAAGAAGGTGACAACAGGAGTTCGTTAATGATCTGAAGGCAGTTGGGTCCAGATTATAGAATCTGGAAATGTTATCATTTTGGGCAGAAATTCACAGTGGTCCCTGCAACGTATTACTATTATATGATAAATAATCTGACACCACCAACAATAACAATAACCGTCCTATAAAATAGCAACATTACAAGATATCGTGCTAATTTTGGTAATAATGCTCAAGATCAAGCTGACTTTCGGTATGAAATTTTAGTGCCTTTCAGGTTGTGTTAGGAAGGGCATCCATGTGGGGCTACCTGCTGTGTGGACCCCTTATGAATAAGGGAGCAGCCAAAGCACCTCTTTATTTTCACTGTGTACTCATTATTGTCATTAGGTCTGTTTAAACAGAATCATGTATGCCACTTGCAACAAGAATGAGTGGAGTCATGTTTGGGAGGTCATCTCTCTCCACCAGTCACACTCACATGTATGAGCAATTTAGGCTCACTGATTAACCTAACCCTGCTAACTGCATGTGTTTGGACTGTGGGAGGAAGCTGGAGTACCTGGAGAGAACCCAGATACAGGAAAAACATGTAAACTCCACAATCCTGGCCAGATGGTGGATTATACAAAAAAAGGACATTTATAACATGCTGCCCGTGTTATAAATGTCCATATAACATTTAACATGTCTGGCTTTCCATGTCCAATTCACTCGACCTCCCACTTTGCTCTTCTCAGAGACTTGACTAACCAACACCAATCACTGTCTTGGCGTTCCTTAAATTAGAAACAAAATCAAAGCACTGCAGGTATGATGGTCATACTTCACAGCACACAAGATTTCTTCACCAGATCCCCCACTCCTCCACCATTGGAGTATATTTACATGAGGGCAGTGAATGGAACCTGCAGTGTCAGATTTTATTTTGCCAGATTTTGCACATTAAGATTAAACTGTCAAGCTTAGTTCCAGAAATGTGCTTTAAAACTTATTTGGAGTAGAGCAGGCCCTGTGAGTGTCTCTCTGTCTGTCTGACAGTGAATGACGTGGCTTTAGATAAATAATAAATATATTGCACAATTTGACAGCACATGACACACTGATCTAAAATCCCACATCAAACTTTCCACAGTCACGCCTCACGAGTGAGTCCTCTTTGACTGTAGTTAGGATACCTAATCCTTTCATCCAGAAAACTCAAATTTCACCCAAATGTGAAACTAATATATTCGATTTTATTTGTCAAATTTCCAACATTCCCATTTGCTATATATAAAAGACAAAAAAGAATTAAATGACTCTATGTTTGAGGACAAAGGGAATCCCCTCTGCTGAGTGGCCTTTATTTCTGAGTGGTACAAAATCCCATAATCCCTCCCCCAGAGGGTGAAAGCTGCTAAAACACAACGGCCTGTGGCTTTACAGATGTATGTACAAGGAGTCCTTGAAGCATCAGTTACAGACAAATTGTAGGCAGTGAGCAAAAAGTTCTCTCTGTAAACCAGAAAAAATCTGCATGCAAAGTGGGATGACATCTGCTACTGAACTCACTGCCTAAAAAATTGAAGGCAGACTAGTTTGATTTTTTTAGATGTTGCTTACCTTTTGCTTTAAGTAACTCCTTTGTTAGGCACCACAATTCAGGTTAGATTCAGTGAAAATGAAGAGTCTGAGTGCAACTGCGGCCCTGTATAGCACAAGCATAAGCTGAATGCTGAAACATGACTATTAAGGATACCCAGTGCACTCCAAGGACACCTTGTACACACCTCTGAAATGCCTTTGAGAAACAATGTAACTGCCATGGACCTTTTTACAATCATGTCCTAGAATTTTATTTAACAACTCCATGCTGCTAGTTTCCTTTCCAACTTTCTGTCATACCTGTATCCCATCAGCAAATGACTCACCCAGTTCGCACACAGCAGTGCTTCCCTCTGTCCCCTGCTAGACTCTCTCAGCACTTTTGTCACAAGTGACATACATAGTTTGGCCTGACTTCATTCATTCATACATCTTCATTACAAAAGGATGGCATTTGAGCTGAAATTACACAAATTTGTCAGCCAACTATAGGAAAATATGTTTTATTCCCAGTCCAGACAAAACCATATAAACTGCTGAATGAACAAACAAATCTGAATAATTTGTCTTTTTTTATTATTGTTATTGTTGTTATTTTTGAGCTGTTGAATAGAAGCAATACTTAGGTTGTTCTCTGATACTGAATATCCACCCAGCTGTGCAAATTTTATATATTTGGCTGTCACTCTATTCATTCTGGACTGTGTACCAAAGAGAGAAAAAACACAAAACACCAGTTAAAATGTTCACAATGTTAATTAGAACTAGACACAATGAGGGAAATAGAAATTCTTTTGCATGTATTTAGTCTAGTGCTGTCAGCGTTAAAACGACGTTAACGCCATAACCGCATTAACGTGGCAAATCTCCGTTAGCGAGTTAATGCGGATCACCCCGTGCTAGGGCTGCACGGCGTCAACGCACCATGCGGTTATGGTGTTAACGTAAGTTTAACTAGATTAATGCTGACAGCACTAATTTAGTCACAAACGATGTTGTTGAATTTAAAGCCAAGACCTCATGATGCCACACATTAAACTCTTATTGGTCAACCCGAAGAAGACAAAACCTGAATGTTTGGGATATCAAATATAACATAAAACATTTTTTTTAGGAATTTCTAACTGGAAGCAGGTGGAGGACAACAGTTTAACAAACACTATAACAGCTACTCTGCCAGCTTGGCTAAAATGGCTGTTAATTCTGAGTCGGGTGCATTGTGGCTTCACCCTCTATGCTTTGTTTTGCTCTGGAACTGCGTCACTGAAAACAAATTAACCTTGGTTTGGTTTATCCTCTTTTTAAAAAAACTGATACCTGCGGTGAGTGACATTTACAGCGTTTCATGCCCTCTCTTTGTCCTGAAACACTGACATACACAGAGTGAGAAGAGAATGTGCTGCTCCAAGGCCAAAATCCCAGTATGACATCCAAAGTGAAAGGGCATCACTTCAGCCTTGGAGAGTTCATTACTGTAAAAATGACTTCTTCTATTTGCCTGCTTCACAGTTTGAGTTGAGATGAGCAGAAAAAAGTAAGCTCCCCTTTCCGTGCTCTTTTTTTAGGGGTATTATATTTTGCAGAACTTGTTTGCAAAGCTGAATCAAACTGTCTCTGAGAAACATCTGGGATTTATCAAAGTCATGAAAGTCTAACATCTTTCTGCCTATCTTCATAAAAGACTCAAAAAAAGGAATTTATCCAAATGTGTGGCAAACAGACGAGATAATACTTGAAAGAGGTGCTGTGACCCATAAATCTGACACAGAAATATACTTCTTTTTTGATTAAATTATATTTTAGTGCATTTTTTCTTGCATGAAATTAAAAGATTAGAAAACGAGACAAAAGAAACTGACTGAAATGACTTTTAGTGCACTGTATCTATGTATTTGAATATGTGCAAATGTAGAGAAGGAAGTTTCTCTGATCAAAGTGGCAAATGTAATTTTTATATAACATCTGGTCCCATTGTTTATAGACATAAATACTTTACCCTGCTTGACCTGTTCTTCCACTTAAGCCAAGGCTGAATCCTCTGCTCCGTGCAGCTCACAGAATGCAGAATGATTTCCATTTGTTTGGAAGATTTCTCAGTCAAACCCCACCTGAGACAAAATAGGTGGGGAGCGGAGCCAGTATACTGACAGAAATGATGAGAGGAAATGTGTTTTTATTGATCTGTCTAGGGAAAATTGGACACCAGCAATACAAGCTTACAAATAATATGACGCCAATACACAAGAGTTATTGAAGAGGCGCTCTGAAGTATAACGATCATAATCCTCTCAGGACACCTGTGTTTAAATTACAGTTGTGATCCATTTAGTTCTGTTGTGTTGGCACTCTCGTGAGTGGGGTGATACCCTCAAAGGCACTGCTGCACTTATTCATAACCAATTAATTACTAACAGTCTGAACCTCTGCTGACAGTTTTGTACACAAAAATGGATCTATTTGACATTAAATGCACAAAACTGGATACCAATATCTATTTTATCATCAATTCCTTAAAGGCCACTGAGAACTCTATCGATCTCACATCTGCACCAGCTAAAGCCAGTTTAGAAACACAGGTTATTATATCCTGCATGTTGTTTTGGACTTTTTATCGTGGTCTGATAAAGAGAACATATCCAGTGAGCTGCAGAGGTCAGAGGAGAATAGCCAGACTGCTTCCAGCAAACACAAAGCAACAGCAACTTATGTAACCATAACTAATAAAGTGACTCAATAAGAAACATATAGTACATCCTTGTACACTGCGCCTGTAGAGACAGTAATGCACTTTTGCTGTGCCAGTTTGTGTTGAGAGTGCTTGATGTTCCACATGTAAATTATATTTTTTGTTTTCTTTTACCATCAGAAGCAACATGTGAGCACATTGAGCCAACATTTCACGGATCAGGTACGGATCAGGAAGACAACAAGGTCAAGAAGAACATAAAACTTTTTTGTATGCAGATGACATTTTACTGATCTCAAGTAACCCAGAACATGCCGTTCCTGCAATTTCCTCAATTATTGATTCCTTTTCTTTAATCTCTGGCTACACTATAAATTGGTCTAAGTCGGAAGTTATGCCCATTTCTAAATTGTGTCCTCCAGTTATGAGGAGCTCATGGCAGTTCAAGTGGATGCCCGAGGGTTTGACTTACTTGGGGATTAAACTGACCCCTGGTTTAGACAACATAATGCAAGTAAATATCTCCCCAGTGATTCAAAACATTCGTCCGCTGTTGCAGAATTGGGTTAAAATAAATCTGTCCCTTTTGGGCAGAATTAACTTGGTGAAGATGATTATTGCCCCTAAACTTCAGTACTTTCTTCACATGTTACCGATAGCAGTCCCACATAATTTGCTAAAGCTTTATAATACATGTGTGGAGGGTTTTGTGTGGGCAGGCAAAAAGCCATCTTTTAATCGGTCCGAACTATATGCGGCTAAAGATAGTGGCGGGTTGGCATTGTCCAAGATGGTCTGGTATCACTATGCTTTCTCCCTCTCTCAGTTAGTTAAGATACATAATTCCCTTACGGAGAAGCCATCATGTGTTGCGATTGAGGAAAGTCTTGTGGCTCCCTCGTCTTTAGAGGCCTTCCTGACTCAGGGGGGAAGACCAGTACCATTTAAAGATCCAGTATTGGCTTTCATGCAAGAGACCTGGTTTAGAGCTCACCAATATACCAACATTAGCCCTTATCTTGCCTCTAGAGCCTCTACCTGAAATGTATTCATTTTTCTTATGTATAAATAAAGACACGTGCAAGAACAGAGCGCGCATCGCAGGGCCCCCACTCTGGTGTGAGCGTTCTGTGATCGCCCTTGTATACAAGTAAATGCTGCAGCGTCTGTGTGTGTTTCTCCTCTTAGACTCTTAGCTGAAGAAGTGTCTTTAGAATAAATCTCTTGACACTTGGTTTTCTTTAGTTATTGTTAGTCCTTATTTGTTGGTTGTTGTTAAGAAACGGACAGAGAACTGACAGTATGATTATCCCGGTTGTATATTTGTTAATGTTTCTGTCCATCCAAAATATGAATAAAAAAAAAAAAAAAGGAAGACAACAAAGATTTTTCAAAGAGACAAGAGTTCAAGTCTTGTTTTGGCCGTTTTTGAAGTTCCTCTGTCATTCAGATTTTAGGGCACACAAAGTGGTTGCATCAAGGTGAGCTGTGTGGCAGGCAGGCGTTGGACCCAAATGCAGGACTCAAACATAAAGGGATAGCGAAAAGAGGCAGCTTCATTTTGCTGTAAACACTAGAACACTACAAACAAGAAAGCAAAATCTAAACTGGAAGACTTGAAACCAGGAATGACAGCAAAAACCACACCACTACAAGGGACGATGCAACAACAAGCAGAGGGCAACAAAGGGCTTAAATACGCAGGGGAGTAATGAAGGAAATATAGGGGAGGCACAGTAACAGAAACCTTGGAACTAGAAATGACCAAATAAAACTAAACCAGAACCATGAATAACAATAAATCAGCTTTCACAAACAATCTGTACAATCACTTAGAAATTAATTACCATAAATATAGAAATAAAAATGCAGCATTGAAATGAAATGGCACTTATTTAAGTGTCACAGAAAAATTCAATAAAAGGAGAAATTCATCCCATCCAGTGTTACTTTATGCCTGTTTTTCAGATAAAAAATGGTTTTAAAATGTGATAAGTTTGAGTAAGTGGTAAGTTTAAAAGTGAACACATTCCTCAAGGTCACAGCAATAAAACTGCTGTTGCATTGATTCCTTGGCCTCACAAAGGAAAACCTGCAGTGCATTTTTGGAAAAACAGGCAAAATTATGTTGCATTATTGCTTCACGGTTGGAGCTTGGAGTGCAAGTGAAGGATGTGAAAGGGGTTCGAAGGGGATTATTCTTTTCTTTCAGGAGACAATACAAAACATCACACCTGGGCAATGAGTTTGCCTGGAGACGTCAGAGTAACTGCACCTTCAGGGTGTTACCGTAAATACACAGTTTGCTCTTAGTCATCCAGACTGGCTAGATAAAGCTTGTATAAGCCCTCTATCTTTGGTCTGCACAGGTTGTTGTATTCCTGCTCTGCTGCTATTCAGTGCGATCTATTCACTGAGGGACATTGGCGAAGGCTCGTAATTTCTCAGCTGTTTCACCCACTTCGTAGGGGGTAACGTCATAATTACTTCTTTCTTTTCAACTTGCAAAATGAAGCTTGGTGAGAAAATATTGACGCCCATAATTGCTTGTTTTCTTCTTAAAGCGAGAAAGTGTTTTCCTCTCACCTGCTGATTATCCAAGAGAGGAAGTTAGCTTATAGCACTCTTATTTTAGAGTCCTTCCTGTGTCTTCTAATGGATTTTACAATTTATTCAAAGGTACTGTTTTATTTGCTTATAATTTTCTATTATAGTAAAAGTTTGTCTTACATTTGTTGATTGATTCCCAACCTCTTACTTTTCATATTACATAATATACCATCTTTCTCATTTCCCAACTTTGAAAAACTCTAGATTTCTTTTTTTTCATTTTGTAACACTGAAATCGCTGAAGAAGATATCATCATAGCAATGAAGGAAGATTTGAGGCTTGTGCTTGCACCATAAGATCTGCTCTTGGCATATTTTCATTGCTTTAGGAGTAAAGCTGTGCTACGAAACACTGGAAACGCCTAACTTCTCACAGTTAGTATAAAGTTGTAACAACTTTGGTGAATTCAAAAGAGATTTCTGCATTTGCTGGGGGGCAGCACGCAGGTAGATAGAGAAGCAAAGCCCTAAAAATCCATTTTTAGGGCTTTGTTTGATGTTCAGCATCAAACAACTTATAAACATAGACTGTGACCTTATGTGTCCAACCACACTGAAACACAAAACACATGAAAGAATTCAGAAAAGACAGCTGTTATATAATGATAACATTTATGACATACACGCACTGGCCAATTCAATAGGTATACCTAACGAAGTACCAGGTTGGATCACTGCTTGCCTTCACACCTGTGCTAACCGCTTAACACCTGATGTATCATATTTGGCATACATAATTTTTCTGAGTTTTGGAGATGTGTTAATGTTCAAGAAACCACTTTGAGCTGATTGTGACATGGTGTGTTATCTTGCTGGAGAAAGGTGGGTACAGGGTCCAAGAAAATATCCCCAATATACCCTTGACCCTTGATAAAGAGGTGATGGATCCACATTTTCATCTAAACGAGGCAGCAGAAATAAAGACTCAAGAAGAAGAAGCCATCATAGTTTGCTTTCACACATGTGAATCTTTATGAGCCAGTGGAAAGATTATACACATCACAGCTTTGCAGTGCAGCGGGCACCATAGTGGAGTGAAATGAGTTTCATGAATCATTCCTTGGAATCAGTCACTTTCAGTTTAATCTACCTTAATTTGTCTCTTCAGCTTCCTTCAATTTAACCACCTAAATTAAACGGAAGCACCGCTAATTTAATGGAATGAGGGTCTATTTGCTGGTCACAGGAAAAGTTCAGGCCGTGAACACCATCTTTTTCTCTGAAGCGAGTTTATTAGGGAAGTCTCGGAAAATAGCCTTGTGGTATCAGGGTTACTGTTGCTTAAGCTTTGAAATTTAAATCCAAAGGCCTGTGTTATCAGCTGACTGTGGAGCGTTACCTGGCAGGGTGTGCGTAATGATAAGATGCCACTGAGTTGTATCACAGAAAAGGAAAGACCCAGTGTTTTTGAATGGTAAGTATCAAAAGCCTAGAAATCTTGAGCTCTTCCACTTCAGTTATTATCTTCTTGTTGTCTGCTGAGCATGCTCAAAGCTTACAGAAGTGAAATCTGTACTAGAGATGGCGCGATACCACTTTTTTATGTCCAATACTTATACCGATAATATCGGATCGGTCCATCTCTATTCTGTACTGCATTTTTTATTTTGAATTACCTTCAATCATACTGTTAAGACAAAGTGTGTGAAATCTGAAAATCAACTTTACAAACCTAAAGTATTTTCTTGTAACCAAGCTTTAAATGCTGTCTGTTTATTTCTCTTCTAAGCTTGAACACTTTAACATGCGACTCATTATGGACTGAGCCACCTTTAAAGGCAGCCTCAAGTGGCCATTAGCGGAACTGCAGTTTCTCTTGGCTCCATTTTTCAGCCTCAGAGCTGCCCCATGCTCTCTGTGTTTATCCTGAAATAAATGAGTTGGTATGTAAAGTGAAGATGCTGAGAGCAAATTAGCATAACAATAATTTTTGTGTCTACAAATTGAATTATTTACTGTAAAACCCCTTAGCAAAGCTAAAAATGTTGGCACTTTCCACTTAGACCTAATAAGCTCTCCATTTGGAAGCCGCAGTAATGAAATTCAAACTGACATTTCAGTCCAACACCAGTATTAATAAGACTGCTGTTATTTTAGTGTGCCTACTTGACTTTTAAATTAAACGTCTAATAACCTGACAGAGCAGCGTTTCAGCTCCGGGTTTGATGAGACAGAGTGGATATGCACAGATTTTATTTGCTGTGAATTTGACAGAAATCATCGGAGAGAAACGATCGCAGGATGCATCAGATTCAATATTAAGAAAGAGGCAGCGACTGGAAAACAAACACGGCATGTTTTTGTCAAATTCCCCTTTCAAAGGGAATGAAACTATTAAGGTTATAATGTTATTTTTGATTGCTGAGCTCTGGCTGGTTTGATTGCACGTGTACCGTTTTCCTTGAATCTGTGTTTCCACTGAGATGTAAAAATGGCTGCTGCTCTACAGATAACAGCTTTCATGTCGAATTTAAGAAAACATGGGATGTTTTGGCCAACATGTCAAAATCGATTCTATATGCAGTGTGGTGATCGATGGGACAAAATGGATGGAGAAGAAATGCTGAAGTCAGACTAAATACTGTAAAAAAAAAAAAGAGTTAGACTTTAGACAAAACGTGAAAAGAAACTAAAATAAAAACATGTAGGACATGTATTTAACGTTAGTCTGCAACAATTTGTTACTTTCACAGAAATCACACTATAATACAAACTGCATGAAAACTATCCATCCATCTTCTTTCACTTCTTCAATTTAGGGATGCAGGCAGGTTGGAGGCTATCCCACAACTCTGGTCCAAACTACAAAGTTATGGCAGAACCACCACAAGTGGTTAATGATCTGTTTTTGTAAATAGGAGCTGATAAGAATAATATTCTGGTACTCCACCTTTTCCATCTTATCATCTGATTGTACCTTAAACTTTCTTTTTTAATTTCTACATGTCCTTGTAGCATCCTTTTTCACCATCACAGCACTGGTGCCTAATCTGGAATTATTTACCAGCACTTCCACCAAAACAGAGTTTCACCAGCTCAGCGCCACAAAATGACTGGATCTTAATTTGAACAACTGATGTCAGTGGGAGTTACTGCAGTAAACACAGATGGTTCCATCATATTCTTTCCATCATACTTTTCTTCTAATGAAAATATGAATCTTGTGCTAGAAATGATGCACAAACAATTTAGTCACTTTGCTAGGTACACATCGGTCCTACCAGGTTGGAGCCCCTTTCCCCTCAAGAACAGCCTTAATTCTTTGTAGCACAGATTCAAGAAGGAAATAATTGCTGAAAAATTTTGGTCCATACTGACATGATAGGATCACACAGTAGCTGCAGATTTGTCAGGTGCACATCCATAAAATGAATCTCAAAGACTGCGGAGGCCATAAGATTGAATGAAAGAAGTGCTGACCTCATTGTCATGTTCAAGCAACCAGTTTGAGTTGTTTGCATGTGACTGGATAATTAGAGATTTGAGTGAATAAGCCATTGAACAGGTGTGCCTAAATAAGTGGCTGGTGAGTGTCCACATGACTAATCAGACACACACAACAGGTGAAGCTGTTAGAAGGAACTTTAAACTCCTCTGAAATGCTTTTTAAGGAACTTGAACAAACTTGATGATAGCCAACCTTTATCGGGTTTCAGGGTTTTGAACTAGATGAGCTGTGAAACAATCTTAGGTTTTTAATGCTGGATAAGGGGAGGAGAATGGATTTTTAACTGTTAATCCTTCAAAGGTTGAGAAAGTATTTTTGTTTATGTGGCCAGTGGTTAATTTTAAAGTGCATTTATATATGTTATTGTCCTGGCCATCAAAGCAAAGTTTGAAAAGAATCATATGTATATCTGAAAAACTTTCCTTTATGGCAGGTGTAGTGAACTTGTTGGGCACTGTATATATATATATAAAAAAAAAACACCCAGCACGCCCCTGCGGGCGGTTTATCCTTCAAGCTCGGGTCCTCTACCAGAGGCCTGGGAGCTTGAGGGTCCTGCGCAGTATCTTAGCTGTTCCCAGGACTGCGCTCTTCTGGACAGAGATCTCCGATGTTGTTCCCGGGATCTGCTGGAGCCACTCGCCTAGCTTGGGAGTCACCACACCTAGTGCTCCGATTACCACGGGGACCACCGTTACCTTCACCCTCCACATCCTCTCGAGCTCTTCTCTGAGCCCTTGGTATTTCTCCAGCTTCTCGTGTTCCTTCTTCCTGATATTGCTGTCATTCGGAACCGCTACATCGATCACTACGGCCGTCTTCTTCTGTTTGTCTACCACCACTATGTCCGGTTGGTTAGCCACCACCATTTTGTCCGTCTGCATCTGGAAGTCCCACAGGATCTTAGCTCGGTCATTCTCCACCACCCTTGGGGCATCTCCCATTTTGACCTCGGGACTTCCAGGTTATACTCGGCGCAGATGTTCCTGTACACTATGCCGCCACTTGGTTATGGCGTTCCATGTATGCCTTGCCTGCTAGCATCTTGCACCCTGCTGTTATGTGCTGGATTGTCTCTGGGGCATCTTTACACAGCCTGCACCTGGGGTCTTGCCTGGTGTGGTAGACCCCAGCCTCTATGGATCTTGTACTCAGAGCTTGTTCTTGTGCTGCCATGATTAGTGCCTCTGTGCTGTCTTTCAGTCCAGCTTTGTCCAGCTACTGGTAGGATTTCTGGATATCAGCCACCTCCTCTATCTGCCGGTGGTACATACCGTGCAGGGGCCTGTCCTTCCATGATGGTTCCTCGCCTTCCTCCTCTTTCTTGGGTTTCTGCTGCCTGAGGTATTCACTGAGCACGCTGTCAGTTGGGGCCGTCTTCGTGATGTATTCGTGGATGTTTCTTGTCTCATCCTGGACTGTGGTGCTGACACTCACCAGTCCCCGGCCCCTTCCTTCCGCTTAGCGTACAGCCTCAGGGTGCTGGACTTGGGGTGAAACCCTCCATGCATGGTAAGGAGCTTTCTTGTCTTTATGTCAGTGGCTTCTATCTCCTCCCTTGGCCAGCCTATTACCCCAGCAGGGTACCTGATCACGGGCAGGGCGTAGGTGTTGATGGCCCGGATCTTGTTCTTACCGTTCAGCTGACTCCTCAGGACTTGCCTGACCCTCTGCAGGTACTTGGTGGTTGCAGCTTTCCTAGCGGCCTCTTCATGGTTCCCATTCGCCATGCGGGATCCCCAGGTACTTGTAACTGTGCTCTATGTCTGCAATGTTGCCTTCTGGTAGTTCAATCCCCTCAGTTCTGACTACCTTCCCTCTCTTTGTTACCATCCGACTACACTTCTCCAGTCCGAATGACATTCCAATGTCATTGCTGTATAGCCTGGTAGTGTGTATCAGTGAATCGATGTCTCGTTCACTCTTGGCATACAGCTTGATGTCATCCATGTACAGGAGGTGGCTGACAACCCGCTCCGTTTCGTAGTCGGTATCCGTAGCCAGTCTTGTTAATGATCTCACTGAGGGGTTCAGGCCTATGCAGAACAGCAGTGGGGACAGAGCATCTCCTTGGTAGATCCCGCACTTGATGGTGACTTGTGCTATGGGCTTGGAGTTGGCCTCTAGTGTTGTGCGCCACATCCCCATTGAGTTCCTGATGAAGGCTCTTAGGGTCCTGTTGATCTTGTACAATTCTAGGCATTCCAGTATCCAGCTGTGGGGCATTGAGTCATAGGCCTTCTTGTAATCAATCCAGGCTGTGCACAGGTTGGTCAGTCTGGTCTTGCAGTCTCGGCTGACTGTTCTGTCTACCAGTAGTAGCTGGTGTTTTGCGCCTCTGGTATTCTTGCCAATCCCTTTCTGTGCCCCGCTCATGTATTGACCCATGTGCCCGTTCATCTTAGCCGATATGATTCCTGACAGGAGCTTCCATGTAGTACTGAGGCAGGTTATTGGTCGGTAGTTGGATGGGACCGGTCCCTTCTTGGGGTCCTTGGGGATCAGGACCGTCCGACCTTCAGTTAGCCATTCCGGTGTCTCTCGTTAACTAGCAGCTGGTTCATTTGTGCTGCCAGACGCTCGTGGAGTGCAGTCAGCTTCTTCAGCCAGTAGGCGTGAACCATGTCGGGCCCTGGTGCTGTCCAACTCTTCATACTGGAGACCCTTTCTTGGATATCTGCCACTGTGATGGTTACTGGACCCTGTTCAGGGAGGTTGCTGTGGTCTGCCCTCAGATCCACTAGCCACTGAGCATTGCCGTTATGGGTTGCCATATATATATATATATATATATATATATATATATATATATATATATATATATATATATATATATATATATATCTCAGAGCAGAACAAGCTCTGAGTACAAGATCCATAGAGGCTGGGGTCTATCACACCAGGCAAGACCCCAGGTGCAGGCTGTGTAAAGATGCCCCAGAGACAATCCAGCACATAACAGCAGGGTGCAAGATGCTAGCAGGCAAGGCATACACCCACCCATGTTAAAGGCCACACCTTGGACCTTGTGTTTTCCCTTGGCTTAGACATAACTAATGTCTGTGTTAAGGACATACAAGTGAGTGACCATTCCTGTGTTACTTTTAGTCTTAGCGTCCCTCTGTACACACCACCTTCTAATCTCATGTTCCATAAGCGGTTCATAAATCAGGATGTTGCTTTGAAGTTTTCTAATATGTTGGACCCTCATGTGATCAGTGGCTGCACTGATGCTGATGCTGCTACACAGTGTTTTAACAATCATTGCTTGGAGATTTTAAATTCAGTGGCACCTATGAAATCTGTCATTGCTGCCTCAAAAAGAGCTCATCCATGGATAAATGATGACGTCAGGAAGGTCAAAAGATTCTGTAGAAAAGTAGAACGCCTTTGAAATCAACTCATCTCGAAGTTCACAGGCTCCACCTTAGGGAACTTTGGGTTTCCTTACATGAAACCATAAAACAGCCAGATCAGGATATTTTCTCAGTTAATCTCATCAAGCAAGAGAAATTCCAAGGTACTGTTTGACTCCATAAACTCTATTGTTTCCCCCGTGGTCCACCCAGTACCCGTGACCTCTATATCTGAGAGTGATGAGTTTCTGAATTTCTTTGTGGATAAAGTTGATCAAGTCCGTATGAGCATTGGTTCGCCAATATCATCTCTTTGTGTCTCTGGGCCACCTCCCCCTCATTTACTGTCAGCTTTTAACCCAATGACCTTACATGACCTTTCACTCCTGGTGGATAAAATGAAAATTACCACTTGTGCAAATGACATTTTACCTGCTGGGCTTTTCAAAAATGCTCTCTCTGTCATTGGCCCCTCTATTGTAGAGATATGCAATGCCTCTCTTTTAACAGGTGTGGTTCCAAGGTTCTGTAAGCATGCTGTTGTTGAGCCAGTATTAAAAAAGAGCAGTCTGGATCCAACTCAGCTTAAGAATTATAGGCCTATCTCTAAGCTTCCATTATTATCGAAAATTCTGGAAAAAGTAGTTGCAGATCAACTTACCACTTTTTAGAAAACATGAAATTTATGACAAATTTCAGTCAGGTTTCCGTAAAAGTCACTCAACAGAAACCGCGATTACTTAAAGTCTCCAGTGACATTATGATGTCAGCTGACTCTGGAGCATCCTCAGTCATGGTTTTGTTGGACTTGACATCTGCCTTTGACACCATTGACCATACCATCCTGATTAACAGGCTCCGGGACATAGTCGGTGTGTCCGGTCTTGCTCTGGAGTGGTTTCGGTCGTACCTCTCCAACAGATCTTTTAGTGTTTTTGCGAATCGGTTTATGTCACATTCTAAGGATCTGACATGTGGGGTACCGCAGGGTTCAGTTCTGGGTCCTATTCTTTTTCTTTTGTACATGTTACCTCTAGGACTTATAATTAGGCAGTTCCCTGAGGTGTCTTATCACTTCTATGCGGATGATATCCAGCTCTATTGCTCTTTTAAGCCGATGGAAGTCCATAAACTGTCCTCTTTAATTAATTGTTTAGCTTCCATTGAACAGTGGCTTGGTGACAACTACTTACAGTTGAACTCTGAGAAGTCAGAAACATTAATTATTGCCCCCGACAACCAGATATCTCTAATCAAACAGCACCTTGGTTCTCTTGGCTCATCTGTTCACTTGAGCCTCAGATACCTTGGTGTGATCTTTGATTCTGCCATGTCCCTAGAGCAACACTCTCGACAGTTAATTAGGAATTGCCTTTTTCAGCTAAGGAACATCTCCAAACTGCGAACTTTGCTGTCTAAATCTGAGTTAGAAATGGTTATTCATGCTTTTATTTCATCTCGCTTAGATTATTGTAACAGCCTTTTTCTTTGTTTGAGCAAAAGGAATCTTGAGCGTCTCCAGTTAGTCCAGAAGGCTGCTGCAAGGCTTTTAACCAAGACACGAAAAAAGAGAGCACATTACACCAGTGTTACGTTCATTACACTGGCTTCCAGTACATTTTAGAATTCATTTTAAAATCTTGGTACTGACTTTTAAAGCTTTGAATTGTGATGCCCTGCCTACATTTCCGATCTTTTAGAACCCCACACTCCCTCTCGCAGCCTGAGATCTTCTAATCAAAGGCTGTTGGTCGTCCCACGAACTCGTTTTTAAGACTAGAGGTGATAGATCTTTTAGAGCGGTGGCCCCAGGTTGTGGAATGCTCTCCCTCCATCTTTACGTTGTCTTGATTGTATTTATTCTTTTAAAAGCAGCTTAAGACTCATTTATTTAGATTGGCTTTTAATTAGATTTGTGCTGTATGTTTGATTATTAATGTATTTTAATGTATTTTATGTATTTCTGTCTTATATTACTGTGAAGCACTTTGTGGTTTTTATCCTGTGAAAAGTGCTATATAAATAAATTGAAATTGAAATTGAATTGAAAATACATGGAGCGCCATAACCAAGTGGCCGGCATAGTGTACAGGAACATCTGTGCCGAGTATAACCTGGAAGTCCCGAGGTCAAAATGGGAGATGCCCCCAAGGGTGGTGGAGAATGACCGAGCTAAGATCCTGTGGGACTTCCAGATGCAGACGGACAAAATGGTGGTGGCTAACCAACCGGACATAGTGGTGGTAGACAAACAGAAGAAGGCGGCTGTAGTGATCGATGTAGCGGTTCGAATGACAGCAATATCAGGAAGAAGGAACACGAGAAGCTGGAGAAATACCAAGGGCTCAGAGAAGAGCTCGAGAGGATGTGGAGGGTGAAGGTGACGGTGGTCCCGTGGTAATCGGAGCACTAGGTGCGGTGACTCCCAAGCTAGGCGAGTGGCTCCAGCAGATCCCGGGAACAACATCGGAGATCTCTGTCCAGAAGAGTGCAGTCCTGGGAACAGCTAAGATACTGCGCAGAGGACCCTCAAGCTCCCAGGCCTCTGGTAGAGGACCCGAGCTTGAAGGATAAACCGCCCCGCTTGAGGCGTGCTGGGTGTTTTTTTTTTTTTATATATAGCTGGATATATATATATATATATATATATATATATATATCTGTAGTATTTACTTAAACATTTGTGTCACTAGAAACTCTGTGTTCAGATCAAACACTGATTTTTTTGTTATATTTTCAAATATGCGACTGCTTTATTTAAGTTTAATGAAAACCTTTTTTTTATTTTGTATCTTGTCTTGTGTCTTGGCAGCACCGTGGTGTAGTTGTTAGCTCTGCAGGCTCACAGCAAGAAGACTGTAGCTTGAAGTCTTCCTGGGGCCTTTGTTCTCACTAGTCTTAGTGGGTTTCCTCCCACAGTCATGAGCGTGAGGTTAATTTGTGATTCTAAGTTGGCTGCAGGTGCTGATATGTTATGTATAAAACCTTGAGTGGTCAGTGAGATCAGAAAAGTGCAAAATAATTTTAAACCTATGAATGCATAACAGTATAAATTATTGGGCACCTGATTCTGTGCCTTAAAAAATAAATCAAATACTTAAAATACTCTTCTCCTATCTGCTGTGTGATTAATTTCTGAAACTACAAATCAGGGGCATCAAAGGAAAAAGGTTTATTTGATTTTATCGCTGCTTCGCCACTGTAATTTCGTTTTGTTATCATCTGTTAATTCTCCACTTTGCACTGTTATCGCTGCACATTTTCATTAAGGACCAATGTGCAGGTCATTTCTTATGTGTTATATTAAAATATGTATAATGCATATATTTCATGTCACTGCCCGGCTGCAGAAACAAATACTCCAAACTGTGAGGCAGCTGAAGCATCAGACTGAAGTCGCCTGCTGTGAACACTGGATTAAGGATTACCCACCGCACACAGACAAACACGGGATTATGTTTTTGTCTTGTTTTGCCCACCGCAGAACTGGAGCCCAACCTGCAGATAAATGATACTTTCACACAACACAGGAAGAGTTTTATGCACTTCAGAGGAGTCATAGTGTTTATAAAGCTCCTAAAATGGGTGCTTTGAAGAATTAAAGAAATAAAGATGTGCTGGCTAGCTTGAGTGACAGGGTTTTACTACACTTATCTGATTTTTGTGACAGTTGTGTGCAACAGCTCAGTTTAGGGGTCACCACAGCGAATCATCTGCCTCCACCTCACCCTAACCCTGACATCCTCCTCTTTCACACCAACCCTCTGCATGTCCTCCTTCATTACATGCATGAATCTTCTTTGTGATCTTCTTCTTTTCCTCGCGGTTGATTCTTGTGCTTCAAAGCTGCTGCCTTATTGTTATGGGACATCAACACCTCGTAATTCAGTGGTTCCCAATGGGCACACTTGAGGCAATTAATGAATTGTTAATTTGCAGTATCGGTTCTTTGCATGCACTGTTGCAAAAGCTGCCATCTTCTGGCTTCAGCTTTTCCACAGACAACAGTTGGGAGGGGAATGCTAATGCTATCGTGGTGCCATAAAGCCAAAAAGCAATTAGAAAGCAAACAACTCTTCTGAGAGAGATTTGGCCAAATCCTCAAGAGCGGATCTGAGCCCGCAGGCAGCGATACTGGTTTGTTGGTGTGTGTAGAAGGTGATGAATATATTACAACAGTAGTAACCGGAATCATCAGATTTATAAAACTTTATTAATCCCCGAGGAAATTATGTAGCCACAGTTGCGCCAAGACAGTGGGAACAATAATTAACAAGTTAAAGTACCATTTAGATCATACAATTTATTACAAAATAGCTCTATTATACAAACATCCCAATATATTACACAAAATTGAATATAGATAAAGTTGAAATTGAGGTGCCCCTCTTATCATATTAACATTGTTATTTTCTCTGACAATGTGCAAATAGTAAGGGTCTGTAACTATTGCAATGTGGATTTGCAGGAGTTATGCAGAGAGATAGCCACAGGCTGTGGTGATAATCTCAGTGTCTCAATGAATGTCCGTTCTGCTGAGGGCTTACCCTTCAATGTGCTTTGAGCTTTTAGTATTCAGTTTCTGAGAAATTGTCCTAGTATATTTTTAATAGGATTTTCTGATTTTCTATGGGACCCTCTGTACTGGTTCACTTTGCCTGCGACACTCAAGTTTAAAAAAGAAAAAAAATCTGGAAACATCTCATGTATACTAGAAATTCAACCCCAGATTATCTGAGCTGTACTGTCACTTTTAACACATAAAAGACCCTGAAATTAGATTCTAATGAAAGAACCCTTCCTCAGGTATGGCTGCAAGATAAGGCGGTAAAGGAGGATGTCCCTTTAAGGTCTTTGCCATTCTGTCAGATGTATTTATGCTGCCAGATGTTCAATTTCCCGGGACCTTGGACTGTTGTGGCAGGTACCCTATATTGCTTGGCTGGTAATTCAGCCATGCAACTGTGAGCTGTCAGATAAAAGGTTAAAAAAATATCATGAATATGATTTTCATAATTTTAAACCTGCTGGAAGAGTCAGATGAGACCTGATTTTCATACTGCTGCATTAATTCACAGATAAAGGTGGCAAAAGGTTGGTTTTATTAAACAGGTGCAGAACTGTAGTAGTAATAATAATAATAATAATAGCAGAAGAAGAATGCTTTATGAAATTGATGGGTTCTCTGTAAATAATGAAAAATAGACAAGAAATCAGTCCCCGATAAATGAACCACTTGGATACAGCAACAGGATTCACCACCCTCCTCATCCTCAGCACACACGCGTTCATGTGCAGCCAGCGTCATATTATAGGAGGTGGACTCTATCATCATCATCATCATCATCCCCAGCCAATGGAGAAACCAGTGGAGGACACACTTAAACAGTGTCTCCGGAGCAGTGCGGACCAGAGCGCAGCGCCCGGCACCACAAATCCAACTTCCCGCACACGTACTCCCACACAACATCTGAACAACAGAAAGTGAGTTTTGTGATTCTCCTCGTGGACTCTTTCCCCTCATAATTTTCGTCGAAAGGGCTGTGGGATGTTTTAAACAGCAGTGGAAAGCCCGCTTTGGGGATAACCAGCTGGGAGATGCTTTTTTTTTTTTTTTTTACGGACTGCTTCTCACTGCGTCTTGAGATGAATGTAAAGCTGAAAGTGAGTAGACATGACTTCAACTGTGATATTTACAAACCTTGATTAGCTCGTTTATAAGAACTGACACTATAATGTGTGGTAATGTGTAGAAACGGGTCTTAGAGGTCTGCACTGTGATTTTAGAAGTGCGCTAAAACAACAACAAAAAAAACCCAACAGCAGCAGGAACCGTTTTGTTCATTCTTTTGAAATACAGAGCAAGTAACTGAGTTAAAAACTTTCATGTAAGTCCATCCAACCATCCATCTTCCGCATATTACATGTAAGTAATAAGGGCATTTCATTTGTTTAAGTGGAATCTTGTAAGGAGCACATACTCATGCAGGGCAGCGCTAATCTGTGCGCGCTGGAACAAACTTATTTATTTATAATTTTGTTATTTTACCTCCTTTCAATTTTTTAAAAATGATTTTACCTAAACAATTATCGGGAGGATATCCGTGAGCTGTCTGCATGCCTGCGCTCAGAAGATGATGGCCACAGAGGGAAAGAAAACCCTTCTGGGTAACGCATCTTACACTGAAAGGCAACACGAAGACAGGGACGCCTGTAGCTGCGCATTGGTTCTGTTTCTGAAGTTGAATGTCCAAGAAAAAACGCTTTTTATTTTTCACTCAACTTTGATCCAACTATGGATACATTATGTCTCCGCGGCGTTTTTCTTTTCGATTTCTTAACTGTGCTCTCCGTGCGCATTGGGCTCCCATGATTACCATGTATGGATTTCCATGCATGGATGGAGGTTTCAGCTGGTGCGTGTCTGAAAAGCGACTCGGTGGCCTTAAAAAGTCACAAAATCTCGTTGTTTACATTTACATTTAATCGTGTAATTGATTTCTACTTTTTTGTACAAAACGAAATCCCAGTAATGCATCTGTTTAGTTTATTCCAATGTAAAATGTTGGTGCTCCACGAGAAGGCTGTCCAGGAACCTGCCAGACTGTAGATTAAAACAGGCTGTGAGCGTCAGCTGGGTTTTGTTTACTACTACAGTTGTTGTTAGATTATTACGTCATCTAACCTCGTGCTGGAGTTAGTTGTAGGCCATCCCTCCATCTATCTATTCATCCATCCAACCCATCCAGATGCCCCGCACGCGAGGGCGCAGAGCAGAGAACCGCAGGGCGCATGCGCCAATTGTGCAGCCCACATCTGTTTATTCCATAAGATTGCAAACAGTTCGACAAAGAGAGAAAATAATTATAATGTTTGTTATCATTAAAAAATCTTTTATTTTGTGTGAGCTTTTTTAAAAAAAATAAATAAATAAATAAATCACACTTCACTTTATTAAATGGCCTGGAAAAAGGCCTGTATTTATATAGCGCTTTACTAGTCCCTAAGGACCCCAAAGCCCTTTACAGATCCAGGTATTCACCCATTCACACACAGGTGATGGCAAGCTACGTTGTAGCCACAGGCACCCTGGGGCGCACTGACAGAGGCGAGGCTGCCGGACACTGGCGCCACCAGTAGGCAACGGGTGAAGTGTCTTGCCCAAGGACACAACGACCGAGACTGTCCAAGCCGGGGCTCGAACCGGCAACCTTCCGATTACAAGTCGAACTCCCAACTCTTGAGCCACGATTGCCCATACCAGGGACACCTGGATGGTCTGTGTCTGCGTGTGTATTTTAAATGCAGATGGCCTTGTTTTGAGTCAAATCACATGTATATTGTCAGTCTTTTGGCTGTATTCGGCTGCGTTTTCTTACTTTGCAATGGATTCCTAATTAGTCTGCTCTGTTTTGTTCATGTGGTGTTTATTTCTTATGTTATAGTGCATTGAGCTCTTAAGTTTACCATAAAGGTCTCTGTTTGAGCTGATAGGTACCGCTACAGGAGCAGGGGCAGGTGAGAGGAACAGGTTGGCAGGCAGATAAAGGCTCAAGTGGAGGTTGAAAAGCACAAAGGCATAAAAAAAAAACTGTATATTTCTTTTGGGGACATTTTGCCACTGACTGACAAAAACGAATGGGAGAGAGAGAGGAGTTGGGTGTAACATGCACCAAAGGTCTCCTGACAATGAGTCAAATTGTGGACACTGTGATCATGTATCATGTACTATGGGGGTGCCTTGGATACCACTAGCCTGTGCACTTTCTGTGCAGAACTAGTTCTGTCTTCATGAAAATCATTCTTCATTTGAAAATCAGCCGATATTTTAGACAGAATCAGAAATAGCTAGCTGTTTATAGCTTTTGTGTCATTCCAATGGGGGAAAGAATCAGTGGGCTGCAACGGTAAACCATCAGGGAATCATTATGGTAGTCGCTCCCATAGGAACAAATGTCAGTGATTTCAGCTTGAGGACTAGGCAGTGATTGAGCAAGGATTTATTCTTTTTGGGGTGGGGCAAAGCAATATTTGTTGTATGATCAATAACAGGTCTGGTATTTATATTGAGTTTTTTAAAGTTCTTTTTAGAAGAGAACAGCCCTCAAGGCACCGCTGGGATTTGAACCCAGGATCTCGTGTTTACTAGACAGGCGCTTTAACCAGCTAAGCCACGGCACCAGTATAACGGACAGGAGTCAGGTGATGGAGGGAGGAGTACAACTTTAGGCCATCTGGTGGCTGACTAAAGAATTAATTAAGAATTAGGCAATTAATACACAGATTTGTAAAATTGATGGGGCCATGTGTGGCTGATGCTCTGAATACTACAAGACCCATAATCCTCCTCCAAGGTTCATGTAGTTATGAGGAACAAGCCAAGTAGAGATGCAAATCAGATATCCTGCAAATAAATGAAATGATACACTCATAATCCAGGCAAGTTTTTCGTACAAATTACGTCTACATTGGCTAATTCTACTTCACCCAGTTAATGTCCTCTGCAAAGGCGGCCCAAGTTTCAGGGAGTTGCATCATATAGTTGCCAGATTTAGTGAAACTTTGACATGAAAAAGTAGACCGAATGCAGCAAGCATGATGTCTTCTTCAAGAAGTGAATATGTCTACATTTCCTTACTTTTGAAGATGTGGGACAGTGGTTAATTCCAAGAAGTTAAAGCACAACACTGCCCCACAAATAAGCTGCAGTTGTGTTGATTCGAATACAGTTTGTGTACTACTATGTCCAAAGTGTAGCTGAATGCCATTCCTGGTTTTATTAGGCTGCTCCACTGTTGTTACTGTTGTTGCTCTTTTATAAGGGCTTGGCTGAACAGCTTTCAACTTTCTACTTCCTGCTGTTTAGTTATTTGAATCAATTGGTCTGTAAATATAACTACTTACCAACAAACAGATACTGTGGACACACTTTAGAGCCATGCTGAGTTGATATTTAGTCTCCAGATTTGTGTCTTTTTTCTTCCCTGATTTCAGCACAAGCAGCTCACACCTAACACTATTTTTGTTATGTGTTCATTCTAGGTCACGATGTGAATGTCCAGCATCGGTTTATCCAATGATTGAGTCCAGCACGCCGACCATGTTGGACAGAACTGAACAGGCACACTGCACTGTGTGCTGCTGCACTCTGGCCAACAAAATCCTCATGGTGCTCTTCATGGTGCTGCTGATCTTTGCCACCCTGTTTGGAAATCTGGTGACTCTTGCTGTGGTTCTGGGAACCAAACACTTCCACACACCACAGGGATACCTGAAGGCATCCCTCGCTGTGGCTGATCTGGCAGTGGGAATATTTGTGGTCCCGCTTTCCGTTTACGCTGAGGTTTATCTCATGGTCACTGACTCGGCACCGGAGTGGACCTCGTACAACTCACAATCGGTGAGTTTTCACCCATGCAACATCATCGGCCCCATCTTTGCTGGGTGCACTTTGGTCTCCATTACGACTATTTTCTTTCTGACGATCGAACGAAGCATCGCCGTGCTCAGGCCTTTGCACAAGGACTCGGTAATTACTCGTAAAAGGACCACGATCCTAATTGTCCTCTCCTGGGTGGGAAGTTTCTTCTTGGCTGTGTGTCCGATAGTTTTCAGCAGTGAGATTGCTTTGGAGTATAACTCCTGCAGTCGGATGTGTAACTACGCTCTGGGTACAATTGGCAAGTTCCCCAGCCAGGCCTGGAACATCCTCCTCCTCTTCCCCGCGTTTGACTTCACCCTCCTTGGTGGCACAGTGGTCATTAACATCATCTCTCTTTCCAGCATCAGGCAGCACTCAAGACGTAGGAAACACTTGGCCGAGAGTGAAAGCCAAAGCACGACCAAACCCACATTCTCAGACATTAAAGCAGCCAAAACCATCGGGACTCTAACTGTGGCTTTCACTGTATCGTTCACTCCAATCGCTGTCTTTGTGGTCGGGAACGTTTTGGGGAATAAATGGTGCAACTTTTCCTTTTTCGCCTTCTGGATTTTGGCTACCAATAGTTGCTGGAATGTCATTATTTACAGCGTGAGGGATCAGAAGTTCAGGCTGCGGGCACAGAAACTGCTGATGCCGTTCCATAGAAAAAACACCACCAAAACTTAAAATCGCCCAGGACCAAAGACTAAGGTCGTACACGAGGAGGGCCGCATCATTTAGATGGTTGTTTTTTTGCACAAACTCTTTGTTCAAACACATTGTGAGTCTCTTAAGAGACATACCTGCATGTTTTGTGCATTGTTGTTGTGAAATTACAGTTTATTTTTACATCGATAAAAAGCATGGAGCTTTTTCAGATCACAACTGTTTCTCTCTGTGGGGATTTGTCTTGTTTTGTGAAACATTTAAAAACTGAAGCCTGTTTCAGTTATTGGAATGATTGTTTGCCCGAGTGTAATTAATTAAAACCCGATGAAAACCAAAACAGTTTGTGCATGTTATCTTTGGATACCACAACATCAGAGTTGTTAGTAAGACCGATGATGTTGATTCCCAGTGAGATACTTCAACATTAAGTGATCAAGACTGAGAGTATACAGCAGGGGTCCCAATTCAGTTCCTCCAAAGGCCCCACTGAGAATCACATCAAAGGCCAGACATGCAGTATTTAGTTTGTTGACATGCTTTACTATAATCATAGATCATATAGCCCTTTCTAACTTTTCTAGCCTATATGACATTTGGTCAACAAAGAAGACCTTTGATCATGTGAGATGGAGCTGAGCCTTCTGCTATGAAACCGACTGCTTCTGCAGCACTATTGCTCTGAGAGTACTCTGCTATAATTTCATGCCTCTTTTTACTTCAGCAACTTAAAAAAGGCCACAGCCTCTTCCCTGTCTATGGCTCTCTATATTGCCAGTGTGTGGATTCAAACATCAAAGTAACAAAGAAAATGTTCTTCTATAAAACAGAAATTGTTGCCATGGCAAAAGGATACCAAACACTTTTACATTTGGCAAAAACATGGACTACTCAGTGGTTCCCCTCAAATAAGGCCGTCTGCCTTGTTGTATTCAGAATTATGTGAAGCTACTGTGCAGATGTGCCTGTTTAGTTTGGCGAGTTCATACCACAGTGCAGAGTCTGGCTACAAATGCATTGGCTACATTTTATTAAATATATGAGCTTAAGTGAAAGGAAGAGACAGAGATCTCTAATTTTTCCAGTGTTACATACATTGCTCAACTACAGGAATGCAACTTTATTATGCATCACACCCCAAGCAGCACAGTGATCAGAGGTCATTAACTGGTACAGCAGTTTCAGTCATGGTGGCCATGCTAGCTACACTCAATACAGAACAAACAGCTGCAATGAGGTTATAAATTAACAATAACAACAATAGATCAACACAACATAACTGGAAAATCTGTTATAACCTTGTAAGTTAACACATGAATGCCAGCATGAACAGTCCCACAAGTCTTTGGGTTAGTGGCTCCTCCCCTTGGCCTGCTACAACATTAAATATCTCAAATGAAATAGAGGCTGGATACAAAACATGATTTAAAACATACTTTCACAAAAAATAAGAATATGCTATAAGCCACCATCAATATAAGGTAAGATACATTACCATACTGAGTCTCTTAATGATGTCTAAGAGGTTACAAGATGTTCTTGGACCTTTCCAGAGGTGAGTATTATTAAAGCTACACAAGCTTGTTTCCACCAATGAAAATAATTTAGCCAACCAGAAGTCAAAATGTAGACTTCCTAACATAAACTTAGCAGTAAGGTGAAAATTTAATATAATAGTCCAGAATTTTGATTTATGAATAGCATTGTTTCTTTGTTTTTTCAGTGGCAGAAATAGGTTTCCATATAAAGCAGGGGACTGCTTCATAGATGGAGGCTCAGATCCCAGAATGCCACACAGCAAAACTCCATGTTGTCATTATTTTAAATGAAGAAACACTAAGGTCAAAGCTTAAGCTGTAGTAGTTTAATAGCAGACTTTGGACTGTGTGCAGCCATGTGGTCTTTGGAGACAATATATGTGCTACACACACACACACACACACACACACACACACACACACACACACACACACACACACACACACACACACACACACACACACACATTTCCTCCTTTTATTTGTTATTCAAGCAGTTTTGCTGAATCACAAATCACAAATTTATCACAAGACGTTATCATAAACTTTTCATTCTCCGGGAAATGGACCAAAAATTTAAATATAATAAAAGGGATGGGGTGGCTGAAATCAGCAAGTGATGTGTGCTTACTTTAAAAGCTTTTAGCTCTAAACGGCCTCCATTGCACAGAAGGTGAAATTGAAACATGAAAGAAAACAATTGCTGTGGAAGTTATCATTTCCAGGAACAGAAACCGCTGAGTCACAGTGTGGAGGAACAAAAAAAAACAAAAATAAAAAAAGAAGGTCACAATAAAAAAGAGAGAGAATAAAGAAAAGAGACGTTGGCATCACTGTCCTTGACTAACATTAATGAAGCTCATTGACTGGCGCTGAAGTGGTTTTGGAAAGAAAAAGAGGAGGAGGAAGAAAGCTGAGGATACAAAGACGACTGAAACAGATGGAGGCAAAAGAAAGAAAGCCGTCACTGATCATCAGGTCGGCACAGCACTCCAGAAACATGTCACTGTTGGCCTGTTCCTTCAGACTCAGTCCCAGGTCTGGGGCCAAAAACAAAAAACAAACCTGAGTAGAGTAGGCATTTCATTACGGTCTCATTTACTCCTTGTCAACACTGTTGCTTGGTCAGTAGTGTTGTGCTGTTTTATCATCTGTCATCATCAGTTTGATGATGCTATTATTATTTTGCAAAATGTAACCCACTGTGCATTTTCACAATCTTACCCTAATGTGAGGAAAGATGAGGTTTTTGTGGGAAAGGCGGGCTGTGCTTAAACATATAGCTCTCAACATACCACCTGCACTTTTCTCTAAGTTTGCCCCTGCAACAAAGCGATCAGTTATCTCCCTCTGATTTTTTTTACTGTCAGTTAGACCCTTTGATGTGTCACGCTCTCATTATTCCCCTCAGTCCACAAACAGCTACCAGCTCGGGGTTTCATTTAATTAGAAAAAGAAAAAAAGAGCTTTCAGAGTGCGGCATTTACGTCTGTATGAAGGTATACATTGTGCTGTACACAACGTCGCACAGCACACTTTTTCCTTCCATTAATTACAGATGGATGTCATGAGTAATGACTTTATTTGATCTTTGCATTTGTGTTTTGGTGTCACCCAACACACTATGTTTGTGGGACCAGTACACAAATGATGTCTACTTGACTTTATCTTGACACAAACAAGTTTTAGGTTCAGGCAGATTTTTATTTACTAATAAAAATAATAAATAATCTAAGCTTACAACACACACACAGCTCTTGCCAGACAACAGTGAGCAGCCTAAACTAAATTAAACAGTCATGCTACTTAGTGTGAGGAGCTTAGAATAAACAAACCACCACGGTTCAGGCCCACCACGTTGCAGTCAGGAAACCACAGAACTTTCTGCAGCATTTCCACTGTCTAACACCAAAAGGGGAAAAAGGAAAACCAAGGTTAGTCCATTTTAAAACATACAGTTCAGTACAGTGCGAAATATACTTAACATAAGTGCTATGTATTATTACTAAAAGAAACAAATTAGAAATCTTTATCTTGTAATAGAATACAAATTAAAACTATTTAAAATTGTGTACATTGAGCAGCATGTGTGCAGTAGCCTGTCAGCCTGGGATACACGCGGGCAAAGCAGCAGTCTAACCTGGACATCTAAAAATTAAAGTGATACATAATATATCCCTCCTACTTTACCAAATGCCTTTAAAGTACCTGTCCCAGGATTAGGTCTCCAATCTAAAAGGTCACACAGGAAGAAGCGGCTAGGTCTGCTGTGAGCTTGAGATAGGAACGAAAAGTTGGTCCTTCTCCTAAAGATTAAACACAGCCCTCGGTGCCAAGCACCACATCGACCCAATACAAGACACTGTTTTCTGTGACCTCTCTCTTCAACTACAAAACCCAAGTCAGTCTGGAAAACCTCCAGACTGACTGACAGATTCCAATTATTTTTACCGGAGAGAAAAAAGACTAACAAACCCTTCTGGCACACCAGGCTCCACGTCTCACACGGGACAATCTCTGACATGGTGTATTTTGTGTCATTGAATTTCATCTCATATGAGATACCTGCATGCGAGGCTAAATTGAATAAATAATGGAATAAATAAGAAGCAAAACTAAAAGAATCTTTTGTGTGACATTTTGATTCCTTTTTTTGTCAAGACTCTGAATCAGTTAGCTCCTGTGAATCATGCTGACAGCGGGCGCTCACTGCAAATCATCTCCAGAGGTTTGAAACACCTGGGACCGCAGGTGGGCGAGGGATAAATGAGCCAAATCCCAGGGGAGAAACTTTCATGACAAGTAGAATATACTTTTCTTCAACACACCAGACTGTTATCACCTCGACGCGGGCAGTCTTGTTTTTCAGTTTCACCTGAATTTAAGCGGGAACAGGTATCTCATTCATACAAAAAATGATTGATAAGATATCAGACTGATCTGAGCACCTGAAAATGAACTGAAACCAATGAAAATATGGTATTTTGATGAGGTGTATAGATTATGAGCAGGTTATCTTGATGGAAAATGCAAAACAAAATAAGCTGGAGCATCAAATACTCTGGAAGAAACTTTTAGAGTAAATAAAGATGCTGGTAGTGGATAATACTTTTTGTGAATATCAACATGTAACTCCTGTGTGAACATGTTGATGAATGAAAAGTGGAAAAAATGTTGCCAGGCATCATGAATCTCGGTGTGTTATGAAACGAGTACGACAGGAGTAAAGCATCCAAGGCTGCATGTAAACATTACAACCGCTGCTGGAAGTTGAACCCTTTCTCATACTTCTTCCTGACTTCAGAGATAATATTCATATATTTTCCATCTTCTTTCTCCTTAGTCATTTTTAACACAATTTAATCACACATTTAATTATTGTTCTTATTTCCATCACAGCACTTTTATGTTTCTCTAGTGGCAAAATCAAATGTCAGCCGTCTCCAAAACCACCCACCACTTCCAAAGTGTGTCTGGAAGTTGCTTCACTTGACTTAGATAAAAATAAAAAAATTGCACCAGTCTTGGTGTTACTTTCTGAAAGTTTCTCACCTAAAATTAATCAAAAAATGCTTAGAAACTTGATTTACATCTTAAATGTTTTTTATTTCAGCCCAAAGGGATTTTCACACTGTACTGTCAGTCATTCAGAAACTAAATGTGTAGATAATTTATGTTTGGTTCAAACTCCATTCCTGCAGCCGCAGATTTCCCAGCATGTGCAGAAGAAAACAGCAGGAGTGTCTGTGTCAGAGCTTTTCTGTCAGAATTCAAGGCTACAGCCAGTGTGACTCACTGATGTTTTTCTTGAATGGTTTAATAACATATAGTATATAGTACTATGCAAAAGTTATCTATCATTTCTTTATATTTTGCTATTAAAATTGCCTGAACGCTCTTAGTCAGCTTTCTTTTAAGTTCTTTAAGTAGTCTTCAGGAATAGTTCTCCAGGATTCTTGAAGGACATTCAAAGATCTTCTTTGCCTTTTGCTCTTTTCTCTCTCAGGATGATCCCACATTGCTTCAGTAATGTTAAGGTCCGGACTGTGGGGAGACTAATCCATGACTGATTGTGTTTCATTGTGTGTTTTTTGTATACAGGTATGCTTTTACTTCACTGGCCGTGCCTTTGGGATCATTATCAGGCTGAAAAATAAAGGTGTTGCCAATCAGTTCCTTTCCAAAAAGTACCATCAAAATCTGCATTCAATCAAAAATCTACAATTTGGATTAATAAAACTTGTTGCTGATGAGTTTCAGTAGAGTTCTTGTGTAATTTGACATGCATCAGCTTTTTCTCCCTATTTCCCTTCCTTAACCTCCTAGGACCTGGCATCCACACATGTGGACATCACATTTTGGGTTATTTAGACCAAAATACTCAATTTTGCTCTACAAGGGCCTGATATCCACTTACGAGGACATTATACTGCTACTGTTCTATCAAAATTTTAAACGAATATCCTCATATGTGGCTCTCATTTTTCTTAAAAACAAAAATAAGGTATAAAAAAAAAAATATGGTCATTCTTTGTTTTTACATTCATCGGGCCCCAATATGCCCAAATATCAAAGAGAAATTAAAAATGCATGTCGTGGAAGAGTTCGGGTCTTAGGAGGTTAAGAATATCTTCTTGACACCCACCCTTCCACTGAAACCATTTCTAATGAGGCTTCGGTGCAAAGTAGGCAGCAGAACTGAAGCCCGATACAGCTCTCAGGCCCTGTGTCAGGCTCGATTTTTTTTCCCTTTTTCTTAAAGACATGACTTTGAGATACTTGTCATCTTCTGTTGATAGTTTTTTAGGCCTGTCACTTTTATCCTCCACATGTCCAGTTCTATGTGTAAATACTTACGCTATTGTGTACTCCACACACGGAGAGATGCCAAACTGCCTTTCACTGTTCTTGTAACAGCGACAATAAAAAGCTATTCTATTCTATTCTATTCTATTCTATTCTATTCTATTCTATTCTATTCTATTCTATTCTATCGATGTTTTTAAAGGACACTGCAGACCATGCTGAGATATGCCAGGTTTTTGGCTAATGTGTCCATCAAATAGTGTTATCCTTTTTTTACTCTTTCCTTTTATCCTTTTATCCTTTTTTTGTTGATACTGTTAACAAAATGGGATCAAATTATGTGTTTTTGCTACAGGCTCCTATTAACAATGTACCGTGAGATAAAATTTAAAGTGCTTTGCTAAGTTGTCAGTTATAGGAAGACAACACTCATTCACTCAGTTTTTAATGCTTGAATGACTCATAGGTCAGTCTTAAATAGCTTAACAAACTAAATACATTCCTTTGAAATGTATGGTCAAGTCTGGCTCCTTAGAAGCCAAATATAAAGAAATGAGAGGAAGCTCAAGACTTTTGCACATTACTTTATTTACTTTGATCTCTTTTTGCTAATTATTACATATGGGTATTATAGACCAAGCCCAACTTAGTGTGCACCCATATATAATTAATATAAACATGCAAATACTTGATTTTTTTGGCTCACAAAGAGATGTGGTGGTTGCTACCCGATCTGTCAACTATAACTCCTCCTGGACTTTAGATTTAAATTTAACTTTCTTGGCACAGCAATGTAGGCTATCCATCCATGTAATGTGTGACCCACACAAAATGGGAGCGGATGGGAGCTTTCTCTAAGAAAAGTACATCAAGCTGAGGCTGCAAAGGTTTCTGAGAGAGACCCCATGCAGAGAGCAATAACTGTACAGCAGGGGCTCTTTGTGTTTTATTGAACAGACTGCTGATGACGATGGAGATGGCTGCTAAAGACCAGTTCAGTAATAGTCACTTTGGACCCGTTTCACAAAAAAGAAATATAATGCTCCACCCTTCACAAATAATTTTGGCTTGTGAAGATCTGATAAATCTTTAAATCCTACAGAGCTCTCATATGCTGCAACACATTACAGTTCACACCTTTATTATCAGTCTCAAAAATCTACAGTAAGAAATTTCTACAGCCACAAGATGAATAATTAGCAGAAGAATAATGTTTGACAGAAGCTAGACTTTCCCAGTTTGCAGTTTTAAAAATAGGTTGTAAAACACTGGTGAGGACTTAATCACTAAACAATGCTCAGTGTCACAAACCTCCCATCACAAGGTAGCGTAAGCCTGTTTTCGGAAACATGAAACGTTTATTTAAAGGGTAAAGGCTGTTCCCTTAAAGTTCCCATAAACTTTTTAGTCTCTGAGGAAAGTTGTTGGCTATTAAAACATAATACAGCCAATACTGCCTTAATCCTTCATGACAGAGATTCAACAGGGTGCTTGAAACATTGACATGCAGTTGACACACAGTTGCTGCTGATTTGTTGGCTGAACATCCATGATGTGAATCTCCTGTTCTGTCACATCCCAAAGGTGGCCTGTGGGATTGAGATCTGGTGTCTGTGGAGGTCTATGTTGAGTACAGTGAACTCATTGTTATGTTCAAGAAACCGGTTTGAGATGATTTGAGCTTAGTGACATTCTGCGTTATCCTGCTGGAAACAGCAATCAGATGATGGACCCACTGTGGTTATAATTGGACGGATATAGCGTTATAGTGGTACTGGTATCAAGGGTCTGGATTTATGTCCAGAGAACTGCCACTCACTGGATATTTTATCTTTTTCAGACCATTCTCTGTAAACCCAAGAGATGTTTGCATGGGAAAATCCCAGTAGATCAGCTGTTTCTGAAATAATCCGACGTGTTCGTCTAACACCAAATGACATTTTTTCCCCATTCCGATGCTCAGTTTGAACTTCAGCAAGTTATCTTGACCATGTCTACATTATGTGCTGCGAAGTAATTGGCTGGTTAGATATTTGCATTAACAAGCAGCTGAACGTGTACTTGATGTGAGATTACATATAGAAATTTAAAACTGAAAGTTCATTCAGTTTTCATTTCAGAGGCATCGTTAATCACTGAAGCAATGACAGATGAAGTGTTAACCTTCATAATTTCACTATAATATCCTGCTAGCTGGGAGACCTTGGGTCTTGGCATTATCTAGCTGTTACTTTAACTTGTACAATCCACCTCAACATTTTAACAGAAAAAGCCGTTACAATAATTCAGCATCCTGACTCCCTGGATCCATGGGTTTAATCATAATGTATATTTAAATATTTTGATACAAAATTACAAATATGAAATTTTGCTGTGCTACCACAGGCTATCGCCAAAAAATATTACAACACTGAATTTCTGCAAGACGTTTTATATACTGATATCAACCCATGCCGAGGTGCTGCGAGTGAGTATACTCAGTGGCAAACCCTGAACTCTCTCTCCCCTTTTCAGTAATTAAAAATGTATCAGAAAGTGGAAAAGTCGAGCAGAGCTACATTCCACCTGCTGCCTGACTGCTGTAAAGTTAGGATGCATTAATGCCACTCTTATTTTTATGCATGTGTGATGACAGTTAATATCACCCACTGCATACATGAAAAGGTAATATTGATGTATATGAGTTAATTTCCACTGCCACTGTGACAACATTATGCAGCTTAAAAGGGAGAGTAATTGTGTGCAGTGCTTGTGTTGAACACAGACTAATTTGCGAGCGCTAATCAAGCCTCCAGACCCCCGAACACACAGACGAGGCTTATTTGGTCCCCTGCCAGTGCTGACTCCCAATCTAATCAAATATCACTGTGTAGGAAAAGGCACAGGTCCACCCTGCAATCCACAAAACCCCAAAGAATCAGATGCTAATGCCACATGTATACACCACAGGACTCCCCCAGAGAAGATGTATACATGTTCCAACATGTAAGAGCCCTTTTAGCGGCACCAGGGAGGGTTACAAAATATTAGACTGGGGGATTTAATGTTGTGGTATCGCTGTGTGGGATTGGTTTGTTAGTCTTGGGCAATTTCACAAGAGAATTACTGGCTCTATAAGTATTGAACAAGTGTTATTTAGAGCCCTGCGGCGTGATTTGTGCCCCTGTACAATGAGTTGTATTACTTCATTGAATTCTGTGATTGACTGTTAATTAGTTTGGTTAAGCTCAGTTCGTTCTCTGTGTCATCCTCAGCGATTCAAGACTCTTTTGAGGTTTCTGTTACAGCATTGTTACCCTCACACAGACCTCCACACTTTGCTTAAAGTAGATTTTTTACCATGTTTCATCAGCGGGGCTTTGTTTTTCATTCCCCTTGGAGCGAGAGGGGGGGTGGGAAGCACACATTTTTCACCCTAAAGGAGCACAAGGATGGAAAAAAAGCTATTTTTCTGCAACCGAGATGGAAGGGGAGAACAAACACTTCTATGAATCTCATGCAGCGTTTAATGACATCTTATGTGAATATGCTTGTTGTTGTTTTAGACAAATATTTTTAACTCTTCCGTATAACCCTGTTCCTCTAAAGTATCACAGTTAAATGGAAAGAAAGTCACCTTTGTGAACAACAATTTTTTTTGTTGAATTCGAATGTTGAGTTCTTTGAATAAAGAAGAGGAGGAGGGGGGATCGATTTGTGCGTCACTCTGAAAAAGTCATTCTGTTTTCAAGGGGTAAAAATAAGCTTTTATCCTGGCTATTGTTTTGGCTGTTCTTTGCTGGTGGAGAGAAATATTTTCACAGTCAGAAATAGGGGTACGGAAGGGGTACATTACTGTGCCCCAAGGTACAAAAATGACATTAAGACAGTCTAAGGACAAATATTGGACCTCGGGGTAACTATCTGTACCTTTTTTAGCGTCTGAAAGGTACATACATGTTCCTTAATTGTGAAAAGTACTTATTTGTACCCATTCTTTCAAAAGATAAAGTACAGGTTGATTAAGCTCTTTTTGATTAGAGGTTTTTTTTTTTAAATTCTTTTTGACAGTAATTTATTTGCAACTGCATTGATTTAAGCATATATTTTAGTGTTTTTATTTTATTTTTATTATTTTCATTGCTGTTGTTGTTTTTGTATTCCTGAACCCCCTTATTTTTAAGCTGCTTTAAGAACAATGAATTTATTTGAAAGAAAAAAAGTAAAATGCATTTAAACATTTTTTTTTAAGAGTGATTTTTTAAAAGTATAACTATTTGGATGAATTGCAAAAAAGCACCCTTATTGAACTCTGAGTGCGAGTTGAGCCCATCCTCACAACATCAAACAAAAAGTAGAAGAAGAAACTCAACGAATAGCTGGTGGATTCTAGAACTTTCTGTAAATGCAGCAGGTGCCATTTTGTTTTATCAACGGACGGAGATGGATTACGAACTTGCAAGTCCTGGTGTGCTCTGTTCACTTTCAACCGAGGAACTCTTAACAAAAATACAAGAGTGGGGCTTAGATGTCACCGAAGCTGAAGCTCAGCGTTTCAGAGGTAAGTTTTATTTAAAGAAAATGTAGCGTAATTACTAATTATTGGTTTAGCCTAGCTTAACGTATATTAGCAATTTAGCTAGTTTCGCACTCTCTTAGCTCAAATTATGTCTTTTACAAACGTTTTTACAAACGTTTCATGTGTAAAGTTGAGGTCACAGTTCTGTAAAATGAAAAATGTGTACACATAGTATTTGTATAAGTTTGAACTTATATATGTGGTTCGGCCACAGTCTATGGGTTCGGTAACCCCTGCGCAGCGGAACGGCGCGAAATTTGATTCCCTGGTAGCTGAATGCAGTTTACCGTTAGTGTATTAATGGTTTAATAAAATCACGTTTTTACATCCATTCCATGGCCATCAACACACATGGGCGGCTGAATATAACGTTTAAAGGAAATATCTTGACGCCGCACTTGTTTAAAATATAACAAGGGTGTTGCAGCTGGGGTTTGATAGTCGCGTTTTAAGCAATGTGGGAACTTTTTCAGCATGTAATCTGAGCTTGTAATACAGTCCTGCGGGTGTTATCGCTATAAGTAATCGGTCTGAAAGAACAGACGGCAGAAACTGTCGGAAATCTGGAGAAAGGAGTCACCTTAGTAGTGAATATTAACAAATTACAGCATTCTAGTCTTTTTTTTTCTTCCAAACTTGAAAGGGCACAAAAGCATGCTCAGACTCTGCTCTCCTGTGTCCAGTAGTCCCAAACAAACATCTAAATTTAAAAATGAAAACTTTGCATATCGAGAGGATTCACTCTAAAAATTTGGTTTATTTTATTTAATTTACTGATTTTTTTAATGAATATTTCTTTGAACTGAAAGAAGTTGTACAAAAGGTTTTAATGTGTGTGATATACGGTTTTTACCCATGTAAAAATGTGGTGATAAATATCCTTACATGGAATTTAGAGTTTGTACTACCATTTATCTTGCAGACAATGAGGTTGATGGTGACACAGTTGACTGCGGTCTTACTGAGACTATGGTTGCATACCTTTTCCAAGGATCCTTCAAAAAGCAGGTTAAATTCAACCAATTTGTGTCAAGGATGAAGGAATCTTCAGTGACGCTGACTCTACAGACTGTCTCTCCAGAAGACTGGCAACCATCTACTTCGTCAACTTCAATAAGGTATTTTCTTATTTATAATGAAGTTAGTATGTCTGAAGCATACATGTTGGCCGTTATGCACTTTTAGGATTTAGTTAATATGATCATTGTTTCTACCATATGTATTGTTACTGTAGTGTTTTATACTTCAATTCATGCAATAAATCAAACACTTAACTGTTTTCACAGCAATGAAAATACTTTGAGACTGCCAGCCTCTTTTGAAATTCCAAGATTTCCCAAAAATCTGCAACTGAAACTGGACAACAAAGAACCGTGCCATAAAAATCCAAGGGACAGACACACAATAATCAGAGTTCTATATGAAGCTGTGGCACAGTATACTATGTAAGTTAATCAGGGTAATGTTAGCTTGTTGCTTTAGAAAAGCTGAATCTGTCATATTGAAAATAAACGCTACATTACTAAGAAACAATAACTGACACTTGATAAAGTTTGTTTGTCAGCAGTTGCTCTAACACTTATGTTTCTTCTGATATTACAGGTATCCCACAAATTCTGAATATGTGCAAGCTGTGAAGACGCTGGTAATGAAGTATCCTTTCCTCAAGGATCGTGAGGGAAATGGTTATGTAAGTTAAATTTAAAATTTGCACAAGGTTCCTTCAAGATTACAAAGTAAAAGTGAAGCTTTTTTTCGATCTTGTTTTGTTAGTAAGACAATCTGTACCCTCTCAGTAGGTTTGTATGAAGTATGTTTACTGATTCTTTGTTGGGTGTATTTTGTGTAGATTGTTTTACAGTAACTTATGTTTCTGTTCAACAAGCACACATGGCATATGTCTTTGAGACGTAAATTCAAATCAGAGCGGGCACCACTAGTCGACAGTGAGGCAGTGAGGCGTTGTAAGGAGAAGTTTGGTTCTACGAGGAGAGGGCAGCCTAATAAATGTCAACGAACAAGTCAGAGAAATGTTTGTCAGGTTGGTGTGAGGGACATCTTGAGCTATAAAATGTTCTTGCATCTGTTATTACATCTAAAACTAAGGATTAGGGATGCAACTGTACCCCTTTTTTCAAACCGAAACAATACCAATACTTGGATTAGAGCACTTGCTAATACAAAGTACCAGTGCTAATACTTCTACCTCACAAAAATTATTAATTGGAAGGCGCTAAAAGAGGGTGAACTAGATTTAAAAAAAAAAAAAAAATTTTTAAATATGACTCAAAACTAAAATTTCAAGTTAACAATTAAGATTTTATGTGAAATTATTTCAGAGTTTCCATATTTTAAATATTGGTTCATGGTATCGGGTTAACTTTAACCGATACAAGTTCTTTGTGATGCACAGATCGTGTCAGCTCTAATTGTATATTTAGTCTTATGTTGGGTTTCTAATCTGTTTTGACTTTCTCTTCTCACTCTTGCTTTCTTTCAAGGGACCATGCGTCCAAGGAGAAGATTTATTATCCATAGACGCCCACTTAAAGGTCTTACAGTGCCAATATCAGAAGATGCAACCAGATACCATGGTGGTTCATAACCGTATGCAGCAAACGTTTGCTTGGCGGCAAAAAGAAATTGCAGATGGTATGCCTGTGGAGGATGTGTTGAAGAAGTACCCTTCTTAGGGATGCCTACTGGTGTAAGTCAGAAAGCTGAATTGAACTTGGAAATAGCTGTCACATTTAACATGTTTATAGTAGTAAATTTTATTTGCCCTTGACCTTGCTTTCTTCATCTGTCCCTCTTTCCTTTTTTTTTGTATGTTCATGTAACTTCTTACAGTATTGTTGTTAAATTCTATAAAAAATAATTATGCAGCACCATACATAATCAATATCAACTTTAGATTATTTCATTTTCATACACTGTTATTTTGTACTGAAAATGAATTTTTACTTGTAGCTGTGCAACGAACTCGGGTGGATCCAACCAACAACGGGTAATGTAAGCCAGCGATTTCGTGAAGGGCTCTCATGTGTTGCAGCAAAGGTGATTGACCTTACACGAGGAAAACCCCACTCTACCAGCTCTACCTTGATGCAAGAGAGAGGCTCTCACTGATGACCTACCAGGTATTTGCTTTTTTTTTTTTTTTTTTAACTTCAAGGCTTCCATTTTATATAATTTTTATAGGTAACTGGAAATGCCAGATAAAATGCATGGGTGATATTGTGGGGTTTTTTTGTTTTGTTTTTTTGGCAGATCTTGACACAAGGGCTGCACTTTTATTCCTGCCATACGTCTTCAAGGAGAAACTGGATCTCTTTGTCATACTTGGAGAGGTGTGTGTATTAAAATATTTAGTCTATACAAAAGGAAAACAAATGTATCTTTTGTTAAGAGACTAAGATATTGCTTTCCTCTACCTTCTCTTTTGACTTCAAAGGTTCATCCTAAAACCCCTATCCAACTGTTCAGCTACTTCATGAAGACTGGAAACCAGTGTTCTCCAGAAGCGCCCAAACATTGTGAAGTTGGATGGCAGTGAAGTGTGCAGAACCTCGTGTATTTTTGAAGGAATCATCTCTTCTTTCTGCTTGTATTTTGTCTTCAACCTTGCTTACCCAAAACATCTGAAGAACACCCTGATTTTTCTCCAAAAGTACATTGTGAAAATAGATGAGGGTGAGGACCGGCCTCTGCCAATCACAGTCACCAGACAAATAAATCTTCTGTATTGACCACCATGCCTCAGCCATATCAATGCTCCAAATGTGGCAGAAGAACCTTTAGTTTGATAAAGCTTATTCAGCACATAGGACTTATTCATTCCCATGATGCCAATTTTGATATAACTTGTGGACTCAGTGACTGCTGTTCTTCTGTTACACCAAAGTGTCATTATTTAATCCACTATGCAAGACTGATTGAAATGTTCGGCCCTCACGTTTGTTATGGTGTATGAGATTTGAAAGTAAGCACCAGTATTTCAAAACGTTGTCCCATAATTGTAGAAATTTTATGAACATTGCTACAACTTTGAGCAACAGACATCAGTTCAGACAGTGCTGGGAGTTTTCTAACAAAAGTTTACTTGGTGAATTTGAAAATGTTTTTGGAAAAAGTGTGACTACACCATTTTTGTCATTACCACTGGAACTGCAACAAGCACTGACAGTCTATTGTGGCTTTTCTGAAGTTGATAGTGCTAAGACCTAAGAAAGCTTTCCAGCGTGTGTCAGAAGTAATTGTGAACAGTGTCAAATACTGTGTAAGAGATGTGTTTGTCATTGATGTACTGCATTCAGAGAAGATTCCTCTGTTCTGGCAAATTAAGTACATATTTAATATTGACACAATGTGGGTCTTTTGTGGAAAAATTCTCATTCCTCTGTTATATGACAACCATTTTCATTCATACAGTGTTAAGAGTTGATAGTGAATGGACGTTGCTAAAACCTGGACAGGAAATTGATGTTGCAGCTTATGACACATACTCTGTTGATAACAGTCTGTATTTAAGAAGGTAATAAATGTGACAAGTATTTTTGACTTTGTATCTTCAATTTTTCAAATCTTGAGAGGAAAAATATAGGAAATCTGTGTGTAGATACTGAACCTTTAGAAAGACATTTTTGTACTCCTTTTAAGGGTTCTTTTTTGTACTTTATACTAAGGGTACAACTTTGTCCTTTAAAGTACAGGTTTGACATGTAAAAGGTACAAATTACAAGGGTACAAATCAGTACCCACAGTTTAGGGTACAGAACGGTACCTTAGAGGGTACCACCCCAGTGACAAGCCATTGTACCCCTATAGGTACATTTCTGTACTTTAATTTCTGAGTGTGCAGTGCTGTTTTAATTCATTTTTTGTTCCCTGTAATTATTGTTTGTGCTTCATTTTTTAAAAGCAAATGTTAATTTTGTTAATGTTTAATTTATTTTATAAGGTTAAATAAGCTGTGTAAAATACACTTTTGCTATTAGCTAACATATCATTATCATATGCTTATCATAAGGGTGATGCAGGTGGATCCTTCTCTTGTGTCTGGATTGTTGATTACCTGACAGGAAGACCACAATATGTGTGTCTTCAGCATTGTGTGTCTGACAAGGTGATCAGCAACACAGGAGCACCACAAGGGACTGTCCTCTCCCTCTTCCTCTCCACCCTCTACACCACAGACTTTAGCCACTGCACTCTAGGGCCAGAGTCGTCTCTATTTTCTGAGGCAGCTGAGGTCCTTCAACATCTGTCGGACAATGCTCAGGATTTTCTATGAGTCTGTTGTGGCCAGTGCTATCTTCTATGCTGTTGCATGCTGGGGCAGCAGGTTGAGGGTCGCAGATGAATAAACTGATCCACAAGGCCAGTAAAGTTGTGGAGATGGAGGTGGACTCCCTTAGAGTGGTGTCGGAGAGGCGGATGTTGTCCAAGATGAGGACAGTGCTGGATAATACCTCGAACTTGCTCCATGAGGTGCTGGCTACACACAGGAACACGTTCAGTGAGCGACTAAGATTACCAAAAAGCACCACTGAACGACACAGGAAATCATTCCTGCCCGTCGCCATCTCCCTGTACAACTCCTCCATCTAATACACTGTAAACACTGCAATAGTTACATCCTTTTTGCACACGCTCTACAGTAAAATAACAAATGACAAAATTCACAGGTAAAAGTTAAATGTCAATCATATTGTCAATATTCTTGATATTTATAATCACCTCTGTAATATTCTTGATATATATAAATGAGCAATTTGTATATATTAGTGCTATTTCTTAAATTTGTCAATTCGGCAACATACTGTATTATTTAATTAGTTTAGTCTGTTACTATTACTGTCTTGGAGCAACTGTAACCCACATAGTTTCCTTAGGGATTAATAAAATATTCTGATTACCATTTTACCATTGTCCATGAGCAGTGTTGGGTGTAATGCATTAAGAAGCATTACTGTAGACACAATACTTAATGTCATAATGTAACTAATGTAACATGTTACTGTACAAAATTCTGCAGATACATTAGAGTTACAATTAGGCTGTTACTTCCAGCAAACTTCCACTAAGGTCAGCTGATTTTAGTTCATGGGGAGGGGGGAACAGTGGGGTGGTCTACAGCTTTGGATCAGTGGAGACATGGACATCACTTTTATTTTTATTGCAGGAACAAGAGCACAATGGTGAAGTGGAAACAGCATCCAAGACAGAAACTTCCGCATTGTGCTGCTATTGCAATTTTAGCTTTTTGCTAGAATCTTGACAAACAGCAAGCTAACACAAAGCTAGCTAAGAACCCAGAGTGATGATGAAGCTGAGTGTATCTTGAACCCAGAGCTGTAGTTTCTTCAGTTGAATCTCTGTGGTGGTCGCTTTGAAGTCTCTTTATACTGTCAGTTCACTGATCACATGTAAACACTAAAAAAAGATTAAATGTGTGTCCTCATTAGGATCGGGATTCTCCTGCTTCCAGTGTTTGGCTCCAAGTGGAATGATGCTGATGACAAATGTCATGGTCCTAGGCCTGTGACCCAGTGTTTATGCATTTGGACTTTTTTGATTCTGGTTTATTTAATATTCTAAGGTTTGGTTTGTGTCCCAGGTTTCTGTGGTTGTTGTTGTATGTTTAGTATTTGTATTTTCTGGTCTTGTTGTCAAGTTCATGTATCTTAGTCCTGTGTCTCGGTGGTAGTTCCTGTTTTACTTTGATAGTCTGCGACTTGTGTGTATTATGTTCGTTTTTGCTTCCCCTGTCTCGTCGATCTGATTAGTGTCAGCTGTGTTCCCACCACCATCCTGTGTGTATATATATTGTCTCCGTTCCCCTCATTGTAGCTAAGTTCTGTGGTTCTGTCTCACTTTTTGCCTTGCTCTCAGTGAGTCAGTTTATTTTATGTCTCTGGCTGATCTGGATCTTTTGCTTTTTGCTTTTTAGTTCAGTTCTGTGTTGCAGAGTCCTGCACTTTTGGGTCCACAACTCTGCCTGCAGCACACTTGCACTACAGTCACGATAACAAAGCCATTCTCTCCTTTAGTTCCCCTCCACTGCAAAACTCCATTTTGCTTGAGGTGTCATTTGGAGTCATGGCACCAGTCACAGCTTCATTAGAGTTTAAGTGGCAGGTTTATCAGGCAGGAAACTATGGTTTGTTTTCCTTTTGTACTTTTCAGTTTTGCAATTGGTTTTGCTTTACTTCCATTCACTGGTAAGCTTAACTGTCTCTGCCTTTTTACCTTCACTTTTCACCCACACCACCTGTGACACCGTGCATGGCTGAAACATCCCTGCAACTCTGACGAAACAGAATATTTTCATGGCAGTGTGAACGGCCTGAACAGAGTAGTTGAAGTCATTAATAAAAAATGTATTGGGTTATAAAATGTGTACTAAGACTTGCTTATCATGACTTTGATATATACTGATTTCAAAAAGTCCTGTGTGATGTTTGATTTGAGCTGGCAGATCATGGTTTGTATTAAATATGAAATGAAGATGATTTCCAATCAATTTGCTCCACATTTCCATCTGCTTGCTGCCTGTCTGGAGGGCTTCTTTCTTTGGAGGGGAATGAGCACGGCTGTTTAATAATCTAATCATACTACCAGTCAATCAAACGAGTTTGTCTAATTGAGACCCGAGTGCCTCTCCTGCCAGCAGGAGCTCTGACTTTTTGCATCAGGCCATGTCAGTCTGAGGACCCAAAAGCAGAGCACTGGTTCAGATGTCAGTGCAGAAGAGGGGGGGGGGGTGTTTATAATAAGTTTGAAACTGAATCATAAGTGGGCTTAGGCTGACAGAAAATGGTGGCAGACAGGCAGGATAAGAGGCAGGCAGATGGGTGCTGTGAGTGACACAGGCTCTCCATGAGATGGCTGAGAGAGACACTGGAAAGCTGTGGTAACTCAAGTGGTGCAGAGTTGGCCTGCAGCGGAGTTGGTTAGAAACAGCTTGAAACACAGAGAAACCTGTCTCCAACAGCCAGTAAATACTCCAAATATTTTTTTTCAGTATATGAGTTGAGTCCAGTATACTGTGAGTATTTCCCAGATTTGGTCTGTATACAGTAGATCTATTCAATTCAACTTGATCTGAAAACTGCTGTTCACAAACGCTGTCCATCTAATCTGACTGAGCTGGAGCTGTTTTGCAAAGAAGAATGGGCAAGGATTTCAGTCTGTAGATGTGCAAAGCTGGTAGAGACATACCCTAAAAGACTGGCAGCTGGAATTGCAGCAAAAGGTGGTTCTACAAAGTATTGACTCAGGGGGCTGAATAATTACACACACCCCACTTTGCAGTTATTTATTTGTAAAAAGTGATTTTCGTTCCACTTCTCACATGTACACCACTTTGTATTGGTCTTTCACCTGGAATTCCAATAAAATTGATTCATGTTTGTGGCTGTAATGTGACAAAATGTGGGAAAGTTCAAGGGGGCCGAATACTTTTGCAAGCCACTGTATACTCTTTATTCTTGGAACTGTTGATCTTGATGAGCTCTTATCTTTTTGGGCTTTTTGTGGTTTAAGGCCCTGTTACCCAAGAGCACAAGAAACCGATGTAATATAGAAGATGCCTCCTAGAAATGTTCTAGGTTTTTACTTCAGACTGAATTTTCTTGTAAACATTTTTTATTGAGTTTTGCATTTACACAAAATAATATAACACATTCTCATTTAGTGGTTTATCTTTATTTTCATGACTATTTACATTGCAGATTTTCAGTGACGCCATCAAATGCTTCACGGTGTGAATCATGCACTTTGAGACCATCCGTTCACCTTTTCTGCGTCGCACAAAGACACAGCAGGTGGAACCAAAGATCTTAAATTTGGACTCATCAGACCAAAGCACAGATTTTCACTGGTCCAATGTTCATTCCTTGTGTTTCTTGGCCCAAACAAATCTCTTCTGCTTGTTGCTTTTCCTTTTTAGTGGTTTCTAAGCAGCTATTTGACCATAAAGGCCTGATTTGCGCAGTCTCCTCTGAACAGTTGATGTAGAGATGTGTCTGCTACTGGAACTCTGTGTCGCATTTATCTGGGCTCTAATCTGAGGTGCTGTTAACTTGTGGTTTCTGAGGCTGGTGACTCAGATGAATTTATCCTCAGCAGCAGAGGTGACTCTTGGCCTTCCTTTCCTGCAACGGTCCTCATGTGAGCCAGTTTCATCGTAGTGCTCGATGTTTTTTGCTGGAGTGTTGCTGGAGTTCCTGCATTGTGAATTGTTTCATCCTCTCCATGCACCTTGGAAGTAGACAAAGTTGTGCCAGAAATTTTTGCTCGATGCTTTTTGCGACTGCACTTGGGGACACATTCAAAGTTTTTGCAGTTTTTCCAAAGTGACTGATCTTCAGTTGTTAAAGTTATGATGGACTGTCATTTCTCTTTACTTAGCTGATTGGTTCTTGCATAATATGAATTCTAACAGTTGTCAAATAGGGCTGTCAGTTGTGTACCAACCTGACTTCTGGACAACACAACTGATGGTCCCTACCCCATTAAGACGGCAAGAGATTGCAGAAATGTGTATGTTGTGCATGTTGAGCAGACTCTGAACACACAGAGCAAACCAAATTGGAGCAAACTCTGCAACACAAAACTTCATAGAAAGGAGTTAAAGAGAGAGAAACATTATTTGGGTGTCAGCAAGATGGGTATTAGGCACAAAATGCTGAAAAAGCTACTATATGTACATATAGTGTCACTGATAAATTCTAAAAAACATCCCTAGTGTGTCCACCACTTCTTTCTGCTTCAGGATCGGGTTAAGTACTTTCTGTTGCTGGTGGGTTTTTTTCTTTGTTTGTGTGTTTTTAACAAGAAAAAGAACTCATTTGCTCTCTTCCTTTGCTCTTCCTGATAATGTTAGCAGCAATGAGAGGGTGTCTGGTTCCAAATCGAGCTCCACTTAGAGGTAAGTGATGAAAAAAAACCATCTTATTTACGATGTCTAGGAATTTAAGTGCAGGTTGCATGTTTTGCTCAGAAATACTGGAAAAGGTCAGACATTCTTTTTCAGGCTTTTAGTTTTCTTTTCTTTTCTTTTTTTGATTATAACAGATGATTGAAGGTCTGCATGCTGTCGCCAGAAATTGTTTGTCTGGTCGTGTGTGAAGCTGAGCTCTTTGGCCTTTTTTTAGCTTTTGATCTTTACATAGAACAAAAAAAGTTGTGAAATTGATTCACAAACACTGTGTTTATGCCACAGCTGTCTATGGACGAACCTTTTGTTCTTATATCATGATATATATACCTAAACCTGCTTGTCACAACCTGGTAGCTAATCAGTTTCAGGTATTATGTTAAATTTAAGGTGGTGTGCTTACTGAAGCGTATACCCGACATTAAATATGAAATATGATCACAGAGAAAATGTTTCCTATCTGCTCACTGTCTGGGTTTAGACCTCTGAGGGAATGTGCCAGGCTGTTCATTAATCCAATTAGACAAACAATCAATTTAATTAGTCACTATAATTGAGACTTAAGTGCCTCTCAAACCAACAGCAGCTGCAGCAGCAGGGTCATTTTTAATCTCAGAGTTTTAACTAAAAGTAAGCTGATAATTAATCAAAGAAACACAAGCACATCAGAAGTAGTTTGAAGGAGCAACTTTGTCAGTATGTGTGTTTGTCCTTATTCTTCTCTAGCGCTCACTGACAAAGAAAAATTTAAGCCTCAGTTATGTTTGTCATTCAGAGACAACAGGTTTAAGGGCAAAAGAGGGTGGGTAGGTGCATGTTTAGTGTTTGGTGCATGAAACCTTTAACAAACACAGAAACCTGAAGTTCTCTCTCCATTCTATTACATCTTCCACATGTACGGGGAATGACCTAAGCAAAGTGAAAAGTCTCCAGCTACAATCTGAGTAGTGAACCCCAAATTTTTGTGTGTGCTTTATAGATATAAAGCTCTGAGTGATTTAAGCCTGTAGCTGAAAAGTACTTTGAGTGCTCAATAAGTATAGAAAAGCAACATAAAAGCATGACTTTGATTCTGAGGACCAGGGAGCTTATGATTTTGCAGGCTCGCTATCATTAAAAATGTCTTGCCATGATCTTCTCCATGTTCATCCAACAATGTGACTGTATTCATTCAGACTTCATTGGAAGTGGTAGTGAAATGTTACAACTACAATATTACTTTTCACTTTCACAGAAAAGTAAATAGGCGACTAATTCAAACATGAGGTCAGTGTCTCAGTGTCCAGATTAATGGCAGGGTTGGATGCCTCAAATCACATCCAAGGCTGTTAAACTGAGAGATGATTGTGCAGAATAATTTTAGATACATATTTCATACCATACTGTACGCTATGATCCTTTAATAAGAAATGGGAAAATAAGGGATTTTTGAAAGTTTTGGATTTGGCAAAAAGGATTTTGACTTTAAGACATATTTGACGTCGGTTTTGTTCGTGTGTGTGTGTGTGTGTGTGTGTGTGTGTGTGTGTGTGTGTGTGTGTGTGTGTGTGTGTGTGTGTGTGTGTGTGTGTGTGTGTGTGTGTGTGTGTCATCTCTCCCAGCAGCAGAGTAATCAGTGCAGCAGGGAGCTCTGTTGAGGAGCATTAGAGCAGCTTGTGTCGATATGGATTTAGTGTCACTGTGCTGAAGCTGCACCAACGTGTCTCTGCCCATTCACAGCTAACAGCAAGAACCAGATTTAACTGCTCCAACCTGCCTCTAACACAGCCTTCGACGGGCTTTAAGTTTGAGGTTCAGTAAATACCAATCCCTTTTTTTGGCTTAAACACATACCCCATCCAACCCAAATGTTCTGTTTTAAGAAATATCACAGAAACTGTTTGTTTTTTTAAGTCAGTCATGTGTTAAATCAAATCCCAGGCTGTTGGTGAAAGGGGTTGCTTTAAACCAATGTAAGCTGTTTCTTGCAAAAGCCTAATTTTCACTTAGCCAGTTAGCCTGAGAAAGCTAAACTCAAATCAGCCATTCAGCAATTATTAAAAAATATATGAACTAATTCATACACTCAGCTTGTTTTTCACAGAAAACTGGATTCACTAAACTCTCTTAAATGCATTAAAATATCATTAAGGAATTTCAGCTGAACCTGATGAATGACACGGAATCTTAAATAAATGAAAAGAAATGGGACTATAATTCAACATTTTGAAGTGCCACTTTGTGAATGAAGCCTGCCCATGAACACACTTTGAGTTTCCACGTAGAGCCGCCTAACTCATTTGGGTGACCTGACAAGAGCTATATTTAAGAAAAGCCTACTGCACAACGCAGCAGAATTCAAGAGATTTTAGTCCAAATGAGGACTTAAACTTTCTGTCGAGGTACCAGTGGAGAACGGGCAGATGTTGTCAGTGAGGAGCTGGCAGACTGAACAAAGAGCTGCAGTTTGCCATGGTTGGATTTTTATTGCATAAGGAAAACAGGATGAGCAAACAATTCTAAAAACACAGAAATAAATATGGAAACTGAATGTTTTTATCACTGTTGGTGACAGAACAATAAGACAAATACTGAATGGATGAAAAGTACAGAAATACTTTGGGGGTTAATTAGTTAATGAGTGTCAAGTTTGCCAGTCAGGATCTGGTGGGAACTGGAGCAGTACCGAACCGCCAGCGTTCCACATAACCTGAGAAATATGCAGTCATAAATGGAGAGAGAGAAAGGATTGTGAGAAAAACAGAGGATCTGCAACTGTTTCTATGCTGACTATAACTTTTTTACCTGTTTTTTAATCTACCAACTCCTGAAGAAAATACTTGGCTCTTAACTGCTATATTTTCACCAGCTATACAACCTAATTCCTAACTCTGTTTGCTTCTGAAGCTGGACATTTTCCTAAAAGACAAAACTGTCTTCGGTCCACTGCATAACTTTTTATTATCTGGGAAACTATTATGTTTTTTACCAGTTAATAAGCATTTAATTCGAATTAAATAGCTTTAAAAACAGTGAAGAGGAAACTCCTGGCTTTTGCCTTTATTTGACTAAAGAAACAAAACTGAAAACATGACAAGTATGTTAATTATGATTGTCACTGCCAGAATGGCCGATGTGTTTGAGGAGCAGACACAAAAGGGGCAGGACTAAAGTTTAACAAAAAGCGGGCCGTTTATATTGGCTGATAACACAAAAACAAAACCACAGACGAACAAAGGTGAAAAACTAAACAATAACCTAAACTGGGAAGAAACTAACGCAGGACATGGAAAAGCTCTAATGATCACCATAAACCTAAACATGACCAGAACATGAGAAAACCGAGACGAGAGAAATGTCACATCCATGGACCATGAGGTGAGAATAACAGATGACCTGACACTGAACAGAAGGCAACAAAGGACTTAAATACACAGAAGAGGAATAAGGGAAGTCGAAACACCTGGGGAAACACAGCTGACACAAATGAACATGATGCCACAGGGGAAGCAAAACTAAACACACCCAACATGGAAGCAAAACTTTCAAAATAAAACAGGAAACATGGAGGGACATGAACTGGGACATGCAAGCTTGACACAAGAGACAGAGAGAGGGACAGAGTAGACAGACACAAAGGGAACAAACTAGATGAAAAGATAGCACATGACAAACAGAAAAGACTCGTAAAAAAGGAGATATAGGTGAAACATAAACTAGACTAAAACTCAGCTAAATCCTAACTAATAATAACAACAAGAACTTAACATATTTCCAATATGACATAAGAAATCAAAAATACAAAATAAACTCAAAAATGCTGAGTCACGGGCCCTGACAGATGATGGGTTTGAAGTGAAGCTATACCAGTGCAGAGACACAATAGAAGTGGTAGTTGAACTAAAACAGTAACGCTGTGGAGCAAACAGCTAAATCATAGGCTAAAGGTTCATATACAGTCTATAAGGTGATGGGAGCTGAAGACTGTTTGCACCTCTAATGATTTTTCTTTGCTATTTTGCAAAAAATCTGAGAAGAGAAAATCCAAAGAATTATTTTAAATCCAGTTTTGCCCCTCGAGGACAAATATGAGTCACTCTTGAATATGGTCTGTTATAAATAAACCCTGTTTACACCAAAAGTCCCTGACTGCATGTGTTTTAGCTCTATAAAATGTTCATAGAATCTAAGAGGCTGTGAAGGGAGCTCTTAATGGTTGTCTTGCTGTGTATCAAGAAGGAAATAAAAGAACCATTATTCTAATTAAATGTTTTAGACTCAAGCTCACTGAGAACAGAAAGCAGAAAGCGTAGGGATAAACCACCTGCAAGGAAAGAAAGTATCCAGCAGTTTGCGATACAGCTGCAGTTCTTCATTCTTCAGGAGGTATAATCAGATCTGACTTATTTCTGACCCCGCTGGGACCCTAATCACTATTCTGCAGAATCCTCACCTGACCTATGAGGCATTTGCTACTCCCATACAGTCAAGCCCCAATTCATCCACCACAACGGTCCCTCCTTTAAAAGCAGTTTGCTCCATCTGTTGGTCTAAGAATAAGCAGACCTATGCAAAACAGAAGAGTAAAGAATAATTGAATATTGAATGTATTTTTTTTTTATAGAATGATAAGTGAATGTCAACAAAATATATAAAATGTGTATGTAACTTAAAGGCATGCTGGTTGGAAATGCAATCACATAGTTGTGGCCTCAAGGGACTTGACGATTGAAGAATATCATTGAAGAATTCCTTTACTTTGAGAAACTTGTGGGTCGCTTTTGTGGTATGCTGTGTGTTATTGATTTGCAGGGTGAAGCGCTGTCTGATCAATTGTGCAGCTTAGTTTGAGCAGTGAACATAGCTCTGTGCACCTCCAATTTCATCCAGCTACTTCTATCAGCAATCATATCATCAGTTACACCAGTGGCCTGGTTCAATAGTCAGCCATACAGCCCATGGCTCAGCATCCTCCACATAATGTTTGATAGATGATGTGGTGCTTCAGAGCATGAGCTGTTTTCTCTTCCCATCATTGTGGTTGATTAACAGGTTAATCTTTGTTTCATCGGTCCAAAGACTTTCAGGCTCATTTAGAACCTGCCTTCCTGTTTTTGAGCATAACCAACAGTTTGTACTTTGTATTTACATTCATGAAGACGATTTCTGATTATAGACTTTGAAAATAAGAGTTTGAAGAATGCAAAATAAGTATACCCTAGTTTGTTTTTGCAGGATGTTTCACAATATAAAAATACATAATTTATCACAACAGATCATAAAAAAATCCAACGTGTGAATAAAAATGACGATATTACAGTTAATCTTTACATTTGCAGAGCTCTCCTCTTCCTCTCCTCTCCTGTCTGTCTTACATCTTTCTCCATCTCTGAGTGAACGTATTTTGCACTCTTTTCTCTCGCTGTGAAATCCAGAAGCTAGACCTTTAGCTAGCAACGCAGTGTGTGACAAACTTCACACAAACAATTTGTGTGCTTGCTGATGTTTGTTTAGCTGATAGAAATTACCTGATAGTTGTGATAAAAATTAAAATTACTTGATTTTTAAAAACATATAACTTTTTGGGGGGGAAACGTGAGGAGTAGAAATTACAGACATTTGTTTAAAAATGTAAGGAGTAAAAGTAAAAAGTTGTTGGAAAAATAAACATTCTTTACTAGAAGGCTGAACTAGAATTGCTATGCAACTGGGATGGTGAGGAACCGCAAAGGGTGACCAGTTATGTAAGTTTTGGGGGTTTTTACTCCCCAAGGAAAAGAGAAGCAGAGATGTGGCTGACAGCCTGAGGAGGGGCACAAAGAGAACCCCAGTTAAGCACAGTAAATCACTCAAAAGCTTGAGATAAGCCTGGCTACTACTACTACAGACTGGTGTAGTGATCTGGCAGGGAATGGGTGAATAAGCTGGTGTGTAAATACTGCAGGTGAGTGATTAGATGATGAAATGTTAGTGTGAGAGCCAGTAAGCAGGCAGACCTCCAAAGAGACCTCATAAACACAGGATAAGCTAGCTACAGATGCTCATTCACACAGACAGTATAAAGAGGGAGAAGGTTGCAGGCTGGCACCAGTGGCATGGATCATTTTTGTTCATGTGCATGTGAATACATTGTCATGCTGCATTGATAAACTGTTTTTTGGAGTTTATCAAAGAAAGTCAGAACACCGCAGACATGTAAGGGGCCGCCAGGCATGCAGGGCCAACACAAAATCAGAGGCTCTGCCCAGCTGTATTTGCAAGAGAGAGAGAGAATATAAAGAAATGCACTGAAGTCGAGAGAGCAGGTTTTGCCTGTCCACATTAAGAAAAAACATATATTATTGATCATTTTGAGAATACTGTGGAATTTTAAGAAAAAAGTTGAAATGTGGAGATTACAGTTGTTTCAAGGGAAACTGCCTCGGCTGCTAAACCCTCTACAAAATGCCTTGTGTAGATGAGTTAGTGAGATTGTGTTTTAGAATCAGTTTTACTTACAAGGAAATTATTTTTCTTTTAGCACATAAGCAGTGTGGTGATAAGTATAAGGACAGTGAAAAGATGGTGCAGAAAGCTGCATCTGGTCAGAAGGAAAAAATGGACAGACGCAAAGATATCGATGATTATACCATCGTGCAGTAAAGAGGCTGTATGTTGTATCACAAGACACAACAAGACACCTGCTTGCTTTATTTCACTTCTCTGGACAAGGCATCTTGGGTATAGTAGTTTGGTCTTGAAACAACTGTAATCTCCACATTATGACTTTTTTGTTGAAATTTCAACTTTATTCTCCAAATGATCAAACTTTTTTTTTCTTAATGTGGCCCTAAATCTCCTTTGTATTAATTAGCTTGACCAGCTGGACTGTGCTCTGAATGTTTGCCTGGAGCAGGGATTTAGACTAGAAATCATTCACACTGGTTTAAGCAGGGGCACATGGACAGTTTCACATGGCTACAAGCTGACAAAAATGCATATTCCCCCAAAAAACTGGAACGTGGCTACAAAAGATGTGGTGCTTACTGGTTAATGTGATGCTTTAATCTCATTTACCAAGCAAATGAAAGGAAACTATTTTTCTTGGGGGTTATTTGCAGTTTTGGATTCATACACATGATGTGTATGAATGCCACATCTTGTTCCTTTTCTCCCAGTAGAGCAATCATAATTCCCTGCAGTCTATAGAGCACCTTGACTTTTAGACACAAGTGTCATTTAAATTTCTCGGAAACAACTGAAGCGACTATTTTCTATAAGAGGACAGTTCCTGTTAAGTTCAGTACTTTTCTCCTTTTGTCCACTAAAAGGTAGCTGGTTCTTGAACGCTCACTCTAAGTTAAAGGCTAAAGCTCCAGATGGATTTCACCTAAATTGACAGTTTTATTCAAATTAATTATATTAGGTGCAAAGAAGTGAAACTTCTTGGATGGAAAAGTCCTAATTATATTCCACAAGAAACTGAATCAGATTTAACTTCAGCTCATTTGCAACTAAAGGTTAAAGTAAAATCCAGTAATAATGACATATGGCATCGAATGTTCCTTCTGTTTGAAAACGATTTAATTAACAAATTAAACTGTTTCAGCAGGGTTCAATATGAGGATAAAGGTTTTGTGCTTTTCTCTCTCCACACAGTCAAAGGCCCACAGTCTCTGGTGTCCGAGGCTTAGAAACACTGAAGAAAAAAATCATTGCAATTGCGATCCTTATCTGAGACACAGCATTGATTCGGTGAGGGCTGAGTACGTGCAGCCTGTGAAAGACTCTGTTGGAAAGTGCAATCAGTATCACTTAAAAGCTAGAGATATTCAAAAAGAGTGTGATCTGAGAAGCAGAATGACTGAAACTTTCTGCTCTCTAATGCTCAGAAAATCATTGTCCTCTTGGATCGATTCCAGCAGCTCATCTAGGCCACCAGCTGCATCTCAGTGATGAATTTTCAAAGCTGCTTCTCTTTCGGATGATGACCTAATTATTCATTATTCTAATTTTTACTCCTTTTCTCTTACACAATCCTTGACCTGGTCTGGATAATATGTAAAAGCAAAGTCGGTGCCAGAAGGAACAGGTGCACTTTTGTAGGAGGCGGCTCTGTGAATTCATTATGTGGCGTTTATTCACAAACGTTCTTTCCTGGTAGAGAATAAGAATCATACTTTAGGCACGTTCTACCTCCATTAAGCTTCTAGAAGATAAGAGGTGCAAAATGAGAATGAAGCAGTCTCTAAAACAATGAAAACTGTCCAGTGCAGCAAATATAAACTGACATGGCTCTCCAGTTCTCTAATTACATTACTCTAAAAAATTAAAGGAACACTTTCTAATCACACTATAGCATTACATTAGTTACATTTTTGGTCAGTTAAGGAAAAGAGGTGTTTTTTAAACTATTTCAGCTTCTTTGGCATTAATGACATTAACAACACATGCACTAGAGGGTCAACTATGAGACAACCCCCAAAACAGGAATGGTTTTACATGTGGAGGCCACTGACAGGATCCCAGATGTTTTGCTGTATCTCCCAGCACATTTTAAAGAACATGTCATAGGTAGTCAGTGAGGAATCAGAGGGACAGGAATCTGCTCCTTTGTACAAGGAGGAACAGGACAAGCACTGCTAAGAGCTACAAAATGAGCTCCTGCAGGCCATTGGCGTGAATTTTTCTGTCAAATAATAAAAAGCAGACTTGATGAGCATGGGTGAGGGCCCAATGTCCTCTAGTTGGCCCTATATTCACTGCCCAGCATTGGTATTCTATGGCAAATTGGCATTTACCATAGAATACCAGAACTAGGCAGGTTCACCACTGGCACCCTGTGCTTTTCACAGATGACAACAGTTGTAAAAGGGTCTGGAGAAGCTATAATTGGGTGGTGAATCAGTGATGGTCTTTAGGTATTGGGATGCAGGCAATTCCTGGAGGACAAATGAGCTGCCTGCCCTGATGTATGTGATCGTATTATTGTAGGGTGATTTGGCGCTGTATAGATAAAATTGAAATGAATGTTGTCAGGCATGCATATAATCATGTGGGGGCCGTACAAACTACTCAGTACCATTTTGAGTTGCTGCAATTAAATTTGGGAAAAACAGCCTGTTCCTTGTTTTTTTTTTTTTTTTTCACTTCGATTAATTCAGAGCTGTGGGTTGATTTTTTTCATTTCCATCAAATAATGTGGCATAGTTTTGTTCCTAATATTCTTTTTCTGAAATCATAAGTTTAAGATTGCCACTCAGCTGGAGATTCTCAGTCAGACTGGAGCTCATGGAGTATTTCACACCCTCTCCAGTCGTAATTTTACAAAATTTGATTTTCAGTGAACACACTAGTCTATCAGCCCAGTCAAGTTAATCATGATGTTAGTTCCTTTTCCTGCAGCTCAATGTTAAATGTTGAGAAATGTGAAGAAAATATTTGCCACTATTAATGAAGCATTTTAAACCCGATATGAAGACCTAAGACCAGAGAAGACCAGAGAAACAGAACTAATATGTTCCTGTAATGTCAGTTATAGTAGTAGTATTTTGAGACAAATAAAAAGTATGCCGTATTAGCTTTTATTTACTATTAAGAAAACATTTAAATTGAAGAAAAGTTAAAAATATGACCTTTCATTTCTAATTAATATTATGGATATTTATTTGCTTCTGAAAGACTTTTAAGGACCACAGAGAGTATTTACACTACAGAGATGTTGAATTGATTAACACAAACTACAAGGAAATATCAGAACTTGATGTTTTTTTAAAATTCCAAACCAGTGATTGCATAGGTATATATGAGAAAACTATCCTACTGCTTACTTATTCTGAAGTTTTGAAACTTCATTCAATGTAATACTATTTTAATTTTCTTTATGATTTTATGCTCTCAATTGTTTCCCTTGTGGAAGGCTGCACACTTTGTGTTGTTTTGGATGATTGTGCATCAGTTTCTGTGTCTGAGCTGATGATGCTTTGTTGTTTTGTTTTTCTCTGAGTTGCAACACCTATAATCTGAGTCTTTCTGATTTGCTCATTGTGTCTTCTGGCCATGACTGTTTATGTTTAGCACCTATCAACATGTATTTTACCTGTTTCTTATCTATTTGCTTGTTTTGGGGGGTTTTTTTTGTTAACCCATAATAAATAAATAATAAATAATCTTTTTGCAACACTTTAGTCACTGTGAGTTTTTTTTAAAGTGCTTAATAAATACATTTGAGTTACTGTATGAGCATGCAGTGTCCCTTGGTTTTTCAATCAAATCCTGGCATTTGGACCTGGAACCTCTTGCAACTCTTATCTAGGGATAGATTCTCATTTTGGGTGCAAAAGGTCCCACATCCAAATCTTCAGGTAAATCACATAAGATAAGACACCAAAGAGGGTTGATGTTTAGCAGACAGAAGACCCAGCTGAGCTGCATTAGCTGACAGTTCCCGCTGACAGCCCCTTGTCAGAATAACAAGGCTGGGACCGCCTTAAGACAGTGGCGGCGACGTCACAATTCTGACTCACGGCATTTTCATGTTTTTCTGTTGTTTAAAATTAGATATGAGTACAATCATTCATACATCGAGAATTGAGCTTCATAGTTTGAAAATGCGGTGGGGTACATTAAGTTCTGTCTCTCCCCCGTCTCCTTGAGTCAAGCTTGAGTCAAGCTGTTTTGTCTCGTCACGTCCAGAGGCACCATAAAAGCACCATAATGACAACCAGCAGATGCAGTCATTCAGTTTCCCAAGTTAGATTCAGCTAAAAATCAAAACAAAATAGATACGTGAGATGTTCACGGAGTGAGTGAGTTTCAGGATGTGACATTTCTGAGCTTTCATTGTGCTTGATTTAATTTGCTTTGGAAGTTTTTTGTTCTCTTTATTAAGAAGTCTGGCTGCAGGTGTTAGTTGAAGTCTAATTTATGAGTCTCTCTGAAGGGTTTTATATGCATCAGGTAAATAAATGGAGATAAATGAGTCGAGATGTCAAAGTGACAAAATGAAAGGAGAGATGGGTCTCCGTGGCAACAGATCAGACCCAATTTGTTGTTGGAGTTTGTGCCATTGCCTCCTCAGAATCTGCTGTGTGTTTCTCCTCTATTTAAACATGTAGCTCCATTACTTTCATATCTAATCATGGAGATGTTTTATTCTGTTTTTGTCTAACAGATCCCAATTCATATCTTGTGTGTTATCAAGTGAGCATCAAGCCTGTTTTAACATCCACTTTTTTGAATCAATATTTTTAGCAGCTTACTGGAGATAAATTGTTGAATAAAATTAGTTCATCTTTAATCATACTAAAACATAGTAGGGGATGACAGGGTGAACAGCAGCTTCTGCAAAGTGTTTGCTTAGCATGTTAGAAACTTTTGCATGATACTCATTTTATTGTTTTCATATTAGTGCTGCATCACATCAAACACTCGCAAGATGGATCAATTATGGCAACTATACTGACAACAAAAAAATCTGTCCCTTTTCTCACCATACTAATCTTCTAACACAGCAAGCTTCAAAATATGGAGTCCATAATCAGGTGGTACAACACAGCGCAGACTTTCTTTGCATTAGCTGGCTCAACAAAACCTAAAACACCAGCTGCAGATAACAGATATCACAACGGTGGTCATCAGCTTTCACTGTTAAGTTGACCTTTCTGCTTCAGCTTACATCTGCTCACATATGAAAAAGGGATGTTTTGGTCATAGCACAAAATGATCCCTATGAGTTCCACCTACTCTAACTGGATACATGTCAGATGATGATTTTAAAAAAAAAAAAAAAGGTAATTAAATGGTTAATAAAAATCTATAAAGAACATAAATTATACAAGAGTAAAATACTAAAGTTAATTTAAGTTTATTATTTGATTTCTGATAATTCTGCACTATCAGTGGTGCTGTTTTGAGTTTTTTGTGTCTTTTTAATTTTTTTAATGTGTCAGAAACAATAGAGATATATTTTGGTTATTTCCAGTTTTTACTTTGAAGGTTACTTTTTCTCATGTGTTTTTTGGTTTTATTTCCCTCCCCTGGTCAGTGCTTTGTGTGTGCATGTATATAATCCTGTGCTCCTTTTATAATTGTCACTTTTGGATTGTTGTTTGGTCTACACTTCAGAGAAAATGAATTATTCTGTACACAATGAAAAAACGTTTACAACTTGAAATTGGTTCAGAATAAAACATCTGAAATAATTTTTTAAAAATCCTGGAGAATGCTGCACTTCTAGACAACATTTTCTGAAATAACCTTTTTGTTGTATTTGAATAAACTGAAGTAAAAATGTGTTTTACTGTTTTCAGAAATGCAACAATATTTTGTTTTTAAGGGTTTTTTTTTTTTTTTTCAATTAATCTACGCATCCTTCACAGCATCTTCCACTAGATAGATGATCAAATATTTTATATTTTTTTATATTTTCTTAAGACTTTAATTATAAAGACTTGGACACATTAAAGGTTACTTTTCCATAGAATCATAAATTGATTAGAATCAAATATAACAAGATTTAAACATTATCTGCATCACAGAACTAATATATGCACATTCTCGTCATAATTCGCAGTTTTTGCTTAAATCAGTGGTTTCATCAGTAATCAGTCAAGTTACAGCTTAACAACTTACACAATAAAAAGTATATTCCCCAAGCACATACTCTATATACATGTAGCACTAAAACATGATTAGAGTAACGTAGGTATCTTTTATATAGTCAGACTTTTAAGGGTTGGAGAAATGCACAATAGTTGAAATTATGAGAAATAACAAATGTGTGAAACAACAACAATGTAAATTGTGGTTCATGCCAATGGGCTTTTATACACTGTATTTGCACTGTTGTTACTTCTGTTGTTGTCAACTCAGTGCATGTAGCACATAAACCAGTATTAAACTTAATGTATAATGAACACTTGTTGGAACGCCGCGGTTTTTATGTGGAAATGTTGTGAATAATACAAAGAATGTGAAAATAATTGTGTGTGTCAGAGATCCTGCAGAATCAAAGGCATGTAGAAAGCAGCACCTTATCTAAGCAATTATTTTGATGCCTGTGTCAAAGTCTCTTTGCTAAACCCACTGCAATCCTTGCTTGGCTATCTGTTGAAGGTTTCAAGGAGTCCAATTAAAATTTCTGCTTGGTAAGCTACTTATCAACAAGAACATAACATACCTAGAAAAATTAAGCCAGAAAGCGGATTTAATTTGTCACAATCATGGATAATAAGTTTAAGTCAGAGAAGTAAAGAGAGACAGGACAGAAGAAAGAAAATGTTTTAAAATGGGCTGTCAGAATTTTTTCAACTATTCCTGGAATTGCACTCAATGTATCAGGAAATAAGTTCAGGACAGTTTATTTTGAATTAAAAAAAAAAGGTTGCATTAAAACAAGGTTTACTAAACAGGCCTGGAAAACTTTACTTTTACATAAGACATTTATTTTGCCATTTATACATTTCACTATTACTAGAACTGATTCTTTTAATCAGCTCCATTGTTTCAAAACTAAAAGGATTAAAACAAAACAAATTAATATCTATTTGAAAGTTATATTACATTTCCCACAACCTTGACACATTCACTTTAGTCACTATAATTTTACAGAATGAACTGGTAAGTCAGGAGTGTTTAATTATTAAACAATATGAAGCACTTTTCAAAGACAATCAGTCAATTTAATTCAAATAAATTGTATTTACAAAAAAAGTTGTTTCAGGGTGTTATATATTGTAAGGTAAAGACCTTATAATAATTGAGAAAACCAAGAAAACCCAAACATTTAGATGACCCCCTATGAGCAGGCGCTTTGGTGACAGTGGGAAGGAAAAATTCCCTTTTAACAGGAATGCAACCTCGGAAAGAACAATCTGCCGTGAAAGAAAAAGTCTCAACAAAGAGGTTAAACAAAAAGTTTCTAACTGCTTAAAAGAGTCCATGGAGTCAGCTAAATGTACTTGTAGTTGTAGTGGGAGACTGTTCATAAGTCTTGATGCCACAGACTGAAAGGCTCTGTCCCACCTAGTCCGTAATCTTGTACGAGGAACAAGTAGGACATCTCGCTCACTAGAACAAGAACAACCTGTTTTTATGTTGTGTACAGTTCAGAGAAAATGAATTATTCTCTGCAAGATGAAGATAAAAAAGTTTACAAAGTTACAAATTGGTTCAGAATTAAATATGTGAAATTGTTAAAAGAAAAAAAATCATGTTGAATATGATTTATGAAATAACCTGTTTGTTGTATTTAAATAAACTGTGCGCTTTACTGTTTCAGAAATGTAAGGATACTTTGTTTTTAAATACGTTTTATGACTAATCTGCCAATCAAAAACTTGCAGCATCATGTCATGGAGCTATAACACACTGCTTGACATTTTTTTTCAGTGGCAGTAATAAGAGTCATCACTAAACCTTTCCTCTTCAAAGGTACTTTTGATTGGGCAGAAGTGTGGTTTTTCATTAAGTGCACGGATGGATGAATTACTTTTAGACAATCTTCAGATTCTCTGATGGTTTTTTATCCAACCATCCATGTTCTTCTGCTTAATCAGGTCTGGGTCACAGCAGCAGCAGTCTAAGAAGAAAGTTCTTTGTTTTATGTATTTTACAAATAGTTATTCTCACATGAATATTTATTACACAAAGAATTTCACAGGGGTTGCACAGCAGCATACTACTGGCACCTTTTTATATCCGTCCATATAGCACTATTTTTAAAATGATCCACAGACATTGCAAAATATAAGTCTTGTTGTTAAGTTGCCAAAAAGACACAGAAGACAATGTACTTACATGTAGTGGTGCAAATCTAAATGCTAATGTGTTGACCTGGTAAACAACTGAAGAAAATACATTACCCTTTAGTTTATTGATGGGAATTATTCAAAAGGCAGCCACTGAACAAACTGAGATAGTCTCAGGCAATCTTCAGATTTTTCTCATCTCAGACTTTATGCTCTGCCTACAGACACATCACCGCTGCTGTAAAAGCTTTAGGCATTCTGCTATGCTGCTACATTTTGCTTCTTTGTGCGGCCGTGTCAGTCATTAGTGACCACACTGCCTTTAATGTTTACTAATGCATTCTCTCATTGTCAACAACAACAAAAACATCAGTATGGCTCTGCAGAGAGGTAATATGGGAGCCTGAAGGTGGTGACTCATCAGGTGGAGGCAAAAGTGCGACCTTGAATGTTAGGCGTCCACAATTCAGCCATTTGTGGTCCCTGCATGGATGTGACAAATCAGCCTGGTAGCTGATGTGAGCCGAACAAGGAAAACATGATGCCAAATAATGGCGCACAACATCAAAAAGTAAAGGTAAAAGTCCTCCATCTGTTCTTGAGGATACCCACAGACTGCTGGCTCTCCTAACCTCCACAAATAGACCCACAAGTGATAGCCATGGGTTTTTCAGGTCAGTGTTTTTGATTTTACCAGAAAAGAAGCTACTCTCAGCTGCTCCCTTTTTCACAAGGGTTCACCACAGCAGGTATCTCAGCATATTTGATTTGACAGATTTTTACACCAGATGGCCCTCCTGACACATTATTAATATTCAAATGTGTAAACCACCACACTATGGAGCCAAACGATTTTCAATTTGAATATTAATATAAAAAATCTTTAATCAAAAATCTACAAAGCTGACAAATGTCATGCACAGAAAACAATGATCTTAGACAGAGTAGTGTTTTAATGATCTAAATGCTTGGGATTCTTACACAGCAAGATAACCTCTACAGTTTATTGTAACTTTCATGATTTTTAAACCCAAATTCAATAGCCCACATCGTAAGGCTAATGTTAGGCCATACATGCACTACATAAACTGCAGGACTTTACTTATACCACAGTTAAACTTCCCGTGTTTGAAAACCATCTCCATTTAACCCAAATTAAATTTGCGTATTGCAAGTAATAACAACAGTAATTATCTTGTAATTTGATTACAGTAACACAGTTACACCCAATACTGTTTACAATTAGTTAGCTACACATGCTAATGATTAAGCATTCATTAAATCAGATTAACAATTAACAATTTTAAGTCATATACTTTATCTGTTGGCTTTTTGTTCATACAAAGCCTGGGGGAAAAAGAGATGCTACTGTCACCAAATATTTGACTATGTGGATATTTGTTAGCTGTGTAAGCATACTTCTGACTGTAGTAAAAGTGTTGGAGAAGGCTTAAATACAAACTACAAGTACAACGAGGGAATAATAAAAGATGCATTGATAAATGACAAAGGAAGGTACTACTTACAAACAGGGCTGACAGGCTACTGGAGACAGCTGGGGAATGAGACACAGCTGAACATAATAAACACAGGTGAAAACAATTATGGCAGGACTGATAAACAAGTAACTAAATAACAAAATTCTAAACACGAAGACAAGACCAACAATAGGTATGACTAACAAACAGGAACACGCTGTAACAGAAAGATAAGACTCACAGAGAAACACAGAGGGAACTAAAAGTACTACTAAGAATAATTTTTAAAAACAAAAATGTGAACAAAAACACAGGATTGTAAAACTAAAGCTAAACAATGAAATAACAGTAAGATAAAAGGAGCAAAAGACTTAAAGACTAAGAGGAGGAAGCAAAAACTGAATCACAAAACATGAATCCAAAGCTGAAAAACAGAATTAGATTCAGACATTATAAGGGGTTTTTCAGATTGTCTGTTTATGTTATTTAGGAATTTGTGGAGCTTGTTTGGCTTACAAACTTTGTGGCTCTTTGACATTATTTGTTGATGGGTTTTTTTTGTTTTTTTTTACCCTTTTAGCAATTTCTATTTTTCTAAAGCACCTGCTGAAAAATCTTTACTTCATCAAGCTTTCCTCCAGCGAGTGAGCACAGAGCTCTTTCCCTCTGTTCCTTTCAGTGAGTGGGCACCCAGATGGAGGCTGTGCACTATTCAAGAGAAAAAAAGAGAAATGTTGCTCAGATTGGAAGCACTGTAATTTTTACCCATGAACTCAATGAATAGATCCAGAATCATGAATAGTTCACAAAATGCCTGTCAAATTCTGTATTTCATAACTTGCTCTTAGACTGTGCTGCAGCTGTTGTTCATGTGGATATACTGGAACTTTGGGTCTATAGATACAAATACATAGATTAAAGGTTGCTGGATGTTTACATGTTGCCATGATGCTACAATTACTGCTCATGAGTTGATTGTTGGAGGTCTCTGCAAAGACAAAAATACAGATATTTAAATAAGAGGAAACTAACATGGATGGAGACAGAATTCATTGCTTCACCCTTACATCCAACACAACATTGCAATATGCAGTACAATAACCATTGTAATATGTTTATAACTGAATTTTATGCACGACTAGCATTTTTTAGAAAACAATTTATTTTACTGAATATATTAAAATGTAGATTTATTCCTTACCAAAGCTGAACAACCCAGTAATATCACTGTAGTACTGCTGTCTCACTAGTATTTGAACTGAAATATCCTGACAAACTGTAACATTTAATGTGCTGCATCAGCTTAAGAAATATGGAGCTCTTTTTTGAATTCATCCCTTGAGGCAGGAGTAAAGGGAAGCTACAGAAGGCATGGATTTTAATACCATACCAAACGTAATGCATCTTGATCATTTTGAATATTTACATTTATTAAATTTGCTTCAAAGTTTATGATTAATTTGAGTAGCACGCCTTGGTACTACCGAGTTTGACCACCTTTTGCTAGCGCCACAAAGTTACTGCAAATTTGTGTCTAGTTGGTAGAGATGAGATGAAGGCTTGGATGGACTTGGGTGAGGCAGAGATGGGAAAGAGGCTGCAAGGTAGAGTAAAAGATGCACAGTTTGATTTAAAATATGCAGAGTGGATGCTGATTGGCTCGAAGAGGTTGACCAGAAAGATGACTGGACTAGAGCAATGATGTCAGCATTTACAGCATAGGAGATGGAAGAGATGTAAAGAACTGATTTGCAGTTTTACTGACAGACACTGGGTGTGGTCTGTGCATTTGACGTGCTGTGCATTCAGAGATGCTCTTCGGCATATCTCAGTTATACTGAGTCTGGTCATTGTCATCTGACATCAGACATCAACAATTCATTTCAGCCCAAAGAACTGCCATTCATCAGATATCTTCTCTTTTGTGGAGCATTATCTGCAAATCCTAGAGATGGTTCTGTGGGGAAATCCCAGAAGACACACAGTTTCTGAAATACTTAGACCAGCCCATCTGACACTAACATTCATGTCACGTCCAAAGTCACTGAAATCATATTTCTTCCTCATTCTGATGCTTGATGCCTGAGTTGTCTAATGTTGATAAGACATTTGCCTTTAACTTATTTGACATCAGCCAAAGTGGCTGTTGAGTGTATATTGTTAATGTGACTACAAAGTGCAGTGTAACGTTCAGATATTTGCATGCACTTTGTTCTTATTATATCTACATGTTTTCCATTTATTGCTTCTTACTTTCTGTCTCGACCTCCTCAGTATTCAGGTGATCCTTTCTTAAATACGTCATTCAAAGAAAAAAGAACATACACGTCTGGAATTGTAAACATAAATCCATTTTTACTTAGTTCAAATCAAACTGTTTAAAGGCTTTTTCTTGTCTATTTTGTTGTATTTGTTTTTTCATTTTTATTCTGTTCAAGGATAAAAGAATTGATTGTCTTCTTCTTTTGATCTGACAAGCCTTTACTTTGCCTGATGTCCTTACTATTGCTTCTCAATGCCACTGAATAGTTGCTGAACTGAAAATAACTACTATTTTTTTTCTTTTAATAGATTTTATACAGATGATATTCCTGACTTGGTTATTCTTACATTTTCACAGCATGGGCTACATGGTCAAAAACAGTTTATATCTCTTTTCCTTTCAAAAAAGGAAAAAAACTCACTCAGTCTTCGAACAACATTTTTATGTTTTATGATCACCATGTTAGAGTAAGTAATAACATAGGGAAAGATCTAAAAAAAGATCTTGTATGACATACATTAAGAGATAAAACAATCAACTGCCATGTAGAATTGTCATTGTTATTTTCATTCCCAGTCCAAACCATAACCAAAAGACAAAACATCTTCTTCATAAGTTTTAACACATAGGCATTTTTTTTCTTTAGTGGTGCACACACCTCCTGCAACTGTTTAAATTCTACTGATCTGAAGCACTATTTCGTGAATCTTTATCTAGTCTATTTGCAAAGTGACTGCCCCATGTTCCATGCATGTAAAGATAACACCATAGCATTGTGCCATGTCACCACATCACTCCAAATCATTAACAAAAACCTGCATCGTTGTTCAGGAGTTTTTATTTCTGGAAAATCTGCCATTTTCTGCTCGACTAACTTTTATCTTTGGCATCTGTAGACTTCAGAGTTTGATATGTTTCATCTTATTTGTATTTCTTGCAGAGCTGATATATGAAACCTAATAGCTCCTGCAGATTCTGCACAATTTTGAGAGAGGATGATTTCTTTATGCATAACCCAGCTGATTATGGATATGTATCAGAATCAAACAGAGCACATGCTGTTCCCTAGAGATAATGATAGGATGTTTAGTGCTGTCAGTCCTTGCCGCCTTATTCCAACTCTGATCAGATGCAGATCCAACTTATTTTTTTTCTCCTTTTTTCCCCAAGCCTGTCAGATGTCAGTGCACTCATTTCGCTTACAAACCTTTTCTGCTGACTGAAGCGAATAATGGCTGTTTCTGCTCCCTTAAGATGCTCCTGCAGAGCAACTGTCACCTAAAGCAGTCAGCGCAGAGAAAAAGTAATAGAAGTTTCCAGTAATTACCTTCTTTTAAGTCCAGCAGATTCCTGGTCAACTTCAAAATCCATTCAACTGTGCTTTTTAGCTCCTTCCAGGCAGTAAATCTTATCATGAACTGATGAATGACATTTGAGATGTTGTTAATTACAACTATCTCTTGAGTGCTATCAGCCAATTAACAGATTTTTTCCAGATACTCTGTCCCAAAATGGTTAAGTTCAAGTACCAAACAGATGTTATACCCTCAATCTTTTTGAAGCATCATTTGCTCTCCTGAACCCCCCATTCATTCACACATCCAAATCACTGAATTCTGGTGTTCCAATCACTTCCATGGCAACAGGTCCAGTTGTGAACTTTCCTCATGACTAAATATTCCTCAGTCTCTGCCATTTTTGGAGTCCTTTGTTCTAACCAAACCAAACCAAAGCATAACAAGACACTTTGGACATCTTCATGCTCCCACCTTTGAGGGAACAGTTCAGAGATTGGCCTTCCTGTTCCAACATGACTGCTCACAAGAGTTCTGACCTTAACCTGGTAGAACACCTTTGGAGTAAATTAGAGCGGACACTGTGAGCCAGGTCTCCTCATCCAATGTCAGTGCCTCATTTCAAAAAGGCACTTCTGGAAGAATGGTGAAAAATTCCCATAAAAATGCCAGTTTAGCTCAGTGGGTGAGCAGGCCACCATGTGCCCCATAGCCAGAAAGTAGCAGCTTGGGTTTGAGTCCAACCCATGGCCCTTTGCTGCGTGTCTTCCCCTCTTTCATGCTGCTTTCCTGCCTGTCTACACCTTCTCTATCCAATAAAGGCTAAAAATGCCAAAAAAAACCCCAACACGCTCCTAAATCTTGTTGAAAGCCTTCCCGACATCATATTATACTTTATAGATGAGTGAGATGTCCCTCAAGTTCATATGTTTGTGAAAGTGTATCAGCAAATGTTGAAGAATCAAGAGTTACATTCACTGGGACTAAGGGGTGAGATCACTTCCTAAAAAACAACACCACACCATAATCTCCCCTCCACCAAACTTTACTCTTGGCACAATACAGTCAAACATAACAGTTCCCCTGGCAGCTGCCAAACCCAGACTCACCCACTGGATTGCCAGATGGAGAAGCTCCAGAGAACTTGTCTCCAGTCCTCAAGTCCACAACACTTTGCATTGTGCTTGGTGATTTAAAGCTTCGATGCAGATACTTGGCCATGGAATCCCAACCCAGGTATCCAGGTGGATGACTTGTAAAACCAATTTTAAAAATCACCCCACTCAGAGCTGTTAAGAGAACAAAGACTACCCATAGAGACCCAAACTCTTTTTTGTGTGTGTGCCAGACTTTAATGATCTCTTTTAATGCTGTAAAGTAGGATGCTTTAAAGTTGGAGTTTGTGATGATTGACCCCCTTTTGGAACCAGCCTCAGTTTTTCGATAAAAGATCTCCAGCTTTTGCCACTTTTGTCATGTTGCCCTTTGCATTTAACTTGAAGTTGAAAATTTCCCATCTCTCTCTGACTGGAAAAAAATGCTGAGCTATCCGTACTGGAAAAGACACTCAGAACCTCATCACACTGCTGCCGACTGTACTATTGTGTAACCACCCATTGCTCCCATTACAAACTGTTGAAAAAGTACAGCTCAGAAAAAAGAAAAAAGAAGCACAGCTTGGTGGACAGGCACCTGAATGGCAGAATGTCTTTTGGGAACAAAAGCGCCAAATCTTTTGCCCTCACTTCTGATGTTTTTTAAGGACTCAGACTTATTCCAAGATGAGTTGCAGCTCTGCTGGAAGTATCCCTGCAACTCAGACAGTGCAGATCCAGGCTCCATACAGGGTGCTACTCCTGTATTATCAGGCACAGAGGCAACATAAGTGCTCCTCCTATTATATATCCTGATGTAGCTAACAGTGTCATCTGCACCCTGGTGGGGGTCAGAGAAGTAATGTAGCAGAGCGCTTCTTTGGTTTAAAGCATCATCTGACCTTGAAGTCTGACAGGCTTTTAAGTTCAGCCAACAACTTTTTCCATTAAAATAAATTAAATATATTCCTCCATGGAATATGTGTCTTTGTCCTTTTCTTTCTTTCTGTGCACCATCTGCTCATTTGCCAGTGCATTTTACCTTTGTCAGAAAAAACTTGAGTGAATATTTTTTTTCTCTTAATTTTACTTTTTCGATAGAGGCAAAGCTGCTTTTCGTAGATAATGTCTTGTAAATCTCCAAAGACATATTCTAACTAACTAAGTAAACTAAGGTTAAGCACCAAAGGACGCAAATGGAATAATGTGATCCTAATTGAAGTTTGGTTATTTAAATGTCTGTCCCAACAGTTAAGACGAAACTAGCAGCATTTATTTTTTATTATATGTAATTAGTGGAACAGATAATATATGTTATTATCTGCTTCACTCACCAATTTCTTGCTTTTTATCCCCTCCTCTTCCTCTTTTTTCTTCTTTCTTTTTTCACTAACCTCTCCTCATTTCCATTGAGTGGCTTTCATTGGTATTGGGGCTTATTTGAACAGAATCCTGCACACCACTTCCAACAAGTGTGAATGAACTCACATGAGGACCCCTTTAGGAGATCAGATCTCTTCTACAGTCATTGCAAACCTAACACATTGCCACTGTTTAACATGTGTTTAAAGTTTGTCATTCTTTGTTAGGCTGCTGGTTCTGTTCAGGTCCTAGTACTGTAAACTTCATCATCAGACTCTGAGCACGATGGTCCGTCCAGAGAAGAACTGACTCCTCAGCTGTTGTGTGTCCAGTTGTCCACGCCCACAACAGATTGTCAAGACTTGCGTGTTTCTGAATTACAGCTCACATGTTTGCTGGCATATCAAAAACGTCTTGATACATTTAAGCTCTTCCACTGCACTGGAGCACTTCTGAAGACAGTGAATAAAGTTGGCATGCCTTTGACATGTTCGACTTACTGAGAGCCATTCATGCACATTTCTATATCTGCAGCTTTGATCTTTATTTCATTATCAAACTGCCCATACAGCAATTCCTCCTCTGGCATGAGCCACGTGTTACCAGTCTACATACAGGTTTTTGTGGCCGCCCTCTTGCGTATTGCTAGACACTCTTCCTTCTCCTTGATTTTGTCTCCCAAACAGTAAAACGCTTAGATGGATGCTCTCTCTGAAGGAGCATCTCTAGAAGCTGGAATGTGCATGTTGCAGTTTCATTATCTAATTTTCGTCTATGCAACAGACTATAGAAATCATAATTAAACAAACAATTCAACATTGGCTGCAACACCCAGGATTAAAATATGTCTTCTTTTTGGTGCTCAATCTTTTGAACCTAGTTTGTATAAAATAATTTATTAACTTGTCTTTGTTGTTAGTTAATTCCCAGTGTCCAACAACCAATTACAGCTGACATTCACTTTTATTATTAGCAGAAAGCTTGTTGCTGTCAGCCTCAGTGTATGCAGAGACATTAAAGATTGATTAATCTGTCGTTTTTTCTGAAAGGCCAAATTGTTGCTTTTTGAACTCTTCAGCATTTGAATGAAACTCTTTAAGAACAGTTTTGTTTTATGAAACTGACTGTAAGAAATTGGTTTTCTTGGGGCTGCAGTCACTACAAAGACCGCATGGATAAATGTGAACAGAAGTCTCCCTTCTGTGTCTGTGGATTGGAAAATTAGTTCCACAAACATTGCCTCAAGTCAGAAAAAAAACCCGTCACAGGTTGAGTTAAGCTTCAGCTGAGCACACTGATCTGTTGTGATACGCTGTCCTGGTGGTAATGCAAATGTTTGTTATTTCAGGGAATTTCAGAGTTTGGTGTAAAAGTCTGATGTTTGGTTCTTTTAATCTATTTAAAATGAATATCAGTAAAACCCAACAGATTTTCTTGTGTTTATGTTAGATTTCAGATCAATCCCCCATACAAGCAAAGCTAACTTGTGCCTGGGTTGTTGTTTTGGGCACAGTCAGTTTCGACCCTGATAGGAAAGATTTTTTAAAAACCCGGTTTGGCTACAGAGAGTGATTTGCAGTATATAAAAAGCCCCCTCTGGAAATGCTTTGATAATGTGATGTGCAAGCTATATAACCTTAGGTTACCATTCCCATACTCACAGCATGAAGGCATGTCTCAGTTTCTCCAAATTGGCACGATTTTATGGTCTGATTTCAGAAGTCCATCTAAACATGATGTTTCAACTTCCGCCACAAGCTTTAAATTGTTAATAGACTCGGGTGGATTTCTCAAGCAACAACTTTTGATGTCACAGAAACAGTCCACTGGATTTCACATGATTGGGAAATAAAAGACTCAAAACAAAAGAACTTGGGTAAATGTAGGCCAAAGTATTAAAAACATAAATCTATGACATAAAGAGGAACTTGGTGGCTTGTATTACAACTGACAATATATCGAATTAGATCTGTGGAAACTTCTGTGGAAGAATCTTTAAAATGCTGAATGCACCACATGTGGCAGAACTGCATTTGAACTATGCATGTAACGTTCAGTCAGAGCAACTGGTGGTTTTGTCTGTAGACTAAAATCATGCCATGACAACAAATCTACCACCTATAGCATTTTATAAACTCTGTTTATAGTCATCACCTGTGGCAGCTGTAAATACGTTTTGACAAAAAAGATGTTTGGATAATTTCACTTAGTTTTTTAATGAATTTATTTTCTTTGTGGCAAAAAACATTGTAAACCTATATTACAGTTGACTACTCCTTCTAGGGTATTGGTCAGATTTTAGTGAAACCTGCACATGATGATCATCCAATGGGTATTTACCCAAACTGTGCTCATCTTTGTCACCTTTGTTCTCAGTGGATCTCATGAGTTTGTACAAAACAGCCAACCAGTGACAAGAAAACTTGTGATTTTCTTTCCATTATTAAATCACAACATTTAGCAATGTCCCATGGGTTCAAGCTTTCAAGCAGTCATTGGCTGCAAAGCTTTTTTTTTTATTCAGGTACAAAAAACAGTCTTTATATTTAAATTTGAGCTAGTTTGTCATAATAATTTTGAAGACCTGCATGTCACAATCCACCATGGTGGTGTACAAAAATTGTGTCTTTGTCAAAAACATTATGGAGGGAACTGTAAATTATTTAAATAGTCCCTATATCTGTCTTCACAGAGCCATAGAGCTGATAAGCTAAACCATGAAGCTATGAGAAAGAGTTGTTGACACTACCTTAAAAAGAGAGGTGACAATCAGAGAGCAGCAGCATCAGAATCAGAATACTTTATTAATCCCTGAGAAAATGATGTAACTGCCTAAACTAAACGAAATAATACAATATATCACAAAGTTACAAAATATAGTAAAATAGCTTTAATATATACAAATAGTTATAAATACCCCAGTGTATAACACAGATTAAATATATATGGTTGAAAAGTACCCATCATGCAGTGAAAAAGCACAACAGATGTGTTGAGTGTTCGTGAAAAATGATAGAGAAGGTCAGAAAGAGCAGCACTGAGTCTTTATGGATCTAGAGAAGGCATATAATAGGGTGCTAAGAGGGGAACTATATGAAGAAGTCAAGAGTGGAAGAGAAGTATGTGAGGGTGGTGCAGGTCAGGTATGAGGGCAGTGAGACAGTGGTGAGGTGTGTGGTTGGAGTGACAGAGGGGATTACATCAGTATCGACTCTGAGGTCATTCCTGTTTGCAGTGGTGATGGACAGGTTGATAGATGAGGTCAGGCAGTAGTCTCTGTAGACTATGAAGTTTGCTGATGACTCTGAGTAGGGAGCAGTTGGAAGAAAGCCTGGAGAGGACGTGGTAAAGGTGGATGATTTTAAATACCTAGGGCCAGTGAGCACTAGACACTGTGCACAAAAGAAGTGAAGAAGAGAGAGTGTAGAGAAGGCGGAGCACGTGGAGATGAGAGCCAAGGGTGATTTGTGACAGTAGCATAGCAGCAAGAGTGAATGTGAAGGTTTAAAACATGGTAGTGAGACCTTCCTGGAGGCAAAGGTGGAGATGGCAAGATTTTCATTGTCAGTGATCAGATTGGACAAAATGAATGAAATGAGTACATCAAACGACCAGCTTGGGTTGAGCAGTTTACAGTCAAAGTAAGAGAGGTCGGTTAAGGTTACATTTGAGATGGTTTGGACATGAGGAGAGGACAGATAGTCGATATATTGGGGATGTTGAATACGGTGGTTTCATGCAAGATGAAAAAGAGGAAGACCACAGTGACGGTTCATGTATGTAAGGAAGGAATAACTGCAGAGGCTTGGTGTGTCAGAGTAGGATGCTAGGAAAAGGGTGAAATTGAGGCAGCGGATCTCTTTGGGGTGAATATAAATATTTATTCATGACAGTTCTTGTCTCTAAATATTGATTTTTCTTTTTTTTCATAACAGAACTAATATTTTTCTGTGTTTTGCATCACTAAAATTAGCACTCCAATTAAACACAACATTTGTTGTCTTGTTGCAGCAGTATGTAGGAGGGCTCTCTCTTTTAAAATCCCAACTTCTAGGAACAAATGTGGCCTTAGTGTGTGTCAGGGCTCTCGTGGTCAGATTCTCGCTGAGGTCTTCAGTCCCATAATGGAAAACATATGTAAATTAGAGCAGCATTTCAGTGACTCTAAAAAGGTTCACAATTACATCGAATGTAATTGTGAATGATGAGGCAGATATGAATTAATTAATGCTTTCTGTTCTCTTAGTGAAAAGTAGGTGCATCTGCTGATGAAAGCAGCGAGCTCCCCTCGGTCATAGTTAGTAATTACAGGTCTTGGTGCTGACAGTGACAGCTTAAGGCAGAAGAGATGAGGCTTAATTATGGACTAACGAGACACGTGCCACATCAAGGTGAGCGTAGGGTGAACAACCCTGCTCATCAAATCCTTAAAAACCATTATCCAACATGAGACCATTTCGATTTGTCACTCCTGTAGGATCTACTTCAATATGGCAAACTTACAGTAAAGGTCATGCATTTATCTGTTTTGGCTTTCAGTAAAAATCTCTTTAACCTCCTCTCTTATATACTTGCAGAATAACACATTATGTTTCATTGCTTTTTTTTCTTTTGAGGAGCTGAATTTTATGCAAATGGGCAACCCCTAAAGCTAAGAAATGAAGCTAGCATAGAAGTGCCAAAACCTTCACAATGCCTACTGGCTCCAGAAGTCAGCAAGTCCTCATAGGCTCCTATGGTGAAATGCCTAACAGTGTTATAGCTTGCTGGTCATGATGTCCTTGCAGTCCAGGGCCCATTGCGGTCCTTTCCTCCCTCCAGGGAGGAACCCAGCCATCACTATGCTGGCAGGCACACTGGTTCCTCATCAGCTGCCGATGAATCTCTATTACTTAATCAGTGCTTCCAGAATCCATGAGATAGTCTGCTTCTACCAAATGGTAAAACAGCCTCCTGACGTTTCTTGTCATTATCTCCTCTGTGCTGACTCTTTTGTCTTCTCGTCCCAGTTATCCTCGCATGGCTCAAGAGCAAAATTTGCATGTCCCTTGAAATCGGTCCACTCACTATCTTCCATCTCAGGGTCCCATTCACCCTGCCTGCCTTCCTTGGCTATCACACCCGTGTCCTTTGGAACTACCAAGATTCAAGATTCAAAGTGTTTATTGTCCTGTGTCCAAAGAAAAAAAGGCATTTCTCTGTGCAATGAAATTCTTTCTTTGCTGTCCACCCACAGATGCCGATTAATATATACAATAGAAATAGAACAGATAAAATACAAATAGTACAAATAAATAAATGAAGACAGAAAAGGAGACAAAATACTGAAGTGTGAAACAGAGATGTGTGCAAAAGACCTATAGCTTAATAAGCAGGATGACCTGATGTGCAAAAGATTATTATTACTGTTCAAAAATAGGTCAGCTGTTCAAGAGTCTGATGGCAGTGGGGAAGAAGGAGTTGTTGAGTGTGGATGTTCTGGATTTCCGCCCCGAGGGCAGAAGTGTGAACAGTCCGTGTTGGTGGTGTGTGGGGTCTTTGAGGATGGAGGCAGCTCTCCTCTGGACTCTGTGATGGTAGATGCTCTGCAGAGAGGGCAGGGGAGTGCTGATGATCTTCTCCGTGGTTGTTATCACTCTCTGTAGGCAGTTGCGGTCCATAGCAGTACTGCTGCCGTACCATGCAGTGATGCAGCTGGACAGTGTGCTCTCCTCAATGCAGCTGTAGAACCTGCTGAGGATCTTGGCCGACATACCAAATTTCCTCAGCCTCCTCAGGAAATACAGCTGCTGCTGAGCCTTCATGACCAGCTGTGTGGTGTTCAGTGTCCAGGTGAGGTCCTCAGAGATGTAGACGCCCAGGTATCTAAAGCTGCTCACCCTCTCCACTTCAAGGCCCCGGATAAACAGCGGCTGGTGTACCAACCTACCCCTCCTGGACAGTCTACCTGGTGGCAACAATTGGATCCTCTCTGTGAAATCTGCGAGCTGCCCCGCTCATGTCTGACCGTCTCTTCCTATTTATTAATAAAGCCCACAAAACAGTATTGCTGTCTCTATTGTGTCTGCTTGATTCCTAAACCATGAAATGATTAGTAAAATATCTGGGTGTGTATAGGTAGAACAATAATTAGCAACTGGGATGCTGTTTCACAATTAATCCACTGATGCTCGTCCACAAAATGACAATTGTGACCTGAAAATTATTCTTTTAATTACCATCCATCACGGCATATGGACATAGATGCTGACTTGATGCAGATTTTATACCAAATACCCTTCCTGACACAGTGCTTTCATGTATCTGGGATTGGTACTGGCACTATACTGGAAGTGTGCTAGTTTGTGACCCTTAAATTCAGACACAATATGTATAAATGCATGTAAAAAGCACATTTTACACAGAAATTATAGAAAGCCTAAAAAACTACAGAAATCTTTCTTCAGCCTGTTAGAGCTCTGATTATGTTGTATGTTTATGAATGTGAGAGAATGGTCAAGTTACACTTCAGGTTTTTATTAACTCATCTGAACATCTGAACCCAGGTGAAGTTCTTCTTTTAATCTTGATATAAAATTGTTTCCATGTGTTTTAATAATTCATGAATGTTCATGAATGAATATTTAATTTCATGATCTTATAAATTAATTTCAGGCACATACATAGTGGGTAGATACCGTGAAGTGCATTGAGCCCAAAAGGCATAATTCTCATAATTATCAGATTTTGCATGAAATTAATTTTAATGGCATCTGAATCGCCTCTTTATGCTTATGAACAGCCTGTCCCTGCTGTCCTACAGCTGACAGTAATTGCACGTTCATAAACATGCTACACACAAGTCCCATCTTCTCTATGCCCATCTGCTCAGCCATCAAAAGCTAATTTACATAAACAAATCTCCAGATTGTGGTTCAGGTTGTGCAAAACGATGTTTACTGGTCAAAACTTATTTTGTGTGTTCTTTAAGTTAAATAAATTATATTTATGTAGCCCCCAGTTCACAACAGTCACAAAGTCAATTTATTCATTAAGATAAAGTCACTACAATATTAGACAGTGAACTCTTGGAACTTGGTAATGGTTTACACAGACTCTGACCAGTGCACAGCCTTGCATTTTCACCTTTCCACCTGACCCTCTGATTCCAACATGTGTTTTGCTTCTATTGAATTTCATTTCCCTTTTCTCCAAAGCATACCTCCACCTCTCCAAGCTCTCTTGCACCCACTCCCTACTTACACAGCAGGACAAAGTGTCGTCAGTGACCCTCATAGTCCAAAGAGACTATTACATTGTTAAATAAGGAACCGCAAACCAAAATCACCATCTTCCTGTGACCTTCTTTTGTTATGTAAATTATTCTAAAACTGTACAGCATGCACTTTGCTGTAAATATTTAAATAAGAACTCATTAAAGAAAAAAATTTAAAGTAGTCTCTAGATGTATCTCTGTCTCTGTCTCTGTTCTTACTTACATTTTTTCACAATTTATAGCCACATTTTTATCATTTTTGTCAGATTTTTAACTGGTCTAATCCGGTGCTTTTGTACACACACGTCATAGGTGGACCAAATTAACATGCTAATAGCATTCCAAGCATTCAAGATAACTTTCATTTTTATTCATTTTGTGGCACTATGGGGTCGCTTGATGCCCTGAGGTGAATTTCCCACGAGATTTCTTTTTATCGTAAATGCACATCTCATGAAATATGCAAAATCACACGCAGAGCCACAAAAACAGCATCAGGATGGGGTTTGTGCGAGACGATTTCAGTATTTAAATCTTTCCATTTGAGCTACGAGCTGTCACATAATGTACTGTCCAGTGTTTTCTCCTTTTTTAAACAGGCAATGTTTCCTCACCACATAAACTGATTTTATAATCAACCTGTTTCAAACATTTCAACACGTGCTCAGAGCAACTGCTCTGGAGTCAGAGAGGCTTAAAGGCTTGCTGATATCTGTGGACGTGAAGGAAGCAACCAAATCGATCCAGATGGTCTGGGAATTTGTGACGCTGCTTCTTGTGCAATAGTTAATGAAATATTGCAATATGCAGTCCTTGATGTAAAAAGAGCCCATGTAGCCCACATGTTCCAAGAATGGCCATCATAGTCTTTTTTTTCCAGGTTCAAATTGGATTTTTCCAGCCAAGATTTAGCTGAAGCAGTTTTATCAAGTACAGTAAATTTAAATAAAACATGAGGTACAAGAGGCTGCAAACAAATTGCTAGTTTGTTATAATTTTTGTCAGACTCGATTAGCTAAAGGGATGTTCTGCTGTGAATTTGACAAGCAGAATGTGCTCCTCTAAGAGCACAAGTCCTTTAGAAATAATGAAATGAGCTTTCACTCCACATACACAATTTATGCATCACAACATTTCTTTAACTCCCTGTGACCGAAGCTTTTGTGGCTTTCCTGAACCAACTGTATATAGAAAAATACCTTGAAATGTAAACTTTTCTTTCTTTTTCTTTTTTTTTTGCTTTTCCTAAAGGCAGTTTTGACAATCTGGAGATCTGGAATTACTTTGGACTTGAAATGTGAAAAAAAGAAGCAAATAGTATTTTTATATAGGAGCTTCTAGGGTATGGAAAGCTGTACATTCATCTTTCATTTGGACAAGGAAGAACTGTGACCTTAAACCGATAAATCTCTGAGCTTTTTTTTGCATCGTCATAAATACCTCATTTAAATAATCTTTATACTTTTTAGAAAGTTAAAATTGCCTCTTTTTTGGTTAAAACAAATAAGTCTCAGAATCAGCATCATAATGATTATTTTATTTCCTCCTTCGTCCTAAGACTTGAGAGAACTACTTAGTGAAAACAAAAATTAAATATTCTGATTCCCTTGGATTAAAATTTGGATTTGGGTTGGGATCACCACCAATGACAGATTCATAACTGAGCGACTGAGCTACATCTTAACTTTTCCAGGTAAACAACAACATTCCTAGGACATCATTAGTTGCTTGGAAATTCACTAATCACATAACAATTTTGTTCTAGCTGGCGTTGGTGCATGAACCATGTGCAGGATCTTAGAAACATCAAAAATCTGATTTTTTTTAGGGTATTTTAGTAAGTGAATGACCTTTTAATTGCAATTAGAAGTCAACTTACTGAACATATTTTTCATTTTTAAATGCTGATTTAAAAAACACACATCAGATGGACCAAAAAATATTTGCATCTGAACTCTTAATTTATTGATGTATTTTGCTTGAGAGAAATAATGAATATTTTTCCAGTAAAAATTTAAAAAAGGGTTTTGCCATCGAAACGTAGGTAATGCACCTCCGCGTATCTCAGAATTGCAGCATTTATCGAACGACAAGAATAACAGGCAGGTCATCTCCGTAGGAAATAGCTGAAACTCATTATATTTAAAGGCTCCAGCGGTATTCTATCCCACAGACACAACAGGCATGATGTGGGGGTTGTTTCAGTCTAGAGAAACTTGATTGGTTGCAATTTCCTAGATGTTTTCCAGCCTCAGTGTGAAACTGAGCTGACGTGCTGCAGCTCTTTCTTTTCTCTTCGGGGCTGTTTGGTTTGATAACAGCTGCAGAACATTAGATTTATTTTAGGTGAGACACCTGCTGATACAGTGACTGTAACACACACAGACAGAGGAACCTGTCTGAGTACGCCGATGTATTGTGCAGTAGAAAACTTCAGACTGCTCTCCACAGGGCTGTTCAGAGATAAAATGTTTCGGATTTGAACTGCCTGCTTCCTACGTATGCATCTTCAGTCTCATTACCTTTTGAGTTTCTGTACTTTCGATTCATTGTGGCTCCATTCTTTGAGAGTCTCCATGGGCGTCCTGAAGCCAGGAACGAAACTACATCAAAGCTTTGAGTCACATTTTCCTCTCCTGCCTCAGTAATTCTGCATTTAAAGGTAGGAAAGCAGCATAAAAACCCTTGTATCAAACAAATGGGAAGTCTTCGAAATTACTGGCAATGACAAAAATAACAGGATTACAATTCAGACTGTCTCCCAGGAAAAATGCATAAAATTTCTACAGAATTTGCTACAGTTCCAAAAGTCTTCCCCAGCTTTTCTTGTCTTCTTTATATGGTTGTGTTTTTGTAGTTTGTAGTGTACTCAAGACAGTGAGACAACGTGGCAAGCTGTGAACAGACCAGCAGTACAAAGTATCAACAGTATCCAAATGATGGATAGATACACCTAAAAGTCAGTGACATATAGCATAATGTGAGAAGACTCACAGTCTACTTACTTTTTGCCGGTAAAAGCAACAGGACTTGTTGGCAGTAAACTTTCATCTAACTTCAAAATGACCAAAAAAAAAAAAAAATGACAAAAGGTGAAAGGTTGACGAGTGTTGTGTGAAGTCGGCTTAATGGAGTTTTTCTGCTACAATCTCATCTACTGTGGTCCAATGTGTGTTCGGCTGACAGCTGCTCAGGATTTTATAAGTGAACTATGACCAGAATACTCACTCTGCCCATATGAAACTCTGATGCTTTGACATCACAGCTGACAAACAACAGCATGAAAACACAGATCTTTGAGCTAACAAAAGAGTCTAATGTACTATAGGCTGGTATAAGAGTTTAATGTGTGTCAAAGGTCCCTTTGCAGTAAGCTGAACTGACACAGTTGCAGAAGAGTGAATATATTTGTAGGTAAGGTACTGACAATAAGAAACATACAGTTAAGGTCAAAAGTTTTCATATGCTCACATGCTTCATGGGCATGAATGTCATGGTAATTTCAAGCTTTTAATGATTTTTGAAGTGTTCTTTTTCCATACTGGAATCATTATAAAACTTGTCTAATCATTAAAAAAAATTATTGGGTGAACAAATTTCAATTATATCTGATTTTCTCTAATCAACATAGGGTCAAAATTATAGATCCCCCCCCCCCACCCAACATTTAGTTCAATGCACTTGAAAGCTACACCTCAACCAGAAGCTTTTGGAGCTATCAACAGCCTTACGGCATAATGCTGGCTGGATATTTGACCACTCTTCTTTCTAGAATTAGCAGCATTCATTTAAATTTGCTATTTCTTCTGGGATAGACCATAAATTTTCACCATTCCAGAAGCTTAATAATAGAATGCTTTAGCTGTTCAAACACCAGTTTTGATATGTGTTTGGGATCACCGTCCTGGTGGGTGTTCAAGTGGGTGTCCCAACCATATAGCTGTTGATTTCAGTTGAAGTTGAAGAATTTGGAAGTAGTCTTCCTTCTTCATTATTCCATCCACTGGCAGCAAACAGCACCAGCGCATGATGTTACCACCACCATGCATTTTAGGTTTTGAAAGCCTCACCTTTACACCTTACCTTTTTTTGTGACCAAATAGCTCAATCTTTGTCTCATCTGATCATAAAACCTTTGGTTGGCAGGCAGCTGTAAATTTCAAGCTTGAAGGTGTTGATTATGGACCTTGAAGCCTCTTTCTTTTTTGGCATCCTCTCAGTCCATAAAACTCGCTTTACTGTGGACAATGACGCTGGTGTTCCAACTTCCAGCTCATGACAGACTTTGCTATTACTGGGTTTTTTTCTGAAAATCCTAACCAATCTGAGGGTTACGGTTTGGGTTTTCTTCAGAAACCTTGGCAAAGTTGTGACTCATCTGAATAAATTGCACTTGTTTGAGCAGAAAAACTTGAAATCTGCAGTTGTTTAAAAATGGCTCGAAGAGACCTCCCCAAGTTGGTGAATGTAGCGAGAGCTGTCAAACATCCTTTTATGCTGCCAAAGCTTGTGCACCCAAATCTTGTTTTTAGTATGCTGTACAATCATTTTGCCCTGGGAAAAGAACAGTTAAAAAAAAATTAAAAGCCCCAAATTACCATGACATTCATGTGATGATGAGTCCACAGCTGTACTGTCAAAGAAGAAACTAGGACTGTTCTGGAGGGCCACATCAACAAGCTTAACTCAGTTTTGCTCATATTATTTTTCTCTCTTCATAAGCCTCTTGGTGTGGCCCTTCACAACAGTCCCACTTTCCTATGCAAGCTCTTGAGAACATTAATTGTCCAACCCTGGTCTGGCAGACTTTTACTGAGAAGCATCCACGTGTTAATGTAGTCATGCAGGCATTACTTACAGCTCCAATTCATCAGTTACCCCAAGTTTTATACTGCAAGTTGAAGACCCCAGCTCCTATGAGAAAGCACTCAGCATTTGTAAGAGCAGAAGAACAGGAGAGAAAAGAGAATCATAGGGAAACACGGACAAAACAAAAACATTCCACAGTTTTTTATTTATTTATTTATTTTATGTAACTGTCCCGTGGTCTGTCCCTCAGGCTCCTGTCAATTTCACATACAGTAGAAATCATATCGGTAACACAGTTCACAACAGAATTAACACCATATGTCTGCTACATGTATTGTGTTCCTGGGGAGGCATGATGTTGGTCACTAATGTTTGAGAGTACCTGCAGACAGTTTTATATCAAAGTGTTCTTATTAAAATATTCACCTAGAGGTTTGTTTCCAACCCACCTGACTGCTCCGGTTTTATCACCCACTATTTTCACACATCTCAGAAGCTAAAGCTTGAAGTCATACCTCAGCGTTTCATGTTTCAGTCAACATGTCCACAACAGCAGCACAGTAGCAGCGTAGTATTCATCAAATAGACACCTTGAAATAACACTAAAAAGCTACATAGATGTAAAAAATTTTTTATGTGTGACTAAAAATAGAAATTGATTTTACTGTAGGAAGAGTTATTACAAACAACATACAAGTCCAGCTCGGCAGAGGTGACTTCTGACATCCCACAGGTCTCAACTTATAAGTTTGTGACAGAAATGACGAGTGAAAAAAAACAAAAAACAACAACAACAATATGACCCAATTTGCAATTAGTCAGGATTTTTCTGTAAGCCACGAGAAGACATCTGGTCAAAGTTTTCATACATTGTGAATAAAACATTACACAAGCATTTTCTGATCAGCATGGCAGGACACCTCCAGTGAACTTGTGAATTAAACAAATATTTCAAAGACAAAAGCTGTTGTGGGAGCAACAGACTTGGTCTGGTATGGTTTGTGGTTTTTGGTGGTAGTGGTGAGATAAATCCCCTGAACTTCATTTCCTGCAGCAGTCCTTAAAAAGGCTGAAGGAAGAAGAGAACTGAAGTCAATAAGTCTTCTTCCAGGAGCGGATGTACAGCTGGATTGGGAGAAGGGGATTTCTGTTCTGTAGACTCTTGTGGAAAACATCAAAATCTGCCCTCCTCACTCTGTGAAGATAGTCCTCCAACACCACCTGAAGCACACATCACCACAGGAGAGTTTGGTTTAGACTTCAACAGGTTTGACCTAACAAGCTCCAGTGTAAACACAGACTCATCCTCCTACAGGTATGGTTCATATGGATATGACTCAGAACTTCATAACATGGTTAAGCTGTTGGTTCAGGTACTTGAACAAGTTTTTAACTGCAATTGCTGTAGAAATAAGTAAACACATACACCACTGGCCATGTCTTTTTTTTTGCCCCTCCATATCCTGTGAGTCACTGAGCAAAATGGAGGTGAGTCAGAAACCTGAAACTAGCCAACATTTGACTGTGGCCACAGATGTACACTACTGAGTCTTACAAATGCTATTTTTATGGTTTTATATTTGGGTATAGAGGACAAAATTGCAGCTTGACTAAAGCAGGAAAACAAAGAAAATGTCACCAAATGATTCCAAAACCATCTGCATGACTATATTAGATAAGAGCATTTGACCTCTCTTAGAAATCCGAGTGATCAAGGTCATAAAGAACTTTGCATTCATATTGCTATGGCATTTGTCCTCAGCTCTAAAAGGTACCCTCTCAACTGTAAGGTTTAAATAAACTACTCACGTGTTAATATAAAAGAACCTAAGTGGCAAGTTTGTGCGTTTCATGTCCCTCGGGCTTCACTAGGACCACTCTGTTTTTACCCTGCTGTTTCACATGACTCATCCGAGCCTGCGGTTCATTTAAATCAAATTGTCGGCGCGGTGAGAAAACGTGAGCGTCCGTGCAGGCTTTCTTGTGCGGGCAAGAACACTGAGCTGGAAAGTATCAAGCACATGCATATGGACAAATAATACAAGTCCACCGCAGCGTGAACATCATAGTCTACACTCAGGAGAGCAGAGTGATTTTTGCTGCAAACTGCAGAGTTGGAGAGCTTTTCAGCTCTGTACTGCAGTAGATGCAGGTCAGTACATCAGCATCATTATAACCTGAAATCATTGTTTTAGAATCAGAAAACAGCTTCTGCATGCAGGCATAAACAGTCAGCTTAAAACAGCGTAATCCTTTTAGGAACCACTTGTGAGATAAAAGCAGTGCTGCATTTTTAGCTACTGGGAAGTATTGATTAACCCTTCTGTGAATTACATCACTTCAGTGTTGTAGAGTAAAAATTTCCAGGTACTCACATTTTAGTAATAAAATTTTAGAAACATCCTTTAAAAAAAAAAAAAAAAATCAGCTTCAGTCATATAATGATGCAGTTTCATTTTATCCCTCATTTTATTTTTTTTATTTTATTTAAAAAGAGCTTTTTTTTTTTTTTTTCTTTTTTTTTTTACAGTTTTGTTTAATTGAAAACTAAATATTTCTTTGGGATAAAACTAAATTTATGTATCAAAGTCACAGCATCATCAGTATTTGCAAACCTGTGGATTTCTCTTAAGTCTTTCAGGCGGTGACTCCAGAGAGATGAGCTGCAGTTTGCTTACACAGCACTTAATGCAATTTCTTTACATTTTCATCTGAATACATCTACTCTGAAAACACAAGATACATCCTGAGTTGGCAGATATTTGATGATGTATTGTTCAGATTTTATGCATGTAGCAGCAACATAATGATATCAATAATTAAAAACAGGTCTTGATTCCATAAGTTGTTAGGTTTTTGTAGGCAACAGTCCAACATATTTGGAGGATAATAGAGCAGATTGCTTTGATTGATCATACTGTGCTTCATTCTCATGGTACCAAACACTTATTACTTTAAATTCAGTACACTAAAGTACTAGTGCATCTCAACTAACTTGACTATGAAAAAAATATATACATTTTTAAATCATTTATGTCAAAAAAGGTAAACTTTTACATTTTCTATATCCACAACACACAAAGTGAAACACTAAGCTTTTTTTAAAAAAACATTTGGTTGAGGCTCCTTTATCACAATTTACTGCAGTGATGCGTCATGGAGGTGATCCACTTAAGTCATTGTTGATTTGTTACTGAAGCCCAGCTTGACTTGATATCAGTTTCAGCTGTTTCTCATCTTCCTTAAATGTTCTATAGGGTTGATGTCAGGAGAGTTGGCTGGAACACTGAAGCACAGTAACCGCATGCTTAGCAAACCCTTTGGTAGTATTTTTGACACTGTTGGTAGGTGTTATGTCCTGCTGGAAAAGGATTATGCATCTTCATAAAGCTTTTCAGCAGATGAAAGCATGAAGTGCTCTAGAATCTCCTGGTAGATGGCTACTTTGGACCATTGAGCACCAGTCCAGTTCTTCTCCTTAGCCCAGGTATGACGAGTCTGTCCTCTCTCATTCAGGAGTGGGCTGATAATAGGAATGTGACAGTTGTGGCTCCTTTCCTGAAGCATTGTGGCTCTCGATGCACCGACACCAGCCTCAGTCCATTTCTTGTAAAGCTGGTATTGACTTTTCTTGACAGTCCTCTCAAGGATGAAGTGATCCCTGTTGCTTGTGCATCTTTCCCTGTTTCTGACAAAGTTTTACCTTCCAGTCAATTTTCCATTACCTTGCTTTCATACAGCACTTGAAAAGCCAGCCTTTTCAGAACTTTCTGTGACTTACCCTCGTTGTGAAAGATGCCGATGATTGTCATCTGGACAACTGTCAGGTCAGTGTCATCCCCGTGATTGTGGTTGTGTGTATTCACACTGTTTAAATAGTTCTAAAAAAAAAAGGCTTGAAATTTTCACTTTACATGTCATAAATATAGAATTTGACAGTTTACTTTTTGAATTAAATATTAAAAATGAACTTTTTCGAGATATTAAATTTTTTTGAGATAGACTACAAATAACAAAGATCAAAACCCTTTTTCACCTCTTTGAAAACACAGCAAAAGGACTCAACACATAAACACAAAACCCTTAAAAAAACAACAAAAACAAATAAAGCAGGCAGCTTAATCACAGTCTTTCTTGTGGACACTCAACTTTGACTACAACTTCTATCTGAATCATGAGAAAAACACTTTGTTGCATACTTGTTTGTTCTAAAAGCGAATTTCTAAACTACCATCTGTGATTAAAACCTTGCGGGACTTGAATCATTGGAATATTTGAATCACGCTGAATCTGTGATTCAAACATTGACCTCAAATTTCATCTATCAACTTCTGTGTCAAACTCACCCAGCTTTCATGCTGAGGATCACTGCTGGTGATAAGAGCTGCCTGTGTAGCTACAAGTCACTGTCCAAATAGTTTTTTGATGAAGAATCCACAGTGCCCAAGTCCAGAAGCAACAAATAAGGTCAGCAGTGCAATGATGAGCATGCTCATGTTTTTGTTTTTAACATTGTGTGCCATCAATTTTCCCTCCTCGGCTCAAACTGCAAATGATGAGTAACATCCTGAGGCATCTTGAGAAAGGACATTCAGTATAAATGACCTAAACTGAGTTTTTTGGCCATAAGCAATGATTGCTCACTGCCAGGCCCAGTGGCCAATGTAACCACCACTTGTTGTTTTTCCCCAATTGACAGCCAATCTGAAGGGTTGTTTTCACTCTTCCCTGTATATGGTACACAATAATCAGGCATTACATTAGGACCACCTGCCTAATACTAAGTTGGTTCCCCTTCTGCTGCCAAAACATAGCCCTGACCCGGTGAGGCATGGACTCCTCTTCACCCCTGAAGGTGTGCTGTGGTATCTGGCACCAAAAGGTTAGCAGCAGACCCTTTAAGTCCTGTAAATTGTGAATAGCCTCCGTAGATCGCATTTGTTTGTCCATTATATCCCAGAGCTGCTCGATTGGATTGAGATTTGGAGATCTGGGAGCCTAAGTCCTAACACCTGAAACTCATAGTTGTGCAGGATGCATTATCCTGCTGACAGAGGCCAAAGCCATCAGGGAATACTGTTTCTATGAAAGGGTTGGCGCTTTCAGTGAAGGATGGGAGGTCAGCATGGGCACCCTGACTGGTCTGCAGCTATGCAGCTCAACACGCATTAAAACTGCGATGCAATATGTACTCTGACACCTTTCTATCAGAGCTACCATTTACTATTTATGCAATTTGAGCTACTGTAGCTCGTCTATTGGATCAGACCTGCTTTTTTTCCCCTGCATGCATCAATGAGATCTGCACACTGGGAAGATCCCACAAGAGCCACAGTTTTCGAGATGCTCTGACCCAGCCGTCTAGCCAGCACAATTTGGCCCTTGCCAAATTTGCTCAAATCCTTACACTTACCCATATATTCCTGCTTCTAACACATCAACGTTCAGGACAAAATGTTCACTTGACAGAGATGATCATTGTCATTCACTTCACCTTTCAGTAGTCATAATGTTGTACCTGATCGGTGTATCTGCAGATTTGGTTTAACTGTGACTGCACAGTTAAAATCAAGTTTTCTCTAACTCATCTTTGGGCACGGCAGCTCATTGGCACAGTGGGTTTACCATTTATGTGGTTTCTTCTCCCACTGAATAATACGTTTTCTTAATCGCCACGATTTCTAATGTAGCGTTACATAAAAGTTAACAGATTTTAAAAATATGCAAATTTAAAAAAGTTTAGGCTTTTCCAAAATTTAAAAGTTGAGCTTTCAGATATATCGCATGTAACAGCTGGAAAACTAGAGAGAGACATATTTTTGTGCCCTAATTTTAAATGTTTTCTTCTTTAAGCAGAACGCCATCATGCTTCTTTTTAAAAACATTTCTCGCAACTTAATCAGTTCTGTGATCTATCGCCTCTCGGCGGATCCTCGTTTGTCAGAAGGCCTAAACTGCTATTGCTTCTTACAAACCAGGACTTGCATTCATTTTTAGTTAATAGGCAAGACTTCAAAACATTTTTAAACTTCCGTATGTGATCTGTCCTAAAGAGAGAAAAGTGGGAAATCAACTGGGAAATATAACATAATCCAATGCAGAAGCTCAACTAAATACAACTTTATGTCCATAATTGAGGTCATGGTGCTGGAGGTGTTGGAGGTGCACTGACTGAACTGCACTGAACACTGCTGTTAATATTCTGGATACTGGATACCTCATTAATATCCAAGAGAGGTGATGTGGATTTCCAATTTCATTATCTTATTTTAGCCCCCCAAAATAAATCTTACAGATATAGAGCTGTAATTTTCAAGCCTAAAGGGGTGTTTGAAAAGTCAATTTAACTCTTGATAAGAAGTGATGAGAATAATGTGTTTGGGTGCAACAGAAGCCTGAGAACTCGCTTTGCCTTGGCCTCAGTGGAAGTCTGTTTTTCTGGTAGTCTTTCTGAACAAAAAGAGGAATCCACTAGAATAAATTGATGGTCTCAGTTCTTAAAAGCTTTTCATGGGAGGTTAATTAAAGCTTTGAGTCACTTTAAGACATTTTTTTGGGCATATTTGACATTCAGATCAATTTTTCTCCAAAATAAATATAGAGCGATTTTATATGAAGCAGTTCAGAAGGCATACAGAGAAATGTCAGCATCAAATTGTCAAAGAGCAAACCATGACCACATTATTTGACTTACAGTGGGGAGGAAGGCTGGAGCGGCAGCTGCTGGAACATTATGGCTAAAGGATCGTGCCTGAAGGAGAGAGCACAATAAACAGAAATGAAATGGAGAGGAAAAAAAAAAAAAAAAAAAAATTATCTACACTCACCCACACCAAATATTTCAAAACGCGCCCACACCGGCCTTTTAGGGTTGCTTTTCTAAAGATCTTTCACCCACACAGAAACAACAGGAAATGGTTACATCTCATGTTTGTCTGCCGTCACACAGCACATACCTGAAGCTGTGGGACGGCTGGTTACAGTGAAGAACTCAGGTCTTTTTTTGTTCTCTTATGGACACAACTTACACATTTTTGTGCTTCTGTTGTTATACAAAGGAGCAAGTGAACATATTGACACACTGGCAGCTCATAAACTACACTTGCTGCACTGAGACGTCAATCAAATCACTTTTTTATGATCTAGGTGACTACTGCGATTTTCACCCTGGTTGTTGGCTTCTCTTTAATTTTCAAAAGTAAGTCTGACATATTCGATTTAGGTGGATGAAGTTTGTGGTACACTACACAGTAACCAAAAATGACAGTAGAGACTCTTACAATGAGCAAAGATGAACATGTATGCATTATTTTGGTGGTAATTTGTTTTTCATGGTTTCTCAGGAGAGTGGATGTCAGCTCAGACACCATATCGATGGTATGCAGTGTATCTTTTAAAAATTTGATACTGGACAAGTGGAAGTCAAAAGCGATGGGGCCTAGTTGTATCTTATGCTTTGACATGTCATCAATGTTCTTGCAGAGCAGCATGACTCCTACTGGGCGTTTAGGAGGCTGAATACTTTTTGCAGACTTAATCAAACCTCTCTTAATTTTCAATCAATTTTTAAGTGGCTTGGCTAGACTTATTGCTCCATCTTGGGCTACCCAATTTTCATGCAGTTGATTCTTAACAGTAACAATAAGCAGATAAGAAACACTGGCTAACTTAAAAGCTGCAGGTCAAGCTTAAAAACATCTTAATACAGGAAAGTACCCGACACTTAGATCCAGCAAGGCTTAGAATACGCTGATGAAGTACGAGACCTTACTAGCCAACTTACTTGTAAGTCAAAGAAATAGTAATATGAAAATACAGAAGGTGTTTCACCATAACAAATGCACAGCATTTTTAAACCCAACCATTTTTTAAGTTATTCCTTAATGTTAATTTTGAGATTATATAAAAATATTGACTTGTAAAGAGAATAGTTTGCTTTTTATCCTTTTAATGAATTAATTTTTGATTCAAGTTTGGTCTTATATTTAATTTAAAGTGGCATTAAAGAGATTTTAAAACCAAAAAACAATAATGTAGTTGTTCATCTGGCTCACAGTAAGTGTTCCTATCACTGGTGTTGCTACACAAGTACTGTAAATAAGAATTAAGACCCATTGAGAAGTCAGTCTTGAAAAGAAACACATCAAGGACAGATTAATCTTGTTTCAATGACCCACAGTCTAGGAAGAGTACCACTTCTTTTAAACCTAGAAAGGTGTCTGTAGAAATGACAAATGTGACTTTAAGCACACTGTGAATGAAAAAACCATTAGGAGTCATTTAGAAAAACTGACATTATGACAATTAACATGTAACATTTTGTCTGGATTAAATTTTTCAGTTGTTTTAATCATTTTAAATATGCATTTATTTTAATCATTAACAAACAAACAAAAAAACAAAAAACAAAAAACAACTTAGACACACACACACACACACACACACACTCATATTTTTGTGGGGGCATCTTATTGACATAATGCTTTCCCTAGCCGCTTACCCTAACCATCAAAAATGAATGCCTAACCCTAACTTATTGTAATCCTGACACTAAAACCACATGACTCTTAAAAATGCCTTCAAAATGGGGGCATTTGATCCCCACAAACATATGTAAACATACCACACACCACACACACACACAAACACACACAGGCTCAGTACTTGCATAATTTGTGTATACTGGCTCTTTGGTTAATGGGTATAGCCACAATAGGAAAGTAAATAACATTACATCTATTCATGGCAGAGAAATCATTTACATTTTATTGTTTACACTGTAATATCACATGTCCTTTAACTGTTGGCCACAATCCTAATTGGTATAAAAAAGGCTCAAATTAAAAAAGTAAATGCTGATGAATGTTTGGGAAGCCGCTTAATGAAAAAGCCTCCGAAAGTACAAAAATCAATGAGGCATGAAAGTGGAGGTTAATAAATCTCCCGACTAATTAGAGCTACATTAGTTAGACAATACTCAAACTCAAGACATTTCCAGGACATTTTCAATTACCCACCATACTCTGGGTGTAAACATTTGCAAGACGCACATCACAGCATGCCAAAGCATTATGTGTCACTTGTGTTCATTTACATTTTAAAAATAGCACAGCTTTTTGTTCATGCCGTTTTGAGTGGATTAAGAGGTGTTCAAGAGTGTTATAAAACACAGTAATGCGGAGGAGAATTTGACTTCATCCCGTCTCTGAAACGAGTCATAATTTGAATCAACAGGTGCTGCAGAGGCATTAGGCAAAAATATATATCGAGCTTGGCCAGCCTCGATGTGATGCTGCTGCTGAATTCAAAGCCTTTGTGGAAATCCTGAGTGTGTTAAAAGATCAGCCTGGTTATGTTCTATACTGTAGAAATACTGCACTGAAAGACGAGTGTCTCCTACTAACAGGTTTACAAAGCCTGATTATTTCCCCTGTGCCCCTGAGCACCACTATTATCCAAAAAACTACTAAAGTGAGCTTCCATTTGCATTGGGTGAACACAAACATGTAGTTTATAAGAATGCAATCCAGCATAGCTATTCATGTGCAGTGCTGACTGAACATATGAAAAAAATATCCATCTCTCTTTTTAACTGTAGCTCAACTGAACTGTACTTCGATGGTTCCTGTTGATTTGTCACCTGAATATATTCAGTACTCATCAGGGCAACAAGCTGGACAACACCGACAAATTAGAGGAAGAGCAACACAATGACAGAGGTAAAGACCAACAAATTGTATGTTGTTTTTGTTTGAAGTTAAATACAGTTTGGAGTTCAAAAGGCATGTTTAGCCGACATAACAGTGCATATGTTGTGTGGAATTTGTTTGTGAAAGATCCAAATGTTTTTATTATGCAACTTAAAATACTCTCTGTAACCGCTAGAATATTAGAATATTTCTAAAAGCTACTGTGATCAGCTGTTTTAAGCCCCAGTCACACAGCCTTACAGACCCACAGACATTCAATGGGTTGCTAGGGGGAAAAAAAATGTAATTTTATATACATGAATATATATAAAATATACACTCATGGTTCTAGTCACTACGGGAAATTGTCGCAAACATTGTAACATACCCATAGTAGACCCATATTTTGTACCCTCATACCTATAACAGACCCATTTCTGTAATATATCTATATATCTATATTATTGCTAATATATATTTTGTAATATATCTATATCATGGCTAAAGCACTTCTGGATGGATGCAAACTGCATTTCGTTGCCTTGTACTTGTGACATGTGCAATGACAATTAAGTTGAATTCTATTCTATTCTATATATGCCTATCACATTGCTGTGGTTGCCTGTATTCTGCAGTGCAAACAACTGCCAACTACTTGCGAATTGGTACTGAAACTGTGTTGCACTTTACTACTGCAATAGTTATGTATCAAAAAGCGCAACTTTTATTTTGAAAGGAGATATTCTCCATTTCCCGACTGCTTCGAACTTACACGGGTTTCACTACTGTTCGCTCCATAGTTGGCAAATGTTTGCAGACAAGTTGGTGTCTTTCATGCAAACTATCAGCAACCTACTAGCAATCAAAGCATTCACAATGTTGTTTTTGGTGTAAAGCCCTCTTAGTGACTGATTTCACCTCCAGCAACTACCTACCGACCTGTCAGGAAATACACATTTTTCTAGTCACCAGAGATTCCCAGGGGGGGGCAATGACCTCTTTTTAGGCCTATATATCTAACGCATTGGGAAATTAGGTCTCCTGTTTTTGTTTGTTTTCGTGAACAGTTCCTGAAATTAACAATAAGTGCCAATGAGCTTTAAGCAAAAGCAAGGCAGTCACAGAGTGGCTGGATGATGAGAAAATATCAAATTCTCTTGTTCAGGTTTAAAACTCTTCCTCTATGGTACGACATTCTCAAATAAGCACCAACTAGCCCTCAAACTCCCACTCAAACTTCAAAAACCACACAAGGGTGCTTACTCATCTAATGTGCTCTCTTGCTCTCATTCCTTACCTCTCAGGAGAAATTGAAAAAAGGTAATTTGCTAGGCACTTTATGTTGTTTCATACACCTGCAGCCTTGTGGCACTTGTTTCAGATGGGATATGGTGCTGAGTGTTGAGTTAATTATTCTCAAAGCTTTTCTTTGATCTGTTGTCCCTTACTTTGGTCAAAAGCCTGCACCAACTGAGTACATGTCGATGCATATGTAAATCCCAGAAGACACGTTTCATAAACTAATGAATCATATATAAAAGTAGCACTACAAAGAACATGTGAAACTTCTATACAGGAATAAGCCACGTGCATGTGCACGCAATGTAGACCTTATTGTGTAGGTGAAGTACTTACATGTTGCAGGTGCACATGAGCCTGACTGGCGATGTCATACACAACATCCCGAATGTTCTGCTCCCGGCTGCCGCGGATGAAATCCTCCTGAGAAGCTCCGTGCTGGAGAGACACACAGTAACAAAAAACGGTGATGTTTGTGCATTCAGTTCACAGCTGTTGTTTCAATTTAACAACAAAAACTATCTCTGCAGTTCAGCTGTATCCATTTTAGCTCCACTTCCCACACGAGCAGAGTCTTCTCTTTAATATGTTGAAAAAGAAAGTTTAAAAGCACCGAGTTGGCTCCTGGAGCTCTGGCAATGAAATGTGACATTGTGCTGTGGGGGGATACCACCCCCAGACTTGAATACTAAAAAAAAAAAAAAAAAAAAAAAAAAAAAAAAAAAAAAATTTACACACTGCAGCAGTGTTTACATTACTTTTTTTTTTTTTTTTTTTAAATTGCCAATATATAAAAATGCTCTGCTTTGCCTCTAGTAGCCCCTGGACTTCTGCAGAACTGCAAAGGATGTTAATTTTATGTTTGGTTCCAGGTGCCTTGCCTCAGTGCGTAGTCTGCTCCCAAACAGCACCAACATTGTACAACATTAGCGCCTCATCATTTCAAATCACAGAGTCCAAAACCAATGTGTCACCATCTTTTTATATACAGTCTGTGGTCACATGCAAACATGAACAGGATACTGAGTGCAGGCCATTTAATGACCATAGCTGTCTTTTGTTGCTCCTTGATATTCTTATATTGGAGCCTTTAGTAGCATGAAAATGGTATTAAATTTCATTTCGTATAAATAAGTAGTTACCCTGTTAAAAACCATGGCAATTTATACTAATGTTATACTAGTCTTTTGTTGATAAGAATGTCTTAGAACCAGCTGCGCCTGACGGAGGTCTGTTCCTGTTAACAGGGGATTCGTCATTCCCGCCATTTACCAAGCACTTGCTCACAGAGCCGGTGTGATTATTTTTACCCTGGAAGATAAAGCACTTGAATTTAATTGAACTGAATTATTTACAATTCAATGACAATATACACTTTTTTAAAATTAGCATAATGTAAGCATCAAATCCTTTGCAATCTATTAAAAAGTGGTAAACACTTCAGTTATTGGTGTTTATTGCATTAAATAACGTCACACAAAATGCAGTTTAACACCCCCCGCCCCTACCCCGCCTTTTAAAAAACAAAACAAAACAACAACAAAAAAAAAAACAAAAAAAAAAAAACAGGGCACTGGTAGAAAAAAAAATAATAAAGTGTATATGCAGAAATGCATATCAGAACAACCAATTCAATCCCAGACTAATTCCTATTTTCCCATAAATGTATTACCCTGGATCCAGATAAGTACAACAAGCTAACAAGATAACAACAGGTCATTTTAACTGATGATTTTCGGAATACCTCCCACCTATCCAGCGACACTAGAGACTGTGTGTGAAACTCAACAGAAAAGTAGTGAACATAATCCACTGTTACAATCCCACATTTACTGTCTACTAGTATTCCTCTTGATGTTGAAAGTCTAGCAGGAATGCTGAGCCTATTCCAAGTTGGAAAACACATTCATGAGCTAAGATTGAAATTTTATTCAAGACTTTAATTCGTATGCAAGGGACCAAATTTTGTGCTTTCCCAGACCTGCAGACATTTCGCGTTTTAATAAGTTCTTTCAACTTGTTGGATGATGTGGTATTAATACAACTCCCACTGGTGCGTCTGCATATGTGGCCACACATAATGATGTGACAGCAAGTCAAGGCCACTAAGAAGAAGAGACAAATCAATGGCTGGTGTCCATTATTGACATCCTGCAGTTTACATGGATCATTAAAGCAGCAAAGCCTGTTCTATTTATTTCACATGGCATTGATTCCTCTGCACCAATGAGCACTTTTCCTCCATGCAGAATTAAAAAAAATAAAATAAAATATTACATGCATGACCATTTGCAGGTATCTTATAGCTGAGATATAAAAAGGAACAAAAGTGATATTTACAGCAGAATTTAGAAAAATTATTACCTACAAACAGCATAACATTAACAAAGATTAATTCTCTTTGTCTGTAACATCTTTATATTCTTGTGTGATTATTTAATGAATATCTCAAGACTCGTATGTTTGGTTGGTAACAATGATATATTCTTTTTGTACCTGAAAAACATATACTGAGGTGTTAAAGGGTTTTTGAATTGAAATTAATAAATTAAACTTGAAGAAAACTTCAGGAAGTGCTAAATGAGCTTTTGGGAGACGCAGAAAATAACTGTCTCTGTAAACATGATAGGCAACTGTTTTGGACGTCTGATAGCTACTGGGACTTTGGAGAGAACAAAACAAACTATGAAAGTTTTGCTGTGTACCAACAAAATTACATTGAAATGTGTCACAATAATTCAAAGCAATGAAAAAAAAAAAAAAAAAAAAAAAGCCCAGAAAGCCACGAAAAGCTTAAAAAAATGTCATCAAATAAAGATTTGTTTTTCATATTTGCCAATCGACCGACACAGAAAGAAACAAACTGCCTTCGGACCACATGGTCGTGTGATTAAAAGTTCTCAACTTTCAGCACATAGCATGTAATTTTTCTGAAACCGGACCAAATTTTTGGTCTTTTGTAATACTGCATCTGTACGCCACCTAAAATAATGTACTTAAGATTTAACTGAAGTGTAGACTGTCAGGTTTTTTTTAAGGATTTTAACCAAATACAGCATTGACCATACAATACATTGAAATCTTTCAGGACTCCATGTAAATCACATCTAGGTTGGACCTCCTTTGTCTTCAGAACTTCCTTAATTCTTCACGGCACAGATTCAACAAGGTGCTGGAAACATTCCCCAGAGATTCTGGTCCACATTGACATGACATCCACTATTTGAACCTCCTGACCACCACATCATACGCTGATCTACTGGATTGAGATCTGGTGACTCTGTGAGCCGTCTGATTCATTGTCATGTCCAAGAAACAAGTTTAAGACCTTGCACATTACCCTGCTGTAAGCAGCAATCAGAAGATAAATCAGTTAGTATTAGTATTAAGGGACACGAACTGTAGCGATCAGCCTAAAGTGTTGATACGAGGCAGGATTGATCTAAGCTTTTATTTTGGTTTACTAAAAAATTCTGACCTTAACATCTGAATTGAAACTCATCACACCAAACAACGATTTTAAAATCTACTAAAACTGCCACTCACTAGGTATTTTCTCTTTTTTTAGACCGCTCTGTAAACCCTGGAGACTTTGTGGAAAACTCAGACCTGGCACCAACAACCACACCCCGTTCAAAGTCTTTTAAAATCACCTTCCTTCCACTTCCTCCAGCAGGTAGTGTTGGACATATTTACATGCCTAAATCCATTGGGTTGCTGCGATCCAATTGGCTGAATAGATATTTGTGTTACCAAGCTACTCAACAGTACTTAATAACATGACCAGTGAGGGTATATCTGTCTTCTCTTCATTAAAATCTTGATCGTTTTATTTAAAATCTGTCGTGGTGGTGTAGAAAAAAAAAAAAAAAAAAATCTCTCTTCAATAAATGATGGGCTTTCCTGTATAATGTTGCATAATTATACAGTACAAGAATGTAACAATAACATTTATATTAACCATGAAACAATTTACAAGCTGGCCTGATTTGGCAAATGGAGACGCACTGTATCATTAGTTAATTGTCATTTGTTGTAATCAGCATCTTTTTGAATCAAGACAGGTTTGTTTTTGGACACATGAGGAGATTCATTTTGCTCAGATAAAAACCAGACATTTGACGAAATCAGCTATCATAAGCTTTTATTAGCATATTCACCACATACAATGAATGACTGTTAGATTAATAGTAATTAGTAAGTATTGTTAGCCCTATATATGATATTCCGGATTACTTTAAAATATTTGAGTAGCAGGAATCATAATTTAGCAAATGGATATCTTCACTGATACATCGCATATATTGTCTTTACATCTCAGACAAGCAGGGACTAAACTGAGACTGTCAGCTCTAGGTCTGACCTCATCTCTTTCTTTAATATGGGACCAAAATAACAGGCCAGTTGGGGGGGTGGGGGGTGAGTTGTGAAGGATGAGCTTTTGCGGAAAAATAATGGAAAAAAGAAGAAAAAGGAAAAAAAAAAAAAAAAAAAAAAAGTGGAAGGCAATAATAAAAGTGACATTGAATATGAGAGATTATTTCCAGGAAAGATGATGAGGGATTCCTGACCATCCAATTACCTCTAACCAGACTATCTGCAGTGTCTGCCTATTATCAGGTGTGTAATTTCTACCTTTTTCTCAGTCATTTTAAGAGTTCAAGCATCAATGAAACACAGAAGTCACACAAATTGTGTACCCACACTGCCCAGCTGTTACACTGTGTGAGTGAGAAAAGTCCGGTGACAAAATCCAGACGAAGCAATTTGGTCCTGTGTTTGGATTTGTTATTTTTGCACTCACAACATAATATTTATGAATGTAATATCAGAACTTCGACAGAGGCAGAGAGATATTGAGCAGAGTGAAGAATGACTGCAAACAACCTACAAAAGCTGTGCTGCAGCTTGTAGGTTCAAGTGTCATTTATGGTGCCAAATGGAATAAGAGCACAAAGGTGATAATATCTCCACTGCCAGCATAATTTGAATCAATATTTCATGTGCCTCATTTAACAAAAGGATGGAACAATCCAGTCTGTTAAAGCTGTTGCTATTCTGAAAGTCCTTTGTGCCAATTTCAGAAAATGATAGAAGCTTATCTTATGCCAGTTTTTTCCTGTATTTTTAAGTGGACTGTTCGATGCACTCACACTCACTATGCTTCTAAAAGAAGAATGTCATTTAATACCGTTTTCATGCTACTAAAGGCTCCAATATAAGAATATCAAGGAACAACAAAAGGCTTCCTGTATAACATCCACAAAACCTCTGCTTTTAAAGACAGCTATGGTCATTAAATGGCCTGCGCTCAGAATCCTGTTCATGTTTGCATGTGACCATAGACTGTATATAAAAAGATGGACACACATTGGTTTTGGACTCTGTGATTTGAAATGAGGCGCTAACGTTGCATACTGTTGGTGCTGTTTTGGGAGCAGACTATACACTGAGGTAGAGCACCTGGAACTAAACAACCTTACCATCCTTTGCAGTTCTGCAGAAGTCCAGAGGCTACTAGAAGCAAAGCAGAACACTTTTATATATTGGAAAGTTAAAAATACCGCTAACAGCGCTTTTCAAAAATCAGTTTAGCAACTTTTACAACCCTATATCCTCTTTTAAATTACTTTCCACTCCATCAGTGCAAAACAATCACTCTGAATAATCTGTACTTCATTTAATTAAAACATCCACCACATAAGTAGCATAAAATAGAATAGATGATTACTGCATCCATTTGTTTTTGCTGCCCTTTATAAACATCGGGCTTTCTATGTGTTGTACCAATCACGGTGTTTACTGCAGTGAGTGATGGTGATTGAAATTCCACAAAAGGGCACTGAACAGCCTCCTGCAACTAAATCTTCTTTAAGTTGACAGGTGTATAAAATACAATTAACATTTGTGCATACTATTAAATTTATTTCAATGAAACTAAAAACACTGTGACCTTGTGCAACAAGTGAGTGGGATTACATTTAAATCCTGCAGATTTTGATGCGCGTCACTCCCTGTCAGAGTGTGACAGTACTGAATGGAGCTCACAGTGAAATAAACTGCAAGACGTCAGTCAGTGTTAATGAATAAAAGATGAGAGAAAACACTCACTGTTCAGACTGTATATTCTAGTAATCCTGCATGTAAATAGTTCTTTTACAAACCCAGGCAATTCACAGCCTTTTACGGTTCAAGTAACAGTCACCCACATGTATAGTATTTTCATTTTGTACTTAACAAGGTGCTTTCGCCATCACATAAAGATGACACACATCAAGTTTTTATTTTTGAGGGAGGATTTAACCAAGCCCAAAGGTACTGTGACATGCTGTCTGGGGATCAAACCACCAACCTTACAATTTGTGGACAATCTGAACCACAGCTCCTTAGCCAACTGTGGGCTTGTTGGCCCAAATGTTAAAAACAGTCCAAATTCGTTCAACAACAACAACAACAATCTTTATTTATAGAGCACATTTAAAAACCAGCGGTATACCAAAGTGCTTAACATAAGAGACAGAGAAGTAACATGAGTATTATAAGGCCTCAGCAAAGTATCAAATATACTCACAGGTCAATGCCACTAATACACAGGGGTAGTATAAAATGCATATCAAGTAAAAACAGTAAAAGCACAAGCCATAAAAAATATGTATAAAGAAAAATAGAGTAAGTCTAAGAGTCAGGTGCGAGCATTAACAAGCAGGAAAGGCGAGATTAAACAAATAGGTTTTTAACCGTGATTTAAAAGATTGGATAGAATCGGACGCCCGGATCGCAATTAAGTGCAAACCGATAAAATGATCTATGTAGTGGATGAAGTATCGGATAAAGTACTGAGTATTAATCATTTCAGTTGTCTGTGAAAAAAAAAGGTTTTATGAGATCGAGGCGATTCAGATGTTAACAGCAAATTAGCTAGCTAGGTGACAGCTAAAGATGACTTGCCTACAGTCATGTGAAAAAAATATTTTATTCAGGAATCTCCGCAGTGGGGTAAAAAACTTAGGTACACTCACACAGCTTCCAAAGGAGTTAAGAGAGTAAGTGACAGGTGCTGTTAGTCACATGCACTTAATTGATAATCAGTAAGTGTGGGCACCTGTATAAAAGGCAGATGTTTGGGCAGTTTGCCAGTTTGGCGCATTCAGGTATGTGTTAACACAATGCCAAGGAGAGGACGCCCCAGCAAATTCACTCCAAGGTCTGACTGCTCAGTGAAAGAAACTGCAAAAAACTCAAGAGCTACATCTCTGCAGGCCTCAGTTAATGATGCATCAGCACAAACACCCCATAGCAGCTGTCAAGCACGGTGGTGGAGGTGTGATGATTTGGGTTTGCTGCATTGTGGGTTGACTGAACTGCTCTGTATACCAAAGAACTCTACAGTCAGACTGAAATGCTGTAACAGGACCTCAAAAGAGCTGTGAACAGAAATGTGCAAACCTCAATGAACTGAAATAATGCTGCAAACAAATTCCTCAACAATGATTTGAGATGCTGATAAAGTCATACAGAAAATGATACTACTAGTGGTGGCTTTACAAGTTTCTGAATTATGGGGTGAATTCAGTTTTGGTTCTCATTTTCACAAGACTGTGAAGACTGTGACACCACAATTATAACTTTGGACATGTTAAAGACTAAAACCTAATTACCAATGACATTTGGAGAGTCACTGCAGTTGGCTGACATAACAATGTGCCATCTTGTGGGTAGCTACAAAGTGTTTTTTAGACTAGTACATTAGCACAGCGAAGCTCTAGGATGAAGGTTAAATTTTCCTCCATAAATATACATAAGGATGCTCAGCAGGCAAAGATAAATGCCAGAGCTTGTGAAATTAGCCCATCCATAACACAAAGGAAGTCATTAATATGCTGCTGTGTGGTTTGGATTACTTGCTGTGAAAAAGTTTTGATCCTAAGCTTCATGCCGACCCTGAAATCTTATTTGGCCAAAGAGTCATTGGAGAACAACGCGAGCCCATCAGCTGTAGCATACACTGTCGGTTTCTAACTAATCCAGGTGATTGGACCTGGAAAGAGGGTTGTTACCTCATCTAACCTAATAATTTCACAAGCAAATAAATATGAAATATTTATTTAAACTAAAACGCAGTAAAAGAGAGCAGACCTCTTAGATCCACTGGAACCTACACACGGATAGTCAAGAGCTTTAAAAATATTTTTTTGGGAAGAACAGCAGCTATTGTAACAGCAATTTGAACAAATTAGATACAATTACAGCCCATTAGACTTAGTTGAACAGAAACATTATCCCTGTGTCAATCAATAAACCGTGTTTATGTGGCATATTACAACCATGAAGACCAATCAGAGTTATTAAAGCCTGTGTAAGTGCAATGTGTGACTTAACTACGAAGGTTCTCATCAGGCTGTGGTGTGTTGTTCTAACAGTACTATAAATCCAGCTTAACCAGTGAGCTGTGTTGGAAAAGCATTTTCTGTTGCTCTTCAATATAATTTGGTAAAACATAAAAGTTTTTGTCCTGCTTTTGTGCTCCATCCTTCCTATCCAGCAAAACCAAAAAAGCAGAGGTTAACAATTAAGTTTTAATATTATATTGTGGTAATTAATTAAATCTTAAGACTGATATATGAACTGAAATGTAATTAAATTCAATCAGGCAAATCTTTGTAAATAGAAACAAAAAAGAAAAGATTTTATGGTAATTCAAAAGATGAATGTTGCATCAAAAAAATAATCAGATCCCCTTGTGATTTTTTGCAGTGATTTGATTGACTGTTTCAACAAAATTGGCTCTTCAGTCTACTTATCAGCCCCTTTTCCCTCCTCAACTTGCTCCCCTTGTGCTTTTTTAAACATGAGTGATCGTTCGAGTATCGGGACAATTTATTCCATCATGCCTGCCTGCTGTGTCCTAGAAATTCAACTCCTGTTTGCTAATTAAGGGAACATTACATTATAACGTTTTGTTAGTTCATTAGTGATGTGCAAGTCACCCTGCATGGAAAATATGAGCTGAAGTGTGCATGTGTACATGTGCAGAGTATTACAGCACACCACCAGCGCCCTCTTAAGGCAGCAGAGGGAGATGACATGAGGTAGGTTTTCTCACAAGGCCTCAGGTCTTCAGCAGCTGAAGATTTTAAGGGCAGCACCTGCACGCTACACTCAACAGTCCAAACGCATCTGCACAGTAAATACACCCCAGCGCATCCTGGCTCCCTCTGCATCGCTGGGTTGTTGTTGTTCGGAGTGTGTGACAGATGGCTCAGCGTGTGGATGCAAATTGTTTGAAGTGTCATTTGTTTTCTGCTGTGCGTGCAAATATGCAAACTAGGAGGGTTTTGCCATATTGTTGTTGTGTAACAATGCCTCACTGTTTTGTTTTCGGTTTATGGTGGACAAAAATTTCAATACTGTTCCAACAAGAACGTCACCTGACAACATGTCATGCCATGAGTCGGTCAAATGTTTGCTGGCATGTGTGGGATTGCCTTATGTTACTTTTGTGAGGAAGATTCAGACTCAGCTAAATATGAAGTAGCACTTAAAAGATCCTTCACTGAAAGCACTCTTAGGTTTCTGTTACAAGGCTAGAAATGCTTAAATTACATCCATGCCTTCTGAAAAAGCCTTGCAAAGTTTGTATGCAATTCAGGCTTCAAGTTTTCACACCACTCTAGTGTAAACTGGACCATGATTGGTTTCTAAACTGGATGCGATGTTAATCTAAATTTTAAAAATCCTGCTTGGATAACACACAAAATAAACTGATTTTCACGGGACTTGATTTAGTTGCCTGAGTAAGGCAAAGTTAAGGTTAACACAGGGGTAAGACTTTTGAGAAATGAATTTAACACAATAAATAAATAACAAAGGCACATTAATCTGCTGATGATGATGCCAAAAAAAATCATTTGGCTCAAGTCCTGAATTTGTTGATTTCCTGGGTTTGATTTGGGTCAACAAAACCACAGTTTATCAGACGTGTCACCTTCATCAAATTCTCAACAGCTGCAGCTCAAACCTCACCCAAGTTTTGGTAAAATCGCTCCTTCGGGCCTGAAATCAAAGAAAAAGTTCAACTCACCAACATGCAGATGTCCATGGGCAGGTAGACTTTCCGTCGGCTGCTGTGATAAGGAGTCGCTCTCAGACATGTTACGATTCCCTGAGCTTTACCGATGTGACTCGCTGCGTGGTCTGCATGGACATTTTTGACACCTGCAAAGAAAGACAGCCACACAGTTTGGCATCACCTACTATAATTCATTTTCACAGGTAAATCACACTCCTCACTTGAGGCAAAACCATGGTTTTCTTCTGGAAATTAAAAATAGAAAAAAATGCTGTGTGGATCAAAACCATTAATTTTTTTTCGTAACACCAAAGTACACAAATTAAAGTATCTAAAACGGACAACTTTTCTCATTTTGAGGGGCCCAATTCTAATCCTTTCATTTTGGATGTCTCCAATTCATAATCCAATCTGACACCTATAGATTTACTTCAATGTTAATTAAATATGTATTTGGCACATTAGAGTAATAGCCACAGCCTTCTTCTAGCCTCCTGGCATATTTACTTCTCACCATCTAGAAGAATGTGACTCACAATGTGACACAGTTAGAGGGAGGGGTCTGCTGGTATTACAGAATGATGATTCCACCAGCACAAAACACCAGAAACAATATTTGGCAGGATACAGAATGCAGAAAGAAGACAAATTGAACAACAGACCATTTATTTTGACCTATATTTAAGTTTTTCATTGGAAAACTTATTAGCTTAAATGGTGAAAAGGAGAATTTGTGCTGGCTAAAATGAAACTTGTGAATTTGCTAAGAGGGTTAGAAAAGCTGGTTTAGGCCGGCACAGCTGTCAGAGCAGAGACAATCACTGGTGTGACCAGATAATTTTTCCCTTTTCACACTCTGTTAACTTTTACTCTCATATCCAGTGAAATGCTGCTGTGCAGAATCCGGCTGTGATTAAAGAAACCTGCAGCCACACGGGCACGCTGAAGTGACAACACACAGCAGAGCTGAAAAAAAGAAACTACTGGATTTTGACTGGATTTGTTTCAGCCAATAATGACCCATAAAATATGGATGGATATGCCCAGATAAAGGTCTTTAGGAGGGACTCAGGACACCCCTCAATGTATAACTACTGGTACTGTTAGTCTTTTAGCTATCAACACAGTTTCTTACCTAAACACTCCAGCAGGAGGTACATCAAGGATGACTGTGTGTTCTCTGAATACGCCTCCAGCTCCTGAAGGTTCCTGTAGGCTCTGTCATCCAAGTCCTTTTCCTGGTAAAACAGAAAGTTTTAATAACAGAAATGTCATTTTTTACATTTTTAATTACACTAAATAGCAGCTGGCAAGTTTAGTTTTTAATTCCATTAAAATAAGGAATTATTTAACCTCCAATGGCACAGGATGCAAACATCTGACAGGTCTTGTAGGTAACCCACAAAGCAAAAATAATAAATTAAAAAGGAAAAAAGGAAAATGTATGCAAAGACAAGTTTTTATTGTCACATTTAAGTGGTTATTCGTGTTCAGTTTCACTCATCAGCAGCTTCATTTATTATATCACAATTTAAACGTACAGCAATTTGAATTTAATGAACATCTTAATTTTGTCTTACTCTTTCTGTTATGATCCTCAGCAGCCATCTCTTTGTCAGTTTATGTGTCCTCACTGCCTGAAAAACACCATCCAGACTGTTAATTAGCTGAGGTGCAACACTGATTCGGCTTAGCGCCCCTCAGCTAATTGAAGCCGAGGGACAGAAACACAGAAAACCGACACATTGCATGGCACATTTAAAACTGAAATAAGACATCCAACATTCTGACAGTGTTTCCGCTACATATTGCTAACATGAAGAAAATACACCTTATAATTCTTTGTATTCTGCTAGCTAATATTTACCCTCCACAGCTCGGTGCTGACTGGTTGGTTCGGAGGCTCATCTCTGTAGATTTCTTCTATAGCCGTCTTCCAAAACTGCATTCGCATCAAACCAATGGTCTTTTGGGAAACAGAGTCCTTCACCTTGTAGAGAAACAAATGAGCAAAACAAATGGTTGACGAGCCAGTTTGAGAAGGACAAGGATCTGAAATTAGCCACTGCAAGGATTTCATAAAATTCCTTTCTTTTTTATTTTTAAACAAGAGGAAAGTCAGGATAGAGGATAGTCAGGAATAGTGGCGGTATAACAGTAGCAGCAGCGGCAGTGACGCAAGTAGTAGAAAAACAGCAGTATTATCAGTAATCATTCTGCATTCAGCCTGATTGTACCAATACCTGCCTGTGCCAGCTCCACATTAAAGGCCCTCAGAGCCAGAGAAGAGCGCCGTGCCTTCTCTGGGAGGAGGAGAGAGGACAGGAAACCATCATAGTCTCTGGACCTGAGGAGGAGAGAGAGAACGAGCTGATGGGGGTGCCGGGAAGCAGGAGATAAGATTTCATGTTTTATCCAAAAACATTTTCATACCCATAGAACAAAATAGTCCCATTAACTTGCTACTTCTGTATAGCCTTTTTTGACAACTCTGTAATTTGGCATAAGTTTGACAAGATTCTTCAAAAGCCACATTTTAAAACAAACACTTTAAAAATAAAAAAATAAATAAATAAATAAATAGGGGATTAAACAAACCAATTATCTTAAATATGTTCAAACAAAAAATAAGTTCACATCAAACACAACCGAAAGAGCTTATTACCTCAGTGAGTTTCTGACAGTTTTACAAAAACTAAACAAAACTGCCTGCAAATAGGGATCCCAAGGAACAGTTCAGGATCCCAAAACATTAGGAAGTCTTACTTGTTAGGTATCCCTTTAAGAAAAAAAAATTCCAGTGACCCACCCATACTCCAAATAATAGTATTTTGAAACTATTTTTTTCCTAAAACATTTGATCTGTAAGCTCCCATATATGAGCTTGAGTAGACAATGTTAATATGGGGGTGGGGGATAAGGGCACAATATGTCTGTTTTCTGTTTTGTAATATTAGAGATCAACTTTATAACACAGAAAAGAAAGTCAGCGCTGCAGATTTCGCTTAATCTTAGTGACAGACAATAACAATGATCATATACATACAACAAGGTGAGGTATGTGATCCTCGTGGCCTTTGTACAGCTGTTGTTTCCATTTTAGTTCATTTTCTGAAGACATCATGATTTAAATTATGATCATATCAGTTCATAAAAGAATAGAACTGGTAGTTTCTCATTGCAAGCATAAAAAGGCTTTGTTTTACAGGCCTCATTGAACTGACCAAAAATGAGAACCAGAAAGTCCAAGGAATCCTGTGCAAATCTAAGGAGAAGTGTAGATTTACACAGGTTGGGAAGGTCTCTTGGAGCAATTTCTAAACAACTGCAGATTCCAAGCTCATCGGCTCAAAAAATGTATGAAAATACAAGTTATTCTGATTTGTCACCACTTGGCCAAGCTCTGGAAGAAGACCTAAACCAATGGTCCCCAACTCCAGGCCACGAGGGCCGGTGTCCTGCAGGTTTTAGATCTCACCCTGTGTCAACACACCTGAATCAAATGATTAGTTCATTACCAGGCCTCTGGAGAACTGCAAGACATGTTGAGGACGTAATTTAGCCATTTGAATCAGCTGTGTTGGATCACGGACACATCTAAAAACTGCAGGACGCCGGCCCTCGAGGCCTGGAGTTGGGGACCCCTGACCTAAACTGTCGCCCTCATACGAAAGGAAATTGCTTAACGTATGTTCAAGAAACCCACTAGCCACCAAGGCTCAAGCTTGCCATGAACTATAAACTGCTGGAGCATCAGCATCACTGTCCACAGGAAAGAGAGCTCTATATCAACATGGACTGAGAAGTGAGAGAGATTATCCCAAACACACATCAAAACTCGTTTTGGAAGGATAAACCCCACTGAAAATTTATGGAAAAAGTTTAAAAGTCAGGTTCGTGTCAAGGAACCAACCATAATCTCTGCTTTTTAAAAATCATTAAAGATGTATGCTCTATAATCATTCTACTCTGGAAAGAAGAACAATTTAAAGAAATCATTAAAATGACATACACTAATTATACAAATGAATATCATTTGTATGTAAACTTGTGATCACAACTGTATGTGTGCGATATTTGAAAGAAGTGTTGCATAGAGATGTGTCCCCAAAAAACTTTACTTAACTTTACGTTTTCTTTTTATAATATTGCTTCTATTTTTTTTTTTTCAATAACAGGACGAGGTTTCTTGCTATAAGTGACCGGATTATATCTGCTTTCTATAAACACAGATTAGCTAATTAACCACTAACCCAGTTTGTGTTGCTAGCAATCAGACCCACCTAACCAGATCCAGGCAGTACTTTTCAGTGTGTTGCGAGTCTCCCGTCGTGCTGCTTGATGCCCTCACACTCTGTATTTCGGCTGCTCGCTGGATACAAACACTATAAGGTGATATTTTCCTCTGAAGACCATAAATCAGCCGGGCTTTGCTGCATAATAATCCATGTTTAACACTAACACCAGCTGCCATGTTCCCCTTCAGCATGCACCCCGACCTTGTGTTACATCAAAATAGTTCCCCGACTACCTTGAACCAGCGGAGTTATTTATTTATTTATCAATAAAATAGCCAGTGTCAGCGTTGTTAATCAATTTCCATTGTATGTTTGAAATATAAAATATTAAGAAATACATCTAATTTGTTAATTAAGTATAAAAGTCCTAATTTAATTGAACTTATTTTAGTTACCGGTAACACCACCGGATATTGCATGACCCTGCTGCCAAAGTAAGAGCCGGTATCCTATACTCATATTTACCACAAATAGTTGATGTAAAAAATAAGGGGAGATTCTGTTTGTTTTTGAATGATTTACAAACATATTGCAAAACAGACCTGAAATAACTTGCATATCTATTCTTCTGACAATGATGTGCCACATAGCAACCTTTATTTTGACATTTAGCAGGAAGAGGGGTTTGCCGTGTGTTTTCTGCTGGCTTTGATAAGGATGTGGGATCCAACAGGAGGATACAGGAGTTTGACAGGCTAATTTTCCTCTTCATATGGCAACAGAGTCGGTGAAATGTACGTGTGTTTGGCTGCTGTTGTGGCTCTGTGTCCGGCTGTCCCAGACCACAAATACCCGGTAAGGCGCTGCTTCCTGGTTGAGCTAACCGTTATATATAGCCAACTGCTAACTAACTGTGGTTAGCCAAGAATAAAGATTAAAAGAAACGTGTTTTCTTTATTTTCTTTTCATGGTTAAAAAAAATCACTTGAGTTAGGTGGTTGACGATATTTCGGGATGAAGTTGACTTAATGTACAGTGTTTAATTGCCTACACGTCAGCATACAAACTGAAGTAAAGTCACTTGCCAGCTGTTGGGCAACAGTGTCCAATGTTTAAAGTCTTATCAGAAGAGTCCAGAGTTCACTATTCACTCTTGCGGTTTTTCACTATTAACCGCAAGTACAGTACGTAATTTAATGTGCTTATTTAAATACACCTAATAATAAATAATAACAGCATTAACAAACATGTGTAACTTATTTGTGGTTGGCTCGATTGAATGTCTTCACACTAACTAACAGTGTTCATTACGCTTAACTTTTCCCGTGTTTTTCTGATTGCAGCAATACATAATATCTATTTAAACCAAACTTTTAGTCACAAGATGAACCGTCACGTTTTTGGTTTCATTTAAAACGGAAGTTGACGGTTGCAGAAAATGTTGACGCAGTTGGATTTATTGACCACAAGATGGCGCTGATGTATTATAGACTTGAAACTTAAATTGGATCAGTTTTGATATTTGACAGTAGCAAGTATAGCCCAAATGTCATTCTTTTAGCCAGAAACGTTATGACTTCTCCTAAAATTAACCAAAATACACAAAAATTATAATAATTTAAGGTTTTATACTATTGTACAGTTGCTACAAATTTTTGTACACAGAGGCTCACCACTCTCTTTGAATAAATGTGGGTCAGTTTGACCCATATCTATTCAGATGGTTTTTAGATCCACCAATCATGTATGGGTATTTTTTATGGGACAGCAATTACAAGGAAAAACCTTGACAGGTACTAAGCTTCCTCTTGGTAGCCTGGCTTCTTTCCACTGTCTAAATACATGTATGTCTGATGTATATATTAAAGTGTTATATAAATGTATAGTTAAAAGTGTGACCTGTTGTTAGAAGATCTTTGAGTGGTCAGTTAGACTACAAAAGTACAATATAAATTCAAGTACATTACGAGTCTTTCTGTGCTTACAGGTGCAAAGCACAAGAACTTACAATGTAAGAAAATATGCAAACAAAATATAAGCCATTACTCTGCACGTAATGAGATTAAACTAACTGAGAACAGCTGAGATTAAACACTCCCTGAAATGGAACCACCTTTGCTTTGAATGCACATACTGATTTGCAATAAGCAAGTTTTATATTCTGTATGTTAATGTTTAATTAATATTGATGATTAAGAGGTAAGGACTGTGTTTAGTGGTTGCAGTGGTTATACATGGTTATACAATAAATTCCAGTAGTTCTAGACATACTTAGCACAGCTCAACTGGTATCATGAATACACTGTTATTATTAAAGATATCTGCAAGAAATAGTTAAATAATATTATTGGAGTTTCAGTTAAATGCAGCACAGGAACAGCACTAGTGGAGGTTACAAATTATTTTCCTATGCCTCTGACAGTGGACTCATCTCTATGCTTGCCCACTGTAGCATCCAATACCACTGACCACAATGTTTTACTACAGAGATTAGAACATACTGCTGGTATTAAAGAAACTGCACTGGAATGGTTTGAAACATATCTATCTGCAGTACCATCCATACATGCTTGTAATACTGCATACATAATCTTTGCTATGCAGTTGATACCCAGCTATATTTATCCATGAAGCCAGATAACACATTTAAGCTACAGGCATGTCTTAAATACATAAACGCCTGGATGTCCTGTAATTTTCTTCTCCTAAATTCAGAGAAAACTGATGTAATTAACCAGTTACTCACCTAGCAACACCGTGAGAAATCTTATTGCCAGGATATCTCCTTCAGTGCTCACATTAAACAAATATGTAGGTCTTCCTTTTTCATGTAAGCAATATCTCTAAAATTAGAAACATCCTGTCTCAGTGTTAAGCTGAAATCTAGTTAATAAATTCTAGGTTGGCCTCGCTTTTTTCTCTTCTCTTCCCCAAGTGATCGTGGGGTTTTTCCTTTCCATGATCACAAAATGCTGGCTTATGGGTGGTCGCTTGAATGTTAGGGTTTTCTCCTGAATACTGTAGGATCTTTACCTTACAGTATAAAACACCTTGATGTTATTTTGCATTGACACTATAAAATACACCTTAATGAAGAAACTAGTGGTAGATGTTAGGAGGTCCAAACAGGTGGTTTGAGAAAGAACATTTATGGCCCTTTTAGTGAAAAAATACTGACCACAGCAAAAGTTCTCAGTAATGAGGGTTCATTTCAGCCAGGTTGCTTCACATGCAAACTCAAATGGTGGAAAAACTGCCAGCTGGCCAGTGACATAGTTTTTATTGGCTCTGGGCCATCAGGCTATTGGTTTCATTGAACCCTGAATAAAAAAAATATAGTTAAAAGAACCAAAATATTCTTACTGGGCAGTGGGCATACACTCAAGTTATTTGTTTTGTATATATACTTCAGAATATAAGAATTCTAAGAAACCAAATTAAGAAGTAAGAGTTTAACATTCAAATAATGATGGGAACTTTGAAGATTTAGGAGAAAAAAAACAGGCTGCACATGGGCTATTTTTGCATGACCCTGAGCAGAAACCACAACTCAGCACTTTTGAAAACACATTCCTTCATGTGATGAAACTGTGATTTGACCAGCTAAGGCTGTGATGAAATATGCTCCATTAAAATATGTCCTCACATGATTTATTTGTTTAAAGATTAACACGCAAATGCATTTTTATTTCCACAGCGTCCCTAAGGGGAAGGGGTTTTTGTAGCTCTTATTTTTGGAGATGTGGGAATGTTTTTCTTCCTCACAGAGAGCCAATGGGACACACTGAGCTACTAAAGGGTTTGTTGACATTACATGTTGGTGCAATGGATATCAGGATTTGTTATTTTTGTTGCTTTTATTTTCCTAGTGAAACTGCAGCATCTAATATTAGTCGAGGTGTCTGTTTTTAACACATATTTGTTAGCTACAACTAATGATTTCAATAATTTTATTTTTTTATTATTGTTATTGTTTTGATTATAAAAGCATGGAGCCCCTTGTAATCTCAAAGAACCCATATTAATATTCAAATTACTGGCATTGATCAAAAAACTGTCCAGAATCACATGATATGTGATAGTTTAGCAGTATATGACAAAGAAAAGCAGCAGAGCTTTGTTGTGAGAAGCTGGAACTAGAGAATGTTTGGCATTTCTGCACAAAAACTTACACAAAGATTCAGTTATGTGTTTAGATCAATGAAGTGATTAACAGGTCAGTTCATTTCTCTGGCTTTTTTCCCCAGTAAAACCTTTTTCAGTCTCCAGACAGTCTTGAAAGAATTGTGATGGAACATTGTCCAACTATCTACTAAGTTCACTCGAGAAATGTTATTTCTACATTGGCCTTTGTGTAGAGACAGGGTGTTTCTTTTGTCTGTCTATAGGTAGAGTTAAGTTAACATGGGCAGGTATATTTGTGTTCTAATATACAAACACTTGGGTGCAACTTGGAACCAAAGGCACACCCACACACACATAAAATGTTTTTGCATGCAACACCTGCCACAGGTGGCACTTTCTAATTGACTTTTGTCACTTTCAATTGAGACCAACAACTCTTCTCTCCTTGCAGAGAGTCTATGGACGATGACATCCTGCTGCCCTACTCACAAGGCCACGGCCCCTCCCACTCTCATCGCTACGTCAGGGATTGTCAACCCATTATTCATGGCAACACCACCTATGAGAGCTGGCCCTCCAGTAACCGCAGTGGGCAGCCGGTTGCTGAGACCAAGTTGTTTGTGTCGAATATCCCTGGGAGCTCCAGAATTGTTTATGGTTAGTGATGACATCATAAGTTAAAGGAACAAAAAAAAATATCCATCTCTGGTGTTTGATTTATTGATCCCTCTTTTTATTTCTTTACTCTCCCACCTTCATGTAAAAGTGTTGGCAAGAATCCTTTATTATATATCACTGAAGATTCAATTTCACCTCATCCTGCTGCGGCTTTCTTACCAGGACACATGACAGTGGTCAACGACCCCCTGAGGACGGTGTCCGTGTTGGAGCCAGGGGGGCCAGGCGGCTGCGAAATGAAAGTGAGGACAACAGTACGAGAGACGGCTGAAGAGGCTGAGTGCCTATATGCGCAAAATGCTGGTTTCTTCAATACATCAACAGGGCATTGTCTAGGAAACGTGGTGAGCAACGTCAGGGTGGTACTGGACAGCGGGGGACTGCAAAATGCCCAGTTTGGAATCAGAAAAGACGGCAGCCTAGTGTTTGGGTAAGAAATGCAGCTTGAAAATGTAAAACAGAGAAATTTATGACAGTGATTGTTGATTCAACATTAGATCATAGCCCCAAAGACAAAAGGTGAGTTCATCCAAATACTCAAAGATATCTGCGTGACCAGACACGATCCAAGGTGAGGTAATCTTTTATATGCAGTTTTAAACACCATTTAAACAACATATTACACACAGTCAGCAAGCAGGCAAAAAAGTCAAACCTTTTAAGAAGTGTGATCATACATGTCGGTGTGTTTGTATTTTCCAGACAGCACGTTTTCTCCTCTGTCAAGTGTGTCTCAAGTACCGTTTCTCTCAAGCATCTGTGCTTTATATGGCTGACTGTTGGATATTTTCCTAAAAAGATAAAAATCCTAAAACAAAGGAAAAAGAAAAGAAGCAGAATAAAAGTAACACAAATGTTCGTGTCAATCCAATTTTATATATAGCACCAAATCACAGCAACACTCAGCTCATGGTGCTGTATATTTAAAGGCATAGACGCTACAATAATACAGAGAAAACCCCAACAATCAAACATCCTGGTATGAGCAAGCACTTTGGAACAGTGGGAATGAAGAACTCCCTTTTACCTGGAAGAAATGTCTGTCAGAACCAGGCTCAGGGAGGGGCAGCCATCTGCTGCAACCAGTTAGGGGGGGTGAAGGGAGGGAGACAGGACAGAAGACACGCTGTGAAGTTACCAATAATTGTAGAATTACTGCTGGCAAACTACATTGAGCTCTCAGATTACAATATTCAACATACAAGCCAGCATTTATTTTTACAAGGTACAGCCCACTTTCACGGTTTGTATCATCAGTGTTTTCAAGCAGCCAGAAACCACACTGTGAATAAAAACAAACCTCTTTCCATTCCCTCTTTGTTCTTATCTGTACCTGACATCATGGTGCTAAAATATCTGCTCACCTCTTCCTCTGATACTGGCCTCTTTTCAGGTTTTGTCCCAAGTAAAGCACATTTGTGACTTACAGTGACTTCCTGTTTATAAGCTTATAAGCTGTTCATAAGCTTATAAGTTCTGCTCTTTTTTTAATGTGAAAAACAAAAGATGATGAGCTCATGTCTGAATCACTCACTGATCCAACTAGTGTTTATCACTGTGGCTTGTTAAATCAGTGGAAATACATTAAACTATCGTCAGATTGTTGTAGAAAAAGAAAACTGCATATCTTTACATTAATTCTTTAAAGAGATTCACATTAAAATTGAACTAGAAGTTAAATAACACTCATATGTGAAGCCACCACATTTTCCTCGATGAACAAAAACAAACACCCATCTGTTCACCGTCTATCTTTAAACCATGAAGTACTCTATGTAACTTGTTTGTTTGATAACTGAGGTCAGAAATGCACATGATGCAACATGATGTGGTTTGTGTTGTAGGTCACACTCCCAGAGAGCGAGTGGACCTCAGTAAAAAAATAACCTGCTCACAGTCCTGCTTGGGCCCTCTGTGCCATCCATGACCTGTCAGTCGAGCTCATAATAAACCTACCTCTGATTTAAAATAGGAAGCCCACAAAATGACAGTTTTGGGTCCTAGTTTGAAGTGACTGTTGGGCTGTTTACACCTCCAGATGGAACTGAGCTCAGTTTTTCTTTGTAGACACAATGTCCAAAAGTTCAGTAGCCTTGGTCTACTAAACTAAATCAAGTCCAGAGTCCAAACAGCTGTTTGCTGTTTGATATGACTAATAGGCTGTTAGATAACTGAAGTGTTGATATCTGTGTGTGGGGTTTTTTTTGTTGTTTTTTTAAGAGATGCATCAAACAGCTACAGCTAGTACAAATGTGGGAAACACCGTGCTATGCTGTTTTAACATTATCCCTCTAAGTTAACAGAAATGCTGTTAAAGTTAATAAAGCTGCCTGAACCTAAAGCGGTAAATAAGAGGATTTGTTAGTAGTCGTAACACAAAAGTAAAAAAATATTCTTTATTTTCTCTAGGATGCATAATAAACTGCGCAAATTGATATCAGACATTTCAGCCTGGACCAAAGTAGAGGATTACCTACCAGCATTATTTATCACCACAAATATCAAATATAGAAACATGAAATTATAATATGTACTACAGTAGTATTATATTTAGACAGCTGAATTCCTTTCTCCCCATCCAGGTATCTATCTCAGGATGACGTTTTGGATCAGTCCAATCCGTTTGTCCAATTAGTCAGCGGGGTGGTGTGGTTACTGAGAAACGGCGAGATTTACATCAATGAGAGCATTGAGGCCGAGTGCGACAAGACACAGGAAACAGGTAATGATGCAGATCCACATCCAGCTGGATTCATTTCTTTGACCACATGTATGTGTAAAGGTTTTCGATCGTAAGATTTTAGGATTTGAGAAATAGAGATATTTCTAAATCTTGTCACAGTATACTGATATTGATGGTGACTAGTCATTAACTGAAGTTAAGCAAATACAAGTAAAGGTTGATTCTGACTGGTAGAATTTTTAAAAAATCTTATATAGATATTGCAATATTATCTGTAAAATTAAGTCTTGTTCCACGATATTTGAATAGTGAAAATTTGATATTATGACCGTCCTAACCCAGATTTTTGGTTACGTTAAACTGTTGCATAAAAGGATCCAGCTTGTCAGTAACGCCTGTCAATTTTTTTTAGATTACTCTCTGCTTGTCCAGCATCATTTTCTCTGACCTCGGAATTGTCTGGGGCTTATTCGATTAGCTTCAGTAACTAAGTAAAACCTGCTAGAGTACTTCAGTACTGACATAACCCAGAGGCCTGTTCATAATGCCCAGGATGTCTTTACATTTATAGACAGCTAATTCTTTTATATTGTCTGTGCTTACACTCTCTGACTTCACTTAAATTAACCGCTGTTATCATGTATGTAGACCCAGGTGTTCTAAATCTAGCTCTGAACTAACACGGGGGATGTGGCATGGCGCCAGATGATAAACATAACACGTCTAGAGTCATTTGTCTTACACAAAGAATAAACTAATCCTAAGCCACTATAGTCGTTATTAAAGTATTTTTTATGTTGTCTTATTTAGCCTTATCTATCAACCCATAAATTTTTCCAAGGCTGAATTTATAACATGGAAAAATATAGAGCAGTGCAAGAGACCTGGTGCAGGCTTTCATGTGTTTCCCATTAACAGCCAGTACACTACTATATGTCTCTGTGTAGCAGCTAGCTGTAATAGGTACTAGTTCTCAGTAGTGCCTGATAGATATTAGTAATGACTAAATATAATGGCCAAAAACCACATTAACTCATCAATGTCATGTAGCTTGCCTTAATTTAGTTGTATATAGGGAACACTTACAGCAACCTTAATTTCGTGAAGTGTTGGAGCACCTGGCTCCCAGAAAAAAATTCAAAGGTCAGGACCTTATTGTCTCGATAGCTGCTGCCTTGTTCCTGTAGCCAACAGCTGATCACAGTATTTAAATCTGAAATGGTTGTGTCACAGAATTATAGAAATCTATAGGAGAATTTTACAGTGGGGGGTTTCCTGCCCGCCACCCCAAACAGCCAGTCACCTGCTGCATCCACAACATGAGTACCACAACAGTAGCAGTAACAGTGGGGTAAGCAGATTGTGTTGGCACCCTGGATTGACCCTTAAATCAAACCATACTGAAACAAAAAGTGATTTCAAACCTTGTTTTGGAGCAAAGACACAATATTTCATCTAATTTTATGGGTCATTCTAATAAAGGTAATTGCTTTTTCTTCATTTATTCAGGTAAATGTTTGGTCTTCTTACTGGGGATGTATGCTTCAGTGGAAACCCTATGACATAAACTACACAATAACTTGACACATTTCTGGCTACTTTTTCACTGCAGTGTTTGAATTTATCAGTGAGAGAATAACAATCATCACCTCACTATAAGGAATATTAATGTTAGCCTCGACATAAGGACTCACAAATGTCAGCAAATACCTCGAAGTACATTGATGAAACCATTAATATGGATGTGAGGGGTGTACAAAGAAGTGGTAGAACTTGAGGGAAAAATAAATTGGCTCCCAAAAACAACAAAGAGTAGGGACCCAGGAGAGAATAGAGTCCCAGTATTTTATTTGTTTCTATCTTCTGGCTTTGAATATAAAACACAGGGACATGACCACAAGGTAATTGACACATAATGCACCAAGCACAAACATAAATGCCAGCAACAACGTCGGTGACTTACATGTTACATCGCAGGCTCTACAAATGTTCACTACAGAAGTCTGAATCAGCCATTAGCTTAAAATAGCAGCCCTGAGGCATTATTCAGTCATGTCTTTGTAATGCATCATTTGGATGTAAAGGCATGGTTTGGAAAAGGACATTAAATTCCCAAATGTGAGGTCAGCATAAAATAGACAAAGTATTGAGTTAATTAATCTCAAAACTCCTAATCTGGAATAACTGATTCATACTGATGTGCACATTTCTGTAGATCCTGAGTTCTATGGTGGGATAAATCCAAGACAGTTTGATTTAACAGGTTTTATTGAACTGTTAATGGTACATCATAATTTAAAAAAGCATTTTCTCATATTTTCACAGGGGGTTTCCGCACTTTTGTGGATGTAGTTTCAGCCAGGACGGCAGTGGGCCACGATGAACAGGGAAGGTTAATCCTGTTTCATTTTGATGGACAGACAAACGCAAGAGGGTAAGAAAAGGAAAGGAGATAAACAATGTTTACAATGCTGTTTTCTTTTTAAAAACTGTGAAGCAAGAAGTAGTGATGAAATTGAAACAATTTGTTTTTAAATTTACCACAGTGAGTGGGGAACTATCTACTCTCCAACCATTAGAAAAGAAACAGCAAACACGGGTGTAAATGTAAGAAAAGAGTCAATTTATCCTGTTAGCTTGAAGTTATTCACTGGTGTTTGAGTCAACACAAGATGTGCCAAGTGGGAATTTAATATCCAGGAACTGATTTCACACACAATGAAGAGAAAAACAACCTCCATGTACGTTGGAATGTCTCCTGTTTACTTCAGCTCATTGAAAGACTTGACATGACCATGAAAATGACACATTGACTGTTTGCATATTTTCACCTGCTGGTTTTCTAAAGATGTTTAAAACCTTGAAAAACGTGACTTTTTAAAATTTGTTTTATACCAACACTGAACTTAATCCATCAGTGTTTATCTTTTGTTGATCTTGTGACACAAGCATCTGCAAAAGGACTTTGCCCAGATAAAATACAGCCGAACACTGGCAGCTTCCTTGTTGAGATCAGGAAATATCAGAGAATAAGCAAGACAAATTACTTAACGACCATCTAACAGAGACATTTTGGCTGATCTGGGCTCAGTGAGCAGCCCTAAGACCCTCTCAAACCTTTCACAACAGGTACTGGTTTGACTGTAAGGTATTGCAAATATTTTGCAGCAACATCCTACTAATCAGTTTTTATTTTCTGATGACTTTCTTTTTTTAAACCATAAAAACAATGAGAACAATGGAGGGAATTATTGTCATAACACCAGGGTACAGCACCAGGTTTTATAAATGTAGGCAAGGTTGCTGCATTATTGTTTTGTTGTCAGTCAATATAACTTCACACTGTTAATGGTGGGGTTGAAGAGGTGATGACTTCTGGCCGTCAAGGACAAAAGGGGCTGAAATGGCCAATCAGCTTTGAGCAGAAACAGCTAAGTTAGCACTGAGCAGCAGTTTCCAGAGCCTACAAAGGATTAGATCTGCTTTTGCCTCCCCCAGGAAAAAAACAAAAAGAAAGAAGACCCTCAGGGACGGCTCCTGAACTCATAGCCCACACAAAACCCCCAGAGGTATTTTGGTGGAAAAGCTCAAGCGTAAACACACAAAACACACATGAACACACACAGCTTATTCGACCTGCTTGTTTCCTGTCTTGTAGGTTTGTTTTGACAACAAAACATCTTTTTTTAAAAGCAGCAACAGTAAAAATGTGTCCACAAACTCTGCAGAGAAATGATATGTTCACAAGATGCAAAAAATATATATAAGGTTCTTTCAAAATATAGCTGTTAATTATAGATTAGTTTAATCAATAACAACATCTCAGGACAGCATTGAACAACAAGACGATGGACTAATGCAGGTCGAGGTCATTTTGAGGCTGGAAAATAAAAACAAGCTGACAGTGAATGTAGTAAACAGGGGTTCTGGTAAACAGAGATCCGATAACACTATCAGGCTTATATTAGCTCAGCCCTCTTAGATACTCCACCAATCAATTGTATTGATCTAATTTTCCCTCCACCTTTAGTGCTGTGACCCCGCAGACCTGCACCGACTCCAGATATTCTATTGTGTTTATGATCGGGGTTTGAAAAGCACAACAATCCGACATGTCTGAACATGTCTGCTGCCCTCTGTATATCTCTGCTCAATATAGGGCCACCTCCCACTCAATAAAACATGTAAAAGTCAGGTCAAAGGAAGCTGTGACTTCAGAAACTGACCTCTGGTTTCCATGAACAACATGCTAGTTCTTTGAAATTCTCAACTAACTCTAGTGGAGGGTGCCATAGATGATCAGCCAGTCAGACAATTATTCTATGATTATTTTCATCATTAATTAATCATTCTGAGTTCATTATGTGAAGCATTGATTAGCATTGAATTGTGAGACATCTTAACTGAGAAGAACCACTTATCCACAATACAATGGCCATTTTTAGGATCTTTCAGCCTAATCTCTACATGTGATTGGTAAAATAATCAGGTGTGTGTTTTAGAAATTTGGCCAGACAAACCCAAACATAAAGTAAAGTCCTTGATTGCCAACAACAAGAAAAGATTTGACTCCAGTGTTTTTGACTCATTGCCTTTTGAAGATTTTGTGTTTTGTATATGCTTTATTTCTGATATTATTGACACCACGATGATGGTAAATCATACTGAGTACATGAAAAACAATATATTTTGGTGTTTGTTCTTCTTGTACCGGTATTAATTCTGACACAAGCAGGTCTGCATGCTCTCGTGATCAAAAACACATTTCTCTTCAGGGACTAAAGAGATTAACTCATCATTCTTATCTTAATCTGCATAATCTTAATTATTTGCAGAGCTTAATGGTTGTTTCTTTCAATTTAGATTAACAAAACAAAAGTCAAACCAGACTGCTGAGATGAGGTTTTGTCATCTGTTGTCACAGTTTCAACTTTAAAGTTATGTCATCTACAGTATCCTACATCTTTCTTTTCCTCTCTACCCTTGAATCCTTGAGAAAAGACTCACTCTTTTTAAGTTTAGCAGGAAAGTGACACATGAAGACCTGTGGCAACCTGTGACTCTACTAGAGTTGCTTGCATGATTCACAGTGGAAAAAAATGGACTTTGGTGCAGGCCCCCAGTTCATCTTCTGTCTGAGGCAAACCATGATAGCTCCTCTCCCTTAAAGGACACTCTGTATTTGGACCAGCTGTCTTGTACATGACTGCCTCTCAAAAAACATTTAAATGACAGAGGGGGGGGCTTCTGTGGACACACACACTGTGTACCTGAGGTGACCATATTAAGTATATCCCCCCCTTGTTGACATCATACAGATTCAAGATCAAAAACACTGTTTGCAAAAGACAAATTGGAGACTAAGCTTTTAGATCAAGTAATTTCTACTGTCTGAAACATATGATCTTTGACCAAAGTTCACCACTTGCCCACATTGCCTGCAACCATGAGAGGTGATCTGTGGGAGATTTTCGCAAAATGTCAGCACTACCTTGCATCTGCTCCAAAAATGATCTTTTTGTCACGTGAAACTTACCTGTTTGTCAGTAGGATTCACCTTCCAAGGACTATAATGTTTGTATACAGTCATTTGAGATGTTCTTGTAAATGGATATCTGTTTTGTTTTATTGTTTTTGTATGTGGGGATATGTATGCAGTGTACAGCAGCATATACCAAAGAATTTATAGCCCAAGCTAATTTGCAACACCCATGCCTGTTTGTTTCCATACAATACACAAAGTTGAATGACTCATGCACACGATTTTGTGAGAGAAACATGGTAGATACATCATTACAAACACAAAACACAGAACCAAAAAAAATGTAGACAGACAGAACAGTAACAGATGCACCAGGCTGTTTGGCAGACACTGATTCTGACATGCTGCCAGTATGACTAAAGTCCTCAACATTTTTATGGACACAATGTTTGTCTTCAGTTTTTTCAATGCTGCTTTTTTTGAACACAGTTTGAATCTTTGGGAGATGGCTGATTTCCTGAAGGAGCATGGAGTGATCAATGCCATTAATCTGGATGGAGGCGGGTCTGCCACCTATGTGAATAATGGCGTTTTGGCCAGCTATCCATCTGATCATTGGTGAGTGAGTTGTCCCTTCACACTTGTGAAACTTTACACTTACTTTTTTATTCTCCAACATTTAATGTTAAAAAGTGCATGTAGGTGTAACAGATAATTAATAAATGATTGTTGTTTTTTTATAGACGTTTTTCTGCCCTTCCATACTCTCAACACATCTCCTTCCCTCCCAGTATTTCAGATAACATGTGGCGCTGTGAGCGAAAGGTCTCCACTATCCTGTGTATCCATAAAAGAAGATGCCAGCCAGCGAACTGCAGCGAGCACGGTGACTGTGTGGATGGACACTGTCAGTGTCATGATGGTTGGCAGGGTGCTGCCTGTGACTCTTTGGTGTGTCAGCCATCAGCTTGCGGACCCCATGGCATCTGTACTGCCAGTAAGTATGAAAGTGCTGGTAAAGATAAAGAAAAATGGCAGGATTACTTATAATACAGTAATTCTAAACCTTTAGCCCTGTAAACATGTCATCAGTGATGTACTGAATTAGACATCAGTACACTCTAAGTTCCTCTAAAATTTGCGTTTTGGAGCTTTTAGTGCAATGTCTGGGTATTAAAAGTACAGCCCTTAAATAGTTCCAGTCATATTTGTCAGATAGGAGTTCCCCTGCGCACCCCTCTGTCAGTGCGCCCCAGGGTGGCTGTGGCTACAATGTAGCTTGCCATCACCAGTGTGTGAATGGGTGGATGACTGAACGTGTAAAGCACTTTGGGGTCTTTAGGGACTAAGTAAAGCGCTATACAAATACAAGCCATTTACCATTTACCATTATTCATTATGTGTGTCCCCACTTAGTTGGGGAATACTTCAGGGTTCTCTATTGGGACCCATTGTTTTCATTTTTTATATGCTTCTCTTGGGGTCCATTTTTAAAAAACAACATCTCCTTTCATTGCTTTTTAGAGGACCTACAGATAGGTGTACACATTACACCTCTACCGACCTCTTTACACCGTATTACAGTCAATTTCAGGATCCAGTTTAAAAGTATATTGCTTGTTTTTAAGAGTGTCAGTGGTTTGGTGCTCCCTTACCTAACAGAACTTTTGAAACCCTGCAATCCTAGCTGAGCACTGAGGTCTTTGATATCCATAGATCCAGGCTTAAAATTAGTGGCGATACAGCCTTTTGAGTGGTGGTTTCTAATCTTTGCAACAACAAACCTTTTCACATAAGAGCTGCCCAGTCTCTTAATCATTTAAAAACACTGTTAAAAACTTACTATTTCTAGTTTGCTTTTGGGTCTAGTTGAGGAGCCAAAAGTACTCGGGCTTTTATTATGCAAACTACTTAATTACTTTGTTTTATTCGATTTGTAGTGTATAGATATAATTGTTAATTTTGTGACTATTATACATAGGGTATATTTTGCATAACTTGTACAGCACTTTGGTCAACTGAGGTTGCTTAAAATGTGTTATAAAAATACACTGAACTTGAATTGACTTAACGTAGAAGCATAGATTGTCTATAAAAGGTGTAGCCGCTATGGTGTAAGTGTTGTTCACATTTTGATACCTCAGTCTTACCGTTTTGCTATTTGAGTATTTTTGGGCCCTCTTGTCCACATATGGACAAGAGGGTTGGGTGCTAAGTTACCAGCAAACACTAACAAGCTTGGTTGGCAAGCTGCTGCAATAAACAGTACTTTTGAAATCTGCAGACATAGATATCAGCTAAGTAGTGCAAAGTAACAGACTAATAAAATATAGAATTTCAAAACTGAAGTCCAAACTTCACAAACATAATTAAAAAGTACACTGACTCCAGTTAACAGAGGTGAGGTCTAGCTGACAATGAGTGTCAGCTCCATGTGTAAAGACATGCTCCAAACTCCAGAATTGGATACAAATTGCAGTTTGACTTGATTGGTGGAAGCGTAGAGCAGCACAGTATTTACAGTTATATATCAAGCCTGCCTAGAGGAGATATTATAAGTGAAAGATCAAACTTCTTGTTTTCCCCACTGATTGTTGACTCATTGTTTGTCCTCTGTGATTCATGTCTTTCTGTCTGTTCCATCTGTGTTGCAGATGGCTGTGTCTGTGATGCTGGTTGGAGAGGAAAGAACTGCAGCCAAGGTAAAAGCCTCATCTAGTCACACGTACGCAAGAATTCAAACACATGTTTTTGTTCTTCTATACACATACGCAACCTCATTAACTTTCACCAACACCAGCCTCTACAGGTCAATTATGGTTTGATTAAATATGGCATTTTTCCCACCCGTGTGGGTCTGTTGGTCATCCCACTGCACCTTTACATGTTGTTTGTTTGTTTTTTTTTCATTTCTGTTATATTTTGTTTAAATGTGTATGTTTGTTCACACATTGTTTGATTGCTGTCCTGTGACACAAAAATAAAACACACTCCTTACATGAAATGTCTTTGTTGTTTTGTTTTGTTTTTCTGTTTGCAGAGTGCCTCGCTGGTTTCTATGGTGACGGCTGCAATCAGACCTGCTCCTGTGTTAGTGGCGGTTCCTGCGACCCCGTCCATGGACGCTGCACCTGCCCTCCAGGTTTCCATGGCAACTACTGTGAGCAAGGTAGAGCTATGCATGCTAAGTGTCACTTCACCCAGACCTGTTGGAAGTCACTCGGAGTTTTAGTGGAAACAAAAGGATTTTCTTCACTATTGTGTTGAACTATTATATGTATGTTATGTCACATGTGTTGAACTGCAACTTGCAGACCAGCATTTATACTGTATGCATGAATATTAGTGTAATGGCAGCAAGGTTTGAACTGGACATTACAAAAACTAAAGCTATCTACCTGATTTGCATCCATTTTTATTAATGCTGTAGAAGGAAATCATTAACTAGACCTTTGCTGTGTCGGCTAAAGACACGCCACTTAATACAAGTTAGTATTATGTGTCACATGTGGATCACACTATGGTCTTCAAGGCATGGTCAGGTACGAAGGGGCCAAAAGTGTGCCAAGAAAATATTCCTCACACCATTATACCACCACCAGAAACAGAGATCATTGATATAATGCTAGATGGATTCATGCTTTCAAATGCAACCTTACCATCCGAATGTAACAGCAAAAACTAAAAATAATCAGACCAGGCAGCATTTGTCCAATCTTCTGTTGTCCAATTTTGGTGAGAAGGTGTAAATTGTAGCCACAGAGTAATGGCACCCAATGTGGCTTTCTGCTGCCGTAGCACGTCTGCTTTAGAGTTCGACTTCTTGAACATTCAAACATGCTCTGCTGAAAACCTTGGTTGCAAAAAGTGGTGATTGGGGTTACTGTTGCCTTCTTATCAGCTCAAAGCACTCTGGCCATTCTCCTCTCATGTCTGGCATCAAGAAGGCATTTTCAAAAAGAGAACCACTGCTAACTGGATATTTTCTCATATTCAGAACGTTCTCTGTAAAGCAGACAACCAACATTTGTGTGGGAAAATCCCAGCAGATCTGCACTTTTTGAAATATGCAAATCTGCCAGTGTGGCACCAAACTGCTTTTTCCCTACTCTTATACTCAGTTTTATACTCAACTTCAGCGGCTTGTCCTGACCATGTGTGCTCGTCAAAATGGACTGAGAGGCTGCCATGTGATTGGCTGACTATATAGCTGTATTAATGAGCAGCTGAACAGGTGTATCACAAAAAAAAGTCTGAGTGAAGTCACTCAATAACCTTTTTGTTTTCATTCATGCTTTTATTTTGGCTGTAAAAATGAAACGGGTATTAAAACTTTTCAGAACTTATTTAAAAGATCCGACGATTAAACTTGATTGAACAGAAACAGAGAAAAATCAATTTGACGATCATTTCAGTCAACAAATGAACCATTTAGTTTGCTAAATTTGTTTGTTCTTTATTTAAATATTAAAAAATGTAAATTCACTTGATTTTTTTTCTCTTTCTTTCAGTGTGTCCTCTGGGTTTCTACGGTCTGTCCTGTGCTCAGGAGTGTCAATGTGAGGATCGGTGTCCATGTGACCCACAAACAGGAAGCTGCAACACCACACTGCCAGGAGGCACCAACTACACCTTACACACAGGTACAGACCAAGGTTATACAAAGTTAACCAAACTACTTTTTTTTTTTTTTTTTTTAAAGCTAACTAAAGCCTGGAGTGGAAAAAAAAATTACAACCGCTGGTTTTGGTGCATACATTTATTTAGATTTTAGATTACAAGTCAAGTGGAAAACACTACTTGAAATTTAAAGAATGCACACAAAGTTGTTACAAATCTGCAATAACTCCTGTGCAGACCCATATATGGGCACACATACTGTTTGTACACACAGGGTCATGTGGTGGTTGATGATAGTGGTAAAGAGATGAATGAAACCCTGTCCTTACGCTCTCAACCAGCTGGTGATTAGCTGCAGGGGTTTGAATTTTTTATCTACACACAGCATCTCTGTTCCTTCCTTTTCCCTCATCCCTAGCCTGTTCGTTACACCATACGATGTATTAATTATGTTGCAAGTTGTGAAAGCGGGAACATTTCTGGTTGTTTTTGTAGAGAATTTGTAGTGAAACCAGATGCAAATAACTCAGTTTCATCTCCTTTGCCCGCTTTCTTTTGAACTAAAGTATTATTTAATAGATGCCTTCTGACCAAATCACAGCAAGTAGCAACCTTTTAAAGCATGTAGTTCCACAGGGTTGGAGACCAAATCTTTTTGTCTAACACACTTTGCTGTTTCACTGTATCACATTTCAAAATGTGTTTCAGTGCACCTGAAGTCCCACTGTGGTGTTTCTCATTTACATTTTTCTTCTTTCTTTTTTTCCCGTTAAACAGCTGAGCAGATATTGCCTGCTGCCCATAAGCACTACACTTCTACACATTAACCAGCAGTCAGTCCCAAACAGCTATTCATAAAATCCAAATTTTTCAGCTCTCCTATATATGTGGCAAACAAATGGAAATTGATTCATTCATTCTCTATGCCATTTTCTTCTTAAAGTAGGATGAGATGCTCACACAGTAAACATAGTGTAAGAAAGTGAGAGAATATGTGTGAGAAAAACAGTCAGTGTGAGAGGAGACACTAAAGTAATGTGACACTATGTAAATCAGCTTGAGTATGTGTGTGCCTGAGGAGAAAAGGCAGAGATGGTGTTTATCATTGTGTTGAAGTGTGCATATTCTCACATGAGCAAATGATTCAATATTTGCAGAGAGCAGATGTAGAAGCAGCTCTGTCTTTGTTGCCGTCTGTCTAAACAGAGGAGCACCGTATCAGCTCATCTGGGAGGACTGGAAATGTTACTTACCTGCATGTCAGCTCCCAAAACTTTACACTGTAACTCATACAGTTATGTCTTTCTGCTCTACAATCTGTTTTCAAGATATTAGGTATATGTAGCCAAAACTAGTACAGTGAATATCCTCATAAAAGTTAGTAATGTTCAATCATTGTTTATTTGAAAGAAGCTTTAATTCCACTCTGCAGTTATTTTGAGTTTGGTTTTGCTTATGTTGCTATATTATATTATATCATACCCTTTAACGTTATCATTATCGTTGGTGTTGTTTTGGGATTTTTTTTTATGGGTCTTTTTTTTTTTTTTTCAGCCTATCCTCTCAAGCACCATTTTGAAAAATATTTCCACCCACACGAACATATTAAAACACAGTGTCAAAGGCTGTGAAGAGCATAACAAAGCAGCAACAGATGGTAATATGACCATAACTGTATAGAAATGCTGGCCAATCAGACACCTGGGGCAGGAAGTTATTATATAAACAAAAGACGGTGCATAGAGGAAGAAGCGAGTCTTGCATTTGCATTTGTGCGCATGTGTCAGCCTGCTTAAAAAATGCAGATAGTATCATTAACAGTAAAAGTATTTGTCTACGTCCACCATTGCACAAAAGCAACACATAAAAATGCGATAAAGCCCCACACCTTTGATGTTACATGATGTCAGTGCAGAACAAGTTTCTGAAAATCTTGACCCTATAAGGAGTTTTTTGTGACCTAAAACACTGCTTATGTGGCCTGACAGGTCTGATATTTTACCTACATCATGATATGAGTAGACTTGTGAAAATAAGAGAAATTATGCAATTATCTGATGTTTTTTATTGCTTCTGTTATGTTTCTAATAGGAACAACAAAAACAGAAAAAATTATCTCGGACTGCTGTATCAGTTCAAACCACAAACCTACGATTCATATCTACCAGATGGCCTTCCTACCTTCCTAACTGCATGCCCTAACTATCCATCCCTCAGTGTTTTCAGTCTTGTGACAACACATCTAAAGCTGTGTGCTACATGGGAGAAAGTGAAGCTTAACTTATGAGATGAGGCCTGCTATAGACCCCCCCCCCCCAGCTGCACAGGAGTGGGAGACTTCATTCAGACATCATTTTTTAAGAGTCATAAGTTGGCAGAATTTAGTGTGACTTATATGTATTTATCTTTGATTTCTTGAATTTGTTTCTGATTACTGATTTACATTTCCAACTAAATCAGTGATAGTCTGAATATCTATAACTGCGCTGGAAACCTGAACTGCTAATAACTACTCCAGTATCCCTTTAATGGTGACAGCCTGTAGGTCAAATTTCACACAGAGCTGATATAAAAGTAGGCCACGCTGCTCTATTTGGAAAAACACCAATTTGAAATCCAAGGTTTGGCTATGGAGGAGATTTCAATTACAGGAGGAGCAGCCAGTGTAATTGTGGCTGAAGTCTGGGTTAGAAAATTACCTTTTCATACAGGATGGGATTAAAAACACTGACTAGCCACAGTCAGTGTCCTCTGTCATTTACTTATCTCTTGTTCTTTTTCCTCACCTCACCATAGCTGGACACTGCCTGGCTAGAAAGATGTTTACATCTTGGAGGCAAGAAGAAGACGCTCACAGAGAGCGGCCTTATTTGACTGAGTAAGTGTCAAAGGTCACACAACATTAACCCACCCTCCCCTGTCACCTTTCACCCTGCTGTGCATCTTGAGGTCTGTTCAATAAACTGTCTCAAAATTTTTGCCATTTTGATACTATTTTTAGCATTGATTTCAGCTCTCAACGTAGTATTAATGTGTTAAATAAGAAGAAATATGAATGGGAATGAGGTTCAAGAATTCTTATTCACTCACACTGGCATCACACAGAACAGAGTTTTTAAAAAGCTGTTTGTGAAATCTAAAGCTTTGGCCATGTTCCATGTATATATGGTATCGGCCTGTATACAGAAAATACAGAAAATTACAGATCCTGTTAATAAATGATCCAGTTTTGTCCTCTGCTCTTAATACTGTAGTTCAGTTTAATAATAATAGAAAACATCTGAAGCAGCTCAGACCCACACATGCCTTTTTCTTCCACACGCTCTCTTTTACATGTAAACAAGGCATGTAAAAGACACTCTGAGGGTGGGATGCATTCACTGGCCTCATTACCTTTCACATGGAAGTGAGGGATTGTTAGTTGTTGCTATGGTTTCTACCTAATGTTTGGTCACTTATGTAGGAAAGGACACGTTTAAAAAGAACTAATCCCTTTAAACCTTATTTGTTAAAAAAATTGGACACGTTCCAATTTGTTATATTCAGCAGTAGTCAAAGTGCATGTCAGCGTTGAAATCCCCTTGTCATGAATTATCATTCATTTCTTGTAACTTTCCAAAACCAACTCCCATTTCAGGCAGGGATCGATCAGCTGCGTTTATTTGACAAAGTAGGTGGAGCGCTGTTATCTTTAATTGTTTCTGTCCCTTATCATCCAAACAAGCTTGTGAAGGAGATACTGACTCAAGACCACGGTAACAATAATACCACCAACTTTTCAGTCTGGCAGTTAAACTGATTCAATATATGCAAATGTCATACACAGTCTTATTGAATATTAACCAGTTTTTAACCTGCCTCTAACAAATAGTGTAAAAATCTGCTAAATCAAACATGCAGAGCTCCACACTATGATGACCTCTTTGCGAATAAGAAGACAGCTGAAAGTAGCTTTTTAAAGCAAGTGAGCAGTCGTCCTGCACGCAGCTTCCTCCAGGCAACTGCCTCAGTATTGACAGAAAGTTTCTAGTGGTCAGAAGAAACCCTTAGCAGACTATGTTGTGTGCCACATGTGAGAAATGTCTCAGACTTCTTCTCACAGCTTGTTGCTCTTTCCTCTCACTACTTACTAACAGACAAGGAAAAGTATTTGTATTTGCACATAAAATCCTTTTATGTGCAAATACAAAATGCGTATTTGTTAGTTAGTTTTAAGCGAATAAAGGGACTGAGTTTACTTTCACAAAGAGTTTTTGCACTCCAGTGAGCCAAGCCACTGTAATAAAAGCAGACTCTGTGTATTAAATGTATGAGTAGTGAGGCACTGCACCCTGTTAACTTTAGTAGTCACTTGTCATGGCAATTTATTTACATCCATTGCACATCTGCAGTCAGGTTACAGCCAGGTTTCCACATAAGTTTAACTGCCCCCCCCCCCCTTCTTTTTGTTTTTATAAAGGACAGCTAGCCAGGTATACAGGTGTCCACCGTCTTACAGGCTTTTTATTGTGTATATATAGGCTCAAGAGTTGGAAGTTCGTCTTGTAATCAGCTCGAACCGGCTCTGACAGTCTCGATCGTTGTGTCCTTGGGCAAGACACTTCACCCGTTGCCTACTGGTGGTGGTCAGAGGGTCCGGTGGCGCCAGTGTCCGGCAGCCTTGCCTCTGTCAGTGCGCCCCAGGGTGGCTGTGGCTACAATGTAGCTTGCCATCACCAGTGTGTGAATGGGTGGATGACTGAATGTGTAAAGCGCTTTGGGGTCCTCAGGGACTAGTAAAGCGCTATACAAATACAGGCAATTTACCATATAGGTTTACATGACAAATACTTCAGGCAAGGAAAATGTTGCTGTAGTGCGATTGAAGTACAAATCCTTTTACACAGAACTGACACATGTAGTTCTTTTGTAAAATTCACTGGAGCTGAAATGGTTAGACATTTGTTTTTTGTTTTGATTGGTCACCAGACATTTAATAGGCACTAATTTTGTAATATATGATAGTTCCTAAAATTTTTAGACTCCTGGGTGAATAAAACAAGTAATAAAGATATAAGTAGGGGCTTCAGGAAATTATAAATGTATTACACTATATTCTTACATTCTACATATTCTACATAAACAGAAGGCTAACAAATTAGTTAAGGAATTAGATACATTGGAAAAATACACTTTAACCCTAAAGCAACTATTTTAGCAACTTATTTGGTTTTTACCAACACTTATAATCCAATTGATAATTTTTTTAATGGCTCTTTTTCTCTTTAGCATACCCATAACATTTTCTTTATATATGGTAAATGTTTTCCCAACTGATGTCCATCAGTTACATTGTTTCCATTGTCACTTTGGGCATTAAATCTCCCTGCAGCTGTAAATCTTGCTACTGTAGGACTGTTAGCGGTTCACTATAAAATACTATAAATTTGGAAAGTAACAGTAAAATCAAAACATTTGATATTAAAAAAACATGCACATATTTCCCATAAGTTTCTATTATCCCTGCCACACAAGTGGGTCAGTTCCTGTATGAAAAGCTGTTAAAAGTCGTAGGAGAAGGAGAAACTGCACAAATATAAATACTGGTGACAACTGCTCAGTCACAACTCAGTCACTCAGTAAAATCCAGTTTTAAAATGAAGGCACACTGTAAGGAAACCTTGCTTGCTCTCATTACAGTGAGACAGTGAGTGCTTTGTACTGATACATGTAGCCTCTGGATTCATCATTGAAATGATCTAACCTCCTTCACTCCTCAGGCAAACTTGGCTGATCATCACCCTCACCCTGGCTACTGTCCTCTCAGCCAGCCTGCTGGTTCACCTCATACAGGCGTGTCGTGCTGTTTCAGTGGCATCTCACATTCCCGAGCGCAAGGATTATTCGTACGTCCCACTGAACAACATCAACAGAGTCACTTCATGTGCCACAGACAACAATGAGAGAGCTGAGAAAGATTTTCAATTGGAGGACTCGGACTCTCAGGATGAAATTTGGTCTTCCTCACACTCAGGGCAGTCGTAGCTGTCAAGAGGACCAAGGATAGTGAGTGAAGACAGTTATTGCACAAAAAGACAACAGTGAACTCGGTAATCCTCTGCTTTATTTGCTCTTCTTATCAATGACAGGTTTCTATCAACACTCCTGCTAAAATGAAACCGAAACTAAAGGACAAAGCACAGCAGCTTTATTGCAGTCTTTAACCCACATACATGCCTAAGGTTTTTGTTTACAGCTATGGTACTTGATCAGCAATCTGAATGTCTCCATTCCAGCTAAACTCCAGCAAAACCACAACTTGAAAAGTTGGTTTTGTGAAGAACTTTAAACTCTCATCAGGAAACTGTATTACAAGATCGCATTAATGGGTTATCCCACTTAAATGTCAGTGAATTATCTTTCCCCTTAGTATAAAACAGATGGATATTTTTTCATACCTGACTCTTTAGAATTAGATTTAATTTGAATGCATCAGCAGTATTTTTAAGATCAGTGAAGCTATGTAACCAAAGAACACCCAGACTGTTGAGCTTATTTTATGATACTGATTCCTGATAGGATGAACTTTTCCGCGTGTTGCAATGTAATCGGAAGAAGACAAAGATGAAAACGTTTGGTGTTCCAAGCAAAATGTGGTTCAATCAGACAATTTTTAAACAAGATGATAGAGTTTACTCAATTTGCACTGAGCTCCATGTCTGAATGTCAAATATCTATGAGATAAATGTGAATAATCCCTTTGAATTTCTGTGTAAAAAGGTGCCAATTTTATATTAAATGTTATTAAGAAAATTATTACTATGTCATTTATAAGCATAATCGGACACCCAGAGTGTATATATGAGATGATTTATTTCTGTTTTAAGCGAAATAAAGTAAATATCACAATTCAGTTTTGGTTGTTCAAAGTAGAAATCATTTACTTTTGTTTCTATGTTCACTTTCAACCTAACACAGTTGTCGGGGCCATTATACTCGCTGCTCTTGCACTCAGACAGCACCATCATGCAAAAGCAACGTCATCTGGTCAGTGTGTTAGGATTTAGCATAGTAGCGTACTAATATTGTATGCTAACTGGAACACCACCATAGTTACTGACTGCTACAGTTGTTAGGAAAAATAAATGACAGAAAGAGTTGACCTTTTAGAAAATCTGGCTGCAAACACAGTGAGATGTGTTTTAAAGCTTTTGAGTAAGCTAGCAAAAAGATCTGGAGTTTTAATTTTGCTGGTACTATAGAAACTGGTCTCTAGATTCTACCAAGCTTTAGCAGTAGTATTTTGGCCACTGACTTGTTGGTTTTGTGGCATCTGAACTAATCATATTTAGACAAGACGTTATGGTACTAAGTTGTAAGCACACAGGCTTGGTTAGCAAACTGTACCCATAAACTGTAATACATTGACACAGAAATCCACTAATTAGTGCTAATTAACGAACTAAAACTTCTCTCATGAAAACTGAAGTGCAAACTTTTTGGACAGCCTCTACCTCACAAGAGGCCATATTATCCAATAGTATGCATGAAGTTATACAAAAGCACCAACAGTACTCAGTTCAGATCCAGTTTGATGATTTGATCCAATGCTAAAAATGCTTATAATGTTGTAAAATTGGGCATTTTAACATGAAAGTCTTCTGGAGCCAGCCTCAAGTGGCCGTCGGAGGAACTGCAGTTTTCAGTTCAGCACTGGAGTTTGCAGGTTCACTCGTATACGATAGCATGTTTAGCATTAGCCAAAAAGTAAAATCATCTTGTTAGCATGCTAACATCGTTGTATTAGTGTCCTGCGTTATATAAAGATTGTGTTAGCATGGAATTAGCTCCAGAAGTGACTTCTGTTGGCTGTTTGGGAAAAGTAGGTCTGACCACCAAAGTCAGTGGGATTCTGGGGATTCTGAGAGGAATCCACCCAACGTTTATCAAGATGGTGAACCAACAGGAAAACAGGCTTAGCTTCTTCTGTTGCTAGTGGTTTTGTGAAACTTATATTTCCTGTTTTCTTCATTCTGCACTAACTGTCAAACAGCACAAAGAGAAGGCACTTGGTCATTTTGATGTTTTAATTAACTGTTTATGGAGTGATTTTATGCATTATGCCAACTGTTTAAACCTATTTTTTAAGAAGCACTTGTCTTTTTTTCTCTTCACTGACTGGCCTTATCCTGTCTTTGTTTATTCGTTGTTCTGTATCAGCATTGTGTTTCCATGAGGAAACTCTAGTGCTGCTACACAGTGACAACGTTTTAACTGTGCAGAGATAAACAGGCTGAACCTTCACCTGCAGGTAACTGGGGCATACAGTTGTCCTCGGACCTTAACCATGAGCTGCTCACTTGTCACTTTAAATAACTTTGTCCTACTTTCACTTTTACATTTTTTTTGTGATGATTTGTTTTTTAACTTGTTCTGAGTTTCCTATCTTCAGCTTTTTGTGTGTTGCTTGAATGCTTCATGTTTTATTTGGCTTTATTTCAGAAATACGAGGGAATTGAGGACGTTTGTATTTCTGCTCTGTAAGACGGTCTAAATCCTGGACTTAAGATTTTCTATTAATAAAATACATTTTTCACTCTGTATGGGAGAATCTATTATTTCTCTTCCATCCCTGGGAAACGTACTGTAGCTCCAGAAGGCATTTTCTTTCTCTAGCAGTCCCTAATAAACAGTGACATGAGACTTTATCATTTGCGGGCTCTGTATATATTTATGGATTCTTTATTTAATTGCCAAATTAATTATTTCCTAAGGCAGTTGCAAGAAACTTAAATGCAGTTCTAATTATGTTCAAAACTCACTGTCCAAAAGCGTCCACAAAGCAATCAAAGGGCAGACCAGTTACAGGAGAAGGCAAAGAAAATATATAACTGGAGTTAATTCAGGCACAGTCCCCTTATGCAATCAAATGTAAACTGATTACAGAAGGGGTAGAAGGATAAAGCAGGACTAACAGTAAAGTTTAAATATTTGAACGAGTCATGTAGTTCACCATGGCGCTGTGGGGATCTGAGTATTATACCATCAGCTGAAGAATTAGGTCAGGCACTCATATGACATCTGGACACATAAAACACGCTACAAATACTCCACCACTTACAAGTGCTGCATCAGGTGCTCTTACATGATCTAAACCACACAAATTGTAGTCATCATGCCATTAGACCGACACACTGTTGCATAATGCATACTGAATAGAAGGGGATATTTGCAATAAGAGAATGCTTTCTCCTTCAATGTTTGCTGACTGCAACTGCAAAGTGAAGAACATCCTTTTACACCTCAGTTTGCAGTCACAAAGATGAAATAAAATCAACACAGTACACCAAAAAACAAAGGACACTAAGTTTTTTACACACTGCCACTCTGGTGTGTGGACACCAGTGTTGTCAGTTCATTTACTTGCTTGTTAACTTATGCAACCAGATCTTACAAATGTAGGCATCAAATTTATTGACAACTAGACATGTAAAATTAAAAAATCTTAGCTGTAAGTTAGTTTTGTAAAAAGTAAAAAATCTTTCAGACCTCTTTTTACTTTGAATACATGCAAGTGTACTGTTACATAAGAGTATGGACATTGCATATGCTTACACTTACCTATCAACTTGCTATTTGCCAGACTTCTGTACAGGAAGCATGGGAAATGTAAGAGTGTTTTCAGTCTCATTCATCTTCAGAGAAAGAAAACCCATGCTTTTAAACTTAATCATCCAAATAGCTTCTTCACTGTAAACCATCAGCTGTGGTTCTGTGAAATTAGCAGGAAAAGCATTCAATAGAATATTAAGTCAGAAAAAAAAAGGTTTTCTGCAGAAAGGAATGCTTTTGTTTGCTTTGCTGAGTTAGGCTAAAAGACAGCAGGCCGTAGCTTCACGTTTAACAGAGAGACATGAGAGGCATCATACTGCTATTGAATAAATACAGATATTTTCCCTAATGTCAGCAGGAACCGAAATAACATCAATGTTCATATTACCAGGACAAATTTAGCTGAACCAAGCAAGTTTATTGTTTCTGTTCCATGGATAAAAAGTTATGTGATGTGCGATTCTCTGTTGAGATCCTCCTGTCGGTCTCTCTGACACTGCTCTCCTGTTGATTTCTTTTATTTCAAGCATTCCTAGTTAACCCTACAATACCCTACAATGGGTATTAACACTCTGAGCAGCTGCTGACTGTCGCTCTGCAGAGCTCCACCATGTTTAGTAACCATGTTTGCACTGATCATCTGTGGAGAGAAACACAAAGTCTGTGACTCAGCAATTTAGTTGGCTTCACTTCCACCTTCATCTCGAAAAGTTCATGAGTAAACCAGTTGGAAAACAGGTTATGTAGATAGAAGACTCTCGCTTGTTAAGATTTTTTAAATTCCAGGCTTCCCAGCCAATGATAGCAGGATTACAGGGGTTTATACTACACAAACTACCCTAACCTGGTATGTCACTGTTTTGCACATTTTTAATTGTAACATATATTTTTAAAAAACTGCTGTTTATTCATCAGTTATGTGACATCATCACAAACTTCCTTCTGCATCATGATGGAAACAGTTGTGCAAAAAAGCCACACATCCTTATCTAAACATGAAGTAAGAAAAAAATGTTTTATAATATATTTTTTGTCATAATCACAACTCAAGCTGTCAACATGATTCGTATTGATGAAAAACACAAATTTACAAATTTCGTTCTTAAAAGCTGCTGTAGAACAGTGATAGTGCCAATCAGATGCAAATTCTGAGTTGCCCAACCTCGGCTGCACAGTAGGAGGGTCATCCATTAGCTAACTTCTAATCTCAAGGTGGGTGGGTCACTCCTCACCACCTGCTGTTCACTTAGCAAAGCGTCATTGAGAAGAAACAATGGCTCTTCCCACTGCATCCAATGGCTAGGCTGGTGCTGTGAACGCTGCCCTGTCCTCATTGTATCCGTATGAATGGGTTAAAAAGGGATTAAATGTTTTTGTATAGAAACTCCATATCAATGCAACCAATTTACCTGGTAATTCTAGAGCAGTCAGTTTGGAAAAGTACATTTATCCACTTACTGTACTGAGTTATCAGTTTTAGGTAAGTAGGTCGTTATTTTAAGTATAGAAAGTTTAGATGTGGTGTAATGTTTGTGGTGTCATTCTGGACTAATAGGAATTTTATGAATTGTATCATTCAATGAAAGGAGAAAATTTATCAGTCATTCAAAAGTGTCTGCATTCTTCTGTAAAGTCATTTTAAAATGAAGCCATAAAAATGCTGCTTGGTCATTAGTGAGTAAATATATTCATGTATAAAAGAGGATTTAAGTGTCCGCACCTCTACTTAGGATACCTCAACACATTTACCTGATTTAAAAACTCACATGCATTTATGCCTTTTTTTAGAAACCTGTTCAGTAATGTTTCTGAAGTATTTAAATGCTTCTTCCTTAACTTTTTTCAACATTTGAATAACCTTTAATGCTGCCTTGCTAAATATTAAACCATAGTGTCATTGTGTACAGTTGCATTGCTTTTCACATGCAGTCAAACTCTTTTTCCCAAGCTGTGACTCATGTTCTGCCTGCAATTTCCTAAAACAGAAAGGAAACTGTCTGTGTTTTATAACTTCACCACTATTATTAACTCACTTTATGAGCAGCAGGACTGGAGCTGCAGCCAGCAGAAAAGGGGCATTAAGAGCCAATGGCCTGCTAGTTCTCAGCACCTTGTCCCGCCCCTCAGTCTGCTCAGCTCAGCTGATGCAACTCAAGAGGAGGATGTCACCTTTCAGCTTTTCAGATGTTTATATTAAAGCAGCTTTCTAAAGCTTTCTATTCTGAAGAAACTAATATGGGAGGGACCTTTCCTTTACTGCAAAGTCAACCATCTGCACAATGTGTTTCTGATACCAGCACATCAAACCCTTGTCAGAATTCTAAAACAGCATTTTTCCACTGGGTGTGGATACATGTTTGTGTTTGTGGTCTTGCATGTCGAAGCTTATAACAAGTTCGAGTGATACTCCGCCCCATCTATCAAGAGCTCGAATGCTCAGTTCCTGTAGGCTTGTTAATAACAAGCAGCATTTTTAATTCATTGCTTAATGTTTATTCAGAGTAGACACATCTCAAACAATTACTGCAGTACAATCCTCTCCTCTGTCTGTATGCTCTACATGGCCAGAATCAGCTGATCCCTTAAATAGCAGGCCCAATAAAACACACAACAGCCCTGACTAATGTGCACGGCACATTCAGAGAGTATAGCTAGCATCCCTCTAGAAGGATTTGCTGTAGTCACTTATGATACATCATTTTCAGTGCAGACTGCAATGTGTTTTTCATACAAGTTCTTTTGTGGACCCTCAAGTAGGTCAAATACCTTTGTACATTTGTGCAGCTTTTATGGGCATCTACAAATCATAATAATGGAATATGAAATCAGATACAGCTATATTCACCCTTCTGCCACTGTGATCATTGTAAATGTATCATAAAGTCTCTGATTACCGTCTTTAGAAATACAAAGGAGTTGCTAAAGAGCCTTGTTTGAGGGACAAATAATAAATTCTGTGTAATATCTGCAGAAAACTGTATCTATTCAACATCTAAAGCCCTCCATTTTTTAAACCACGGGAACTTTGAAATATTATGTTTGCAATTTATAAAGATTCACTACATTTTCTAAGATAAATTAGATGTTGTCACTGATCGTTGTTAGTTGTAAAGCTGTGACCTCTTATGCCTCAGAGGTCAGTGTGCTACTCCCGGCCTGGCCCACATTCCTCTCTGCATGTGTACGTCATGAATCTAAAGTGCAAATCAACCGCTGAACCCTGACAGACTGCTTGTCACCATAGCAACAGTCAACATGTGGAGATGACACTGAAAACAGACTGGGAGGGCGTCTTTATTTCTTTGGCCGTTGCAGATGTAAAACAAGAACTGTTTTGATAAAGTGTTAAATTTGATTTAAGTTCACACTGTATATAAAAGATGGATGTGGCCACAGTGACATTGCTTATTGGGTTGATGCCTTGAGCTTTTGACCATTTGTGCCATCTTGACTGTTGAAAGCTTATGTCGCAAGCAAGGGGTGGATCTGACTGAGATACCAACAACACTCATATGGCAGTAGCTTGTCAATCACAAAGTGGCCTGCTCTGTGACGCATTCCCTGCTTATGATCATAATGTACTAAATTAATATGATGCTGTATTGCGTGACACTTGAAACTAGCAACCTAGACCATAAACCAATCAGAAAAGTATTTATTGAGGTCACTGATAAAGAAATGTTCTCCTAAATGTCTATATAACTGGTCTTCTTCTGCAACCTGTATAGAGTTTAAGCAATGCCGCGTAGTTTCAATTCTGAGGCTACACCTTTATTTACAGATAAGAGTTAGTTATATATTTATCAAGGAAAATAAAACACAATTCCATATTTTGAAATTTATCAAGATCACAATGTCTCAAATGACACCGTGTCTTTCATAAATTCCAAGTTGAATATATAATGTTCTAATGTTGGTTCTTTAGGATTATACCTTTGCTTATTCCATACACCTAAATGTTTAACATCTCCTTAGTTACATTAATGGCAAGGGACCAGTTAGATTCACTCAAGGTGTTTGTACATCACTTACTCTAAGTACTATTTTTCAATCATTTTATTAATAATACGATTAAAAAAACACAATTGAAGAAAACATGAGACAAAAAAGCACAAACAAAATCTCGCTCTACACTTGATGTTAGGATCGGAGTAAATTAACACTCCTATGGTAAAAAACACATTCTTTCTTACATGTACACATACACTATGCATGCCCGTGCATGTAAATATACATATGTATAAAAACTGAAAACAATATGCAAACATCCACACGCATGCTAAGAAAACACATTTTCCATGTAATTATTGTTACATGTTGCTTATGTCATGTTAGCCAACATGAATTACAAATATGACATCACAGTTTAATCATTACTGAGTTCATTACAGACTTTTTCCCATGGGCCTCTCAATAGTTTCACGAGTGAGGATGTTTTAGAAGTTTCTGTAAATACTTTGATACCCTTGCTCCACCTTAACACTCACCACTGCTGGAATCCCTGGAGCAAACTGAATTCTTTACAGTCACCTTTCAAAGCTGCAGCAAGTATCACTTTAGTATGAGTACAAACAGGTTCTGGTAGGTTCCTGTGATCACTGTGCAGCATATATGTTACTCAGTGAGTCTTGAATGACATCAAAACAAAGTCATTGACCTCTGCCGTCTGCTCGCCGAGGACAGAATTGTGCAACACAGACAGTGAACATTAGCTCGATTACATAAAGCCGCAGCAGAAGGACGGCGACTGTGCATTGTTGTGATGGATGAATGTGAAGTGTAACACTAAGTACTTATGTTGGCAAGCGGACATTTGGTTCATGACACTCCTGTTTACTTACACATAAACACAGATACTGGGGTTTGCGTCACTCCACAGGACATTCCTTAATAAGTCTAACCTGCATCTAATCTTACCCTCGTCTTATCATAACCTTAAACCAAGACTAAATCTTAGCCATTTAAGTTTTGAGGACTTATTTGTTTGTCCCTGTAAAGAAGTCAGCTCCTCATTATATGAAAACAGGTGTACATATGTCCCCACTGTGCAGGTAATGCAAACACACACACACACCCACAGGACAGAGAATGTGCCTCATTAGTCCTGTAGTATTTGTTAATAAGAAACAGCTTATGTGAACAAACTAGGTGTGCGTAAGCAGCGAACAAGCCTTAATTTAAAAGACAGTGAGTACCTGAATTAGCTCATCATCCACACACCCACTCTCCTTTTTCAAGTGTCAGTTCATGTCTCACTACCTCTCACGTGTTAAGGTTTAATTCAAAAAAGACTTGGGAACCTCCCAAACAAGCTTGTCATTATAGAGGAGTTTAGAGCATAATTTTTGGAACTGCTTTTAGAAAATTTGGTCCTCTGGTATGTGTTTTGGGGTAGCAGGGCATCGAGTATGTGGTCAAGTCAACAGTATGTGTGTGTTTTTGTGATAATGAAGGAAACAAGTCAGACAGAATAGCTTACTGATTAAGAGTTTCTACACAACAATAAAACTGAGTGGCACTGAGGACCAAGATATGTTCTTCTGTTAAAAACAGCAATAAGACTTAGAAATTAAAGAAAGATGATGCTATTGTTTCAGTCAAGTCAAACATTGTAATGTATTTATTTAACAATCCCGTAACAGGCTGATATCACTACATTTGTTTTATCTGTCCTTTCAATACCAAGAATGCTTATTTGGATTTTCTAGTTTTATGATACAAGTTAGGATTATGGACGTTATATTGGGAGGATGGAGCAGCTGTGATGTAACAGTGCAGAAAGAAAAATAAAACAGAGCAGTTGAGGACATCTTATCAGCGTTGTGTTGTCAGAGTGGTACAGGTGCGTCCTTGTGTTTTGGGAAATGGAAAAACATGGTAGGCTAACATGTTGGTCCTGTGTTCTGCTTACCTGTATGTTTTTTCCACATGGATGTTCCACTGGAATTTCTGTTCTGTTTGCTTGAACCAATCACATTTCTTCTGTGTGGATGTTGACGGCTGTAGAAAAGTCAGGCATACTGCCAGGATTGGTGGCTCTGGGCCAGAGAGTCCGCTTAAAGTGAGTCCTAACATTTGTTATTGAAAAGTAACTCATCCGGAGAGCTACAATTTGACTATAAAGAATTCAAAACGAACTCCAAGCATCTTCACAAAAATTGCACAAAGATGCACAAAATGACCACAAGGAGACACAGTGATCCCATCAGGGAGCAAAACAACCTCAGTGACCCCTAAGCCACTGTCAAATGGCAAAAAGTAATGACAAAGACTCACAAAACAAGCTCAAACGGACATAAAACAATCAAAGGGACACACAAAGCCACACAGAAGATGAGTGAAATACAAAAAAGATAGAAAACAGCTACAGGGAGAAGAAAAAGAAGTATGCCAGGCAGACAAAGCAAGACTAGGGAAAATAAAATATACTCAAAATACATCCAAAGAGACTGCACAAAGTGACAGCACAGCCAGTGATCCCTTGTGTATTTCACAAGTTGATTAAACTGCATGTTTTTAAAGAATTCTAAGTAGCCAGATATGTTTAATAAAGTTAAAGAGTGTCATGTTGGGTTCTGAAATGTAGAAGAAATATGTGAAAAACAACAGTCTAAAATTACGTAAGAAGAGTAAATATACTCAGTAGCATTCCAGCCCTGTAACATCTAAAAGTCAATGAGTCAACTCCTCCTACTACCATCATTCCAATATTGCATTGAAACTCAAACTTTCCACATTTGGAGGAAAAATAGAGAAAGCAGCTGGAGGGAGAACAAAAGAGAGAAACTTAAGCTAGTCAATATAACAAAAACCTCAAAAACAAAAGCATGAACATCAAGTGTAAATATTTAGTAAAAAGATTTGAAAATATAAGATATGGATTGGAAGGAAAAGACTAAAAGGGAAAGATTTAATGGGACATTTCACAGGGAAGCATCTATTCATAAAGACTGCAGTGAGCCTTGTGCTGTATGTCAAGTTGCATACTTCAATATTTGCTATTTTGAGTGTTCCGAAGTGCACTACTAGTACCTGGGCTGTGTACTAATAATGGTAAAAACTATGAGTTAAAGAGTAACGAGTTCACAATCCAATATGGCAGCATTGAAGGTAAACAGTAGTAAAGCTGTAAACTTTAAATCTGTGCTGCCACAGATTGTTTTTTTTGACTCCCTAAATACGCTGTGCATAGACCGCTGATCAGGCTTTATCCTTGAATGTCCTGCAGAGCAAAAAACACAAGCATTGTGCTGTATTGCTAATGATACACAAATTTTTCTACTATGCTAAGAAGCAAAATGAATCCTGTTTTTCGTTGTTTTTCTGACTTTACATCTGGAATGCACTCAACTCAAAAGTCACGTCATTCTGAGTTCCGATATCCGACTTCTGTCAACACTGGCTATGTGGAGGTACCACCGACCAGGAGGAATACATTTTCAGTTAATATGGTGACACTAATGCTATCAAGCTAGCTAACAGCGCCATGTGTTGTAGTCTTATTTGATATTTGTGCCAAACAACAGCCAACACAAGTGCAGTTCCTCTCACGGCCAGCTGAGGCTGGCTACAAGAATGAATCGATCCCCATAGAGTTACGTATTAAAATACTCATCTTAATACAATTAATAAGCATGTTTACAGCCTGCTACCTGCTTTCATTCTTTCACTACAGCTCACAGAGTAGCTGGTGAGTGTTTTTAAAGAAGTTGCTGTATTTCATGCAAACTAAAGGTGACTGGGGCAATCTGCTGTCAACCAACGCAATCACAAGTAGGTTTTTGCCAAGCAGACGGTGATTTCTCAGTGTTTGTCAGATGGCTTTGGACATGTCTCTAGGCCTGTGACACCCGGCCTTATTCACTTAACCCTACATTATCACCACAATTGTCAACATGCCCAAAATGGAGGAAAAGTTAATGCCATGTGGTTAGTGGTTACATGACTACGAAACCTTAATGGATACCATCAAGAGGGCTAAGTAAATCTTTTATATACAGTCCGTGGTTTATGCGCATTAAGTGTTTTTATTCCACATGTAAAATTTAAGTATTATGCGTGTTCGAAGGAATGACAAGTTGTTTTGTCTACATTATCTAAAGTACTACAATCATTGTACAAAGAAATACAATCATTTCTGATAAAAGGGAACATGTTGTGTTCCAATTCTGTTAAAAAACAAACACTGTTCAAGCAGGAGTGAAGTATACATAGTGTACTATGTTGAAGTGTACTAAAAGAAATATCACCTTCCTTTAAGAGGTTGAAGGTCAGCACACAATTGTCCTCATGTTGTGAACAAAGTTCTTTTAAAAGACTCTTTAAGTCTTTCATATTTCATGTAATTTCACTCATGGTATTATTTTCATCATTATGTTTTTTAAATGTCCTGTTCTGAAAAACCCTCGTGTTCCTATCGTTGGCATTTATGACCACCGTGACAATTGATGTGAGCAATACGAGGACATTTTTAAAAGCGAGTACTTTCCATTGATTATCTGTTTATAAAGCTACCTGCACTTACTGGTGTCCACAATAGAAAATATTAGATGACAGACCACTTTTATCTTATCTACAACTGCATTATAGCGTGTTATAAAGTTAGACCTACATGTTTATGTTCACCTTATGTATACTAACATTTATGAGAAAAAAACTGTCTGTACTTTGAACACCATAACATCTTCATAAAACAACTTTATAGCTGGAGATAAAGAGCAGAACATACTGCCAGTTCGAGATGCACAGAAGAATAACTCAACTTCCTGGAGGCCTTTTGTCTGGCCTGATGGCCCTTCCTCCACAGTGTGGGTCGTGTGCAGGGCAATGGGAGGGTGAGATTTTAAAAAAGGGGAAGGGATGAAGGCCGGGTTTCCTACTTCCACCCTTCCGAAGGTGGATCCTATTAAGCCTGCTGCTGACCAAAAAAAAAAAAAAAATTGATGTTATCTCCATCCTGTTAACATGATTTTGAATTTGGAGCCAAGCATGCGAGTCAGAAGCTTATAAACAGTGAAAATTAGGAAGAGGTCCAACATATTTGTTCTTCTTGTTAAAGTCATGTTAATATAAAAACTCATCTGATTCCCTGATACTTGATGTGGTGTCTTGGGAATTGCAATGGGTACCTATGACAGCTGTTCAGAAGGAGTGGTATTAATCCAGTATTAAATATTAATATAGCACGAGTAAATTAGTTAAAAGTTAACTGTTAATAAAAGCGTTATTAGAATGGGGACATTATGTTTATTGGGCTGCTGCTCTCTGTAAAAACAGGTCAGTGAATCAGTGGTAAAGTATTCAGTTTAAACGGAAAACAGCGCAGTGCAGGCCACACTGAAGAATTTCATTCATCTAAACATGAAGACAAATCCAGCATACCATGTACTCTTGACATGTCTAAATCCAACAACTGTTATGCAATAGTTGTTCATAGTATCTGTTATTACCAAGCCTGCATTGCCGTGCAAAGTTAGCAGACACCCCTATCCCCAAGTAGTCCTAAAATCTCTCACAGTCTGCTCTATTTATATCCAAATCATGTTATTAATAGGAAATTTGTCTGAATTTGAGTCATATAAAGTAGATTGCCAACCTTGAAAGATGCTCCATATTAATCTGTATATGCCATTAAATACTAGAATAAAACATAGTGTGTAGTTTGAACATAAGAGTATCGACTTTACAGCTGTAGATAAAGACCAGTGAAGATACCCAAGTGTATCTTTAAGGCCTTTTATTTGGAAGTGATGGCCCTTCCTCCACCTTGTTGGTTGGGTGCAGGGAGGGTGATAAGAGGATGAAGTGTGAAACATGGGGGAGGGCTGCATTTTCTAATTTTGCATTTCTGAGGATTGAGACTGCTGAGTCCAGTAAAGATCAATGTTGTGCACATTGATCTTTACTGGATTTTTGCATTTCTTTTATGCCTAAACAGGAAGGGGACAAATATAATGTTGTGAAAGCACATCAACCTTTTTTGGCTTCTAAACTGTTAAATATTAAGTGCTGTTGTAGCATTTTTTTTAACGTAATTTAAGCAAAAACAGTTTCTCTACTGTAAACGTCATAGATACTCGTATTACTTACAAATGAGCCCCAAAACTTGTCTAGTATGCCTATGTCTAAATGTCAAAACGAATGAAATGATTCTTAACTCTAAAGTAAATGATCTACTATGTTAGATAACCCATCTTAATCATTTATTTTTATAACGTTTATATTAGAACTTTGAACAGACTTTGCTTTTTCCCCCTTTTACTTCTTTACTGATATTCAGAGTCCTAGCTAAAGGCAGAAAGCAGTAAAACTCAGCTAAGCATTGATGAAGGGTGTATTCAAAACTTTTTCTTTTTTTTAGCTGAAAACTTTATTCAAACCTCACTGTGTAATCGTATTTTAATAAAATTGTAAACCCGATGACTCTAAGGGGGTGTTTGAACGGTTAGAAAACAGGAAACCCAGCGGCTGGACCCGGATATCTGCTCTGTTATGTAACATTAGCTTGTTTTGGGGGAAAGAAACACACAATTAGTCTTGCTCAGCTGAGCGCTTTGTCCAGTCATGTCCCTTTCTTTTTCCTTAGGAGAGGGAGGAGGGAGTCACGTGGGTTAGTGACTGCCCTTAACGCTCATTTGATTGGCCCCTCGAGGGCTCCTGTTGGCTCCTCCCGCAGAGAGGCGGTCCTTAACGACGTCACGGCCGATCAGCTGTTGAGCTCCACAACAACAACAAAAGAAGGCGCAGTCGGGGGCTTGAGGAGGAAACGGACTGAAAAGAAACGCCGCACTGTGACTCCCGATGTGCAGTCCTTAAAGTAACGTTTTTATATTTTATTTCTTCCGCGAAGAAACCTCAAGTTTTTCTATTTTTCGAAAAGTAACGCATCTACCTCATTTTTAAGGATTTTAATCACGGTTTGGACTCGTTTACACCTCCTCCTCCTTCTGCCGCAGGTGAGCTCTTTGTTTTCATCTCGGTGAATATATCCGGCCCCAAAGCCTCTGATTTCGGTGTTATATATAAATTGCTTGCACATAACAGCAGAGGCACTTGGTGTTTTGGTAGATATACAGCAATTAAGAAGCTAGGCTGCATTATTAAGCATTAACTGTGCGTTTTATTCGGCTTTCTCTGCCGGTGGCTTTGGCTGCTGTGGCTCTGCACAGCTTTCTGCCTTTGCTCGACTGGAGTAAGTTTATTTTGGGAAAATATTTGATATCATATCACACGGAGATAAAAGTTAAAGTGAATATGCGGTCCTGGTCCAGCACTGTGCGGGTAGAATTACAGCCTCCTCCTCCTTCTTTCCTTGTATAACCATCGAAACCGTCCAACACTCTTAGGCTGCTGTAGCTCCACATTATTACCGAATCACTTCAGCTTTTATCCCCCCACAGTCTGGAGGCCAAATCACATTAGCGCTTCGATCAGTCCATTGAGAACAAACTTAACTTGGTAATTGGTTTTTTATCAGGCAAAGGTGTCAAGTATTCCTTTCGTAATGACTATTTGCTGCTTTTGTGCTGTAAAGTCAATAGGAATCTTTGGGGGGGCTTGCGAAATAAGATGGCATCTCCAAACAATTTTTAACTATTTTCTACCGAAATCATCTAAGGTGAAGGTAAAAGCGTGCACCCTTTGAATTTAGCTGTGTATTAACTCTTGTTTGTCAGCTAATACGTGGGTAATCTGTATCTTATCCTCCACTGAATCCCACTTTATGGGGTTATTCTTAATCCCGCAGACTGCATACTGTATAGACATCTGATTTATACGCCATGCAACAGCCCGTTTCGCACTCAACACCCAAACAAAGCGCGATCTGATGTAATAGATGCATCAATTGCGCTGACGTTCAGTGACCCGTTTAACAGCATTAATCAGGCATTAACCAGGCTTTAACCAAGCCCGGGAGAGCTTTTCTTTGTGTATGGTTATTATTATAATAACAGGAATAAAGTCGTGTAAATTATTTAGGCCTATCCTGAAACGACCTACCGTAGGGGGGCAGGAGGGTGAGCAGGGGGAATGAGAAACAGGTGCTGCAGATTATCAGCCTGCTGTTGTCGGTGTGAGACAGTGAGTCAGTCAGAAGCGTTTTCTGTTTTCTGTCCCTCACAGCTGTTCGATGTTTACAGAGGCGGGGTTAGATTGTTCTTGAAAAGAAGAGCGCTTAAACGCAACACAGCCAGAGGCAATGCGTTCGAATCTAATGCGCCTTCATGGGTAGGGGGGGGGGGGAATGGGATATTTGGGCCTGTTGCTGCTGATGAGAATTTAAGTGTTTTTATCGAGTGCCGTGCTTTGTTTCCGCCTCCTACCGGTGATTACAGTTATTGTAACTAGATGTTTAAGTGTTCGTGGATAAACCATAACTTATCGTGAGTCATTTTGCGTAAGCAGAAAAAAGTGGCAACAGATATATAAAATTAAAATGTCACTTATCCACCGAGAGAGCTCGTTACTCATAACAAATGATTAGGTTGTGAATGATGTAATATAAGGCTGTTATTACAACAGTTGAGCTACTGCAGCTGTTAATGCAGTGTTCATGTGTTGCATAACACACCTATACATGAAGTATGATGAAATTGCTTATCATATTTGCCACACTTTCTTCAGTTTACACATATATTACATGTAATGGAAGTCTTATAGATGATACATTTGCATCTAGCACCATCGTTTGTTTGTTTGTTTGTTTGTTTAGCCATAAGTAATATATATAGGGCTATTATGTGTCTCCTTATGGTTTAAACCACTCCCACCACTACCTTATTCCCGTGGGGCTCTTAACCCTGGTCTGCACTTTGTCAGTTGGACAGTTAAAAGAGCTCATTTGGACAGATTACAGGAACCTGAATTTGTCGAGTGAAGGCCAAAATAGAGGGGTGGGGGGTCAGTACACTTGGCTTCAATCTGCTAATATCGTGCCAGTGGGTTCCATTTACACAGCAGCTGTAGGGTGACAGTGACACTTGTGACTTTTCATTTCTTTCTACTTTCCTCATGTGAAAGGCTGTAGTTAGGCCAACAAACAGGCTGCCAGCCAGCTGTGCCTGTACGTCCTCTGAGCACAGCAGATCCTTTATTTGCACGTGAATTAAACACAGACAGGACATCTTTTTTCTCCGCTCGTTTCCTTCAGATCAATAACTGAAGAAACCGCAGCTGCTGCTCATGACCATCAAGTCTGACAGGAAATTAATCCATCCCGGAAATTTGTGCAGCTAGAGGCGAATACTAACAGGCTTGTCATTAAAGTCGTTCTTGTGTGTGTGTGTGTGTGTGTGTGTGTGTGTGTGTGTGTGTGTGTGTGTGTGTGTGTGTGTGTTTAAACCATTTCTCTGGGAAGCCCTGGTGTGTTTTGAGGCTCTGTCCTTACATCTTTAATGAGGGATGAGGATGTGAGGCCTTGTGTGTAAAACCAGCACCTGTAAATGTTTATAACAGAATCCTCATGTTTCTCTGCCTCTCAGGGCTTTTTTTTTTGAAGACTTTTGCACTCACTGAAGCGATCCTGACGTTGAGCGATGTCCAGCCTGCACCTGCTGGCCCTCAGATGATCTATGACCACAACTTATTGATGCACTTTAGCACCTTTACGGAGCCTTCCCCCTGCTGTGAACCCCGCAGCTGATGACCAAAGCGACCGCAACGCCTCCCCGCCGTCGCCCAGAGCCACGCGCCTCCCTCAACCCCTCCCTCATCCTCACGCCCCTGCAGGACATCTCAGGATGTTCCAGAGGTTCGCCAGTGCTCTCTTTGGGGACGATGTGGAGGAGGTGAGTCGAGGCGGCAGACCTGGGGACGGCAAAGTGGAGGAGACAGAGGAGGAGGATGAAGACTGGATCCTGGTCAACTACCTGAGTAAGTCTGATTCTCACAAGAACCAGTTAATGGTTCAGAATCTGTAATCAGCCAACACCTTGCAGTAGTACCATAAAGTAGAAGGTAAATAAACTTTTTGACATGCAGCAGTGTTTTTAGAACAACTTTGAGACTTGCTTAACTTGTTCAGCTGTCAGACAATGCATTTTTGTTCTCAAAACAGTGTAAACTAAACTATGAAATGAAAGCTGACTCTAGCAGGAGGACACGGAGGAACAAAGGGCTCAAGCAGAAATGTTTTATCCAGCATTTCATGATATGGCATATGTGAAAACTTTGGTTTAAATAGGTAAACAAATTAGAAACACACACACTTCAGATATATGCATAGCAAGTGTTAAATGCCATGCATATATGCCAAAAGTAAAAAAGTCAATCAGTTTAAGGAAGATTAGAGCAAAGTCCACCCCCTGATGAAGACGGTGAGTTCAGGAAAGGCTACTGAGCTAATCCAACATGGAGCAACCAGCTAGAAAGACAGTGTATAACTTTAGAGTTTTGTAATGGCAGGTAAAAACCATGCCAAGTTTCCAGTGCAGTCTGAGACCATAAAAAGATTCCAGTCAAAACAGACACGACACGACACAGAGGAGTTCAACAAGTCACCCACCCACACACTGTATGCAGAAACATGACACGCTGCAGTGACTCCCAAATGGCTCTGGATGATTCTTGGCACAGCTTTGGTTTGGTGCACTGTTAACCCACAGTGGGTCTTAACTTGAATTGACCCCCCCCCCAAAATTCCATAACCGTGTGAATATTTCTGGCACGAGGGCAGGTGAGAAAGAGAGGCTGTCTGACTCACTTCGAGCTGGAGGGGGTGAAGAGGTTGGATGTCAGGCAGTTTATGGGCAAGTCAACCTGCAAACAGGTCAAACAAAAGTGCCTGGAGAACCAGATGAGGTAAAAATAGCTCCCAGTGCTTCCAAGAGGTAAACGTGGATGGGCAGAAAGTTGCCTTGAACATCCCTTCACTATAAAAACACCTGGATACATCATATCTGTTTCTCCATCACAAAGCTACACCATGCTATGTTTTGTACAAGGCTGTTAGAAGCTCAGTGTATTTGTGACTCAATGTTTTGTTGACATTTTCTGTCAGGTTTCTCATCAGCTCAGGCTTGAGCTGATTTAAAGAGGACTTATTATTTATTCTATTACAAACATTTGTGCTCTCAGATCTGTGTGGTGAAAGAATGGCATTTGGGTTTTATCACATAAGTAAGCATGTCAAGAGCAATATTTTAAAAATAAGGTTTTGATGGCCTGTCATCACTCATGCATATTATCAAGTGTGAACACAGGCTCATGAATGTGCCACACATAGTGTCAGAAATGAGTAAGAAGTAATAATGTTATAACAAAGTATGGCTTGAACGTTGCAAATGTGGTTGAATGAGGCCAGGAGCTGAAGAAGTCTGGTTAAAGGTGATGCTGTCTGTTTGCTCTGCTGATGCTCTGAGCCTTTGTGGTTCATGGAGGAGACAGGGTTATGTGGAGGTTCAGCTCGTCCTTTCATAATCTGGACTGACCTCATTAACCTGATGTACAGTGAGCCCAAGTGTACAAAACACTACCTGCACCCCATTCTAGAGCTGGAGACCTGTTGTCTAGTTGACACTGCATACCTTGAGTTGCTGTGTTTGCAAACGCCTGCAGCCTCTGCAGGAAGAGATCAGCAGCTGATGGGGCTCGGACAGTGGGGGCTGTCCCGCTGCTGAGAGGATAAAGTGAGAAGATCAGCTGCTGCGAACTGAGTCAGCACCCTGCAACCTCTCTGGCCTGTTGTGGGTAAACAAGGACTCCTCTGTGAACTCCAGGGAGTCAGAGCCACTGGGCGGTATTAATGTCACGTGTAGAAATTGAGCTCCAAACACTCCCTCACATGCATGGAAAATAAGTTGCAGTTTAACAGTAAACAGTGAGAGCACTGAGGTCAGAGGAGTTGGCCGATGAAAGGGTGGAGGTCAAAAAACCTTTATCTTCATCCTGTGTGTTTGATGACCACTAAAACATTCTAATAATCACGTTATTTACAAAAGTAAGGCCCCATCCTTAAACAAAACTGAAGTCAAGCAGAGATGTCTGCTTTGTCGACACAAAGTTATTTTTAACATCCAGTCTGCTAGCTTGAGATCATGTTGGCCTTCCACCTCACAACTTCCTGTTTCTCTGTGAATCATTAGAAGCTGTGGCTGGATCAAAACAAGAGCCCGACCCGCAGCTTTTGGCAAGCCTCCAGTTTTGCATAAGATAGTTAGCAGCGCAGGATGTATGCGTGCTTGCTGCACACGATGATTTATGTGAAAAAGAACGAGCAGTGGTGGCGTATGCTGCTTCTTGTAGAGAGAGCTTAGGTTGCTCTCCCTGGGGTTAACAGCAGACAGACATTTTTGCAAATTCAAACAGAAACATGCGTGCAAGCTGTGGTTCGTTGGGCATGCAATGTTGAGCTGTCAGGCTGTCAGCCTGCTTGCAGCTGTTTGGCTGATCAGCTTCCAGAAAATTATTGTTTACATCTGGCAGGTTCCCTTCTGCTGCGTAGCCAAGCCACAGTGCCGCCTGCTGGTACACTGAAGACATTACACAGGCATTTCACTTTAAAATCAAAACAACAGCTGGAACAGTAAATGACCTGTTGCATAAAGGAGACTTAGATTTATGATGTCTGTAAACCAAATGGTCTGAGATCTCATAGAGAAACATTTTGGAAAAGCAGGGCGCAGAACATGTTTACGAAGAAACGCTGTAGAGAGAGGGACGCCTATTTTTGAATCTCTTTTCACTGGTTTGTGTATAACCAATGTATTTTAAGTTTATATGAAAACTCTTTCCACCACTGAAAAACAACATAAACCAAAGTTTCGGCTTATTATTTCAACACTGATTTTGGTATCTTAAAATTTTGATTTATTACCCCAAACTTCTGTGAAAATAACTAAAAAATGAGAAATTAACTTCAAGTTAGTCAAAGTCCAAATTTTGAGATAATGACCCAAGGTTATTTTTAAAAATGTATTTATGCTTTTATTGCTTTTTCTGTTTTTAGTTGTGGAAACAAGCTTCTACAATTTTATGACATTCACCACCACCACCTCCTGAAGGGTCAATACAAAACAGGCCTTATTGTTTGACAGATGATGGCTTAAAGATGCTCAAAAAGGCACAAACACTGTCATGAGGCGCAGTTTGGTGACTCAGAGTAGCAGACACCTAGCTTCCATAGCAGCTTGTGTCCTCACACACCTTTTAGTCAAAGCAGCCTTAATAATGAATAGGTTTAAGCTTTAAAAGCCTGTTTTTGTAACAGGCTGTTCACATGACTGTTTCTGCTGTAAAAGTTGCCTGTAAGGGCATGTGGTGAATGACTAGTACTTGGTACTTTTTTAGATCCAGGTGTTACTTTTTTCATAAGAAATAAAATCTGATGCGTCTCTCATGAGTTTTTTTTTTTTTTTCAGATTTTTTTTTATCATCAGACTGATAAATGAAAATATAATTCATTCCATTAATGACACCTTCATCTCACCCGTTAGCTGAAGCCGGCTCCAGCCAGTGTAACGATGGCCACTCAGGATCCACCGTCATCCAAGATGAAGACGAGGAGGTGGAGGCAGAGGAGGATGAAGAAGATGATGAGCTGGTGATGATCCCCTCGCCCATGGGCATCCCACCCGTCCGTTACGCCTCCTGCACCTCCCTCAACTCGACAGCTGACACCGACCCGGACGGCGGTCCAGATGAAGATGAGGAAGATGAGGAGAGTGGGTTTCTGCGTGTGGACACCCGTTCTCTGCAGGAGAGCTGGTTTCTTACCCCCCCACCCTGCTTCACCGGGCGTAGCACCTTTCCCATTGTCCTGGAGCCCAGCCCTCTGGAGAACCTGCTAATCGAACACCCCAGCATGTCCGTCTACACCCACCACAGCATCCCACGACTGAACCTTGACCCCCTGCCAGCAAGCTCACATGAGCCGGAATTGAACTTTTCGTCCGATGAGATGACTGCGAGCCTGACAGCCTCAAGTGGAAAGGAGAAGGCCAGAAGAACGCCAGATGGCTCTCGTCACAGGTAAAATCTGGGCTCTGTCCATGGATAGAAATTTCATCATCATTGGAAAATAGATTTCAAGCCAAATGGACAACACTTCAAAGGCACCACCTTCGCAATAGAAGTGTCCCTGTTGTCAGCCATTTTTAGTGTTAGCTTATCCAGTCACAGGCTTTTTGAGACATTTTAATAAAAATAATCCACTAACTGAAAGAGCACACACTGTAGCAGATACTTCAAAAAAGCTCCTGATAATCGGACATAATTCTAAACCAATGCATGTTCTGAAGCAGCTGTTAAATTACTTTGTGCGTTGTACTAAAAAATCTGCCTTCTTCTGAATACTTCTGCCTCCTGCAGGCCAGAGGTGGCAGTTTCACAGCGGCGCTCCAGTCTTCACTCCTCCTGCTACGCCGCGGCGCTCTCTGCTCAGGCCGGCCTTGTGCAACAAAGGCCGGGAAACCCCACCCAACGCACCCAGCCCATGTCCCGCAAGGCCCTGCGACGCCTCAACCTGCTCCGCCCCCCAAAGGCCAACACCATGCACCTGCACCAGCCCAGCCAAAGGCATCTCAACTTCTGAGACATCCTTATCACTATTCATCATCATCATCGTCATCATCATCATCAACCTCAATACTTTAAGGAGTACGGGAATGTAACACTGGCCACCCACAAGCATTCATCTCTGTTTTCTTTCTTCTTCTCAATAAACAAACACCAGCAGCAAGTTAACTACGTCATCAGGCACCACTTACACACCTCACACCTAATTTCTCCTGAAAGCTGAATGGGTGGTGAAATTGGGAAGGTGGCTGTTGACTTTTTATATCTGTAATGTGGCCAGTGAAGACTTTTTCTCCCTCCCTCACTTCACTCCCCGCTTCCTACTCCTCTTCATCCATCCTCCATCCTCCTATGTATTGATACTGAGAAGAAGGGATATGTAAAGGTCATAATGTTAACCCCCCTCCCCTCCCTTTTCACAAGACCATTTCTTCTTCTATTTCTTCAGATCATTGTATGTCCAATCACAGAGAGAAACAGAGGTCATGATGACTTCTCTTTCTTTTCTTTCTTCTTCTTCTTTTTTATGGTCACCTTAATGTGTAGAATCAATGCTGTAGGTCACTTTACTAAGTGGCAGGTTCACTGTGCGGCAGGATGGTCTGGTGGTGTCACTTCAGGGTCTCACAGTGGGACTGCTAGTCATCGAGGCAACTTTTTGGGCTGAATGAGGGCAGTAGGAGACATTTCAGATCCTAAATGACTTGAACATAGACAGTGCAGCTGGACAACGTTTTCATTTAATCAATGCAGGAGTATTGGAATGCAGTGTTCCCAATATGTTGCCAGTGAAGGGCTGTTCACACTAGAGGATGAAGTTTAGGTGGGTTTAAAGGAAAAATTCCCTTTATGTAATCTCACGTGCTTATAATCAGTGATCTGTACTAAATGCTCTGTTTGTGTCTTGAGTGACTTCCTGCATTTTAGAGGAGAACAGGGTATGTCCATAACAATTGTAGGAACAGAAGCTCTGCTTTATTACAGCTGACTTTAATATAATCACACCTTTTTGATGGTGAAAGTTTAAAGCTTTATAACATCTTTATTACAGAAGAAAAGTGCAACATTTTGAGCCTCTTTATAAGTGCAATACAAATTCTCTTCTTTTCATAAAAAACACGGTTCTTGCTGTTATGTTTTAATACTAAGCGCTTCAGCCAGACTTAAACACGTGCATTCAAAGGTTCTCCTGTGAAACTGGAGGGTGTGTTAACTGAAAACAGAGAGTTTCAGCACAATTAGAATCATGTCTGACTGAAACCTAACTATGTACTGTAGCTGCTTTGCCTGTTAGTCCATTTTCTGCTCTCGTACTTTCAGACGTAGATTTCTAGTTTCTGTGCTGCGGTTCTCTCTGTGAGTCACTTTGGTTGCAGAAGGAACTCCTTCAGTTCTCCCAACCTTATGCTGTGTGTGTTTGACTGACTATTAAAAAGCTACGAAAACACCACATTTGAAGCCAGTAAAGCAAAATACAGCTGTATTAAAGCCTTTAAGGGTATTTTTCCTTTAAGTTCCTGCTTTTTGAGCTCTGCAGCACCACCAGAGATGAAAAACTTCCATGTTGCTCGTCCTGCAGCTCCAGCTGAACCTGCCTCTGACTTTATAATTCAGTACTTTTCACGATATTTGTTTAAAGGAGAAAAAATGGAAAAAAATGGAAAAAATACTGGGTTAAATATCACTAAACGCCTTGTTTTAACGGTAGCTTTGAGATAAATAGAAATGTTAAAGTATGTAAAACAAAACAAAAAAAAACTTCCAAAAATATTTTTTGAAAAGAAAAAACAAATTACATATCAGTATGAAGTTGGTATATATGCGTCTATGGTTTCTTGCTTAGGTGTGTTTGGTTATGATAGTGTGCAATCTGTTGCATGGTTGTAGAGTTTTGTTAGTGTCATGATGGTGGGAAAAAAAATTGGATAATTATTATTTTCTTTCTTTTTTCTGTTTTGTTTTTGTTCTTAAATGAATCTGCAGTCCACTTCTCAGGGTCACAACCAATCACCTTTACTCTTTAGGAAAATGCAGATTTACTTGACGGCTGATGATTCTTTGTGTGTACTCGGACTTTTTCCAGCTATGTCCCTGCGTGCTTTCCCCCTGTTAAAACCTTTGTGAGAAATAATCAACTTCTTGTTTAGTGTCACAGAAACGTCTTTTGGTCCCGGGACTGTGAAATGAACTCTGACACTGTCAGTTGACTGTTGGAAATCCATCAGGATGGAGAGAAACTGTTGGTTTTTTTCAGCTATGTTTATATATTTTGCTCAGCTGTACCCAACATGGTTTTAGAAATGTACCTTATGCTATTTTAACTGTTCTCTTTTCCATGTTAACGTAGTTACATTTCGTTAAATATTTAAACCAAAAAAAGTAGCAGCGATCTTTAATCTCTCCGTAGTTTTATTATACTGATGTCCTTTTTAAAAATTGTTTGAGTGTTTGATAACAGCTCTTGGTTACGGTGCTCTAAAAGGGTAGACTGTTTAATGTTTTAATGTGTCTGCTGTAGGGATAAGCGGAGCCCGGGCCGAGTCGCCACACTGCAAAAGTTGAGAAATAACCAACCTTATAGAGTGACTAAAACCTATGGAAGACCATTTCTGCCAAAAAAGACTATTTAAATATATATAGGGTAAACAGGTTTAAACATGTATGTTTGTCTGATGTTAAACAGAAAATCTGACTCTGGCAGAAAGTTTGTCTGGCAGAAATCGGCAACCATTTTTGTGTTCTTAAATAATTTCAGAACAGGTGAAGGACTCTACATGTAACTTCACATTTTGCTTATTTACCAACTTTTAAAAAAAATGTAATTTCCTTACACACATCAACAGAAAATTACTAAACTGTAAATTTGCCTAACGATGATGTTTTGGAAACTGATCCTGTTCTGAAGATACAGATATGCAGTGTGGTATGAACACATGTTATGGAGGAGAAAAGATTCAGTCACTTTTAATGGAAACTGTTGCAGTGTGGTCTTTTAATCGCCTTGTAAACTTGACTGGATGTCTCTAGTCAAGTTTCTGGGAAGGTAGCGTTGTTAACAAAGCCCTGTAAGGCATTTTTGTTATTTACTGTAAATAATCGTAAACGGTAGTGGAGTGGATCTCTGGTGTTTTCAAGCTTTTTTTTTTCTTGTCCTTTCTCGAATGTCTCTCTCTCTCTCTGCAGTTGAGTTTTGCTATCATGAACGATGTTATTTTTTTTTGAAAAAGAGAAACTTAAAGACAGAAGGGATCGGAGGTTCCTCCTGCTGTCAGGAGCCTTAAACGATTTATTTGGGTTTTTTTGTTCTCTTGGTTTTTTTCTTAAGCATCTGTTCTCGGCTCATCTCTCCATCATTAATCTAACAGGGATTTGTAATGCTTTTTGTTCAATGCCTTGAAATTTGTGGATCACGTGCCTTCCAGGTTGAAATGTTATGATGACAATGCATCAATGAAGAACTTGAACTCGTTTTTCTTTTTCTTTTTTTTTTTTTAACTTTTTAAGTGGACGTAATAATAAATTAAAACACACAGACAAACATCAGAAACCAACTATGCATCATTCGGAGGAAGCTCATATGCTCTCGCCACCACCATCCGCCCAGCCCTTGTACAGCTTTTATAATGACTCGACAAACCAGACAGAATGATGTAGCAAAACCTCTTTTTTCTCCTATTGTTTTATTTGTAAGTGTGAAGAATATTTTATGGCATTTTTCCACTAAGTGTTAGACTTTTTGGGTTTTTGTTTGTTTTGTTTTGTCATTTTTTGCTTTTTTTGTGTAGTTTACTGGAATAATACTGCACTTTGCCAAAAAGAAAAAAGGTGTAGGAGTTTTAGGGTTACCTTTTTATTTATCAACATAACTGGTTTCCTTTGTATTTTGGATGTTTGACAGATTAATTCACTCTGTTCTGATATCAGAAACAAAAAAAAAAGCTAATTAAAAGTGGGGTCATCTGTTTTCAGACTGTAATAGTTAATACATGTGATCTCTTATTAGCCTATAATAAATGTTTTCATACACAATTGTCTTGTCTTTGTCTATTTCTTTAGCCTCAGTTTTGCTTATTAATACAACAACCAAAAACAAAGAAATAGCACATAATAGTGCAAAAGATAACTTCATATTCTAGGGGGTGCAGTGGTTAGCACTATTGCCTCAGAACAAGAAGCTGCTGACAAGTGACTGATGGTTTTTTTCAAACTAGTGGCAACAGACGGACAAAATGCACAAACTGATGCTTGTATCCACCTTTGAAATAATATTACAAGTATCTGCTACACTACTATATTACCAAGAGCTTTAAGTATTTCAGTCTAAATTTTAATCCTATTGAATCTATTTAGCTGGAATCAATTATGTAGAACAAGAGCAGAGAAAAAGAAAGTGCATTTTTAAAAGTAGCTCTATTTTCTGTTGTCTACATTGTAGAGAGTAACTTTAGTGCCATACCTAAAAAGGGAAAATGAGTACAGTCAAAGGTTACAGTGGATTCATCAGGTGGAGGAATCCTTAAATTGGTTGTAGTGGCTCAGTGTGGGGAAAAGCCTCAAAGCTCACAATAGTTTAAATTGTGAGCTTTAGTAGATTTTCTTAGTGTACAGGCTGTGATCAGCTGATCTGCTGCTCCTGCTCTGAGGTTTACTGCTTGTAACAGGGCAGCCTTTTACGGCTGGATTTACAATGAGGCAGACCAAGACAAGTATAGTGGAACGAAGGGTATTTATTGAGCAGCTCGGTCTGCTCACCAAACAGTCCACCACCCATCTAATGGCAACTAGCAGCCTTAAATACTTTCAGCTGTCGCAGGCTAAACCATTATTCTATTAACAGGTGAGTTCTCAAATCCCAACCTTCCACCTCATTATACAATACATCAACTCCAATAAATAAATATCTAAATACATTTTTCATTTTCATATTAATAAATATTTTACACTTTATCCTTACACCATACCCATTATTATAAAAACACCAAAACCCCAAGCACAAAAGATTCCCCACACTCCCTTAACCCATGGTGTCTCCCGGAACCTTTAAATGGTGTCTGGACCACTGGGGAAACATTTGCCCAAACACGTGAAGAGGACACAGTAAAGAAAGGTGAGTAATCACATCTTACAGTCACTTTTCTGCGCCACCTTTATTTCTAGATTTTCACACACACTTGCATTAGTTCTCCTTACTGGTAAACCTTATTCACTCTCAATCACAACCTTTCCTTTTCACAGACAACCACCACATTTCTTGATGAGCAGCTGTGCGGGACCTGGAACAAAAGCTACCAACTGATTTTAAAATACACAATTAATATTCAATAAATAATTAAACTTCTTGTGTACAAATGTTCTTCATGTGCAAATCTATGCTTAAAGTGCTAGATAAGGTGCTCCTAAAGTGCTATACAAGATATAATATACATAATAGTAAGGGAGTCCTCTTCCTTACACTGCTCTTTGTGGATTTACACAATGGAATTAAAGAAGATGTAAGCAGGTGTTTCATTAGCTGTCCTAATGAAACACTTTCAGTATACTTTTTATACTGGTTGTTATACTAGATGGTATAAAGTTGGTATGAAGGTGTAATTCAGTGAGTGAATCTAAGCAATATCAGCTTAAATTTATATTGATCTCTCTGCTACAATTTATGCAATCTGTCTCTGACCAGGAACACCACAGCTGCCGTGCACCAGTCCAACACGCTCTTCCTTGACTGCTCAGTCCCCCCTGAGCAGTCTTTAACCTTTAATATAACCTAATTTCTTCCTCTCCTCTCTTTCTTATCTTTTTCCATCTCTAAGTGAAGTTAGCTTTCTTTCTTTTCTCTCCCTGTGAAATACACCAGCTGGACCTTTAGCTAGCAGGCAGTGTGAGACAAACAGATTGTGTGTTTGCTGATATTTGTTGAGCTGATAGAAATGTTACATTTGGAATTGCCTACACCTTAAAAAAAGTTACTGCCTTAATGCTCGCTCTTCTTCTGTAGCTAGGTAGATGCCAAAGTACTGCGATCACAGTTTATGGACATCTGCACTCATTCCCGTGTTGCGTTACGTTATTCCCACGTTCAATACGTCCCCCCTCTGTCACTGACACACATTTACTGATGCTGGCTATTCAGAATTCATTGATCACAGTCATACAGATTATAAAGTTATATTCATTACAGATTTCAAAAACATATATAACATAGAAAATGTAACAATTATGATTCATTATTAGCCCAGTATAAAAAAGTAATTGGATAAGACAGTCAGCTTCAACATTACGATGCTGTTTACACATTATATTATCATAACGTATCATATTATTACCTCCGCTCAGGAGGTTATGTTTTCATAGCGTTTGCATGTGTAATTATGTCTGTAAACACAATAGCTCGAAAAGTTTTCACTGTTGAAAACACTTTGCAACGATGTAGAGTGGGATCATATTAACAAGCCATTAAAATTTGGCTTACATCCACCAAGGTCTTCTAGGTCAATATAATTATTTATTGGTTGATAATTAACCCCAAAAAACCAAACAAAACTTATAACTTGGAAACTGTTTGCAGTCTGAGAGTTTCTTTTAACTAATGTTATTAGCTTGCTGGTCTGGAGCATTTAGGTGTGTATTAATACAAGGCCACAATCTTCCCAAAAGTGAACATTCTAGAAAATCCACCCCAATGTCAAAATGCGTCATGCTGAGAGAAATTACAAAAAGCCCAAGTGCTACAACTCAGTCTATAGGTGCCAGTTAGCATGTTAAATGTAAAAATTCATGACAGTACAGTTAGAAAAAGTCTAAACAAGTAAATCTTTTTTGGAGAATCTGAACAAACCACAAGTCTGTTCAGATGAAATCTATGCATCTGAAAACCAAACACAGCATATCAGGACAAACACATACCAAGTGGTGGAGGGGTGAAGTTTGAGCTTGTTTTGCAGCAATAGGACCTCGGCATCTTGCAGTCATTGAGCAAACCATGAAGTATTCTAGACTCAGATGTGAAGCCATCTGTCCAACAGCTGAAGCTTTTGGTAAATAGAATGGATTTTTTCCCCCCATCAGAATGGTGGGAAAAGAAAAGAATCAAGGTGCTGAGATGGTCCACTCGCAGTCCAGACTTCAACCTGACTGAAATGCTGTGGTGGGACCTCGAGAGAGCTGTGTAAATATGAATGCCTGTAAACCACAATGAACTAAAGCAACTCTGTAAAGAAAAGTGGGCTCAAATTCCTCCACAACAAAGTGAGAGACTGATAAAACCATACAACAAATGATTACATTAAGTTATTGCTGCTAAATGTGGTTATACAAGCTACTGAATCATGGGTGGTCTTAGTTTTACACAGGACTGCACAGAATCCTATGAAAATATTCAGTTTCACACAACTGTACACTCATACATACTGTAATTTATGGTCAACACTGTTAAAATTTGGTCTTATCAATAACATAAAAACAGAAATGAAAAGCATAAAAATAAATAATCACAAACAGTAGGATCCTTAGAATTATGTAAAGCTTAAAAATGTCAAATAAACAGAAATGATAGAAAAGAGAGAGACTAAACAAAGGACAGACTAATTCACTCTAACATGCACCATAATTAAAACTAATGAGTAATCCATTGTACCCACAGGTAAAAGGGGGCTCTTGCACAAAAAGTTGATAAATATGAATTTCACCAAAATATTTTTTCACCATGTGAACACACATGCTAACTTAATTTCTGACAAACAGAAATTTCTCAGGAAACATAAACTATACTGTATCCAAATATTAGCACAAGGCCAAACACGGCTCTCCTGCCACCCTGCCTTTCACTGGTCTCAGCTCTCAACACAACACCACCTGTTGAACTGAATTGTGATTTTTTTTTAGTGTTTCCACTGAATAAATTAATATACAATATAGAAATACAGAATATTAACAACAAAACTTAATTTGTGAGATTTTTCCCTCAGGTTTTTTCTAAGTGCTACTACCTGTTTACCTTTGGATGGCGTTATGACTTAGGTTTAACACCACAGCTGACTGTACTAGGAATGATAATAATGCTATGTAGGGAGCTATTTAAAACTATATTTCTTACTGCCATTGTTTGTATTGACAACATATAAGAAAATAGGAAATGATATATGAAGATTCTAAATATCACGTTACTTTGGATGTCTGACCCAATAAGGTCAAATTTCCGTAAAATGCCTTTTTTTATTTAAAACTATGCTTAAAATTCTCCTGCCTACATTTAACATCCGCCTTTCTTTCAAGGTGACTCGAAAATGAACTAACTTCTTAATGTACAAATTACAACAACTAAGAAAACAAAAAGAATATGTACAAAAAATACTATTCCCTTAAAAGTAAATACTGCCCAGAGAGGAAGCTGCCTTTCCGGAGGGTTGTGCTCTCAAAGTGCTTCTTGTTTTGCAACTGTTTTGTGTATTTACGGCCATTTTGTGTCTACTTATGGTTATTTAATGTCTGTCAGTTGTTCTTGTAAGACTCTTTTGAGCCCTTTGTAGTTGTTGTACATCTCCTCTGTGGTTTTTAAGAGTCTCTGTAGTAGTTGGCTGTATATTTGCAGCAGTTTTACGCCTCTTAGTGATCTTTTTGATCCACTTTGGTGGTGTTTTAATATCTATATTCTCATCTTATCTCTTTATCTCTGTGACCTTTTTGTAGTTGCTTTTTATCTATTTATGACAGTTTTACAGCCATATATCTTTTCGTCAGTCCTTTATATTAGCATTTTTAAAAAAAAAATATTTGTGGTCATTTTGTGTTTACTTGTGGTCATTTTTAATTCTTTGGCTCTTTGTTTGTGAGTATTTGCTTTTGGATTTTTTTACACCATTTTATTGTTGTTAGGAATCTCTGTAGTGGCTTGGTGCCTTTTTGCCACAGTCTTATTTTCTCGTTACTTTTTGGTAATCTCAAGTTATTTTATTTACTTTCTTATAAACTACTACCAGTAGTTTATAACTACTGCTCTGCTATTGTTTCGTGAAGTAATTATAATTGTTGTACTTAAAAGTTGGAATTAAGTCATAGAACAGAAGCAGCTTTTCAGCACTTCTTTTTGACAGCAGATGCACGTGGTCCTTCTGTTTACATTCTGCGGAGGGAGCACGCGGCTGCAGCTGCTTGCCTTCTCATTGGCTCCACGTCACGAAGCTCCCTCCCACAGGCGGGACTCGGATGCGGAAGGAGTTTCGATGCCGCGTAAAAAACCGAAAATAACTCCACGGATTGAAAAAATTACCACAAATATCTACTGCTGGTATACTTAAGGGTGTCTACGGAATCGTTAAAGTTTAACCGGAATGTACAGAAAGCGGTGTTTACTGCATAATTCTTTACTTCAGCTCGGTGTCCGCTAGAAATGAACGGAGGCTCCAGACAAACTGGAGGCACAGCCGATTTAACTCCGTCCTGAGCCTGTCAATAAGCTATTTTATCGCGGTCGGTGTTATAATAACCCCGTTTGAACCGTCCAGTTTTGCCGGTTTGTACAAATCTCATTTCGTATTTAAACGTTTAGCGCGTTTCTGTGAACCGGGAACGCGCATGCGCACTGGTAGGAGGCAGGCAGATGCGGATATAAGGATTGGCGCCGGCGCCACAGCTGATGTACTCATTCATTTTTCACTAAGGAGGTAAGAGCACCGACTCGAAGACTGCAGCTACTTGAATATTTATAGTTTTATATTTTATTCCTCGAAGCTGCTTAACTTTTCCTGCGGTTTTCATCTTAGGTTTCATATTTAAGTCGACGTTATTGGCGCAAAAAGGATTCAAATGGGGACTAAAGCGCTGACTGCTTTCTTGTGTTCTTGTTTTTACTTGTTTTTTTAACTGACCGGGCATTGTTTCCACCTCTGATGTAGTCTGCTCCACTTTAGTTGGCTCTTGCATGTCGTGCCAGATGTGTATTTAGAGGAAATCTGGCCTTTTGGTGGAGATTCTGTTCAAATACTGAGGCATGTAGCTTTAAAACTTTATACAAAATGACGTCCTCACGTTGTCTTTGTCTTTTGTGCCTGTTTACTTAAACCAAGCATTTATTAATGCGTTTACATGCAAAAGCTGTAGATGCCCAAGTGCACATCGGGGTTAGCTGGTTATTGTTGACCTAGTTAGGAGTTACCGAGCTAAGTTTGCTAATTACAGTAGCTCCCCTCTGTATATTTGGCCTGAGGTCGGTCTCGGTTTCTCCGCCTTTGTAGCGCTTAAAAAATCTTCTTGTTGACAAATGTACTTCACAAGGGTTTCTTTTAGGTGCCCAAGTGGGCTTAAAGCATATATCGTTTATGTTTAGCGGTCTTTTTGGCTAGTTTAACCCGGCAGACTTGGAGCAGTTTCGGGGAGGTAGGGCTCAAATCCTCCCGCTTCTACGCTGCGGAAATTGGCGCGTCTTTGAGATTCAACCCCGAATTAAAGTTAGTATTTTGTCGATTTCACTCATTCTAAATAGCCCAAAGATGTTTGGAGATGTATATTGTGACGCTGAAAATACTAAATTTGATATGAATTGCGGGATTTTTCCGCTTTTTTTGTTCAAAATCGAGCGAAAAACCAGCCCCCCTCTTTTCTGGCTGCAGATGCCACACTAGCTTACAGGTCCTGCCTGGCTGCTTTGGCTCTGTAATTATCACGTTTTTAATCAGTTTTACCTTTTTACTCTGAAATGAGACGCTTCGTAGTCCTTTTATGCAGTCTGTCGGCATTGTTAATTCCCCATTATCGGTTTTTATCGAGTCACCGTGGCTCCTAAAATGGTGGCCACAAGCTAACACTGCATATGTTATTATAAGCTAACCATCACTTGTAAGCAGTTTAGAAGTGATCCTACAAAGGGATGTTTTATTATATCTGAGGGCGTTGAGCTTATTAGGATCCAGCTGTGCTCGGAATAACATTATTATCATTAAAAACATTTTTATTGTATTTTCTTTTTTGGTTGTATTTGATCCTTTAGCATTGCAGTGATTATGGGGGGCCATTTGCTTCAGAAAGGGCCCACTTAACTCTTGAAAGTTTCCATGAGAACTTGAATTATTTGTCGCAATTGTTTTTTTAATATCTCTGAGCACAGTGTTAATATTGAATTTAATATAATGTCTCCTTTTCTTCTTTACAGCGGAGCCATACAATACAGTCAGCACCATGTCCAGGCGCAGGTGAGCAGCTCTTGGTGATTGTTCTCAAACTGGTTTTTGAGGGCCTGGAGGTGAAGTGGAGCCACTACCCTACAGTAGAGCTATTAAGCACATTTCTAAATGAGCATAAACTGGTCCTCAGAGATCAAACCCCAGATGTTTATACATTAGCAGACTTTAATAACACCACTGTTCATATTAAGCAGAGATGAGAGAGTGGAGGTGAAAACTAATGGACATTTGTACAGTTAGATTAGATCACATTGTCTGTTCACTGTTGCTTTTAATGTTTTGATTGCTGAAAGGCTTGGTCTGTTGTAAATGTGACTAGCTTTTAGAGCCTACAGTGATGTCATACATTTTTGTACTTTTCACCAGTTCACAATCACATGTAGTAAGATAAGGAAGATGGCCAGTCACTCAACTTTAAAAGCTTTAAATGCATCAAGCTGTAATCACCCCTTTCTTTAAAGGGGTTAAACTCCTAATACAGTTGTCTTGCTGATTGCTTTTGTCTTCAGTCACTGTGGCCCTGGGGACATGATTGAGTTCATTATTTCCATCAATACTGGTGTTTAATTTGATCACTTTTTTTTTTTTTTTTTTTTTTTTTTTTTTTTTTTTTTTTTGTTAAGCTGGCCCTAATTGCAGATTAATTCGATTAATATTTCAGCAAGCAAGAGACACATTCTTATTTGACCATTCTTATTTAATTTTAATTTCAGTGATCGCATCACGCTTCAAGCCAGAGATCCAAACAGCCCAGTCACACCAATCGTCCCAGTCACGCTGAGGAAAAGAAAGACTGAGGTTTGTTTCTGTTACTAGCTGCAATCCTATGTTTCAGTTTATCAGTGTTTGTCTCAGCTTTGTCCTGTTTTTAGCTCAAACACACACTTACATGTTTTTGTCTTTCTTGTTTAGTGTTCTAAGAAGAAACTACAACCTGCTACCAAGAAACAAAACTATGAAATACAAGTTAGTACTGCCCAAATGATATTGATGCTTAATGACTGTGTGTTTGTTACTGATAAGAGCTCAGCCCAGTGTGTCTGTGTATCTGTCTTTATCTGACTATCGTGTGTGTGTGTGTGTGTGCCCAGCTTTTTTTCTTTTTCTTTTCCTTTTTTTTAAAAAAAGAAAATAAATTTAATTTCCACCATATACTACATAGTAAAGCTTTATAGTAAATGGTCTCTGCATGTATTTATAGACAGAATGGGTGCCTGTAGTTGAGAATGGGCTTTGTTTGAATTGCTTTCTTTTTATTTAACTAAAATATTTTATTTAACTGTTTTCTCTCATGACTTGATACATGGTCCTAAGTGACTTATTTCTGGCAGATTGTTATCTGGGTACGGTCATATTAAAGGAGTGGGTGTAAAGTTTTCAGTAGTAAATTTCCAGTGGTAGCCATGCACTACCTTTTATTCAACAGCAGGTGTCACTGTTTAGCATGATACGAAACTGAACTTCACAGTGGTGGTGTAATGTAGATTCCTGCTGTAAAGACTTGTGACACACACACACACACATAGTATGTAGACAATGTCAAAAATGACAGAGAAATGCAGCCACCGATTCCACAGAAAATCATACATTTTGCAAATGTAACATTGTGACTAGGGAAAGTATATTTGCTCTAGATGAAACTCAGTTTCATTTAGAGCCTGTCGAGTAACTTTGATTTGTTCAGAGTAATGGGATGTGCCAGATGAATCCTTTTAGAATGTCAATACATCTGCTTGACCAACAGTCAGGTCTAGGAGTTTCTGTCTCCTCTTTTAAATTCAAGTTTTGTTCTTTCTTTCCAGAAGTGTTGGTCAGAGGATGGAGCGTCTCCATGCATTCTCATAGAAACTCCCCACAAAGAGCTAAAACCAGCAAACCCATCTAACTTCAAACAATACACATTCAAGAACCTCTTCATCAAGGCTTCGCCCATTCCTCATCTCAGGTAAGTGTAGCTTTTACACCTCAATAGGGAGGTCGTAGTGCAACACTTAATACTCCAGAGCTCTATTGTTGTTGGAGCTGTTGCTCCACCCCTCCTGGTATTTAGGGTTCAAGGCCCTCAATTACAGTCAAACTCACTTTGCAACTGAAATCAAGTTTCAGGTTTATCCTGTTACTTGCTTTGTCTGCAGAACTCGTTAATTCCCCTCTCGGATTTTGCCCAGTCTATAGTCAGACGTTAGCATCACTGTTGCATGCACTTATTGATGGTATTGGCCATCATAAATGGTTAAAACTTGCTGTTTCTCTTCCAGTTGGGCTAGTTCGGATGACGTGTGGATCAAAATGCTTAACAAGGAGCTGAAGTACGTTCATGACAAGAGCTACCTGCAGCGGCATCCTAAACTGCAGCCCAAGATGAGGGCGATTCTCCTGGACTGGCTGCTTGAGGTGAGCATGAAAATCTTTAATGTGCAGAAATTCGACTGTTCTGGTTTTGGACAAATACTCAGCCTTTGTCTGAATGCCTTGGCAGGTGAGTGAGGTGTACAGCCTCCACAGACAGACGGCGTACCTTGCCCAGGACTACTTTGACCGCTTCATGCTCACTCAGGAGAATATCAACAAAGACTACCTGCAGCTCATCGGCATCACGGCGCTCTTCATTGCCTCCAAGATAGAGGTGAGTGTCTTCATTCTTATAGAGTCGGATATTTCTGATCGTTAAACCTCTGTTTGTGCAGATGGCATTTAATCTCAATAACCAACTTTGCTCCTTGTTTCTCATCAGGAAATCTACCCTCCTAAAACCTATGAGTTTGCCTACGTCACGGACGGTGCCTGCGACCTGTGGGACATCCAGCGCACAGAGCTTCACATGTTAAAGGTATACAAACTCATCTACTTCACACTTTCTAATCTTTTAATATTGAGTGGTAGCAATCAAAGTTTCTGTGTTGACCTTGGTGTTGCTGTCCCATAGGCGTTAGACTGGAACCTGTGTCCTGAGACCCCCATCTCCTGGTTGAAGCTGTACACTCAGGTTGAAGCCCAGAAAAATGGAGTGAACTTCCTGGAGCCGCAGTTCTCCCAGGATACCTATATCCAGATCACACAGGTACCGTCAACGGCTGCTACATTTATTTACATCCTCTTTTTCTGTTTATCCTTGTTTATTCATCTGTTTGAATTAAAAAAAAATGCCCACACTTTCTGATTCAGTATTATACTGATCTTTGACCTGCATGTTGCAGCTGTTGGACTTGTGTATGATGGACATCACCGCGCTCGACTATAACTACAGCGTTCTTGCCGCAGCTGCCTTCTGCCACTTTTCCACCTTTGACGTTGTTCATAAAGTCTCAGGTGAGTTTCCCCATTCACATCATCAGATTTAATTTCTATTTTTTTGGTTCTGTTTGTTGGTGGGATTCTTCACTCACAATCGTTAACTCGTTTTTGTCTCAGGTCTCACATGGGATAGTGTGTCTCAGTGTTATCAGTGGATGACTCCCTTCATGGAAACACTGCGATCTGAACCCAAACCTCAGCTCAAGAACTTCCCAAAAGTCAGAGCAGACGACAGACACAATATCCAGACACACGTGGCCTATCTGGACCTACTGGTGAGCAAAAGTAGACAGAAAACTCAGACTCCGAAATGCACGATTAGAATCACTGTAAAGTAATACACATTTTGAATGTTTTTAAAAGGCGTCGAAAGAGTAGTTAAATATCTATATAACTGTTTCCTTGCAAGAGCTTAGAGCAATGCATGCAAAGTGTATATAATTGAAAGAGTTGTTAATTCTTTGGCTCAAATTTCACATATTTGTACAGAACCGGTGCAGGACTCGAGCCCAGAAAGGGGAAAAAGACTATAACTGAGGCCACATAAATTGTTTTACCACAGTGTAACACTTATTGTTATTGTCCCTGGAAAAATGAGCCACCAATACCAGGCTTTTACCTGGTAAAAATGATACTCTGGTTTTAAAAACTTGCCTGATAATTCAGGGTCTGCTTGGTATAAACTGGCAAATTTGTTCATTAGGGAATCGGCTTAATTCGGCTACATGTGTTCATCTATCAATGACATGAAAGCTTTGAAATTGATTTTATGACTGACTGGACAGATTTTTGTTTTGTTTTTTGTCCTTTTTTTTTTTTTGTTAAAAAGTATATGATAAAGTGATTTTAATTCCCAACATGTAACTGTTTCTGCCTGCAGAGAATAGCTCAGGAGTGTCAGATCTCCGAGAGTAACTCTGGTCAGCTATCGCCTGTTGCTGGAGGGCCGATTCTGACACCACCCAGCAGCACAGAGAAGCCACCCAATCCCTGACCAGGACAAAACCAGAGAGACGTGCTACCTCTCCTCAGTCTGACAGGAGCCACTCGCTGAATGATGCACAATTTTGGGCAAACAGACCTCGCGTGTGTGTGTGGGGGGGGTTGTTGTTGTTGTTGTTGTTGTTGTTTTGTGTGTGTGTTGTGCGTGGTTTTTTTTTTTTTTTTTTTTAAACACTAAGATCAGACTTTTAGTAGCCATGGTGATGAATTGACAACATTCAGCTGGGAAAAATTGGGATTTGTCCCTGTTGACAATCCTGCCAACAGTATTGTGGTTTAAGGTGACAAAGACTAAGAGCCTCTTGGTTAGTGATGGCATCAGCGTGTTCACAATTCCATTCCGGTCTGACTCCTTTGATATGGTCAGAGAATGCAGCTCACGGGCTGCCTAACTTTAAGTGTTTTATTTTTTAAAATATATCTTTAATACATATACAATTAGCAAATTTTGGTCTGAATCAGCAGCAGCTACTTCAAAACTGATTTTAGCTTGACCAAGCCCACAGATGTGCAGGGCAGCAGCTGTCGTGGCTTTTCGTTTTCCTTAGACTGGTTTTGGTTTGAAAAAGAACCAATCATTTCATATCTGGGAGTTTCACTGGTGCTATTCTTCTAAGTGATGCCTACTTTTGAATGGTGCTTCAGTCAATCTTCTCAGGAAAATGGAAAGACTCATTTCCTGTATTTTTTATTTTTTTTATTATTCTTAATTACATTGAAAGGAATCTTTGCTCTGAAGAGCTGGATTTTGAAATGTAGTGTGATTAATGTCCCCATTTCACTTTGAATCTCAATGTGCAGACCTGCTGTAGATTGGCAGGGTGGCAAACTGCTTGATAATGAACTACACAATGAGTTTCATAGCTTCGTGGGCCAAAGGAACAATCTCCTGATTTGCTCACCCCTAAAAGTGTTTTCATGCTCGTGACCTGTTGGTGGCTTCACCCCCTCCCCATAGAATATAAACTGTTGCAGCCTTGTTGCAGACTCTTGTTACATTCCTGTGAAACTTGACGATTGTGGAAATTTTTTTTTTTTTTTTTTAAAGTGCTTGTATTTATTGAGCCTTAATATGTAATAGAAAAAATGTTAATATGTAAATTCTTTCAGTGATTGAGCTCAGTTTAATCACAGCCAAAGGCAAAAGCTATTTATGATTTTGCTGACGCCTGTTGAATTACAGTTCTTTATAATATGTTGTACACTAGCCTGTCATTAGTGCCTTTTTATGAAAATATTAACTGTATTGATAAATACTTTAGGCTGAAGCAGGCCCAAAGGCTGAGAACGAGTAAACCTGTGACTGTAAATCTCTGCAGTGAACCTTCCGCCATGTAAACTGTATGTAGAAGTGAAAACAATGAATGTTTCTTTTGTACATAAAGCAATTCCGAAATGTGTGATTTTTCGTTATTGGGATGTTTTAAATAAAACGATGTGACGAAGCAAGTCTCTTTAGTTTACAGATGAAAGTTACCAAGACTTTGTTGGGAGGGCATTATTTATTTTTGCATGTAATGTGTTCATTTACCTCACACTAAAAACATTACTGCTAGTAGGCCAGGGGGTGGTTAGGACTGCTGTGCTTTCTGCATTGTGGCTGGGTTTCATATTTATGTTTTAGATTATCTTCAATAATAACTCAGAAGGAAAAATATACATTGTGCACAACCTCATGTTTATTGTGGCTTCTATTATACACAGGGTTGTTGCTTTGAGAATGAAAACCCATCTATGTGACATACATTTTAAATTTGGCTTACCATATTGGAATATCTTCATTAAAATTGTGATAACCCTGGAAAAACTAGAACAAAAAAAATAATGTGGGTTTAAAATATTTAATTTCACAAATACTCTATCCATTTATTTTCCTTTACAATGAATATATGCATGCACACTGGAAAGCTGTCTATATATTTACATGTTCAGAAGGCTATTGTAGTCAGCTACAACTAAACTAAAAGTAAGTTTGAAGTGATATTCCAGTTTACTGAAATACTGTTAAGTTAAAATGATCATATACTTCAGACAAAAATGAAATACATTTATACAGAGAAGATATGAAAAGTTTTTGGGGGCATTTTAATTTAGATCACTAACTCATTTGGTTACAAAACCATTTTAGGTTAGTGCCTTAGTTTGCAGTCTTAAGTAATTACAGTGTGGGATTTTTCCCTCTTTCTTTCAGTCCTAAAGGGGTGAGGACACTATATTCATATGCAGCAGCTTGTGTCATTAGAGCAGTAGCGGTTTTTGATACGGGCGACACGGGCGGTTGCCCGGGGCGGCATCACGGGCATCGGCAAAAAAAAAAAAAAAAAATTGCTCGTACTCATGCTGCCCCGACATCAGCCAGCGCATACTGGGAATGGCATAGGAACCGATCGGTTTTCTATCGCCCATTTGCTGGGAGTAAGGGCGCCCTCCGTTTGCGAGGTGCACCTGCTGCTTGCGGCACAGGGAGGAGAGGGCGGGGCGGCGGGGGATTCTCTGGCTGGCTGGAGCAGCATCTAATAACCAACTCGCAAAATAAAACAAAATAAAAACAAACCAACAAACACGAAAACACCAGACATCATGATGCAGACTTATAATTTGCACCGATGTTTTTTCGAAATTCAATACGCGAAAAGTGAGCGCGAGAGCCCTCGGTGCGCCTGCTCGCTGCTGAAGTCAAAGTAAACTTTATTGAGAATCATCTGCTCACTACTGTTACATACTTATGGTAAAATACCTTTAGGACCAATTACTCATGCAGTTTTGTTTTTGTCTTCATTTTTACTTTTCCATCTACTGAAATGCTACAGTGTGCCATCTTTGGCTCAAATAAGCATTTCTTTGAATGAAGTATAATTCTAATGTAAAGTGCAATAAAACTGCTCTGTTTATTTTCTCTCAGGTTGCTTTGAGAACAAACGTCACACTGAACTGACACCCGCTGCCTACCACAAACGCTCCTTCATCACTGCAGTGTGAAAACTAAGTCTTACTTGATAGCACTCAAGTGCTAATAAGAGAGAGACAAAGAGAAGTGTTGAGTATCTTATACTTAAGGATTTCATGAGTCATAAAATAAACCTGAAAACATATCGACAAGTCTCACACATATAACCTGTGACTTTCTTTTACTTCCTGAGTGATTACTCATAAACAGAGCTAAAGCAATTAAGTCAAAGGAAATCAACTTTTAATTACTTTAATTAAATAGCTTTATCAAACACTTACATTAGCATGTGCATATTGTTATCTTTTTCTGCTCTTCATCTGCTTCCTGCACTAATATTACATCTCCACCCTCATTTTTACCTCATCCTATTCCACCTCACCGTAGGCCTCATCTCCTGAATCAAAGTCAGAGCTTTAACACAAGATGTGCATAAATGGCTAAACAGCAGCAACAGCTGGTTATAAGCTAACATGCCAGCTAATGTAAGGCTCAAGTGTCAGATAAACAATTTGATTACATTCTCACATCATATAGTAATTTATTCATACGATGTCCAACAATATTGGATCCACATCTAAGAAAGTATCACTAACAGTGGTAAAAACAGCAGTCTTACGAACAGAAAAGTTCAGGATATCCTCAAAATTTTCCTCATTGACAGCTGAGGTAAATGGCAGACTGATAACCTACATTCACTGCATGTGAACAGTGGCCAGAATTTGAGGTGGTTATTAAAATATAAAATGCCAAATGTTAAATACCACCAAATTTTTAACTGACACAAATCCATTTTATAATCCTGATTTATTGCTAATTGTTATTATTGTTAAAATACAGTATATGCAAAACTGATTTTTATATACAAAAAGTAGAAACGCTGTTGTGGGTGTAGTCTAAATGTAATGTTTTTGATCTCTCGACTGACTAAAATGTTTGTCCTACAGTAGTTAGGTTTATAAACTTGGATTAAGAGGGGCACTAAATCCACTAACAGTGAGTGGTGAGATTTTACACACTGTAACTTTAACTAACCTAAAGCCTGCAGTGTGGGCCTTTTACACATACACTGACATCTGTTACATTTATGTCCTTCTTGATTATTTTCAGATGATGGCACCCCAGGTAAACCCGTTATAGATGGCTTACCAGAGGCAATGAGGTGAACAACCAGTGTGGAGAAAGCCATAGCATCTTGTGGAGCCTTTGGTGGATTAACCTAATTTGGAAACGTTACCTGTCTTTAACCTATCCTAAAGAAGTCGGAACCACAGCCAGAGTTTTAGTTGCCTAAACATGTTCTAGTTGACCCCTAGGCTTTTTTTTCAACCCTTGCTCTCCCACTTGAATGTTGAAAGTAGGTAAAGTTGTGCCAAAACCCCTGTAATGTTTAAGCTAAACCGGACATCATGTTAAACCTAAACTAATCTAACCTAACAACCTCATTGTCTTCATCCTAGAATCTAGTGATCCTGGTGTTAGGAATACACATGAACCCCTGTGCGGATGTGTGTGTGTTAGACATAGACTTTAGTGGCAGACAGGGGCCCCTCATATCTGTGCACCTCCCCTAGAGTGAGTGCATTGTGTGGACCTGGGAAAGCGTGGCTTTAACCTCCTCACACACACACACACACACACACACACACACACACACACACACACACACACACACACACACACACACACACACACACACACACACACACACACACAGTGCCCAGCTTAACTTAAACATGAGAGAAAATGATCAATTCTATTGCCACCATCACTCAAAAAGAAGGAAATTCACAGATACTGAGATAAAACAAACCTAAACTCAAGTGAAAGACAGAAAGATCCTAAAGAGTTGCGTCAGCGACAAGAGCCGATGGCTTTCAGCTGACAAGGAGGAAAGAAATGAGAGAAAAACACAAATGCATTGTCGGTTTTGTTGTTTTTCTAACATTAAGGAAATTGTAGAGAAAGACCAAACATATAAATGTATTCATGCCTGGATAAGTTATAAAGATAAGAGTCTGACATGATGGGTTAGAGATGCTTCTCTCTAAAAGAAAGTACTCATAGATTAGCCAAAAGTAAGCTTGTGTTTCCCCTAACTGAAGTTTACGATTTTGTAACGTTATGTCAACTTAAATTGTTGGATGAGGAGGAAATAGACTGAGAACCTCTTGTTATAGAAGTCCAAGGCAATGCAAGCTTCTGCAGCACACAGTGTATGTGGGACAGCCCTTATAGATTCCTAACATAGATACTTACTCTCTAACCCTGACATTTGTTATTTTTCTCAAATATTTGTTGAACGCAATCAGTGCCCTGTTAAAGATAATATATTCTTAAGATATAATAAATCCAAATGTATGGTTGCACGTGGAAACAATGAGCACCTTCAGACAAAACACGAGGTCTCAAGATGTCTAAAATATCTTCACTCTCATTGGTTCACACACCAGCAGCTGCATCAGAGCACGATAACCTCTTTCCATTGTTTGTAACAATGCATATGCTTCATGTCACTCAATATCAGCTCTATATGTGTGTCAGAGGGGGGCATTAGTGGGAGGGGGAAGGGTCTGAGGCGTTTTTTCCCCTAAAAATCATGATAGTTTTTAAAGATATTTAAATACATGCATTTAAAACACAAAAATAAAGAATCGTTAAGTCTCATCTCAGCAGGAAGACCAGTGGTTTGGTTATTGTAAAGGAACCAAAGCCAAGTTCTGTTACATCATGGACTGGCCAAAAATTCAAGCTTAGCTGAGAGAATTCCCTCTGAAAACTCACAAACTGACAAAAAAAGATCTCTGAAAATTGAAAAACTACAGATCTGATGTAGTGATGCAAACTAAAGAAAGCTGGATTTTGCAGGATTATTTGTGGTGGAAACCACACAAAAACAAAAATGCTTTGACTGTTTAAAGAGATGGGATTTAAATGTTAATCTCGTTTTGTATCAAGAAGTACAAGAGCAGTTTTCCACCTAAACGATTAGTTTATTTGTTGTGCTGATTTCATTTCATTTCAGTTTTGTTCCTTGTTCCATGCTTTTACTGCAAAGTGCTTCTCATTTTACAGTCAGACATGTTATTAGGTACACCTAACTTGTACTGGGTTGGAGCCACTTTTGTCTAAATTCTTCAATGCAAAGATTCAATGGGGTGCTGGAAACAGTCCTCAGAGGTTTTGGTCTATACTGACATGATAGCATCAAAGAGATTTATCAGCTGCGTGTCCACAATACAAGTGTCCCATTCCAACACATCCCTGAGGTCCATCCATTTTCTTCCGCTTATCCAATTAAGGGTTACGGGGAGTGGGTGTGGGGTGGGTGAAGTCTATCCTAGGTAGAATACAACAAGAGGCAGGGTACACCCAATCTGACACAGGGCTGACATAGAGAGACAGTTAGCCATTAACACTCACATCACATCACCAGTTAACCTAACCCCACTAACTGAATGTCTTTGAAGGAAGCTGGAGTACCGGGAGAGAACCCACGCAAACACGGGGAGAACATGCAAGCTGCACACAGAAAGGTCCCGGCCAGATGGCGGTAACTCTGGAGGCCATTTGAGTCCAGTGAATTTATTGTCATGTTCAAGAAACCAGCTTGATGATCTGAGCTTTGTGACGTGGAAGTTGCCATCAGAACATAGCTACATGTGGTCATAAAGAGATTTACATGGCCAGAAAAGATACTGTGCTTAAACGATGCTCAGCAGATGCTTTCATATTGGTCACAGAAATTCTGACGGCACTAACCGAGACTGATCAGGCCACAAAGTTACGAGTTGGGGGTTACGGGGAGTGGGTGGGGGAGGCAATTTTGGTGAGCCTGTGCACACTGTAGCCTCAGTTTTCTGTTCTAAGCTGTCAGGAGTGCTTCAAGGTTTGATGTTTTGTGTGTTCAGAGATGCTCCTCTGCATACCTTGATTGGAATGAGTGGATGTTTGAGTGTCTTTTGCTTTCTTATCAGTCAAAAGCAGTCTAGAATGCTCCTCTGACCTCTGGTATCAACAAGGCATTTTCACTCAGAGAACAGCTGCTCACTGGATATTCTCTCTTTTTCGGACCACTCTCTGTAAACCCTATGCCATGTTCAAAGTCACTTAAAATCACCTTTCTTCTACATTCTCATGCTCAGTGTGAACTCCTTCAGGTCATCTTGATCATGGCTACTTCCTTAAATGCATTGAGTTGCTGCCATGTGATTAACTGATTAGCTGTTTATGTTAATGAGCAGTCGAGCAGGTGTACCTAACAGTGAGTAGTAACGCTGTAAAATGACACAAATGCATCTTTATTCCCTGTGATTACACACATTCTCAAACAAAACCAAAATGTTTCAGGGTTCGGGCTCTCCTATCTCTGCTCTTTGCTAACAGTCTATATATAATAAATAAATGTCAATTATGGTGCTTTTGTGAATATTTAAAAACCAAAAAAATGAAAATCGAACAAAAAAACCTTGAGGTCTACTTAAACTCTTGTGTACTTTCATGCTTTCAAGGCTTCTTGCTCTAGGTAAAAGCAAGGGAAAACTGAAAAGATTTTTTTTAAATGAGCATTTTAGAAATATTTTGATTTGGTTTTAAAAGATAAATCAACAAAATCAATAAAATAAAAAAAAAAGATGATCACACAAAAAAAGCCCTATGAAGTGTCACCTATTACCACGTGGTGGCAGTATTGCACCATATGTGTAAATGCAAACTTACTGTGACCTCTCTTTCTGTGTGTACAGTTAGGTTTTTGAGCTTTCTACATTGAAAACATAAAACACATTCTCCCACTATGTGTGTACAAAGGTCTGGCCAGCTCTTACAGGAAAACACATCGAGTCCCACTTTACGTAACATATGCTGGGAATACTGGGCAACGTGTAACTATGACTCATAAAACGAATCTTTGAATCATTGTGAGCCATTTCTGAAGTACTATCATACCAGTGCAGCAATGACAGTATATGATTTCGAATGTATGAATGTTTTTCTGTGATTAATTTTAAGAGTAAATGCAACAAACCACCACTTTCTAAAGCTGAATCTAGATCCAACTCGCTCAGAAGATACATGGACAGCTTCAAGGATTTTTTCAAAAAATGTCCTTTTATCCTTTATACTAGCTTTCTGATTTTATTTAATTATTTTTCAACTTGTTCTCTTACCAGAGAGTTAGAGAGGGGGAGAGAGTGTAAAACCACTGAACAAAAGCACCAACATATAAATCAAGTTCTTGGGAAGAAAAGTTTTTCTTTTTAATTAAAAGTCACATACAAAAGGAATATTCCACATTAGGTTGCTATAAAACGTTCATTTGTACATCTTATTATACAGATCGACACAGCTCTGTGATAAATGACACTTTAAACCTTCACTCTAATAAATGCATATGAATTCAATAAAAATGTTCACGCATCTGTGTTAAACAAAATTCAACAGATGTTGCACACATACAGGTCGAAACATCTGAAGCTTCACATCAGTTTATAAAAAGACACCTGTGTTATTCTATTTGGATGCATAGCTTTAAGTACAGTTCTTACAAGGCTTTTTTTCAAAACATTTTTTTATTCATTTTCCAAAAGAGGGGGGGAAAAAACCACTGAATTGAAAATGTCTTATCTGTAGAATCTGTCTACGCAGTAAAAATCTCAGAGCCTAGCAGGCAAATATACTGGCTTTTGAATTAAAAAGTTATTCTGACTGTATCTGGGAGAAAACCATGACTCAAGTGCAAAAACCTTTAAAATATCAGGAGATGTTTATCTATGTTGCCATTTTGCTGGCTGAGGATTGAGTTACGCCGAGTTCTGTGATTGTACTTTACTTGCTCAGACTTCCTCCACAGGTTTTCTCACTCTCTCTATTTAAAAACTACATTCATCAGGCGCTGTAATGACAATATACTTAGCCAAGAGGTAGGCTGGAAAACAACCATCAGACATGACACTGATCTGCAGCCAGAACCAATAAACATTTGGCTGCTTTAAAAGTTGAAGAAGGAAAAGCTGGTGTCCTGTTGTGCACACGAGAGAAGTCTAACCTCTCCTGTTCTGGTCCTCATTTATCAGGGAAATCATCTAAGAAACTTACTGTCAAAGGATGGCAGCAAAAAAACATCAGGTAGCTTCAAAAGGAACAGAACAAAATGCTTGTGCTCCAAATCACACAGCCCATTTTACAGATATGGAATATGAGAAGATTATTAAGTGACCACTAAATAAAAACAGGGAATCAGTGCTGGATTTGAGAGAGTTTAGGTCAGGTTTGCAAGAATAGAAATGATCAGTGTTACTCACTTTGAGCAGTGCTCACTGGCTCAAGTTTGGTCACTCTGTAATGGTTATATTCAAAACAGTGCTGATTTATTAGCTGCAGAGCATTCCGTGCACACGCACTTGATTTTCTGCTACAACATGTATAAAGTTTGAATAGAAACTGGTAGAAGCTTGTTCTGCATTCACACCTACTTATTAGTATTTTAGAGGCTGCAAATACTTTAAACTGGAAGTTTATGAGCCCCACTCTTAATTTTTCCTAACAAGTAAGCAGTTTAATAGTAGCCATGTGACATCAATAAAGTTATATACTGTTAAAAAAAATTTAAAAACACAGTACAGACGTCTTGAGTCACCTTCTTTATATTTTGCTTCCAAGCATGGTGGTGCTGAGAAATACTTCCTCAAAGTTTTCCAAAGGTCTTCCAGAGTTTTTCTTTGGACACTGGCTGTTTTTTCCATTCATTTTCAGTCTAATCCTAGTACCCGACTACTTTCAGAGGAAGGCTTTTTTGTTTGTTTGGCCATATATGTGGATGATTGAAGCATAAAAGGCACCAGACTCGAGGGATGAAGCAGTGTTGTGTTCATAAAACCATCAGACCTGTTTCCATTGAGACAACTAACAGACAACTTAGCAAAGAACCAGTTCTAGTTACAATTCATCTTACAGCCATCGATAAAGCATGGTGGAGGCTGTGTCATGGTTTGGGGCTGCCATTTAGCCAGTGTAGTAGGAGTCATAGACTGGCCTTCCCAGAGCCGGAACTTTAACATTACTGAACGATCATTCTGACAGAGCAGCCGACGTCCATATATTATTGAATATTGACTTTCAAACACTGCTTATCTATTTCCTAGCAAAATATAAAGAAAAGATAGGTGACTCAAGACTTTTGCACAGTACTGTATTTTAGTAGGATTACTTTATAAGAGAAAGACTTTCATGTACTGAATATCCTGCATTTTCATAAAAGTAAACAAAGTAAGTAATTTTTGCCTATTTGTTAAAAGCCATCTTCACATGTATCACAACTTTCACTTCCAGCTCACAGCAATGTCTGAGTGTGACTTAGTTTCAGTCCCTCCGGCTGCCATGTTTTCTCTTTTTTGATTTCCAAATGGATTCACAGTTTCAGTGTTTATATTTGACAGCGGTTCAGTCTTCAGAAACACTGGTCTAACAGGCTGCTCCCTGTTTTTTTTCTTTTTTAGAAAAAGCAAAAACATTAACAGTGCACGACCAACTGCAAGTGAAAAGGAGCTTCTGGGAAGTTTCTACACGGGGGTACAAAAATAATGTCATCTGAAAACATACTAGCAAAGCTCATTTTACACGGTGGAGATGCTGGAGGCTGCAGAGTGTTTCACTTGGTGAACTCACAAGGCTTTTAATTGTTAACTTTCTAGGTCTTACTTGAAGATGGAGAACTGACTCACCTGCTAGTGCAACAAGAACGGCAAAGAGAAATACACGCTGGTCACTGGAGGTTTTTTTTTTTGAGGTCTGGCTAATCTGTGGAAACGCAGAGGGCAGAGAAGCAAAAAAGATATTTCTTAGGAAAATAAAAGCATAGAAGAAAAGTTTGACCTTGGTAGTGCTTCTGTATGAAATGGAGTTTTTGTTTACAGGTTGGAGCTGCGCAGGAGGGTCAAAATAAAAAATTGTCATGCCAAAGATAAAAAGATTCAAATAGTACTTTAAAATTCCCTGAAAGAAGAACTCGGAGCTGTCTTTGTTAGATTTCTACATCAAGTCCTTCTTGTCTGTGTTTTTAAGTGTACTAGACTATTTCTCCAAATACAAAGCTCCCCTCATTCTGAACATTTCTGACATAATTTGATGTTATATTCCTCCAGAAAAGAGAAACTTTTGACCTTGAAAGTCTGCATTTTCCATGGAACGAAAAACAGCAACCCACAAACTGCCCTGATAATTAAATAAACAGCACACCGCCTCTAAAAGGAAGAAGTACAAGCAAAATAAATAAAAGCTGAGTGATGTATTCCTGTGTTAAGCTCAAAAATGAACCGGTAACCTCGGTTTTGAAGAAACACGAAGATCACATAATGAACCTCGTGCCCTGAAAGTGTCTCAGCTTTTCTGTGGCGATTAATCGGGGGAACAGAGCTGCTGCTTTCCTGCCCCACCTGATTTCAAGAGATTTTTTTTTTTTTTTTTACAGGTAAGATATGATAATATTCAATCCCATTTGTGCCCCAAACATACCGAGAATCAATTTAGAGATAAGACACTCATTCTTTTTTGTTTTAGTGGTGCGTTTTGAAGAAACACAGTGGTGGAGCTTGCACTGAAATAAATGAATAAAAAAAAAAATAGAACTCGAGAAGGTCAATGAGAATGAAGGAAATGCCTGCCAATTTGCCTTTTACTTGAATTGTCTCCATTTTTTTCCAAAGTTAAAACATCAGAGTAATGTGATTACAGCTGTGTCTGCACTTACAGCTGTGATTTATGACTTTGGTGACATTTCTCAGTTTGGTTTACTCACTTTAAAGTTTCTCTGTCCAGATTTCCTGTTTGCTCCACATGACACAGTGACCACAGCATTACAGACAGTCGCTGGACCAGCGTCCTTAAGGGCTGGCAGCCAATCATGACTGATAATTCTAAGTAACCAATCAAACTCTCCAAAGCCATACAAGCATTTTCAGTCATTGGGGCAGACTGAACATCCTTCTTGTTGTTATCTTAGCTTTGTAGCGTATCTGTCTGATTCAGCCAAATGTCTTTCTGTTCTTTTTTTTAACTAAACCAGTCAAAATTTAAAAGGTGATACGTTACAACACAAATACGTTTTTTTTTCATGCGCTGGTCAAGATTTTGTGCTATCTTCCTTCAATAACAGTGAAAGTAAAATTTAGTTTATTAGATGTTCATGATACTTCAGTAAAGAACTTTGATGTTGTCTTAAGAGCTTAAAAAGAAGTGAACTGAACTGAAAGAAGCCTCTTGGAAACGAGGTGAAACGCCTCCAAAAAGTCCAGCTTTCAAGCTCTTACACAGACACGATTTATGTTGATAACCATTTGTTAAAAACTGTAAGAGGAAATACAAGTTTCCAAAAAAAAAGTATGCAAACATATTTCTTTGGTCAGTTACTCTGATTTTTTTCTTTCCTTCTTGTACTTGCTTGGCCCAACCTGTCAGGATTTCTGAAGGATTTACAGATGGCTTTTTAACATCTCATCCCAAAAACATGGTGATTTTTTTTTACTGGCTGATGATAAAGGTTTCTGATTTATGGAGTGCTAAAAAGGCTCTCATGTGCCAACAAATGATTCTGAATCTGAGTTTATCTATCCATTCAGATTCCTGTAAGATTGTGCAAATTGGCACATATTAAGATATAATGCCTCACTTGAAAATTGAAACATTATATCCTTAATGTAAATAATAATCTGGGTAAATTTCATTTTGATCTATGAGTTTTTACCCTGTTTACCTGGACGATGCATGATATATGTCATTTATCACCTGTTTCTACTTGTAAAACTCTCTTGAATAACTGCTGCTGCTGAGGGCTTGTCCCTGTCAGACAACTGTAATGAGAATGCACAGTCCTCCCAGCTTTGCTTCTTCTGCCTCATTCATTGTGTTTCTGTTCTTAATTGCTTCTTTATGCCTCGTTATTTTTAATTAATGTGGCAAGCTCATCTTGCTTCACTAAACTCTGACATGAACCATAATCTGACATTTAATTAGCTAAAAGAACTGAAAATATCACTTGTTTGGACCAGTTTGCTTAGAGACCTTTGTAGAAACCACAAACTGTAAAGGTTTACAGCTGAAAATCAAGAAAAAGGGTGGATTTGTTCAGGACAAACAAATTCAAATTTGTATGTCTTTAGAACAGGGAGTATATTTATATATATTTCAACATCAGAAAATTAATATTAAAACACTTATTTTAAACATATTCCCAGCCATACAAACAATACCTGACCAGCCATCGTTGTTTTTTTTTTTCAAATTTGACAAGATCACAGCACTGAGTCCCTTTCCACTGCGGCAAATGTTCTATGAGTGTGTACTTGTATTTGGGTAGCGACCCCTAATGGTGATGTGGCAGGGGGTCATGGCTGTGGCTCCTCTGTATGTACGCCATTGCATCCCTGTATGTGAGGGTCAGCTGTGGTCGGTCGTACATCTCACTGAGTGCCTGAAACTTTGGGCCCCACCGCGAGAGTCTGTCATAAACAAAACCTCCATCCTCCTCCTCCTCCTCCTCGTCCTCCCGATCCCCGTCGCCTGTGTTGATGTTTCTATGGGACACTGCGGACCCCAGTGAACTGAGGCTTCCTGCCGACGACCCGGAGCCTTCCACGCACCAGACGTGGTAAGCGTCCGGTGGGAAAGCCTCATTGTCGTTGTCTGCCTCCCAAATGATTCGCGCCACGTAGCTTCTAAAGTCCACGTGGGAGCGTGAGCCAGGCGGGGCGTCAGTGTAACTGCCTACGTCGCTTGTCTCCACGTCTCTGTTTACATGAGCAGTGTAATTGGCGTAGGTTGCATCGCTGGTATAGTTGGCGTTGACGGCATGCTGATGGTGGTGGTGATGTGGGATGCTGAGGTAGGGAGCGCCTGAGCTGCACGAGGAACTGGATGGATGAACCTCCTCCTGGGAGCCCGGTGAGGATTTGATGAGTGGAGCGGTGGTGCAGGAGGATGACTGAGACAAACTGGAGCACAGCGGACGCTTTAACTCTGTGATGTCATAACCGTTCTGAAAGGATGGAGGAAAAAAAGAAGATACATGGGTACCTATTAAATCTGATGCTTAATTTTAAAAACGGTATTTTTTTTACTGTAGTCCCCCTAGTGGTCAAAAAATATAATTCCACATTTTGGTTTTACAACTTCAGGAAGGGGTGCTAGGGGAGTTCATACACCAAGTCTGGTGATAATACATGAAAGATGCTAAGACATGACATCACTTCATGTTTGGAAGCTATGCCAACAAACTTTTCATGAACATGATGGAAACCACTGTCATCTGGGTTTTTCGAATTTAACTTGGTCTGACGGTAGGTCATTAATTACAGAAATGATTCCAGCTTTGGTGGCCCTTGAATGCAAAAAAAACATTAGATAACTGTTCCCAATCAGCGTGCCAAATTTCAAAACATTTTAACTTACAAAGAAGAAGAACAAACAGCGGTTAGTTGTGGGCTCAAACACACGTTTGTAGACTATTATTTGATTACCTGAGATGCTAAAATGCATTTTTGACGGTGAGGTCTTGATTCTTAAAAAAAAAAAATCAACTGTCATGTAAAACGCAGAACATTGTATCCATTTATTGTGTGTGTGTGTTTGGTTCTGTGTACCTGGTCCTGCTCTCCTCCTCCCTCTTCATTGTAGTTGAGAATGTTTTCTCGGATGTCCTCCCAGCTCTCGTGCTCAGCAGGGATGTGGTAAACTCCTCGCTTCCTGAACTTATTTCGGCTGCCTTTTTGGTTCCACACTGTCACTGCCACCAGCACCGCTGAGCGCACACACACGCGCACACACACACATGCACAGAGGAGGATGGTATGAATATGCATCTCTTCGTAAATGTGCTTCTGCACCACCGGGACAGACATTAGTTTCCTTCCTGTATATTTGAAGCAGTGGCTCATTAAAGCTGCTCTGTGGAGTCATTTAGCCTCAATAAATCAGTACCAAGTTCATTTAGAAACATTAGTATAATTACGGCAAACAGGTGAAAAATAAATGAGGCAGCCATTGGGAAGAGTATCAAATTCTAACAGCTTTCTACGCAGCATTTTTATTGAGACTACAAGGTCATTTGTGTTTCAAAAATCACCTAGAAGATATTTAATCTGTTCATGGGAGACGAAATGAAGGCTTCTGATGGAAAAACACAAACCATAACACAGTAGGTGTGATGCTGGGGGAAGCAACCGTTCACTGGTTAGATTAAGTTGATATATGAACAGCTGAAGGGGTGAATGGTTGTTTTGTAACATTTATTTAACTGAATTCTCTTTGCGTCACCACAGCTTGTATTTTTAATGATTAGTGCTCACAGAAAAAACTATTGATCTTCAAACAGTTCCACAAATTAGGAACAAAAGGTCTGCAGTGGAGATTTGACCTGATCTGGCTGGATGTATGCGCACACTTTTTTGCCAGCTTCCATCTATCTAAATAAGTTTAATTTCTGGTTATTATGCTGCTAGTGTCAATCAGAGATGAGTCATCACATGACTCATACTGAAGTCAGATGTGAGTCATGCATTTGGCAAATTTCATCTCCTCCTACCGTAAGCCTCTGGTCGTAACCTGAATCTCTCAGCCAAGACTCTGATGGTCATACCACAATCTCGGTTCATAACCAAGGTGATCTGGCTTTTTCTGTCACTCTTTTGAATATTCTTCCTGAGGAGATGAGGTCTTTTAATTCCCTCTTTAAAGACACATTTTTGTGAGCATACTTCTTCTGTGCCTCCAGTTTGAGTTATGCTGATATTCTCCTTTGTAATTGTTTTATCAACTTCTACTGCTGAATCTTTGTTTTAGTTAACTAGTTTGTGGAAATTTGGATTTTCTTTATTCCTCACTTTTAATCTTCTTGTGCTGCCAGGATTCCAACAACTAATACTGTTTAATCTTTATCTCTTCTTAAAGCATGAGTGCTGTTACCCAGGTTGGCACATACTGAGATGTGACCCTCTGTTTTCTGAGACAGAGAACATTAACCTTTCTCTCCCTCACACAAGACTTTGTCCGGCTCACTTCGGCCTCTTATTTCTGACTGGCTTCCTCTTATAAATAGAAAGTTTGAAAAGTAGGTGGGAGGGGCTTGAGATATTGTTACCCACCCTCCCTGACATCATCAAGAGTCAAAAGTAGAAAAAAACCCAGTCTATCTTAGAGCGGTCTACAAAGAACACTTGTACACATGCTGATCTCATTCATTGAAACATTAATCACAATAGAAACGAAACAATTATAGATAAATTTGCAGATTAGACTTTAGAATTATGAGTTTCAAAATAACCACAATTCTAATATAAACTACTAATATGCCACCATACTTTCCTGGAAACATAACCACATCATAAATATTTCCTGTACTGTTAGTTATACTGTGTAATTCATGACAACATCAGAGTTTATTGTGTGAGGTTTGATTTAGTTCAGTAAATTATGTGTCATTCAGCTGACTATAAACCAAAGAACTTTAGCAAAGTTTACCTCATCGTGCTCACTCTTAATTTCATTCTGATAATGACTCTCTTGGCTCTTACCGAAGAAGACGAGCAGACACATGCTGATGGCCAAGATGGAGCTGGGGCTCAGGGCGGGCAGCCGGTGACCTTTGACCTGCCCCAGCTCGCAGCGTTGACCCCTGAAACCCTCCTGACATCGGCACCGGTAGCTATCGGGTGAAAGCGCCTGGCAGACACCACCGTTACGGCAGGAAGAAGGTCCACAGGGTGACGGCGCGCAATGGTGCTGACCTGAGTCGTCAGTCACGGTTACCTGACCACCGGGACACCTGGAAGATGATGGAGAGCAGGACAGATGACAAAATTAGTTAGATGTGGCACTAAAAATGGAAATAAATTCTTAGAAAACTTTATGCGTGACTTCACAGGAAAGCCAAACAACTTTTAAGAAACAAAACTGCTAAAACAATGAATTAGTAGCTTCCCACCAGTGGAAGGTGTATAAGCGTGCTGGTTTGCGTTTGTGTGTCATTTACTTGCACTGGTGTTTCCTCCATAAGTCGATGCATCGCAGTGGGCTGCGGCAGGGCTGGCTGCTGCAGGCATTGCTAGAGCACCCTGAGGTGACACCACGTCTCTCCAGCACGGTCACCAGGTCCCGGCTCTGGCCATCCAGAGGCAGGACCTGACCATTAAATCGAACATCCCGGAGACAACCTGTTTGACAAAAATTCCTGTTTAGCATTGTGTCCAATACGGTTTTTAAGATAAAATATTCAAAATAATGCACATGTGACGTAATGAGTGAAACTCAAAGGCGATCCAGAAAACAAGGCCAGCTAAACTAAGTCATTGCAAAGCTTAATCTTGAAAGAACAATTAACACAAAAACTTAAGGAAAACACAATCATTGCTTCAAGAAAGTCATTTCTTTCAAGTTAACTCAGAATTAAGCATCTGCACAGCTATAGAGTATTTAAAAACTGAATTCTGAGTTTTCTGGTAAACGTTGTGAAAGCAAGAATAAATCCGAAGAGAAACACAGTGTATTTCAAGAATTTAAATACTTGTTACCATGGCTGTCAGGCACTTAAGAGTCATTTTACTCCATTCAAAACTCACTTGTATAAACAAAGACTTTTTCTCTGAAATTAGATTCAGCTCTCACCCTGGAAGTCAGCCTTGTCTGGTCCATTACCAACCATTAGGCTGGATGGATGAACCCCAATCTCCCTGCGGCTCCCCAGGCGGGCCTGCACTTCCCTCGAGCCCCCGCCGTGCTCTAACCGCAGGGTAAACATGTTGTCATAGCGACTGAGGCTGACCAGGACCCACTGCCCGACATCCACCCGCTGGCCCGGAAGCCGCAAAGCGTGAGCGCCGTCACCAAGGTTGGCACGTACTGAGATGTGACCCTCTGTGATCTGAGACAGAGAAGAACATAAACCTTTGAAAAAAGCTGCTGCTTGGGGATTTAAATTATAGCAACAAAATCTGTCATGTGGGGAAGTAAAAACTGCCACCCATTGAAAATGCATTCATTATCTAAAAATGGCACTGAAGTGCAGTATTTGAAAAAAATGTTTAAATGTTCTTTAAGGAAAAGTGAGATTATCTTGATAAGTGGATGCTGTTTAAACTGTGATATAAGCATAGCTATCGTGTGAAGTCAAAGGTCAGTTATTGTTGTTCTACAGGTGGACTGACCTCCAGGATGATGTATTCATGGGCCTCCCGGGACGTCGCAGACAGCAGGGTCCCTGAGGTGGCTCTGGTTCGGACGAGCAGCTGAATGTTGGTACGTCTGGAGCTGCCGCCTCCTCTGAGCTGAAAGCGCACCACACTGCCCGAATCGAAGGAGAACTCTGGCATGGCTGAGGGGGGAGGAACATATCAATGTTTAAAGGACGAACTTGTGTGTGTTAGCTTTAAACTGACTCTAATAATCTTCTTTACAGACTGGAAACACAACATGTCCACAACAGGAGGTAGTTGTTTGTCACACACTGTTTGGCCTGTCTGCTCTTAGTCAAATCTAACAGGTACAACACTGACTGCTTGCTGTGGATGTCACAATTATTAAGCCGACCACAGAGCCCCTGAAAAGCAGTCAGACTCTATTTCAGGCTGACGGGCTTTCTTTGCTCAGAAGTTTCACAGCTTTTATGTCCAAAGGAAAGTTTTTAAAATTTCCAAGGTCCATAGATCTAATTCTGTATTCCCAAAACTAAAGATTTAAAAGGGGAAACTGCACTGATACGGACTGAAATGCTCTGACCCTCACCCCTGTCACACTTGTGCCCCGTGTATCCAGCGTGGCACTCGCAGCTGAACGAGCCCCAGTCTGCGAGGCAGGTTGCATGAATCCCACACGAGGGGCCCGCCGCTGTCACGCACACGCCGTCTGTGAGCTTACAGCCCGGGGTGCTGTCCACACTCTCACCTGGAGATGCCAAATCATACACCTGAGGGACAAAGAAAGAAAAGAGGGAGATGATTCACAAATTTTCTTTTATATCCAGCAAACTTTCTTCACATGCTTTACAAAGGAGCCCAGTGCTGCCTCTGGTCATGTGATCCAGGCTGCGCACAAAGCCAAGTATAGATCAGAGAAGTTTTTTGTTTTTTTAAAAAAATTCTACCGTTTTCCTCCTTTATATCTGAAATACAAAAAAGACAAAATTTGACATGCACTGAATTTCTAAATGTGACCATTGTTTCTGGTTGGCAGCCATTTTTGTGCTGTGTCAATCTACCTTAATGCATGAGCTACAAAAATGTGTTTTGAATTTTTCTGAGGGAATCAAGAAACCAGCTTTGATTACAGAACAAAGAAAAGCATGTAAGGCGGGGGGTTCTGTTTCTGTCTCCTTTAAGGTTTTGAAAGCCTCTTTCTACTGTCATAAAAATTTGGCTTTGAAAAGTGAAACTAAAGGGGTTCCTCCTCAATGGAGCATGAATGTGCTCAGCAAACCTCCCACAATTCCTCACACAATATTTCTTCTACATAAAAAACAAAAACAAAAAGACCCCAACTGCTTCCTAATGGTGGCGCCAGAGAGTCATTGTATCAACATTGTAATTCATCACTTTTGAAACGTGATTTAAAAATGTTGGGCTCTGGATCAAAGTTTATGATGGACAGTCTGATTTTTTTTTTTAGATGTATGTTGTTGATGCAGAGCTGTGAGCTTTGTGAAGCTTTGAGGCTTCAAGTGTGCTAATCTAGTTTAAAGTGGAGCTATTAGGGGTTTCTTATCTCCTGTCATATACAGTTGGATCCATAATTTTTTGGACAATGATGCAATCTATTGTAATTTTGCATCTGCATAAAACCCCACTGGATTTTAAATCAAACACTCAAGAGGTGATTGAAGTGCAGGCTTTCAGCTTTATTTCAAGGGGAGTAAAAAAAGTATATTTTTAAACTGTGTAGGACTTACAGATTTTACAGACTTTCTTTTTTACATACACAAAGTCATACCAATTTCAGAGGCTAAAAATAATTGGACGGTTGACAAGCAGTCTGATAAGGCCAGCTCTCGGCTCTTGATGATGATTAATATTGTCATCTCAGGCCCACAGCTCTGGCTATGAGCACAGAATCTCCACCCACCTGATGTTCAAACCTTCTGTTTATAGAAGTAAACCAATGAGAAGAAAGTTGGCTTAAAGGAAGCGTGAGGAGCCAAAGGGGTTTCTTTCAGACAGATGATGAACCGAGGGGCGGTACCAGTTCCCAGCATTAGATAAATAAGGATTCATTTGAGCTGATTTGAGCAAAACTCGTCAAGCACTTAATAACAAAAAGATGTAGCTGAACAAGAGCATAGAGATCCCCGTTAACATAAAAAATATTTATGTCTATGAGTTTAAATTGATTTAATTTGAACTTGGTACAAAATAACAGCTAGAGGATGGAAAATATGCTGATACCTTCACGCTGAGTTATGCCAACTTACCATATTTAGAAAGAATAAATGTAGCCAAACCCTTAATTACTCACAGAGGACTTTTGATGCATGCTGAAGGCAACAACAGGCAGGTTTTCTCACAAGCTCAGTGTCTCTGCTTCTATGGTTACTGCATGAGCTCACAAACTGGGGATCTTGCATGTATATTTATTGATCCTGGATGTATGAAAACATTAAATAAACCTCGTAGCACGGCTAGAACATATGACCTCTATGCTCACAGGGCACAGCTCGATCAATCAGTCATCGCTTACAAACACACGGTAAAAGTACAAACAGATCTTGGTTAACTGACACCTCCGGTAAGGTTGTAATCAAACAAAACGACTGCTTTGAATCACTTGCTGAGTTTGTGAGATTCCCCATCACCAGTCACTGCACTGTGTGGAGTGCTGCTTGACCTTTAGTGCAAGATCACTGATATTGCCCACTGAAAGAAGTCCAGCACCCCTCTGGCACTCTTCAGATTCACAATAAATTGCATATATGAGGTTAGAAAAGGAACCACTTTGCCATATTTGCCATATTTACCTTCCCTGTTTGGTGCATGTAGAAACAAAATCTTCAGTTTTCAATTAGAATTTGATACTTTATTAGAGTGCAAACATGACCACTGGAAGACACCTTTAATTACCTTTACTCCCTCATTATTATCACTATAAATCATTTTATGTGGCAGTCTTTTGCTAAAAGTTTTTTAATTTTTTAATGCAAAAAACTGTAACTCATTTGAAGGCAGAGTTAATCTTAGTCCTGTAAAATCAGAGCATTAGACTGAAGGAGGCATCCCCAAAACACAAGGGATTGTGGTTTGAATGAGTTGCCACAGTGACAGGCTGATGGTAACATACTTCCACATCTTCTTGTCTGAAAGCTGGTTCAAAATCTTTCCAGGGGACTATTTTGGGATATTTGAGAAGTGACTGAGGTTTGCAGCAGCAAAGGAACCACAGCAATGTGCTGAGCTTCATGAGGATGAGGGAGGTTCTTTTCATTTATATTACATTTTGGACTGTGATGTTGTTATGTTGGCCTTGGCTGAGGAGCCGAGCCTAGATCACCATCTGTCCAACCACCATCCCTGTGGTACTCACAGGCGCACAGATAAACACCATCACCATCCACCAAGGACTGCAAGTGAATACATGCATGAACAAACACAAACAGGTGCAGACCTGCAGACATTAAAACTGCATTTAAGGGCCAAGAAAAAAGCACACACACAAAAAGCCTAATGATCTCTGGGATTAAAAACGATCATTTAAAGGGGCTTTAAACAGAGTATGACTATTAAAATCTAATCATTTACATTAAGGCTTCCTTTTTGCCCCCAAAATTTAACACATTCATGTCCCCACAAAAGGAACTCTACAAACCAACATGCTCATATTGTAATATTACCTGACTGTCGACCACCAGGTTGCGGATGCAGCCAGTGAAACTGCGGTAATGTCTGTGAGGGGACATTTCCTTCACCCCTCCCAACTGCAGAGGCTGGAAAACATTCAGATACCTGAAGAGGAGAAGAAATAAGGAAGAGAGGAAAAGAACAACATCAGGAAGAAGTGGAGGATGACAGAAGAAGGGAAGAAAAACAAAAGGATTTGGAGCAGTAGTAGTCAGAGGATTGGAGGGAGAAGCAGAGTTGGGAGGATGATGTGAAAGAAGAAGATTTGGAAAAGGGGAAAAAAAAATAAGGATGAATTTAATGAAAACAAAAATAAAGGAAAAGAAGAAAGCAAAAGAAAAGTAAATTGAGTTTTTCACAGCAAAGTTTTAGAGTCTCTGTATTAAATTTGTAAGTATGCAGCGAAATCAGCACCCTCTCTGGGGTTGTTCTTACTTCTGATTTCCAGGTGTCTCTCCTGCAGCTCTACAGCTGGACTCATCTGTCTCCAGCTCATTCACAGCCACCCCTCCACACTGGTCCAGGATCAGCTGGACAGCCTGAGGACAAACAGAATGCACACCGTTACCTCATGTAACCCACCTTTTCCTCTCATTTTACAAGTTTTTTGACTTCCTGCCTTTGTTTCTTTTTCATTATTTCCACCTATCCAGTCATCCATTCATGCATCCGCAATACTGCAGATCAGTCTCACCTTTCCGTCACTGATGATGTCGAGGCGATGCCAGCGTCGGTCGGTCACAGTAGATTTGGGTGGGAACTGCAAAGTGAGTGTTCCTGATCCGTGGTTTATGCTCAGAGCGGGAACGCCGTTCCTCAACTCTGAATGGGGAGTTGAGAAAATTATCTTTGTTTTCTCTTTTCCATCTCACAGTAAACACACACACACACACACACACACACACACACACACACACACACACACACACACACACACACACACACACACACACACTACAGTGACCCAAATACAAAATCCCAACAGTCCTAAATAAACAATAAAGTCAAGTCTGTAAACATCAACATAACAAATGTGTAAAACAGGCTGGAAAATGTGTTTAGAGCTCATAAAGTGAATTTTGAGGGCTTCCTTACTTAAGTTGATGTGTGCAGTAAAACTGAACACAGCTGTGGGTCATTTAAGACTCACTAAGACAAAAAAAAACATTTGTTTCTTGTGTCTTAAAAGTTGACGCATGCCCTGACATCACTTCTCCTTATTGCTATGTAAGCTTCTGGATCCCATCAGCAACTGCAGTAATCCACTTTATCAATTTTCTCTGTGTGAATCTCCCAATATCCTTTCATCTGCTGCTGTAAAATGTGTGCATTTGTGTCTATGTGTGTATGACCTGATCAACCTCACAGTCACAATATTGGACATGTAAGTGCAAAAACGCTTCAGAGAGATCAATCCCGCAACTATCTTTGATTTTCCCCTCCCCGGACCACTGCAGCAACAGCCCGGGTTCAATAATTACATAACTTTAATGCCACAAGATTATGCAAGAAGTGTTCGAAAGGCCATCTGCAGGCTAATCCGTCAGCACCACATTAGGACCACTGGGAGCTGACATTAGAGTTTATGAAGCTCCTCATCCACTGAGAAACTGTCTATACAGCAGCGGATTGATGAACGCTTTGTGTTTGCTGAAAAGCAGGACCGGCAGCACGTTCCCATCAGCACTGTGAGATTAGTATGATTGTTATAGAGCTAGGAAGTTAAAATAATTTGTCAGCTTTCAGCAAAAGGGTACTGAAGTTCAAGCAGAGTGTGTTTGCTGCAGCAAATGAGCCACTCTCAGAGACTTCTGCAAGCATTACAATAATCACCTCTGCTCCTCATTTCTCTAATGTTTTGTTGGTTAATAGATGATTCTTTTTGTCTATATCCTACCAAGCCTAGCTGAAAACTACAATGACAAGCTGATAGTCTCAAGATAACAAAAATCAGAGTCATCTGTACACTGAAATGTACTGTTAGCTTTGAATCACGACAATCTCTTTGCTGGACCAACATGGTGGTTGTGTGGTCCAAAGCTGATGTACCAAAGTGTTACACCTTTGTATTTTTATTTTGCGTTAAACTGAAAAGTTAAAGGACATCACAGGTCCAGTAAATGAAATGCATTAGCCACATCAATCATCCCAGAACACACACTAAACCAAATAATTTGAATTTAATTTGATCATTTTCAGCCTTTGTACTCACAAACACCTTCTAGAGAATTGATTAGATAAAAAAATATATTTAGACAGTGGAATTCAAAAGCCTTTACAATAACAATCTAATCTAACCTCAAATCCACATATGTCATATAACCGTTCTGACTTTAGAACATCAACAACATAAGCTTTGTAAACATGGAAGAAAACCCATTAGATCAAATCAAGGCCTTATTGTATAAACTGTGAGTTCTAATGTCACCTAGTGCATAATGGACATGAAATATACCTTCATTGTGTAATTTCTAAGAAGTGATTCTTCCTAAATGTCTCTAATAAAACACCTCAAAGGTTTTGAGAGATGTTGTATAGCTGCATGTAATCAGTGGTGCATTTTCTGATTCTTCGTTGGTTTTGTCACTAAGTCTTAAACTGCAAAGAATACCAACAAAAGGTTAGTAAATCATTTATTTATTAGACTCAACACTGGCTCACACTTTCATGTCTGTTTTTGCAGCTATTTAAGAGCACCTTTGCTGTCATTTTGACATATTTAGGCCAAAACTTCTACTTCTGTCCAAATGGCTACAATAAACTGAAATTACTAGATATAGCCTTATTAGTTTATTTGAAAACACTGACTGTTTGATCTTCATAGATCTTGTGAGTAGAACTCTTTTTGTTGATTTGAGTTTTAATTGAGTTTGAGTCCAGAACAAAGAAGGTTAAGACGTTAAGTTAGAAGTTTTACACACAACAAATACATACATATATGAAACTCACCAATGGCAATGAAGTCCTCCTGCTCCCCAGAGTGAACATTACCAAGCGGCCCGTTGTAGAGGAGCAGCCCATTGGCCGACTCAGCCAGAAACTCCAGGGAGATGTGGCTCTGATAACAAGGTTTGATGGGAGGGAACCAGGCGTAACCCTGGCCGCCAAAGCTGTGTTTGGTCTGCTGACACTCGGGGCCGTCGTACATGGGAGGACACTTGCATCTGAGACAGAGAGTTAATCTACTTTATTTTCTAATTATATTTCTATCATCTCCTCATGTGTGATTTTCCTGTGGAGCACCTTTATGGAACGATAATTAATGGCAATAAAAAAAAAATTAAAGACTTTTTACTGTCCATTAGTACTGCTGCAAAGCAAATTTCTTTTCTGACAGGTTCAAATGAACTGAGAGAGATCAACAGACAGAAAGATAAACAGAGACATAATCCACATCCAAGAAACCTTAATAGAAATGCTTAAAAAATAATATAAATCTATATTTGCCAGTGCTGATAAGTTTTTCAAGTGCAAGAAAAAGAAAGAGAGCAATGGAGAGTGAGCCATCTGTCAGATTTAGCAGCTGAAATGTTTCATCCAGTATCTCAACCATTAAAATCATGTGACAATTCAAAGTCAGCCAGCTTAGTTTCAGCTGAAAATGAAGCTTTAGAGTGTTATTACTTTAAGAGAAATCTTCTGCCTCTCTTTCAAATGTTTGACAGATATACCTCGAGTTAATCACTGAACAAATACAGAATTTCTGCAAGCTTCACAAGGTGACTTTAACTGTTCAGGACTTGAATCTACTGCATACGACCGGCAGACTTCTAATCAGTACTGTCAGGTGAAAACTATGTAAACACAGAGCAGCCACTGACAGAAAAGTAAGAAAAAGGTGATTCACGGTATCTCATTATAAAGAAAACTTTTCCTTCTATAACAAGTTTCAAAGACAACAGCACTTTAGAGACTCTACTTGCTGGAATCAGATAAGTGCAACAGTTCAGCCTCCATGCAATATACTGGAAAAATGACATGTTCATATTTAATGTCATCCTGGATGCATTATCATATGAAGAATTATATGGAACATGCAAAGACCCCTCCTTGGCTTGCACCTACCGGTATCCCAATGGTCCGTCCTGGCAGGTGCCCCCATTGAGGCATGGGTTGACGGGGTAAGCAGAACAGGACAGGTGGACTGCCTCTCGGCCCCGGCAGCCACATTGCGCAGTCAAAGAGGGCGCCAGTGACACCAGAGAGATGTTACCAGAGCTGAGAGCCACCGGTGCCTGGCTGAATGAAACCTCATTGCTGCAACCTCCAGACTGACTGCAGTCTGTGTATGGGCAGTCATCCACACCCACCTGAGAGATGGACACGCCCAGAATGGCCTCCAGCTAAAGGTGATAAAAAAAAGGAGTTAAGACACAAACAGAGGAACTTTCAAAAATGATAAGCTAAAAATAGAGACAAACTATATAATGAAACACAAAACTAATGAGGGAAAGTAAAACAATGTTGAAACAAAGTAAAAATAGCATGGAGCAAAACAGAACCTCAGATCAATCAAAGAGAGATAACTCAAGATTTTGCTGAATGAACTGAAGCAACATTGCAAAAATGGGACAAAATTTCTCTGCAATGATCTGAGAGACTGATAAAGTCCTACAGAAAACGATTACTGGTAAATTTGGTTCTATAAATCACTGAAACATGAAGTGTATTTAGTTTTTCATGGAAAAAAAACCTGTGAAAACAATTGACTGCAGAATGTTTTGATATAGAGAGGAGTTCATGATCAACTCGAAGAGTGCACAGTGTGCAGGTTTTGTGGCCCTTAAACCAAACCCAAATCATCAAGTCTCCATCAGTGTGGTCCACAATTGATATGAGGTGTTTGTGTTGATATCCTGTGTTTGATTTTTGTCAAATACGGTACTGTGCATTTTGGCCAAACCCCGCCTTTGGTCATCTGTCCAAGAGGCTTGTCTTTTGTGTAGATGCAACTTTTCAACACTAAACTGCGCTACCATGTTCTTTTCAGAAAGAGGTTTCACTTGGAAAGCCTGACAAACGAGCTGTATTTGTTCAATCTTTTTCTAACTTTACTGTCATGAACTTTCTACCCAAGGCTGTGAAGTCTCAGATGTAGTTCTTGTAGTTTCTCTGAACATTTCACAGCCTGACCTTAGGGTAGATTTTTTGGGATGCCTGCTGCTAGGAAGATTGTGGCACTGTCTTAATACACACCTATAAAAACAATAAAACTTCTGTAGTTTCATTTGCTTCTGCAAGTGTAGCGATTTCTTAAAGAAACAATAAATGTGTACTTAGTTTTTCACAGGACTGCCGAGAGTCTGGTGAAAACTTCCTTTTCCATATGACTGTAGGTATCCTCGAAACTAGGATAAGCTTAGCTAACCAAAACTAAAACAACCATGAAGCTAAAATAAGCTGGCGTTTGGTCCAAACCCATGGACATGGACAAAGGTTTTACACTTTGGCATTTTTTGTCTTTGATTAAACTGATGAGTCCAAATGAGTTAGGTATAAAGCTGACCTACGATTAAGTAGAGGAAACAAAACTAAAACTGAAATGAAGATGAAAAATGGCACAAAACTAATTAAAAATCAAACATAAGCCCACTAAGACAGATTAAGTGCTAACTGGAAATTATCAGTGTCATTAAACTTCAAATAAGACTAAGTACAGTGTGTGAAATGAGTGAAACTAAAACTAGCGTGGGGGGAAAAGCAAACTCAAACTAACAGCATTGAAGTCATGAGCTCTGTTTGAACATATTAGAGAATTTCAGAGAATGACAGGAAATGTCTTTGATCTGATGTCTACCTGCATCAGTGGAATCTGAATTTACTCTATTTCCCTTACTGTTATTTATGCACTTTGGTGTTTCTCTGTCATTTTCCCTTCCTCTTAAAGTTTTGCTGTCATTTGCTTTCCGTTGCCAAATTCACTCGCTTCCCTGCTTGTCATCCTGATTCTTTTCTCTCGTTTTGTTACTTTTTTGGAGGGGGGGGGTAGGGGGTGAGAGGTTTTCATCAGAGTCCCTCAGGGTTTCCTGTCTCTCTCCAACTGTGTGTATTTCTTTTTTTGGAGTTTTGCTATTCAGCTGACACTCTCATCCACTGTGACTTACACTCCCCAGGCACGGCTTTAGATTTTGGCTCCAGAGCCAGTTTCAACATCGCCTTTTTTCGTGATGACTTTGTATCTTTCAGACATTTTTGTTCTAAATCAGCCAAGATACTTTTCCTCTTAACCTGAGATAATTAAAGACGTACCTTTCATCTTCAGCATTTGATGGAAGTTATTTTAAATCGTGCTGTGTTATTTATACTTTAACTAATTTTTATTGTTGTGGGCGCTGATTAGGCTTTTGAGCCAAGTTGCATTAAAGCTGGAGATGTGCTAACTATCTGTGTCTTGACACTTTGACAGGACTTATGTTAGCTTCAATATTTGAACAATATTTGCATGTCTGGTAATATGAAGGCTTCTCTAAACACCCAATATGTAGTTTGTTTTGCAGTTATGTCTTAACATGAGCATTATGCACAAAGTACTACTAAAACACTGCTAATACCCTGCTGTAGAAGGCAACAGTGTAGAAAATTTGTATCATGCTTCAAGAAAATCATCAAGACACCCCAACAGCTGTGTAACCAAAGTGGGAAGGAATTACGTACTTATGTATTATCCTTCTACAAGTAAGTCTCGTTAATCAGCAGCCACCAGGCAATTATTTAAACCCTGATTGAAATGAACTTTACTTTCAGGATATTAAAAAAAAGTGTATTTATGACATAAACAGCCACAATATGATAATAAAACACATGCAATAAGGTGTTAAAGGTTGTTTTTCTCATCTTCCTTTCAGCTTCCTTTGACTGTTTTGTTTTTCTCTTATACTGTCTCTGGTGGTATGTATTTATTCCCAGTGCTGTAGTGTTTCTATGTATATTGTCAGTATTATTAAACACTATTATTTGATCATTAAGTGAAATAGCTTTCTTATGTAATTTCCTGCACTGTTTCCTTCATGTCAGCATATGTAATATTGATTCACTTTATCCCCCAGCAGATAGCTGCCCCTCCCTAAGCCTGAACCACGTTTCTTCCTGTTAAAAGGGAGTTTTTCCTCCTCACTGTTACCAAGAGCTTCCTCATAGAGGTTCTTCTGATTGTTAGGGTTTCACTCTATTATTGTTGGGTCTTTACAAAGTGCCTTGAGGCGACTGTGGTTGTGATTTGGCGATATATAAATAAAAGTGAATAGAATTAAACAGAACCGTAATTAACTGAACTGACTCGAGCTGTGTGTATATACTGATATTTGGCAGTGTACAGACATGTATTACGACAATACATTACACATTTCTAAAGCTATCTTTTGCCCCATTGTCAGTAATAGTAGATGGTTTTGTTTTAGTAATATACTTTTCAGTTTTTGCTCATATTTTGGTTTTATTGGACACTTGGAAGTAGAAGTAAAAGTAAATACAAATGAAATTATGAACCATATAGTGCATATAGTAACTGAATATGTTAATGCAAAGTGTTGTTATATTACAGTATGCTACAAATCTCTCTTTGTCCTGATAGATTAATTCACATTATTGCTTTGCCAGTGTCATAACTTTTATGCAGTCTTTTAAACAAGATGTCAGCTGAGCGACAGCTGACAGTTTAGATATTTGATCTAGCTCGGCTGTCTATGTTTGTGCAAGTGTGTTTATTTAATATGCATATTTATATGATTCACCAACTGCCATCATCTGCCTGCCTGTCACAGAACTGAGATCAGAAGCAGCTCCCAATGCTTTAATGGTAAATTTTCATATAAAAGTATACAAGTGTGTACATATGCACGCAAGTATGTGCGTGCATATGTGGGTGTATCACTGAAGCAGCCACATGCTGAAGCAACATGTCCACATATTAATGTATAATCAATTTTTCACCTTTCCTGGCATGTGGGTGTGCATGAGTGTGAAACGGTTTACACTGTGTTAAATATCTCTGCCTGTTGAACTGCACATATGAATATGTGAATGTAACACTTAACTGAGTGTAATTAATGCATCATTAATCCTATGGCTGTAGATGTAAACAGGGTGGCTCATTTTTCCTGTCAGTTCACCACGTTTATGATTTCACACTTCACCTTGCTTCACTTTATTTAGCTTTTGCACAATTCTCTGTGTTTTTGTTGGATTGGGGCACTTCCTCTTTGATTTTCCTGGCCGAAGAGAAAATAAGTTCCTGAGATTTCCAGGAACAAAAACGACAAATTAGCCTTTAAAGGTTTTGGATTAAATAACTGGTTTTTAACTTACAAAAAAAATGTAAATAATGGCTCATTATTAAACATCAAAAATGTGCTCAAGAATTGCCACTTTTCAACTGAAACACTAGAGAGAGTGGAAAAAATGCCAAAAAGTATAACAATTTAATGTCATTTATATTCCTACATTTAAATAATTTAAAGTGTATTTTCCAGGCTGTAAGTCTTTCCTCACCTTGGCTTTGTTTGCTGCCACGTAGCCGTGCAGTTTCTCAGCCTTGTAGTAGGGAGAGCCGTGGGCAGCAAACCAAACATTAAGCGCCCTCCCACCATGTTTGCTGGCATCGCCCACAGAGAAGATCTGGACGTTTTCCGGCAAAGTCTGCAGGAGTTCAGCCAACGTCAGACCCAGACGGGAAAAGCGACTCTTCTCACCTCCACCACTACTACTGAAAAACTCCTCCACTGTCAGGTCTGGAAGAAGAAGAAGAGGAGGAGAACAGATTTGTTTACTAGCTTCATAAATCACCATGGGAAATTAGAGGCACCATAAAAAGCAGCGGACAGACAGAAATATCCTGATACTACAAGTTGAATGAAAAGGTGAATAAAACAGAAGGAAAAAAGGGAAGAGACAAGAAAGTCTGAAGAGATGGAGCTGAAAATAAACAGCAGGGAACACAAGAGATGATAGAAGAAGAGGAGCATGGAGTTATTTCCAATACTGCATCTGTGTGCCAATGCTGATGGAGCCTGATCGAGCTGACAGCCCTGAAACTGAGACCCTGAAGCACTGTGCCACATCGACAGTCACAGGAGGGTGTAAATGTGCGTCTTGTGTCAGTGTGCTGAGATGTTAAGTCATTTCCATGTTTTGTTTGAGGATAACAAGTGTATTTTCATATTTTAACAATTTGACATCTTCACTTTGGGACTCACTGCTCAGGCGGATGGAGGCAGCACGCTGCAAGGCATCGTGGTGCAGCTCTGTGACGTCTACTTGGGCGGTGGAGGTGACGTCTGGCCAGGTGTTGTCGGATACACGAACCTGCAGATGGTATGAGCCGGGAGGAGTTCCCTCCCTAATACTGAGCTGACCTGAGCTCTGATTCAGACTGAACAACCTGAGAGAGCGAGAGAAAGATTAGTTTGACTTATTTTCTGTTGCTGCTTAGACTTATATTTGTTAAAATACATCATATCTGCTGCTTTCTTGCATAAGAAGCGGGTGCTATTTTCAGTCCCAGCAAAAAAAAAAGTGTGTAAACCGTTTCGGATTTTCGATTTATGTATGTTACATAAATACTTATGTCTGGATTGCCAAAAAAAAAGCAGTGCAGAAATAAACTTTATTAACCTCTTCCACTCTGGAGGTCCGTTTGCAAGGAACCATTTATTATCTGGATATTAAAGGTATGATGGATAGGTTGGATATTATAATTGTTGAGCAGAATTCCTGCTGCAGAAAATGTATTAGTTCAATGACTTATTGTTATAAGGCAAACACAAATTCAGACATTTCAGTGAAGAAAATGAAATGTCAGTATCTGAGATGCAGCTGTTCCTCGTGCTTGGAAAACCAAAAGCATTCATAAAGTTTCCAGTGAAATCTTCAATCCGGATAAAATCTTTCTCAGATGGGATTTGTCAGATCAAACTCTGACCAGATGGAGGTCAGCTGTTGAACATGGATCCAGGCCGGTGGGGGGGGGGGACTCTTGATCTGGAAAACTTTGGCAATCTCTGCTCTGCTGCACTTCAGAGTGGATCCCAAACCTGGCGGAGAACATGTGCCGCTGGCTCATGTTAATATTTAACCTCTTCACACTGCAGTGACCTTCAGAGCTCAGACTGGACCAATTAATTAAGCGTTACTGAACTGAGGCCAAAATGAGTCTGCGGACGGCGCTTGTGCTGCTGCCGCTACAAAACAAGCTCTTATGTACCATCTCCTGGAATACCGTCACGCTTGACAGATTTCCAAACATGTCAAAGTACTTCACAGACAGGAAACAAATGAAAACATACCGACCAATTCCAAACAAATCGCTGTCTGCGGAGGCAGAATGCTGAGGTCTTCTGGTTATTTTGTGCGTTTTGTCATTTACTGAATGTCCCAAAATAGCACTTTTTTTAATTTTTATTATTTTTAGCTTTGACATGTTTCTAGCCCCTCGGGCTCCTTCACCTTACCAGAACGCTTTTTCATATTTTCCCCTAGACTGTATCTTTTTATATGTAAATAACATTCAGCCTAAAGTTGATCTATACTGTGAACAAACTGCTATCTGCTGTATGCTCTGATGAGGGGCGGCAGTTCAGGAGCATCTATGGTAATTCTCTCTCTCGTGGTTCCTTTGTTCTCGGCCATTTCTCGTCGTCTCTTGTCGTCCCTCTTTACAGGTATCTCATTAGAAGGAAAGGTGGCAGGGAGCGCAATCAGGCTCTCCTTTCAATGCGTCCGCGTGAAACCTTGCCTCATCAAACAAAATGAGTGCGCCCTCGCCGTGCTTCACTGGGAATTTTCAATACCGCTGGTTATGAAGTATTAATAGCACTGTTCCTGACAAGTCAGATCCCCTTTTCTATCTCTCTCTCCTTCCTGTCCTCTTCCCCTTCATTCTCTTTCACTCTTTCTTTGTTTCCCCCTTCAAACTGCCTGTTTCTCTGTCCCAATTTTCCTTTCTCCCCTTTGTCGCGCGGCACCTTTGTACTGTCTCTCCCTCTTTATTTTAAATCTGTCAGCTCCTGTGCAGCTCTTTTATTTTCTCTCTTTTTCTCTTGTGCATTTCTTGCTGCGTGTCACATGAGAAGGGACACTTTAGCAGGGAATCTTTTCTGTATTAGTTCCAACACATCATAAAACTGCTTTACATCTGTCGTTCTCTGGATTCTTTCATCCAAAACTGGTCACAATATGCTCAACAGGAGTGTGTACCATTTTATTTCTGTGTGTGATTGGTCCAAATCACACTGTATATTGTGATATCGTGCAACCATCTTTAATACCAACAAAAAACATCATCATGTCTTTCATTTACCTAATGTTTTAATTATTTCATTCCTTGTTCAGAGTTTCGCTGTATTCTACAAGGTGCAAAAGGTACAATTTTACATTTTGGATATATTTTATAGTCTTATTGTGCAAATTAAAATCAAAAGGAACATCAGTTTTGCATTATTATTTAATTATGAGTAGTACGTTAACTAAATGAATAAACAAACAGATTTGAAATGTCACCGCTTACTTACGATATCGCACAATCACAATGCTGAGCTACAAAGGAATACATTGAAACTGCAGCCTGTCTGGACTCATAAAAAATGCATCCGCCTGCCTAAAACAAAGCAGCATTTCCATTTGAGAACATTCAAAATGTTTAAATAAAACCACCCTGTATCTGTTTCCATCTCTTCTCTTCATCATGAATCTCTTTCCTGTCCTCAAAGTGTTTACACGCATGATTCTCTGTGACTTAAGCTGAACTCCAGACAAGGTCCAGACGATCAGGTAAGGACATTATCTGAAGTTGCACTTCCTCACATTTAGAGCACTAAAGCAGATCATATCAGATGTGTTTGCACTGCTGGAAATTCTCATCTTGAGGACGATTACATGAAGACTATTTACTTTAAATGGGTGAAGGGTCAAAAACTATTTAATGCTTGATCTGACTGTCGCGGACGTTTGTGTTCTCACGTATGCGTCAGCTGGGGAAGGACTAGAAAAGTTCAGGGCTGCAGTGCATGTGCGAAAATGGCCTTATTCACATTTCTTCTACTTCTTTTCCTTCCTGTCTTTTCTTTGTCATGTTTCGTCTTATGTTTGTGATTTTATTAAAAAAATCTTTCTCTACATTTTTAATATTATTGCCATACTTCTGACTTTATCTCTCTCTCCTTTTTTTTTCTTTTTGCATTGCTTAATTTATCCATCTCTTCTTCCACCTCCATCACTGTCTTTCTGCAAGTCACCTTTCAGGCATCTCAGAGTTTTCAGCTGATGAGATCAAAGTACCTGGTTGGTTTGCCTTCAAAACGGTACACTTTCTCACTCCAGTCATCAAGGTCGGGGGATTGAACTTGTCCGAGCACTGTCGTCTGGAGAATACCTGTCAGGAGGTGGGAAAAAAAAGAAACAAAAAAGTCCAAAAATGTATTAGCTTTGAGAGGAATTAGTTTTGAGCACAAAGGATCCCTCTGGTACAATCCAAATATTAAGAGTGAAGGGAAAAAAGTAGAGGCTTCTTTAAGGAGATAAGGTGACGGGCGATGCCTCATTGGCACACACGGTCATGGTTTGACGGCACAGCAGTAATATGTTCACGCATTAGAATCACTCACGCAGTGTTTCCCCCTCTTCCAAAAAAAGCTGAACACAGCTCTGTAATCTCTTTAGCCGTGAAATCAGCTGCCTTTTAAAAAAGCCTCCTGTTTATGTGCTCATCAAACCCGGGACTTAAGCTGGTCTTAATTGTTTGCTTCATGGTATGTTGTTAAGGTACGTGATGGATTCGTATTAGCAGGTTAATGCACTTTCATGTGGAAAGGCCCCCGAGAGGGAATCCACTAAAAATACATTACAGAATACCTTAGTTTTTCCAGCAAATTACAGAGGGCCGACAGATGGTATGAAACGCTAAATAAGTGATGTGGGCTGGAGCAGGAGGCTGTGAGCAGTCGACTGTGACAAGTACAGTTTTAACAACATGAGCGGAGAGCGCTCAGAAGGTGGTGGGAGGGCAACTCGTTCTCACTCCCAACACGTTACATACTGACGCTTGGTCAGGACCTGTAGGTGTCACATGTTAAAACATACTGGGTAACGCTTTAGTGTCATTTTTCAATACTGAAGGGGGTCTGGCGGACTTTAAAAAGTCCCTAAATGTCAGAAGGAGACAGCAAGAGATCATAATTAAATGTGCTCCGCTGTTAAAGGAAGCATCAATATGGTGACCAAGAAAACTGAGGAGATGCTTGCTGCAAATGGGAGAAGTTTGCCTTGTAATGTGTGATTAATGCTGTGAAAGAGCATAAAACACAATCTGTTCCTAAACCTAAATAGCGACGGGAAAAAAAGCCTGGCATCTCAGATGGTTGTAAATGATAAATGGCGATATATAGCGCCTTTCTACCTCAAGTCTCATTTACCCAATCACACACACTCATACAGAGCTTAATCTATGCCTAGCTTCCTAACATTTGCACACACACTCGCACTTCGATGAATGCATCTGGGGCAACTTGGGGTTCAGTATCTTGCCCGAGGATAATTCGGCATGAGGCTGGAGTAGTCGGGATCGACCGAGCTGCCCTCCTGGTTGTAGTTGTGTGATTATGCCCTCCACCAGCTCAACTGCATCCTTGTTTTTTTCTTATGTGGCAAAATGAAAGTACTGGTGAGTACACTAAACACTGAAAAATGGCACTAAAGGGGCACTCAGTGCATTAAACACTACATGTGAGGAGATTTTTATGTGATAGAGTGGGATAATAGAGACCTAAAGGTTTAAAAAGAAACCAAGTTGAATCCCTCAAAGTGACTAGGGAAGGTTTAAAGGGGACAATATAATAGAATATAATAGTTCTAGGGTAAAGGTGTTTTCAAGCAATAATACACCCAAACTTTCTCCAGTGGAGTGCAAAATACTAGACTGAATGGTGAGGCTCTCAAGAAAGAAAAATCCAAAACCAAATGAATGCCTAAATTTTGTGGATACAAACAGCACACATTTATTTAAACATCGTGTTTTCATCAATTTCCAGTTTTCAATCAGTTTTCATCAGTGAGCAGCTAGTTTACTTTTATTTTACACTGGTTCACTTTGATGCCTCACTAAATCAGAGAAAAGCCTGGGGCCAGTTTCACAGTTTTTGCAGCTACTGTTCACACCACAAATGTTAGCAGCATTATGTTTCACAAATCACTGCAGCTCACAAATTACAGATAAATTTACAGACCCTACAGGGCTCTCGCATGCTTACTGTTTTCACAAATGAAACGCATCGCAATGAACAAAAACACTTTGTTTTCGTAAATCACATTGTGTATGAGGCAAATTTAGTGAAACAGGCCCACGTTTAATTTTCTCTGTTCGGGGACAACAATGAGATCACTGAATGAAAATGTCATTGATGTAACAGATGAATAGTGGTGAACAATGAAAAACCTGCTGGCACATCTAAAATCAACCCTTTTTTTGACACAGCATGCTTCATGTGATCTGTGTGTAGTTTTATTTGATCATGGCCATGAAAAAAAAACCTTTTTTTCACAGACTAGGACTTCAGAACCTATTTTCATAAACCTCAGCAAACTCTGCAGCTTTGATCATGGACGTTTGGAACCAAATTATGTAATAATATATATAGGTTTCACAGAGCTAGTCTCAAAAATGCATTGGAATCCTCACTGAATTAGATAAAAACAAAACATACCTTCATAACTGTAGACAATAAAGTTGGTGTGTCCAGGTGAGTGGGGATGATCATTCCTGTCGCCGATCACAACTGTCAACGTGCTAGTAGAGCTCATTGGAGGAGAGCCGCTGTCAATCATGAGAATTGGGAGGCGGTACTCCTTCTGCCGCTCACGATCAAAAGCACGGAGCGCGGTGATGGCTGCACTTCCGTTCCGAAAGTCTGTCAGGTTAAAGTTGGTGGCGTCTGAGGTGAGCATCAGAAGCCGTATGGAAAATGGCCCACTGTTGGTGGAGGTGTCGCGATCGGTGGCATGAAGGAGCAAGGAGGTTTCATTCATTCTCACTGGCTGAGGTGCAGCTGTGTTCTCCCAAACAACAGGCTTGTAGGGGACCTCAAACTCTGGCCCGTTGTCGTTAACATCAAGTACAGTCACAACAACAATGGCAGTGCCAGTCAGGGGGGGACTCCCTGCATCTGTAGCCAGGATCATGATCCTGTGCTGTGAAATTTTCTCCCTGTCCAAAGAATCAGCAACTACAACCCAACCAGACTGGTCCACCAGGAACTGATTGTAGGGATCTGACTCTTTGGATATACTGTAAGAAAAACGCCCATTTTGTCCAGAATCTAGATCAGAAGCTGTAACTTGAGCAACAATTGTCCCAACTGGCACATCTTCAGACATAGCTGGTGATTCATAGAATTGTGGAAAGAAGACGGGAGCATGGTCGTTGGAGTCTTCCACCTGAATGAGACAATAGGCCAGGCTGAAGAAATCAGCATCTTCGGCCTTCAGGGTCATATTGAAAGTCCTTTCGTTAGGCTTCTCAAAGTCAACTTTCTTCTTAAGTTTTATCACGCCACGTCGATTCACTTTGTCTGTCTCCACAAAGAACTTTCTGTCTTCATCACCACCTACAATGCTGAAGGTTACCACAGCATTCTCGCCCTCATCTCCGTCTGTGGCAGAAACTACAAGAACCTCGCTATTCACCTCAAGGTCCTCAGTCACCTGATCAACACATAGAAGTAAGTGATCTATTTACATACATCATTGGTAAAATAAATAAAAATCTTTAAAGAAGGTTAGCGAGGTTGACTCACCTGAGTATTGTAGAGTCTCTGAGTGAAGATGGGTGGATGGTCATTGACATCTGAAACCATAATGGTGGCTGTCCCTGTCCCTGCCAAACCCCCTCCATCACGGGCCTCCACCACTACCAGATACCGGTCCTCCATCTCCCTGTCCAGAGAGCGTAGTACTGTGTAGATGGTGCCCGTAGTGGCATTGATGGAGAACAGGTTGAGGTTGATCTCATTGCGAATGTTCTTGATGATGCTATATGTGAGCAAGGCATTCCTGCCCTCATTGGGGTCATCCAGGTCCATGGCACGCATCTCCATGACGGATGTGTCTGCAGGTGAATTTTCAGGCACTTGACCAACAAAACAACCATCTACTTCCAGTGCTGGGCAGGGGAAGAAGGGAGCATTGTCATTGATGTCTCTGACTTCTAACAGTACATCAGCAAATCCTGTGAGACCTGCCCCTCCCTCATCTGTGGCGAGGACAAGGAATCTCCAGGCAGGGCGCTCCTCGCGGTCCAGCCGACGTTGAGCATAGATTCTTCCAGTACGTTCATCAATGGTAAACTCACCACCAGCGCCCTGGCCATGGAGGGAGTAGCGAAGAGCACTCTGGTCGGCTTCCTGATCGGGATCTGTAGCTGATACCTACAAAAATTAAACAGAAATAAAATGGTAAAATAAAAGCTAAAATTCTCAAAACACTGAGTTTGTAGTTCAAATTAAAAATGAAAGATCAAGCTTGCTGTTTTAGTCACAGTGTTACTAGAAATTTCCCGGTGATATAAAGTAGTGTGTAAATGTTTCCCCTAATTTCTTTCAAGGAGCCAGGGTTTCTGGAAATGTTTTATAGTGGTCTTAAGCAATAGTTCTCCAGGCTTTCTCAAGGACTTTCACAGGCTTTCTGCACGCTGGCTGTTTCTTCACTCATTTTTCCATCCACTCCTCGTACCTGATCATTTTCAGATGATTGTTTTTTTTTCCTAAGCCAATGAATATTGACCTATGAACCATTCAAGCATAAAAAATCCCATCTATAACTCCATGGATGAACCAGTGTTGCATCTACACATAACGGATAACTTAGCAAAGAACCCATTTTAAATTTATCTTTGGGCAATTTTTTTTTTAACTAGCAGTCTGTCTTTCAGTTTCTTGAATGGAATCTATGAAAAAAGCCAAAGGTACACAAAATATACAAAAACTGCAGGTTCTGTAATGGTTTGGGTTTGCATTTCAGTTACTGGTGTTGGGGATTTTGTCAAAATTTGTCAGAATTTTGAACGCAGAAAAACACCATCAGATTTTCATTTACATGTTGCCTTCTAGAGTGTCTGATTGGAAATAGTTTCATTTTTCAGCATGGCAATGGTCCCAAAGTCACTGCCAGTGCAATAAAATATACCTGGATGGAAAAACAAACAATGGAATTTCCCCAGAGTCTGGACCTCAACATTATTGAAGCAGAATAGAAGGCAGCCAACATCTAAAGAAGACGTTTGAATGTCCTTGAAGAAGCCTGGAGAACTATTCCTGAAGACCGCTAAAGAAATGATGAGAAAGCTTGGCTAAGAGAGTTCAGGTTGTGTTGAAGTATAAAGGTGGTCATACCACAATATCAATATTACTACTATCACAGTATTAGCAGTACTGATGGTCCCTCACATTAATATCCTAAAGTATTATGTTGTTAAGTGTAAATAAACATATTCATTCCCAACTTTTTCATTTACCAGGAGCACATACTTTAACTGCTATGGTTTACCTTAAGGAACTGTTTTAAAATTTGATGTTTCATACAGCCTTTGACAAACTGTTTCTGCACGAGATGACAAAATTTATGTCACACAGATTCCTCTGGACACACAGATGCATGAAGTGTATTCTGGGCTTTAAGCCAGATGCTGCATTTTATAACATCAGATCTTTATTCAAATTATTTGAAGTGCTTTTGTGTATGAAATGCTGACTAGTCCCCATTTTTAAATTGGAAAAGTGGAAAAACAGCTGAAAATGTCTTCAGAATTAAAGCACAAAACTTATTGCAGACTTACTAATCAAGCTTTTGATGATGTTGAAAACAATTTTAAACCTAAAAAATTACAAATACATAAAAAATAATCATCAAAAAACACCAACTGAACATTTCCTTGTTAAAAAAGTGGCTTCATTATAGAAGGACTGCAGCAAAAGTTAATCGCGAGCTGTCACATTTGTCGTCGCAAGTCAATTCAATAACATTCTTCTTCTTTAAAGAAACCATTTTTTTTTATTGTTCTTTTATGCATCAGGCAGTTTCTTATTAAAAAAGCTGAACTGCTTTTTCATTATGTACAAATGTCAAGCCCAACAAATAGGACACGAGGCAGAGAGCTGATTGCAGCAGCTGCCCCTGCACAAGGGGACTTGCCAACACAGGAATAAACATTTCTCAGTTGCTTTGTCCTGTTTGCTTAATTAACCAGCCTTCCTGCTATCTCTCTGAACAAGGGGACAAGAGCAGCAGAAACGAGACGAGCTCTCACATCTGTCAAGGAGACACACAATGCAATTAAAAGTTAATAGACACAGACAAAAGCAAGAAAAAGTACACTTTTACCCTTTCTCTTTTCTCACCAGAGGGTTTGTTTACAGAAGGCTTTGAAGTCATCCCCCCTTCCTCCCTTCCCCAGCCACCTCCCCCATGTGGGTTCTTTGCATTTCTTGACAACGTGATGCAGGTACACAATATTGAAGATGAGCAGCCGCGGCACCGCAGAGCAGGCTGCCGCGCAGGTGAAGTCAAAAAATATTCATTTCAAATTGGATTTTCCCCTCTGTTCGCTATCTGCTGAATTATATTAGAGGGCAAGGGCTGAAAGTGGCGGGTGTTGAGGGAGGCCCCGGTCGCTGCGTACCAGAAAAAACTATCGAGAGCGTTAGAGAGGAACCAAACGCACATCAAATCAATTCCAGCAGGCGAGGGGAAGCATGCCCAGGTTGAGGACTTGGTGACACATGCCTCTCTGACAGAGATTACTTCCCTGCCCTCCCAGACGCGCTTCCACCTTTTTAATCTGATTTAGCTTGGCGGCACATGCATATTACTGTGAATTACCGGTGATAGGTGTGACGAAATGAAAGCCACAGGAGGAGGAGGCTGACTCTGACTTTTCTGAAGCAACTTTTCAAATGGCAGGCAGTTCCTGTCAGGAGGTTTTGGTTGGTTAAACACTGGTGCCTCTGTCAGCTAATATTGTGCTAACCAATTTCATACATGTGCGATGTGTTAGTATGTGGTCACTCGATCTCAGGTAAGTTGTTGCTCCAGGCTAATACGCCTCAATGTTCCTAGTGTAACAAACACAATTAGGTTTGTTTCCAGTACATCTGATACATTTTCACATATTGTTCATATAAACACTAACATTTTCACAATAAACTTCTTTATCTTAAAGGTGTGTTAGGGAGGTGCTACTTTCTCAAGTTTGTATGTTAAACAGTTTCATCTGGACTGAGTGGACATGTGATCAGTGCTTAAGGCTAAAGGATATGGCTAACAGTTACAAAAAAAATGAAAACATGCCATCAACCCATCCATTCAGTGTTTTGTAGTTACGCTGTATATGGTCATAACTTGACTAATCCATTATTTTGTTGCGTGAAAAGAGTAAAAGCTGGGCACTTATTAGTAGTGGAACAAAGAGAACTTAGCTTAGTCCGGCTCTATTTGGGCTTCTTGGCTGAGTTCAGTCCTATACTGTTTATGGGAGTTTCCTGGTAGAAGCCAATCAACTTCAGCTTGAACCGTTCGTAAGAATTTGAAAAAGACAATGCTGTCAGTGTGACTCTCTTTAGCAGTTGCTCTGTCTGCATTGTAAAAGTCATAAAAATTCCCATTAAGCATCACCAGAAAAGAGAAATGTCAAATTCTTTAGAACATAAATTGGTGTTTAATTTTACACAATTTTGTATAATTTTTTACGACTCGACTAAAACTTGAAAAACCACATTGTCTATTCTAATGTCAGTGTTTTAAAATCAGAACTGAGTTGATTATAGTGAACATAATCAAATCTAAAATGACTCATAAGAGTCCTTTAAGTAACTTTTAATACAACACAAACAGATTCGCTAACCTCTAGGATGAAAACAGGAAGCTGGGTGAGTTCCTCCATCACAGCAGCGTGGTACTCGGTCTGGCTAAAAACTGGTGCCTCATCGTTGCGATTTACCACCTGAACCACCACCAGTGTTTCGTTCTCCCACTTCCCATCTGAGGCCACCAGCCGGAGCTCGTAGTGCTGCTCCATCTCATAGTCAAGAGGTTGAGCCACAAAGATAGTGCCCACCTCAGGTTCCACGTCGAAGGTACCCATGGTGTTTCCTGATGTGATCTGGTAGCGCAGCTTGGCATTAGCACCTGGATGGAAGACATTAAGCACTTATCAGTTTTTAAAAATCTTTTCTACAAAACTGATTTAACCGATCAGACTGCTTAGTTCTGGAGGCAAAGGCAAAGGAGTAGGATGATCTTCCTGTTGCTTCCAAAAAGGACTGTTTATTTTTATTGAAATAAGAAGGCTGCAAAATCCAGCACATATGGTGAAGAGTTGTATACGCTACTATCACTCAGATCAGTTGAATGTAGCATTGTTGTGTTGCATTTTTGCTTTGGTAGAGTTCAAGTTGGTCTTTCTAAAACTTAAATTTCGTAACGGGGGGGCATAAATAAAGAATCTTTTGACATTTTATAAAATATTAAGTTATCATAATTACATATAAGTGTATAGATGTGATTGACAAACTGATACTAAAATTGCAACACTAATGACCAGAGCCTCATGTTATGCTAATGCTCTTCCTGTGGTGCTAGTCTGATGAAAGCTCTAATTTTTAAAGATCAGTCACAGTTAAGTGATTATCACTGTGGTAAAAATGTCTCCCATTTTTTCTTATCTATGCCCCATTAAAAAAAAAACAATAACTAAAACTATGAACAAAAAATTGAGGTAAGACCCAAACTGTGGATTGAGAAAATCCTCAATCCACTGCACACAAAATTATAATAAATTGAGGTTTTGTAAGAAGCCATAATATAAGCTTTCTTCAGCAGAATCAGGTATTTCTCTTACAGTTGGGGTTATTAGATACCTTGTCCTCTTCAAAATCTCCTTATCCTCACACAAACAGTCATTTTCCCATCACACCATTAATTTTCTAGAGACCTACAGAAAGCTACCTACTTAAACTAAGATGTGTTTTTTGTTACAGCAGAAACTTGGATTATTTTGTTGTGACTATTTAAGATTTAGGTCCATTTAAATTGGATAGTATGAAGAGACACACTTCTTGGATACTGAAACTCTCACACTTTTTCCATTGTGTTTCCAGAACAGATGAGATGGTCTCCTTTAGTCTGTCAAAAATATAGCTGTTGCTCGACTCAGAAACAGAGTAAAGACTTCAGATATGTGGTGGGAACCCACATAAGGAAACTAATTTCATATATTATTTGCGACCTCATATTTTCAGTCATGACCACAGGTGATGGCCTGAATGTACACTGACTGTTCAGTCTGCAGCTTTTTTCGCTCACCACAGCAGCCTGTTATGATGTCTGCTGTACCGCTCACTCTCACTTCAGTTACCCTCACTACTAAACAACGCCCCAAGAACAGCAGCTCACTTGGGACATCGACTCACTTTCAACTCTGACACGGTTACAAACTTTAATTTCTTCATTTCTCTATTGTCTGCCATTTGATCCCATCTCTTCCTGCAATCTTTGGTCTCCTTCCTGCCTTTTTTTCCTGCTCCTGAAGGACTGGTCGCAACAGAAAGTGGCAAACTTCTGAGAGCACTGTTCTTTAACTGCATCATGCGTTGTTCTTGGTGGATTTACCCGACAAATGTCACAGGGACAAAAGGATTTTTCAGAAGGAGAATAACAAAAGCAAAGTCCTCTTTCAGTTGCTCCCTTTAAGGGTCGCCACAGCAAATCATCTGCCTCTCACCTTGTCCCCAGCTGACTCCATCGTCACACCAACCCTATGTTTGTCCTAAAATAATAAAAGCAAAGCGAAACATCCTTTTCTACTTTTTACCTTTACTATTTCTACTAATATTTTCATTCAGATGTTCAGTGATTTTGCAGACTAAAACTATGATTGGCTTTTATTTCAATGTGTGTTGTAAATACAGTTTTTTCCATAAGTTCTCTAAGTATTAAAAATGATTCTTTGAACTGATACCACAATATTTTTCTATGTCTTGCTAACTGCTTTGATGTCTAACTCCAACCAAAAAGCTTGTAAAAATGAAAGTGATGTCATGTAATGGAAGTAAAGTCCAAAACAGAAACTTTATATTGGCTAGTTTTAATTAAGGAAGTATAGCAGATTATCTACTAATTGGAAGGTTGGTAGTTCGATCCCTGGCTGCTCCAGTCTCCCTGTGAAACGCACTGAACCCTGAGCTGCTTGTGATTCATTCATTGGAGAGTTAAAAGTTAGAAAGAAAGCACTTAAATAAAAACATTCTTGGGTGAATGAGACGTGTTGTGTTGAGTGCTACATTAAAAAACAAGCACTAAATAAGAATCAGTCCATTTATATTTAATATCTAGGGTCAAGTGGATTAATCCATGTTTCTACTCCGGCTCCTAAATGCCGAATCTTGATGTTATTCTAAGCTGAAAACATATTAATGATTCTGCTCAGCAGAGTAAAATAACCTTCAGTCAATGAGGTGATACTGACTTCCTAGTAAATGTAGGAGACCCACTCTTGGTGACATTCGTAGGACTCACAACAGCTTAACAACCGTTTAATCAAAGATAAAACAACTAAAACAGCAGTTTTTAAATTATAGAAAAAAATGTAGATTTCCATTTCCCTTAATGTGAATACACTAATTTCAGTGACTTACATCTTTGCCTTAAATGCTTTGGTGACTAGTTTTTGAAGATGAGTTTACATGAACCACAATGTATAAATCCAACTTGACTAATTTCCCCCTCTCCTTCTTCTCTTCTCACATTGATGGTTCTTTAGTTTCCTTTCTTTCCTGCCTTCTCCATGTGCCTCCATCCCTCTAGCCTACCGTTTCTTTCATCTTTGCTATGCAGGCCTGTTTTCTTCCTTTGATTATTTTTTCTTGCCACAGTCTTTTCTTCCTTCCTTAACTCGCCTTCCTGTATCGTCCTCCCAAATCTTTTATTCTCCTCCTACTTCCTTCTGTTCTTTAGGCTTTTTGTCCACTTGTTTTGAAAATCTACTTCCATCCCTCTTTCCCTTCATTTCACATTTTCACCTTCCTTTTCTGTTGCTTTTCCATCTCATTCTCTAGTGTCTTTCCTTTCCTTGTCTTTCCTCTGTTGGCTTTCCCTCTTCTTTCCTGATGAACTGAAGAAATGCCAGCACACACACACACACACACACACACACACACACACACACACACACACACACACACACACACACACACACACACACACACACACACACACACACACGGACACGGTAAACATGGCAAACACGGCAAACACATACACACACAGATGTATGTTCAGGGCCCAGAGGCAGGTCTGTCTTGGTCCGGCTAACTCTCTGTTTACCGGCACCAAGGAGACTTTAGGAGACAAACACCATCTGTGGAGACATGGAGGACCTTCATTACGACACTGGAGAGTGTGTGTGCTCGTGTGTGTGCGAGGAAAAGCTTAAGTGCACTGGTCCGTCACAGCCTCTAAGCACGATCTGTTGTGACACTCGGCGAGCGAGTTAGTGTGTGTGTGTAAATGTGAGTGTGTGTAAATGTGTGTAAGGAGAGTAGCTCCAGCGGTTTTTGCCTCCAGCAGCCTCCCTAATGATCAGTCTGGCCATATGGTGTTGCCCTCTTAACACATACACACACATATGAACACACACACACACATGCACACGCTAGGGGATAGAGCTGATTTAATTCGCAGCCTAGCAGGAGGCCCAAAATTGAGATTAAGGTCAGATCTCTGCTCCTTGTGAGGTGGACCGGAGGGGAAAGTCGTCCCTGAGCAGTGACTGCAGGTTGACACTCTGAAGGACTAAACTCATATTTGGAGGAAGTTTCATTTCGTTTTACAACCACATTAGAAAATATCACATGTTGTGGCCTCAGATGCCTGCAAGAGATACCGTGGATATTTGAAATTCAGCTGGCTGCAGTATCCAGAAATCTTGAGTAGAGCCATGTATTTATTCCAAGATGACAGGAAACATTAAGCCTGATATGTTATAGGTGGTAGATTTTGGAGTAAATTTTCCCCAGTAATCGGTAAAACGCATCCTAACATGACAAATTCTAACACAAATAACTGAAAGCTAAATTTACAGTGTAAAAATTAAATATTAGTCTGCTGCATGACTGAGCAATTGGAGGGTCCCAAAGATATGAGACCCTCCAGACATATGCATCTTCCAGGTTGTGACAGATGGTGACAGCTGTGGTTCCAAAGAGACTTTCGATGCTATACAAATCTATGTGAAAATGACTTTCTGTCTTGATCGCTGTAAAGACTGACTTTATGGGCTCAGTCACTCATTTTGGGTCATAGTGAAGAAAAATTAAGTCTATTTTCCAAATCTTGGTCATACCATGTTTAAAAATCGAAGGTTATCTGTGGTATGAAACCACAAACTCATTCAATAACGGGCTGTCAATCACAACTAATTAGTTAATGGGCATGTGGTTTCAAGTCAGGCTGTCCCTTCTCATCACATCTGTTTTTTGGGTTCTTTTTTTTAGCAGAAGCAAATATGTTCATCTTGAGGCTTCAAAAGAGGACTTAATGAATAGATACACCCATCTTCTCTTGTTATTGTGTGATCAGCACACAGATTCTTTCCAAATAGAAGGTGTGTTATAACTGTTATTCATGTCATAATAAGTTTTGTAAATATTAATTTCTGACTTTTCGATATAGATTCTAGCAAGGTGCTAGAAACTCCTGAGATATTTCTATATTGATATGATCTAATATTTACTTAGCAGATCAATGATGTGAATCTCCTTTTCTACCACATTTTCAAGGTGCTCTGTGGAACTGAGATCTGGTGACTGTGGAGACTATTGGAGAACAGTGAAATCACTGTCGTGAAAAACAACAACAACAAAACATTTGAGATGATCTGAGCTTTGTGAAATGATGCATTATCCTGCTGGAAGGAGCTATCATCTAGATGGGCACACTGTGGAGAGGGTGGACAATACTTAGGTAGCCTGTCAGATTTAAACAATGCTCAGTTGGTACTGAGAGGGCCAAAGTGTGCTAACAAAACATGTCCCAAACCATTACACTACCACCAACATCCTGAACTGTTGATCCATGGCAGGATGGATCCATGCTTTCATGTTGTTTATGCAAAATCTCGACCCTACAATAGAAATTCTGAAGCTTGTGATATTTTTCCTATATTTGTTTTTGGGTTTTTTTCCAATTTTGGTGTGGCCCTGCCAAGTGTACCCTTGGTTTTCTGCTCCTAGCTGATGGGACTGGTATTTGACATGTTCTTCCGCTGCTTGCATATTTGGTTCTAATGAGTTGTTATGTGAGTTGGTTGTCAGGATCTGTGTTGTGGAGGCGAGGAAAGGATGACCCAAACGCTGGACTCACTGGTAGGTTGGTGAAGGTTGATGTTTATTGTCAGCGGAGTGAACAAACAGACCAGAAGTAGGATAGGGCTGGCTGGCTGGACGACTGACTGAATGAAGGAATGAATGGACTGACTGACTGAAAGGCTAGCTGACTGAACGCAGGCGGAAACGACAACATAACATTAACATCACAGGAACATCAATGACACGACACTGGACTGGTTGAACTGAGGAACATAAATACACAGGCTGAATGATGAGTGATTAGAAACCGGTGAGTACACAGCTGAACATAATCTGGCTAATGACACGAGACGAGCTGACACAGGAAAAGCAGGAAGTGAGAACATGGAAGTGGCAAAATAAACTGAACATGAACAAAACTGAAAGCACTGGGTCAACGACCCAGGAACCCTGACAGTACCCCCCCCTTCAAAGGCCGGCACCCGACGGCCAAAAGAAAGAAAAACCAGAACAGGGCGGGCGGAGGGGGCCCAGGACGGAGGGACGGAGTCCACAACAAAAACAGGTCAGGTGGGCGGCCACGCGGCCAGTGGCTGAGCCCGGACAGTTCAGGTGGGCGCCACGCGCCAGTGGCTGAGCCCGGACAGTTCAGGTGGGCGGCCGCGAGGAAGGCGGCGACGGCCACTGAGAAGGTGATCCGGTGGGCGGCCGCGAGGAAGGCGGCGACGGCCACTGAGGAGGTGATCCGGTGGGCAGCCGCGAGGAAGGCGGCGGCGGCGGCCGCTGAGCTGGTCCGGTGGGCGGCCGCGAGGAAGGCGGCGGCGGCGGCCGCTGAGCTGGTCCGGTGGGCGGCCGCGAGGAAGACGGCGGCGGCCACTGAGGAGGTGATCCGGTGGGCGGCCGCGAGGAAGACGGCGGCGGCCACTGAGGAGGTGATCCGGTGGGCGGCCGCGAGGAAGACGGCGGCGGCCACTGAGGAGGTCCGGTGGTCGACCACGCTGGCGATGACGTCCAGCTGTTGGCCTGGAAAGTGGCCAGCGGTTCCAAGGTGCAAGCTCGGGCGGCGTGGCAGCCGCAGGACCAGGCGAAGCTGAGTCTGGACCAGGCGGAGCAGAAGCCGAGGCCGAGCCAGGCGAGGCAGAAGGTGAGGCTGAGGCCGAGGCCGGGCCAGGCGAGGCAGAAGGTGAGGCTGAGGCCGAGGCCGGGCCAGGCGAGGCAGAAGGTGAAGCTACACCTGCAGGGCCAGGAGGCGCGGAAGCCTCTGGCTGGAGACAGGCAGGGCCAGGAGGCGCGGAAGCCTCTGGCTGGAGACAGGCAGGGCCAGGAGGCGCGGAAGCCTCTGGCTGGAGACAGGCAGGGCCAGGAGGCGCGGAAGCCTCTGGCTGGAGACAGGCAGGGCCAGGAGGCGCGGAAGCCTCTGGCTGGAGACAGGCAGGGCCAGGAGGCGCGGAAGCCTCTGGCTGGAGACAGGCAGGGCCAGGAGGCGCGGAAGCCTCTGGCTGGAGACAGGCAGGGCCAGGAGGCGCGGAAGCCTCTGGCTGGAGACAGGCAGGGCCAGGAGGCGCGGAAGCCTCTGGCTGGAGACAGGCAGGGCCAGGAGGCGCGGAAGCCTCTGGCTGGAGACAGGCAGGGCCAGGAGGCGCGGAAGCCTCTGGCTGGAGACAGGCAGGGCCAGGAGGCGCGGAAACCCCTGGCTGAGGTGCGGCCGGGCCAGCGGGTGCGGAAACCCCTGGCTGAGGTGCGGCCGGGCCAGCGGGTGCGGAAACCCCTGGCTGAGGTGCGGCCGGGCCAGCGGGTGCGGAAACCCCTGGCTGAGGTGCGGCCGGGCCAGCGGGTGCGGAAACCCCTGGCTGAGGTGCGGCCGGGCCAGCGGGTGCGGAAACCCCTGGCTGAGGTGCGGCCGGGCCAGCGGGTGCGGAAACCCCTGGCTGAGGTGCGGCCGGGCCAGCGGGTGCGGAAACCCCTGGCTGAGGTGCGGCCGGGCCAGCGGTGCGGAAACCCCTGGCTGAGGTGCGGCCGGGCCAGCGGGTGCGGAAACCCCTGGCTGAGGTGCGGCCGGGCCAGCGGGTGCGGAAACCCCTGGCTGAGGTGCGGCCGGGCCAGCGGGTGCGGAAACCCCTGGCTGAGGTGCGGCCGGGCCAGCGGGTGCGGAAACCCCTGGCTGAGGTGCGGCCGGGCCAGCGGGTGCGGAAACCCCTGGCTGAGGTGCGGCCGGGCCAGCGGGTGCGGAAACCCCTGGCTGAGGTGCGGGAGAGCTCACAGCTGGCTCTGGATGCTGTGGCTGCTGGTCTGGGGACTGAACAGGAGAGTGGACTACAGACGGTGAGAGAACGGATGACTGAATAACAGGATGCTGGACGACAGACTGAACTGGCTGAACAGGCTGGAGGACAGGTGACTGGGTGACAGCAGGCAACCGGGAGCAGGGCACTGAGCTACGGGGGCGACTGGACTGACTGGACAGGAGGCGACTGGAGAACGGGGACTGGAGGACAGGAGGAGACTGGAGAACGGGGACTGGAGGACAGGAGGAGACTGAACTACAGGAGAGGACTGGAGGACAGAAGGAGACTGAACTACAGGAGAGGACTGGAGGACAGAAGGAGACTGAACTACAGGAGAGGACTGGACTACAGACTGGACAGGAGAGGACTGGACTACAGACTGGGCTGGAGAGGACTGGACTACAGACTGGGCTGGAGAGGACTGTACTACTGACTGGAGTGGAGCAGGCGACTGAGCTACAGGTGACTGGACGAGAGCAGGTGACTGAACTACAGGGGAGTGAACTGGCTGGACCGGGAGATGAACAGCAGGAGAGTGAACTGGCAGGGCTGGAGGCTGAACAGCAGGTGAGTGGACTGACTGGGCTAGAAGCTGAACAGCAGGTGAGTGGACTGACTGGGCTGGAAGCTGAACAGCCGGTGAGTGAACTGACTGGAGTGGGGATGCTAAGGGATGAATAGAGGTGGGTGAGGCTGACGACGGAGCTGTGGTTGGTGTGGCTGGTGGCTGAGCTATAGACTGTGCTAGTGGGGGAGATAAAGCTATAGCCTGGGCTAGTAACGCTGGTGCCTGAGCAGGAGAAACCTCAGCTAGCTTAACCAGTGATAATGCGAGGGCGTGAAAGGCTGGATCAGGAGGTGGATGAGGAGGTGAAGTAGCAGACGGAGAGGCTAGCTCTTCCGAGACTCTAGGGAGGTCAGGCTGGGTTCTAGCTGCCTTCAGCCTAGGCGCTGGGACAGGCACGGGAGGTGGCTGGACACCAGTCACCCCCACCCGAGAAACAGGAGCGGGTGCGGAGGTAGACTGGGTCGCAGCTGCCCTCCTCCTGGGAGCTGGCACAGGTGTGGGTGTAGGCTGGCTGATAGGAGTGGAAATAACAACTGGGTGAGTGACACTGACAGGTCTAACGGGTTTCGGTCTGGTCTTCCTGCCATCGCTATTTACAGTCTTTAACTGAGCTGTCTTTGGGAAGCAGAGCAGAAAAAGTCTTCCCAGTCCACATCATCGCTCACGAGGGAAGTCCCCATGGATCGGAGAAGAGTCCATTATGCATGTTATGTGACGAATCAAATGAGGAAAGAGGCAAACAGTCACTGGGACTCACCGCCGGGAGCTGCTGGGAATAGTCCGTTTTATGGCGGCGTGAACGCCGCTTTCTCTGGGAAGAGGAAGCAGGCGGGGTAAACAGATGAGCCTCTGGCGCGGTAGCCTCTGTTGAGCCGAGGTGGGAGGCGTAGCAGCTGTGCCGTGGCGAAGTGGAAGCTCCGGTGAATGAGGCGGATGGCGTGTGAGCGAGGAGCGGACCCGCGAGAGAGGGAACGGCCGCAGCGCGGCGTGAAACGTCCGCTCTCCGCGGCGAATGCTCCGGTGTAGGTGAGGCAGCAGGTGGGGGAACGCGGCGTCTCCGAGGCCCGCCCAGAGCCAGGCGAGTTCCCTCGAAGAGGTGCTCTTGCTCCGCGAAGAGCCGCTGTTTCCCCTTGAGCTTCTCCGTCCAGATGGAGAGCGCTGCCTCCTGCCACTCAAAAAGGTCCGAGTCCGCTGGGTCAAAAGCGGGTCGTGTCATTCTGTCAGGATCTGTGTTGTGGAGGCGAGGAAAGGATGACCCAAACGCTGGACTCACTGGTAGGTTGGTGAAGGTTGATGTTTATTGTCAGCGGAGTGAACAAACAGACCAGAAGTAGGATAGGGCTGGCTGGCTGGACGACTGACTGAATGAAGGAATGAATGGACTGACTGACTGAAAGGCTAGCTGACTGAACGCAGGCGGAAACGACAACATAACATTAACATCACAGGAACATCAATGACACGACACTGGACTGGTTGAACTGAGGAACATAAATACACAGGCTGAATGATGAGTGATTAGAAACCGGTGAGTACACAGCTGAACATAATCTGGCTAATGACACGAGACGAGCTGACACAGGAAAAGCAGGAAGTGAGAACATGGAAGTGGCAAAATAAACTGAACATGAACAAAACTGAAAGCACTGGGTCAACGACCCAGGAACCCTGACATTGGTGTTGCTTTCTTATCTGCTCGAAATAGTTAGAACCATTTTCACCCACAGAACTTCCAGTGACTGGATATGTTCTCTTTTCCTGTAAACAGTAGAGATGAATATGTAGGAAAATCCCAGTAGATCACAGGTCTCTGAAATACTCCGACCAACCCATCTGGCACCAACAACCATGCTGCATTTAAAGTCAATTAAATCACTTTTCTTCCCCATTCTGATGTTTTTTTCCCTCTGTCTACATGTCTAGATGCACTGAATTTCTTCCAAGTGATTGGGTCATTAGATATTATCAATAATGTGCAGTCAAATACATACGGCATACATACATAGGGCATACATGACAAGTGAGTGTAAGTGATAATTTAACTGATACAAAACTATAAAAATAACACTCAATGTTTTCACAAGTAATAAATATTGGAATAGTTTTAATTTCATAAAATGTAAACATAACATTGACCAGGTGATGAGGAACTGTGATACAGCACTAAACACTGTTTACTTATAAACTGTGTACAGTGGTCCCTAAAGATGAAGCACAGGAAAGGGTAAAAGCATGGGATTTTAGCATTTTCTTATTGCATGCAAATCATCGTGGAGCATCTTAATAGTGTGTCTGAAGGATAATCAAGGCCTGCAAACAATTTGCAAGTATAAAGGGGGAAAAAAAAAATCTGATTTCTGGGGCTCTCCTACAGGACACATCTTTAAAACACACTGTTTCATGTTTATTAGTTTGAGGCTATGGTTTTGTTTGTTAGTAGGAAAACCTAGAGCAATAGGTATGTGCACTGCTACCAGCAGATGATGAATATTTTGCTAGAGACCAGATGGAAGGTGTAATACAGAAAGGTATCTTACAATTGTATGTATAAGTATGACAAACACGTTCAACATTAATTTTTGTTTTTCTGGGCTTTGACCTCATTGTCCCCCCTCTCCCTGCTGAGCTAAGGTCAGGAAGCCAATATGGTTTCCTGTTGTGGAAGGGTGATACAAACTTACCACCTCAGGGGACTCAGAGACTACATTAAAGGCAGCAAGGAGAGAAGAATAAGCAGCACGCTGAGGGCTTAAACACTGCTATGATTAAAGCATGAAGTGATGTATGAAGTGTGGTATCTGAATGCAGCAACAAACTCAACTTAGCAAACAGGCTAAGCTTCATTTAGTAGAATTGTTACACACTCTGATGGCTTGACTTTGGACTGCAAATCAGGAACCTTTGTGTCCCAGATCCATCCAACCCTAACGATCATAATCATCACAACAACGTCACCTTCATTCAGTACAATGTAAAATTACATGACCAATCACTCACATTCACACATACCTCATTAGCTCAACTTCACTGCAGTAGTAGGTATTTGTGAATGTGTACTAAACCCAGGGGCGACGCAGGACTGAAACGCCAGACTCAGCAGAATTTTAAAAAAGCCCCGTGATCTCATTACAAGATGATCTTAGTTCGGCAATTTTTTTACACTAGTAGGACCAAATTTACCCAGAAAACACGACGGGTGACAAAAGCTGCTGCGCCTAATCTGCTTTAGGTTGGAGAGGAGGGGGGTAAAGAGAGGTAATCTAAACCCACCCTTCCCCCGTCACCTCAACTCTACCTTAGGTTATATTCCAACAAACGCCAAATCAAACCGAAACAAATGCAGGAACTGTTCAGCAAAGGAAAGCGTTGGTGTGTGTGTGTGTGTATGTGTGCTTAGTCCCTGGTAATTGTGTTTGTGTGACCTACAGTTTATGTCTGGAATGAAGGTCACCGGTGCTTCAACACCTGTCAGCTTCAACAACAAACTGTGGTCATAATGTACAACACACACACACACAAACACACACACACACACACACACACAGCTGCAGCCAAGGTGACGGCTGCTTTGCTGCATTTTAGAGGATAAAACCTTCAGTTCTGTTTACAGCTAATCAAACTTGAGATTGGAGCTTTCAGGAGTTTGATTTTTTCCACCTTCAGTTACCATTAGACACACACGCACACTTTTTAATCTGCCTAACATGTACACACATGCTCTACACATGCATATAAACAATGTGTCTGATCTCCATATAATATGGGAATGAATCTGACTGAAAAAACACCAAAATGCATCAGAGGTAAATGAGCCTAAAATTTGCATAGCTTGCAATAAGATGACAACGAAAATGACTGATTTGCCATTTTGGAAACATGTTCACAGTAAAAGAATGTGAATCAGCTCGTGCAAGCCAGTGTTTGTGCAATAACACACAGGACAGATTAAGCAACTGTTATGCATTACATAATGGACAACAGCGAGCACTGTAAATCAGTATGCGCTAGAAGTCCGTGCGCACTATTCACCAGCATATTATTTTCCAGGAAAAATAAATCAACAGTTCGATGACAAATGAACGACAGATTTGTCGCTTTGCCAACTGCCATTTTTCAAAGGACGACTGACTGATAACTTGAACAGACCTGAAACTAGAAAGCTTTTGGGCAGCAAGTAAAAAATTGCAAAATTGGACTAAGAAAAAAAGAAAAAAAAGATGGAAACAGTTATTCACAGATTTCATTTTTTTATTTTACAATTATGATTGCTTTGAGTTTTTTATTGTTATTCTGTGAACATAAATGATAATTTAACTACAAAAATGTTCAACAAAATAAAAAATGAAGCAGATTAAAAATATCACAACATAGCACTCCTAAAGATAACATTAGCAGGGCAGATGGCAGTGCTAATGTTTGTCTACCAAAGTGGTGGATCCTGCTACTCTCACAATAGAGACAAAGCAGTAAGAGAAACTAAGTGACACAAGGTATTTCTCTTGTTTTAGGAAACAGTGGAACAAATGCCCACGTCTTCTAATAACTGTAATTACAGAAATGTAACCATCGCAATTCAGTGCAACCACTGAACTGCAATTGTTACTTTTCAACATATTGAGCTATAATCTATAAAAAGCAAATCGCAAAAGAGCAACAACAGAGGAAACACTGAAAACAATCTAATTAAGGTTTAGTTATATCACCACCAAATATGACTAGAACTTGACAACCGAGTTATTAGAGTAGTGGTTCCATGTAAAGTAGTAGAAAGATGCAATTATTATGGATATATGATAAATATTTACAAACATTTCACCCTGATCTCCCTCTTTTACGCTCACAGAGCTGATTCAGCATGGATCAGATCTCGGGTTTTAGTTAATCTCACCCTCACCAAGATGCCTAATAGGAAGGTTTAAGGGATATTTAAGCCAACACGGCTGGTTTTCTTTATCTGAGTCTTTGGACCCCCAAGTGGTATAGGGCCGAGGAGTGTTTGTTAATTACTACGGGGAGTCTCTGGCGAGACAAAAAAGTGGGGATAAAGCGTCAGCAAGAAAAAAAGGTTAAAGATTTGTACAGCAGTTTGCAATCTTAGCATCTCTTAATCCCGTGTTCAGCGTCTTTCAGAACCTCACGGGATCAGTCTGAGGGGGAAAAAAATACTAAATCTAGACATTTCCAGGAATAAGGGCACATAAAAGAGACAAAGCAATAAAAAAAGAGAAAAATAAACAAAACAGCTATTTTAACTGACTGACTGAACTAGTTTTGATAAAAATTAGTAAGCAAAGCAGATTTTCAGACACAAGCCTCAAAATATGGAGTGCTCCCAGAGAAAGAAAATTTACAGGGTTTATGAAGGCGCTCAAATAAAAATGAAGAGTAAATTAATCAACAAGTCAAGGGCCAGAAAATGAACTGAAACGTCTGTTTTCAATTTATTTGTTTTCTTATATTAATCAAAATTAGGGTCAAGTGGGCCCTGGAGTTGATCTCAGCTGCCAAAGAGTGAGAGGTGGGGTACTTCCTGGACAGGTTACCAGTGTGCTTATATTTATACTAAATATTTTAGTATAAATATTTTTTTTTAACTTTGCAGTAAGAAATAGTCTCTAAAGTCCCATCACAGTGTAACTTTTTCAGCTTGTGGAGATTTCTGTTTGCATTTACAATGTTACTTTTATTCTTCTTCATGTTTTGCAGGATGTAACCTAGTAACTTTATAGATAATAACATCCTTAAATGATTTCATTTACAGTATGAACAGTTGGCATGTGTCAATCAAATGTTCCACATGAAAAGGCGAATTTAATTTTGACTCAGAAGACTATATGATTAAAAAAAAATTAAATGTAAGTACCTTTACTAACAGACTGCTTTAATGGCTTATTTAAATGTATGATTTCTGTTTTCAATAACTTCAATTACAACTGTAGTTAGAAAAGAGCTGATAGATTATGACTTTGTATTCTCTTCCAGATAAGTCTGACTAACCTGCCTACCTGTCAGACCACTGAGTGTTTTTGCTGAAGATCTCAATATTTTCTGGGTACAGCAATTAGTAGTTATAGAAATAACAGACAAACTTAAAAAAATGAGAATCACAACTTTAAAAAAGGGATGTGCATTCTGCAAATATGACACGACTGATGGTATTTCTGCTGTCATTCTGGCTTTATGAGTCATGCAACATGATATTTATAAACTCTCAATTACACATTTACTCTGCTGCTACCAGCCAACACGCAAAAGTGCAGGAACGACTTGGACTGAAATTCATCCAGATATTCTTTTAAGCGCTATAGCTTGTTAGCGATGCCTACAGTAAGTTTGGTCGAGTGCCGAGGTGTTCCTTATTTCTATTTTTAAAAAATTCAGTAAATGGCTCAACTCGGAAGTCTGATCAAACTATGGGAAAAAGTATTAAGAAAGGAGACAGTGGAAGACGAGTGACTGGAAGTTTGGGAAGCTCCTCAGGGAATCAGGGTGAATATAGAAGATGAATAGGAGGCAGACTGTGTCACACTGTATGAAATTATATTGCAGTCAACAAGAAAAAAAAATAAAGGTTAAAGATTAAAAAAAGAAAAATAAATAATAAGACATCACTCTTCTTTCCTTCACTCATGCTCTGAGTATAGAAAACCTCAGAGGCGTTGAGCTGACGCCAACAGCTGTCATTAAGAGAGAGAGTAGAAGAGAGAGAGACGCTTGTTTTTTTGTTGTTTTCTGATATTTTTCCTTTTTTTTGCCTCCTGGTGCTTATTGGTTTAGAGCGGAGGAGGAAGAGGAATGAGGGACAAACACAAACAAAGAGACAAACATCAAAACCGCCGACCTCAAGGGAGCAGCGGCACTCGCTAACGAGCTGTGACAGCAAGAGAAGAAGAGAGAAGGAGATAAAACAGAGGAGAGAAAATAAGGAGAGTGGAGACGAGTGACAACAGTGAGGAGAACGGGGACTAATAAATTAAGAAAATTGAAGAGCATGAAAATTTTAAAATCAGTTTTTAAAACTACTTAAATGTACTTCTGTTAGCACAGACACAACTACCTCAATTACCCTCCAAAAAACAAAACAAAGCAAACAACAAAAAAAGCAAGAATACTTTCCACATAACCTGTATATCAAATATGAATGGAGGCACTGTGATGTTAGATAAGTAGGTTAAACCAATAATGCTATAATTCAAAATAATGTCACGTAGATTAAGGTAATTTAACATTCTGGTGCTTCCAAAATGTGGGAGGCTCAGCTTGAGAAGCAATGTTTACTTATCTAACATTATCAGTTTAATGAAGCTAAATTCTTATCGGTGTGAGACTGAGTACTGTTAACCAAAACGTACCATGCATGCCACTTAGATTAAAGGAAATGCACTGATTTGAAACATAATCAAGTCAATTAGTTTTTACAAATGAGGATTCTTTGTCATGCATAAAAGTTAGTCATGGAGTTCCACAGGGTTCTGAGTTCGGACCAATACCTTTTCATTTACACATGGTTCTCTCAGGTAATATCTTTAGAAAACAATGCATACATTTCAAATGCCATGCAGATAATAACCAGTTGTAATTATTTGTGAAGCCAGATGACACAAATCAGTAAAACTATAGGCACGATATGTAATTTACTATGTCTAAACAAATACTTACTCTGCATGGCATTACTGTGGCTTCCAGGAGGAGGCTTAGAGCTGAGAACATGCTCTATGAGGAGGATATGTTCTTCAATGTGCACATAAAACAAATATACAGGAGTGCCTTCTTTCATCTTCACAGCATTGTCAAAACTAAACAAAACATCCAGTCTGAGAGTAATGCTGAAAAACTAGTTCATGGATTTATTATGTTGAGGCTGAAATACTCAACTGTAATTCCTCATTATCTGGATCCTCTAAAAGTTTCATGAAAAGCCCTCAGCTGATCCAAAACACTGCAGTGAGAGTACTAACAGGAAATAGAAAGAGAGATATTTCTCCCATATTAGTTTATTTTAACTAGCTTTTCTTTTTATCTACTTCCCTGTTAAATCCAGAATATATGAACTGAGTTCTTCATCTACACTGTCACTAAATGCTCACTCACAGGATCTCATCTCATCGTTGGGGGTTCATCTTTTAATGCGATATGGTTTTCACCTTACAGTACAAGGGCCTTGAAAGAGCTCTTTGAATAAAGTGGAATTTGAATTCAGCTCAATAAAAAACATTTCTGTTCATGTTAGTCGTCTAGACACCTATGGGAAGTGTAGAGTTTAAAAGTACACATGTTTTCATGTGGTATAGACTTTGGCTTTGTATTTAGTTTTATTGTGAAGTCTGAATACATTTGAATGGTTTTATAATTAGTACACAATGGAAAATAGAACATAACTAAGACTGCTACCTCTGTTTGCTGCATTAAACACAGTACATTTACTTTACACAAGTAACTATAAATAATTAGTTAACAGTTATAAACAGATGGGCGCCACACTGGTTCTCGTGATTTTATTTAGATATTTTTTAAAGAAGCATTTACATGAAAGTTTACTACAAATTGTACTTTCAACATTTCTCTGGGTCTCTCAGTACGATCAAGCCTGCAACCAGAGGAGTCAGCCATTATTGGCTATCAAAAATAATACAGATTTAAGGAACTTTTGTTGCCATCATTTTCCTACATCCATCTTTAATATACAGTCTGTGAACTTCCACTATTGACCAGAAAGATCAGAAACTGAGAGTGCCATCAAAGATCATTTGCTGTAATGCTGAGTATCCGTATTCTGCCACACATCTAAAGCCGGATTGTCTGCACAACCGTTTACTCTCAGAGCTTTCATTTTCATTCACTTTGTCTATGTGAACCACATTGGTTAAGCATGTCCCACTTTGTATTACATCAACAACAACAGCCGACTGAGTGATTTGCACGTCTGAATAGATAATGGATAATATCAGCCACCATATAAATCCTGTGTCGTAACACTTTAACACTGATCAAGTTTTCATGTGAGGTCTCACAACAACAAACTGAACAGTTTCACTAAAGCAAGTAACATATTAGTTTATACCCGGGCAGCCTGATTTTGAATTTACACACACACAAAAACAGACAAACAAAACCTCTTCAAACTTATTGCCCATAGTCTCAGTAAACAGCAGTAAAAATGATGTGGTTTTTCAGCTATAAAACATAGGTGTGCTTTTGTAAAGCTGATCCAGACTCTCTAATGTAAGATTTTACAATAAGACATGACCACCAGCTACTGCAGTGGAAGAAAAAAATTATAATCTTATACACAGGAAAGTTTATCTGAAGAAAAATCAAGAGAAGAGACAAATTCAAAAAAGAAGCGAGCAGAAAATTAAAGAGTGGATTGAGACAAGAAAAGTAGAAAGGAGAGAAAAGGGGACGCAAATCTTCCAAACAGAAGCAAATTGTCGAAAAGCGCAGAAAGATTATAAAAAAGTATAAAAAAGCAAACACAGCTGAACTAAGTGAGAGACAGAGAGGGGAGGCAACAGATCATTCAGTTCACGCACCTAATTTCTTGCTCAACACTTGCTTTTATGACTAACTGCACACTCAGTCGGAGACTTTGATCAGTTTGACTGAAGTTCACATGAAATCACAAAGAACTGACTTCACTGCCACCACTGACAGCAACTACAACAGGTGTATCCCAGGGAGACAGAAAAACTGCCAGATTCTAACTCACCTTCATCCTCGTCGTTGGCCGTGACGGTGATGAGGACGAAGCCGACCTCCTTGTCTTCCTCCACGCTCACCTCATACACCGGCTGGGCAAATGCCGGGGCGTTGTCGTTCACATCGGTGACGAAGATCCTGACATAGGCTGTGTCTGAGTCAAAGTGGGACGGAGGCTTTACTCAGGAATATAATTTCAACATATCCAAACACATGCAAGATTCTCTAGACTTTAGTTTTAAAACATCTGCAAAATGATCTGTTTTATATTAATTGGACTGCACGCCTTCTCTCTGATTGTGCGTTACCTGTGTTAGGCTGGCCCTGCTGGCCTTGTCTGGCCGACTCCGAGCCGTCCTGTGACTGCACCTCTATTAGATACGAAGCTTTCTGCTCACGGTCAAAAGAGGCTCGAGTGAAGATGATCCCACTGTGGGAGTCGATGCTGAAGAACTGAGAGTCCCCACTTTCATCCTTCAGGATCACATAGTGGATCTGAAGAGCACAGAGAGATGCAGCTGAAGCAGAAAAAGAATAGGAAGCAGAATATCATTAACGACCAGTTCAGACGTTTCTCACCATCCCGTGCAGACCAGAGTCCAGATCAGTGGCTGACACCTGAGCCACAGACGTGCCCATCTGCGCTCCTTCGGGAACCGTGGCCTCATAGGTGGACGACAGAAAGAAAGGAACGTTGTCGTTCACGTCTGAGGGGAAAAAAACAAAAAGAAACAGTAGAAAAAAACATCCTTTATTTTCCCACATTCATATTTTTTGTTGTTGAAGGATCTGGCAAAAGAACACATACAGTCTGTCATGTCCATGAAAGCTGATTAAAGTGGATTAAAAACAGACAGTGAAAGAAAAGGCTAGAAGGAATGGAAAAGTGAGCAGGAAATAAACAAAGACAGAAAGAAAGAACAAGCAAAGAGACAGAAATAAGATTGGATTTTTAGAACACCAGTAGAGGAGATTAAAAAGTAAAGATGAATTACAGTGAAATAAAGCAGAAAGAGACAAAAAGGCAAATTAAAAAAAAAAAAAAGTCCATCAGAAAGTGAAGCTGGACTGTGTCTACCCTCACTAATGAAAACTGAGTTATTAGTGAGGAATTATCCTCCAAACACCCTGAAGAGTCCACAAAGCAGCTTGTCAGCTCACTTTCAAGCTCCGCTAAGCCAATTACAGCGTCCGATGTGGGTTTGTTCAAAGCCAATCAAAGTCAGGAAGTGTTTTCTCCTCTTTCCTTCTCTCCACCCGCCTACAGATGCTGTTTGGGAAGTGAGTCACTGTTAAAGGGAGACGGCACGGAGCTGACACCACCGGCTGGTCGCTTCTGTTTTCTTCTTTTTTTGCCAGAAACGACCCTGGATATGAACCGCACTTCATTACTCTTTCTCTTCTCGTCATTTCCCCAAGCTTGTCACTCATTACACCCGAGTTTCTGTTGCTCACCAACGGCTTCTTTACATTTGATGGTCAGAGCTGAATGTTGACTTTCATATGGAACTAAATCTGCTACTCACTTTAAAGTCCTTCTAATGGCAACTTTTAAACCACTAAATACGTTGCTCTGTTCATCAAAATAGCATATTTAGAATTATAAACATATCTATCAATATGCAAATAAGTCAATATCTCATCTTTGACACTTACTCACTCACGCTGAGTGCATATAGCCAACAGGGCCCTTGTACTTATACTTTTAATGAAAGAGCTGTAAGTTGATTGGTTACCTGTACAAACCTGTGGGACTGAATCCACATTTTTGACTACCAGTTGAAAAAGTTTGACCCGTAATCATACAAACTCACCCGTCACATTAACATAGACCGTGGTAAAGGAGGCGAGCGGCACAGCAGCGACATTCTGCACGCGCACTCTGAGCGTGAAGAAACGCGTTGTCTCATAGTCGAGGTTCTCGGCTACCAGGATGGATGCCGAGCCGTCGGCCCGGTTTGGCTTCATGTAGAACCGCACTGGCATGTTGGTCTCCGGTACCTGACCCTCCTCCAGGTTGTAGGTCACCCTGGGGTCACCGAGGGGAGACGTCGCCTTGATGGTCTGTTGACAGAGGGAAAAGAACAAAAGATATGTTTTTGTATCCAAAAGAACCAGCGTCTGCTCACAGATTATGACTGTGTGCGCCTGAGCTTCCTAATGTCACGGTTTTTCCTCATCACTTTGTGTGTGTCCCTTTTCCCCTGAGAAAGGGGCAGAGTGATTTGAAAAGCAGAAGAAAAACTTGACAGGAAATGACACTGTGAAATATACTGATGTCATGCACACCAAGGGACAGCAAGCGTGAGCTGGCCATTGAGACTTCACAGACATGGTGGATTATACAGAACTTACCTTTGTAGTGAGGGAGAGACTGAAATTCAGATTTGAAATTCTCTCATGGTACAAACATATTTCTCACATGAGAAAGACCCTTGAAAAATAGTTGACAGCATCAAACTCGTCAAACTAGTAACTTGCTTTTCTATGTTTCCCATCTTTTCCACATTAAATATCTTGGTTTCTTATTTTTATTTACCTGCGTTGATCCTCAGTAATGATCGGTGTCAAGGGTGTTTCAGTGTAAAAGTACAAAGTCGGAGACTCCAGGAGCCTTGGGGACATCGTTTGAGGATCATGTGATGGATTTCAAAAGTGACTGCCGCTCAAATATTCCAGATACATTAATGAGTTATAGAGTGCTCATCAATTCTAAAGCAAAGTATCCAGCTTGCTTTGATTATCAGAGAGGGAATTATGTGGCAAGTCCCTGCTTCCGTGTTGAACTGTGTATCATTTATTAATTACTAGTAAATATATTTATGCTATTATTTATTTTAAATGAGCACCACCAAAACAAATAACAAATAACTTCCATCTCAGGTAGCTAGAAAATCTCATTCAAAACTCCTTTGACAATTGTAACTAATATAAAAAATACATCTTTGGTTGGAAAGTTCATGCTGTTCTGTTAGATTGAACTGGTCATTCAGAAATATGCACAAGGTGTCCTGTAAGTGGTTACAGCAGAATGGAGAGTGAGAGATAAAGGTCCTCTTTAAAGAGTGTCAAAGTCTGCATTTTGAGCTTGGATGAGTGACATCCATGAGACTTGGGGAATGTATGATATGCCTGAACATACAGAAGTATATAGAGGACAAAATACTGTGGAAGTTGTTAGACCTTTATGTCTGAGCTTTATGGAGAAGTTTAGAACCAAGCTGTCATGATTTGAGTACACAAACCACAGTTTGTGTTCACAAATAAGTGTTCAAGTTAAAATTGTGAAGAATGCAACTTCTGATACAAGTACTAGAAGGCGGCATATGGGAGAAAATGTATAAATGCAAGATCTATAAAAGATATATAAAAGAAATGCTGCAAGATAAGAGATTGCAGAAGACGAATGTAGGTTTGCTCAGATCTGATGTCATGCCTTTGGGTCTTAAAATCCAGTTTGAAGAGTTTTAAAAGTTTTAAAAATGTGTGTATTTTTAAACAACCTTTAATATTAACTGGCATCACTGTTTTTGTAAAATTCAGTGTTGTTATATGTAGCCTGGTATTTGGAGTTCTTTTTACAAGTGCATCTTTTCAAAAGCAAGCGGAGTTGGTCGTTTCTGACTAGAATAGGAACAGAGATCATCACTCAGACAGATTACATGCAGTGCCGACAGAATAAAAGATATCCCATATACAGACACTGAAAACTCATCTTCTCAAACCTCTGTTTACTCCTTTTGGGCTTCAAGTTTATAGAGACAGACTTATCTCCATTTCTGAAGCAGTTACTCCCACATTGCGTTATAATCCGTCAAAGGCAGAAGCCAAAGAAGAGTCTGTACTGGTTCATGATGACATCATGTTATCACACAGCTGCTCATGTCGACAACGAGGTCGTACATCTTTATAACAGCTCCAACGGCTTCCAGATCTTTAAACTATAACACTCACCAGAAAAATGACACCCTAAAATACACAACTACATTTCAAAGAATGCGACGTTTTAACGGCCAGAGGTGCAACTCAGTCCTTCTATGGATATAAAGCACTCATGGTGAAAACTTTCCAAAATACCCAAAAAGGATTCGGTTTCTGCTTTGTTGATGATTTTCCTTTTTGTGTTTTTTTAAAAAATAAAATATGTGTCTGGATCAGGGTGTGTTGTCCTGAGCTGTTCTTCTACCAGCAGCAGAGCTTTTAAGACTTGTGTTATGCTCCTGGCAGTAGACTAAGCTGACCTTAGAGTGAGAAAGTGTGTATGTGTGTGTATTTATGTCCCCAGGGAAGTGGAGTCATAAATCTGTTTACACAGTCACATTGTGGAGATATTGCTCCTTTTCAGGCACAGAAATTAAATCATTAAACCTTATTACTATAAACCTTATTACTATAAACCTCTTGCTTATGTTCAGAATGAGTTCAGGTTTAGGTTAAGGTCATAGTTAGGTTAAGTTAGAAGGAAATGCACAAAAAGTCAATATAATGTCCTTTGAAGTGATGGAAATATGTTGTGTGCTATTGTCCTTCCTGACCACACACTCCCAACCTTGCCAAGGAGGGACTGTATTTTCCATGGCTGAGTGATGCCACCTCATTTTACAGTAAGCTATGACCTGGATTGTTAGACACACACACACGTGCGCATGCTTTTCCAGTTAATTGACTCACTCTGATTTTTGCCACCACAGTTTTTCTTCACTAAAGTGTAAGGGGGCTCATTTATTTTGATTCCTGTGTCCACTCAGCTGCAAATAAAATATGTCAGGTGGTCTCGGTAGCCAGCTGTGAAGAGGGTCATTGTATGAGTAAGAGCAGTTAATCTGGAAGCATTCTTGTATCATTAAAGCAGGATTTTTGAACTGTTGGACAGTACTTGTAAAAAATGCAATGTGACCTGTTTAATCAGCAGTTTTTTCTGGTATTAATAATTAATGATGATGAAATATGCTTTTACTGGAGGGAGCATGCATGATTTTTTAAAATCTTCTTACAACGACATGACTGAAAAATCAAGGAGAAAGCAAGGGCTGTCTATGCCTGCTAAGATCCTGCAGGCAGATGAGTGGGAGGGAAAAGGTTGCTGACGACCACTTACAAATAAATCTTTTCTTAATTCAGTGTAACGGTGCATCTGTCAGCCTGACCGCCACATCTATAAATGGTTCCGTAAAATGGCCACTATAAATATAAAGTACAGTCAGTGCAAAATCATTTAACCCCTTTAGTTCAGGACATGGTGGTTAGCCTGGATTCGAGCAAAGACTGAAAGCAGGGGAGAACCTATCTCAGCTCCAGTGTAAGGAAAAAAAATCACCTCTGAACAACCGTCGCCCTTGTCGTCACTTCCACAAGAGGTAACATGTTTCCCCTGAGTGAGAAATGCTGTCTGCCACTTCAAACACTGAAACCCTTTCAGCCCTCAGACCCAGTGACCACAGCAGCTCGAACAGTCTCAATCTAATGCGTTTACCAACCACTCAGTATGCTGGGATGACTACACACACTCACACACAGAGAAAAACACTTCATTCTCACTTTTAATTCTTGCATCCTTATATATTTGCATGCATCCCTGTTCTGCAAATATTACTGCCACTGTGCTACTTCTCTGCTACCTTTTAGACCATCTATCATGCAGCCTTCCTCCACTTCATCTCCATCTTATCCAGATTGCAGAACATCTCAACCGAAGCCACTTCAAGTCATTTGCTAACTGTGTTCCACTACAACTGTCTGAACTCCGGGGGTTCCCATCTCTATTTCCTACTTTTCATATCATCTGCTCTAAGACGTGGATTTTCATCAGAATCTATTAACCAAAAAGAATTTTATGTTACACGCTGTTTCTCCAATTAATTTCATCTTTACTTCCAAACGATCTCTCCTTATTATATTGATTGTTAACTGGTGAGTATAAAATTGACTTTTACCCCATTTTGCTTTCCTGCAGCAGTTATAAAAGGACGGTCGGGACTCAGACTTTCTTGTTTGGATTTTCCATTGGTAGTCTCTTAAAAATTTAAACAGGATGTTAATTCAAAATCTCACAAACAGCCCGAGATGAAGGCATCCGGTTTCAGGTGAAGAGTTGCGCGAGGGCATGTTAGTGGAGCGTGGCTCAGCCTCACAGCAGGCCGAAGCAGCAGAGTGTATGGAATCAGGACTAATGAGAAATCATCTCATTAGACATCAGTGCAGCGTGCTGAAGTTAAGCTGATCAGTGTCTGCCTTCCTCTCCCACACAGATTAATGCCCGTGGAGATATCGCAGCAGATCGCTCTCAGCTGGTGCGGCTGGTGCTGAGAGTGATTCAGCAGCTGGAATACAGATTGCCCTGTCAGCTTCAAATGCTAACAGTTAGCAGTCAGCTGAAAAGGGTAAGGTGGGGTCATCAGGGTTGGTGTATGTGTGTGTGTGCGTGGTGTTTGTAGGGATCTGCTCCATTTTTTGATGCTTACATGTGGTAATTACACTTTTAATGGCTCCTTTGCTTATTTATCTGGCAAATAACATAATTAGTGTTTCTGCCTCGTGTGTTTCATGTCTTATTATCTCGTTTATCTGCCCATCACGTGGGTAGCCTTATTAAACTGATACAAATCAACAGAAAGAAAGAAACGGACGGTGTGTCTTCCAAACCACCACCCCCCACTGTGCTCTCTGTTATCATATTCCCTGTTTTTTCTGGAGCTGAATTCAAAATGTAGTTGAATTCAAAATGTAGTTGTTCTCTTTTGCATATTTTTCTAATAAAATGAACCAAAATACCACACTGTAGTATTGCCTATGCTGACATTTAACATGAGTGATTACAGAGAAGGTTCTCTGGCCCATATGCCCGGTGGCGACTGGATTGTCTATCTGCAGTCCTTCATAATGAAAATATGGTGATATGAAGAGGCAGACAACTGTCCATCCCTATTGCACGCTATTCAAAAAGCTGCAATGCACGCAGTTCAGAAATTCCTCAGTTTTGTGTGATACTGCAATACATCAGACATATTCTCTTTTATCAGATGGTTGAAATGAACTGCTTTTTATACTTTCCAAATGATTTTCAAGCATCACTGGACAGCCAGAAGATATATTTTAAGGTAAATCTAATAGAATATTTGAAGTCATTTGTGGCCATGAGAGAAAGTGTTTGTGTAAGAGCAAACACTAAAAACATCAACAGGATGAGGAAGAAAACAAGAGGAAGTCAGCTGATGAGGAGGCCTATTATAACGTGCGACTCTCACACACATAAGCAGGAGATGACTTCAGCTTATTGATATGGAGATTTAATACACGCGCGCACGCAGAGCAGCTTCCACCTCTGCAGCGTCTCCCTCCCTCTGCCTCGTTAACAATGTGATTAACAGACCTTATTAAGGCTGCTAAATTTAAAACAACAGTTCCTCCTCAGTGCAATTAACACCGCAGGGGAGACAAGGTGAGGGAGGAGGAAGAGGGGGAGGAGACATTTCAGCCTTCGATTGTTTTGTAAATGTAGCCAGGTTTGGGTAACTTAACATATTTGTCCACTGAATTTATTGCTCATAAAACATTATGTATACATGGTTTCAACACGCAGACAGATGATTTTCAGTTGATCACAGTTTTTTGTTTTTCCTTTGCCAGTATTTTGTCCAACAGTTGTGCATCTGGGCTCAGCTTTCAGGTAATACTTTTTGACAGGGAGAGCGTAGTGGAAAGACTCAGCCTTTTCTAGAGGAATGAAAAATGAAGGAGATGAAACATTGATGAAGGGAGAAAAACCTCACTTCCACAGTTAATTTGAACAAAACAAGACACATTCAACAAGGAACACATTCGTGTAAAGTGTATTCTTTCAGATGCAACTGGTATGATCTGATTAAAAGAGAAAGCTTGTGTTATTTTATATTTCTCCTACTGTCAACATAAAAAGACCAAAATCCACACAGCATTTTGTTTTATCCTTCTTTCAGTACCATAAAGCTTTCCTTTCCCTAATTTAGCTCCCCCTCCTCACTTCTTCTCACTGCATCATACAGCCTCTGTCAGGTTAAAGACAGTAATTAAACGTCTGTTTTTCTGAGGTGATAGGAGTCCATTGTGACGCTCCGACAGCAGGTGTAATTTTCTTGCTCTGCTCAATCATCTCTGACAGATGGAGCTGTGGGTGGGAACCTCCAATCACCATCACCGTCTTTTCAGCGAAAACACGGTGTCGAAAAGAAGCACAACAACACGCAAACACACACAGGATTACACGCACTTACCCTCCAACTATTTGAAAACTGACTAACCTCCATGAAATCGAGCAGCTGGAGGGTAAAAACTCCTCTACCTTCTAAACCATCAGCTTAGGAATAGGAAGCAAATTAGGATGGAGGGATCAAAAGAGGAAAAAAAAATCACCAGGGGTATACAAGCAAACTGTGTGTGCACTAGTGCATGTGTGTGTGTGTGTGAGATTGCAGTGAGTCAGGTGAGACAGACTCGGGGCGGGTTTGTTGTTTGCTCGGCAGAAAATGTTTAGAAGTGCTCGGCTAAACGTGCTGACACAGAGAGAGAGGGATGGATGAGCTGGAAAGTGAGGAGAGAGGGATGAAGAAGAAGAAAGAGTATCTCTAGCCTCCTCAGGGTGCTGTGCACAGACGTGAAGCAGGATGTAAATGAAATAGAACTCTTTTACTGCTGCAGGAGGGTGACCGAGTTTAAATATTCCTCCCTTTTTACGAGTCATTCCCTTCTCTCGCCCATGTCACTTCCGAGCTCTTAGGGCTACTGATACTGATGAAAAGAAACGTGCGCTTCAGTTCCCAGATCAGCACCTTTTCAGTCATACATTCACAAGCCACTTTGTTATGTACACCTGTTCAAATGCTCATTAATGAACATATCTAATCAGCCAAACTGGCAGCAGACATGCTCACGATGACCCGTAGAAGCTCAAACCAAGCATGAGAGTGAGGAAGAATATGGGCAGAAATCTGTGCCATCAGAAACTGAATTTGAATAAGTTAAATTTGAATTTGAATTACTCGGATTGAATCTGAATTGTAACTTGAATGAAAGCTTTTGAAAACTGAATTTGAATTAGTCTAATTTGAAATTGAATTTATGGTTTGAAACTGCATTTTATCCTTTAAAAATTCAGCTCTCGAATAATTTCAGATTCACTTCTCACCATTCAGTTTCAGTTCTACAATTCAATTTCAGTTCCAAAATTCAGTTTTTTGGGACTTACATCCGGTTCCGGTTCAAGCGCAGATTAATAGAACTACAGACTGATAGTGTTACTGACGGAATCTACAGCGTCTTGAGCTGAATTAAGACTTCAGAAGTCATTCGTCATGTCGAATGACCAGCGGATAAACTCTCAGGTTGGTAATAAATGTATTACATGTATAAGAACAAGCGTCATGTTAACAAATGATAGCCGTACAACCTTTATGCTTATTGTAGCTGCTAGCTAAAACGCTAATTTAGCCTAGTTTGCCCTGGATTCAGCTTTGACAAACAAATATGATCGTCTGTTTCTAGTAGAATTCCAAAGTTGTCATCTTGTACCCTGTCAGAGCCCTGTATGCTTGCAGAGACCCCTACAGTAAGGAAACATGCAAAACGCTGTCCAAACCTTTGTATTTTAGCTTTATT